>NW_027223770.1:17157211-17782980 GCF_028538775.1 Myotis yumanensis
ATTTAGAATTCATTGTGCTCTAAAGGGAGAGAAATAATACTGTGATAGAGCTCCAACCAAGCAAGGGAGGAAATAAATACATTAAATACATGGTGTAGCGTGGGATCTGAGGCCTTGCACGCTAAAAATGAGAATTAGAAGAAGCAGAGGAGATCAGATAAAATAGTATGCTACATAGCCCACCACCCCAGCCTCCTCCATTTTTCTTTAGAATTCTGAAATGGTGCAAAATTATTTCCAGTTACCAATGGTCTATGCCCAATTGTCTCTGACTTATACAATGGAGCTATAAGTTCAGGAAGTGAGTTCAGGAAGGATTGTGAGAAGAAAAGACCCACCCACCTGTTCTAAATGAAGTCTTGGGGAGACTTGGATTGGAACCCCCGCTCAGACCTGGATTTAGGTCGAGCTAAGGCCTTAACCTTTCAAGACTCCACTTTCCATCTGGAGAATGAAGATAAAATCCATTTTGTAGGATTTTCTTGTTCAGTGAAAAACAGGACAGGTGGAGCAGGGGTCACACAGGAGGCACCCCAGATCTGGGCTGCAGGCACTGGGTTGTAGTATGACAGTAGGCAGCAGCCCATGACCTGTCACTCCGGACTCCCCTCTCCTCACTCTCCTCTTTCCAGCTCCCTACCCCTGACCTTCAGCACACATGCAGCGACCACCCCATGCAGAGCCTGCTGCTGGGCACTTTGCAAAGTAGACACAGCCGCTTCCAGCCTAATTCTCACAAGCAATCACCAAGGAGAAGCAGGGGACCGTGCCAGACCAGGGCAACGGCAGAAGCTCTGATGTCCAGTTTTGCCCAGACTCTTAGGGGAGGGTGACGGGGTTGAAAGGTGGCACAGATACTCCTACCCAATAAGCCTGCCAATCAAAGAGGCCCAGTAGAAGCTGCGGCTGACAGCTGACGTACCGTGCCCAGTCTCCCTCCTCCTCCAGAAGGCCCTCCTTGACACTCCACGTTTACACGAAGGTCCTCCTCTTCCGGTTGCTTCAACGCCCACTGCAAAATGTGTTGCTTAGCTCTGTGCATTCCTGCCTGCATGCTTCGTGTGGACAGGTCTTTCATGAGGCCAGGGGCCATGTCATTTCCTTCTTTGATGAGCAGATGTCAAGTGTTTCTTGGATTCACTATTAATTGTTTGCCGAGGAAAAAGATGGCTTCCAGACTGTGCTAGGTGGTAAGCTGTAAGGCTACCTCTGTGGAACCTACTAGACTCCCCATCAGCACTCAGAGTGCACCCCCCCACACACACACACACCATTTCTCAGTTATGAGGGTCCTACGTGGAGGTGGCCTCAGTCCTTACATTATTATGTTCACTGAAGGGCTAAAGGTTTCTCATCTTTGGGGACTTAAATATCCTAAAAACGTTTTGAGGAAGATCTGGTAGAAATTTCAGCACAGCTGTCTCCAAAAGGAGAAAGCGCAGGCTGGTCCATGTTAAGGCCTCACACCACCGGGTCTGCCATCTGCATGCACAGATGTGTTCTCTCTGTAGCATCTGAGAGCTCGTGTTCTTCCATGAAATCAGTGTTCTCGAGAGGCAGCTGGTTTCCCTTGCCAGAGACGCTGGGCCCTGATGGCTGGAACTGTGTTTATTTTCACTTGGATGCCACCATTTCTCAGGCAAAGGCTTCAATGGACTTCCCAGAGCTTTAAAGAGTGTCCTGTCAGGATGTGGAGTGAGGCATCTGAGAACCTCCCCAGCGTGCTAAGTGGTTCAGGCAGCGCCAGATGCCCTGGACCAGATGGAGCTCTGGGAGGACCATCTGGGAGGGAACCCACTTTCCCAGTGAGCATGGGAGGGGGGGCGTGGAGAGGCAGAGTGGGGGAAAGGGAAAGGGAGATTGGAGAGGAAAGAGACAGAGAGAGAGAAGGGGAAGGAGGGAGGGAGGAAGACCGAGAGAGGCTGCCCAGGCTTGGTGAAGCCCTGGCTGACAGGCCTTGTCCTCTGCAGACCCCACGCTGTGGACGCAGGAGCATGTGCGGCAGTGGCTGGAGTGGGCGATAAAGGAGTACGGCCTGATGGACATTGACACGGCCTTTTTCCAGAACATGGACGGCAAGGAACTGTGCAAAATGAACAAGGAGGACTTCCTCCGAGCCACCTCCCTCTACAACACGGAAGTGCTGTTGTCACACCTCAGTTACCTCAGGGAAAGTAAGTGCCTTTCTCCTTCTGGGGAGGGAGCCCCCCCCCCTGGAGGGTGCAGCCCAGGTCCCCAGGGCTGGGGGAGACCTCTGCCTGGCCCGCTCCCAACCAGACTGGTTTCCCAGGGAGCCAACCCAGGGAAGGAAGCTGGATCCCCTGCCGTCGGCGTTCGTTGGGCAGAAGCTGTAGGAGCTGCGGGTTGGGGCTGTGAGGTTACCAGGGTCCCGTGGGCTCCAGCAGACCCTGCGAGAGGCTGACCCAGTCCTGGGGTGTCAAGGGAAGTAAACTGAGGAATGGAGAACAAGTAGGGAGCTGTGGCCCAGGGGGTCTGCCCAAGGCTGGCCGCGCACGGCCTGTGAGAACCCCTTCCCAGAAACAGCCCCAGGATGACAAATACAGGGATGCCCTGGCTCGTGTTGTCCTGAGCGATGAGTTAGGGTTCCCACAGCAAATCTAGATCCATGGATTTAGGATTGAAGGATTTGAACGTTTACACATTCAATTTCTCTTATCTTTGGGGTCACTCTGGAGCCTCTTAACCCCGCCTTTAGGGCTGCCACCCACACCCCCTTTTTACTAAGCAGGGAAGGGGGCAGGTGCTGTAGATCGGTGAGACCTGTTGAAAGTGTCACCTGACACAGCCAGGAGGAAGGCGCTTGGGAAAGGAAGAGTTTACACAGAGAGCACACAGTTGCCCGTAGGATTTCTCCATGGTAGGGGTTCGCTAGCACCAACACTTTGATACAAAGGTCATTTGATATGTGCTACACCCAGAATTCTTTGAGGCCCACTAATAACCTTGGCCTTAACTCTTCACTGGAAGTCCAGGCCAGGTGGTCTACCAGTGCCCCCAGGGATGAAAGGGCTATTCTGTGGCCAGAAAGGTCGGTACTGGTATCGGGAGTTGACGCTACAGGTAAACAGATGTGGGCTCATCCTACGAGGAAGCTTTCTGAGCCAGCCCTGCCCAGGGACAGACTGGCCGCCTTCGCAGACATTGTTTGCTGTCAGTGGCTGGGACAGCTGGGGATCTCGAAGGTGCTAAGGTTCCGAGGGAAAGGGTTTGATGATTCTAAAGCCCCATCAAAGCTGAGATCCTTGGACAGGGCCTGCGGGCCGCCTTTCCCATCTCCTGGGCCCTGTCCAGCGGGTCTTCACCTCACTGTCCTTGGAGTTGTCTGTCTTGTTCGGCAACAGTGCGCTGCGTGGACTGGGGCAACACACGCTGGCTTCCAACATTAAACACTTAAAAAAGTGCCTTCGGGAGTTTCCACCGGTGCCCCCCGGGCTCCTCGGTCACCCCTCCGAGGCGTCTGGCATCCAGTGGGGAGTGGGGGTGACGCCGTATATGTTACCACCAGAGCCATGACCTCATGTCTGAGTCTTGCGGCAGCAGGAGGTCAGCCCGAGGCCCAGCCATTTCCAAAAAGGGGGCAACGTTCCACCCAGTTTTTTCCGAGCTTTGGAGAATGAGTGTTTTCTAACCATCTCTGTTTCTCAGCACTTCAGTGTTTATAGACTTTTTAAAAATAAGGTCTTTGCACAGAACCCTGCAATGAAGGATGCTAGCTAGGCAGGGCAGGGGTGGGCATGGGCATGAGACTCAGAGACCAGCAAAGCGAAAGCACTGGCCGAACCTGCTTGTGTGCTTCTCCCCAGATCAGGAGGCCAGGCCTCACGGGCCCCATTTCCTCCCTTCTGGGAGAAAAGATGGACGGAGGCAGCCTGGGCCCAGTGATTCAGGGCTCCAGGACAGATGCCCTTTTTGGGGAAACGTCCAAGCCATTCTGACTGGATGTGGGGAAAGGCCCATTCATGCCATGTGATCCCCAGACCCCTCTTTCTGGCCAGTCCGTAAACAACCCAAATCCCCACTCAGACTCCCTGTCACAGAGGGACCCAAGCCACAGGCCCTGAAGTAAGACCAACATCTGCTCCAAAGGGCCAGGAATGTGGTGAGCTGGCCATTGGCAGCCACTGAGCAGGCTGGCTACTGACGGAGAGCAGATAACAGCGAGAGTGAAGGAGCGGGCAGGCGATGAAGAAGTGGCGGCCAGAGAGTATGCTATTTGGGGGTACTGGTAGCAGGGCAAGGATGAGTATGGTTGGCTTCTTTTTCTTTCTTTATTTTTTTATATGCTTTTATTGATTTCAGAGAGGAAGGGAGAGGGATAGAGAGACAGAAACATCAATGATGAGAGTATCATTGATCGGCTGCCTCCTGCACACCCCACACTGGGGATCGAGCATGAGCCCTGACCAGGAATTGAACCGTGACCTCCAAGTTCATAGGTAGATGCTCAACCACTGAGCCACACTGGCCGGGCTCCTTTTTTATTTTGTAAGAGTATGTGTGGACGTGAAGGAAGATGCCCGAAGGTCATAAAAAGAAAATGAAGTTTCCAGAAAGGAAATTATTAGTGGAACATGTTTTCAGAGTGGAGAGGAGATGGAACAGAATATATATATATGGTACAATGTGGAGTGAGACAGCCCAATGGAAATCGGTCTGTGTCTTGATAGAAACACCACAGCTGCCTGCAAAAGCCAAAACCGAAATGCCCGTATCAAGGCTCATACACGCTCTCCCGGCATAGGACTGGCATAGTCTGCAGGCCTTTTGAGGAACCTAGACTTACAGTGACCTGCTGGCCTGGAGGGCAGCTTTGGTTCATGCTTCATTTTCATTGGTGTCTACCTTCAGGCTCTAGCGTTTGGGACCCTATGGCCCCGGGTGGTGGTTGGCCTGCTATACGGTGGCAGGAGGTCACGTGGCTGGTGGCGGTCTGCTGCCTGGATGGCTGGGAACCCCCTGGTGTCCACCAGCATGTCCTCAAACGCTGTATTGTTTTTGCAGATGGACTTCCAGCAGATGTTTCGAGCTCAGACAGGGAGGCCGGCACTTAGGGGGAAGAGGCCGGGCCCCTGAGCAGAGGCAGGAGGAAGGGATGCTGGTGCCTGGTGCTGGGTCCCCTGTCCTTCTGTTGAGGAGGGCACGGGGTTCAAACATCTTGCACTTGGGCAAGAAGTGGAAGGAGAATAGCTGAGGGCCTCCACACAGAAGGAGGAAGTGCTGTGGGCTAAGGAGTCAGCAGAGACGCGGACTCCTCAGGCCTAAACTGTGCGTCAGGGGCTCCCGACTAGCTGTGCTTCCTCGCAGTCTGATCTCCCCAGACTTTCACAGCAAAAGGGAACCTTAGACTTATAGGATACGAAGCCCCGGCGTCACATTTACACGTTCTAACAGGCGCTTGAGTAGTCATTCTGGTTGTCTTGGAGGGAAGCTTTAAAAGTAAGCACTAAACCCCAGCCAGTGTGGCTCAGTGATTGAGCGTCGACCTATGAACCAGGAGGTCATGGTTCGATTCCCGGTGAGGGCATATGCCCAGGTTGTGGGCTCGATCCCCCGTGTGGGGCATGCAGGAGGCAGCCGATCTATGATCCTCTCTCATCATTGATGTTTCTATCTGTTTCTCCCTCTCCCTTCCTCTCTGAAATCAATAAAAATATATTTTTTAAAAAATAAATAAAAGTAAGCATCAAATTGTAAATGAATTGTCCAGGGTGGAGAATAAATAGCAACATCAAGCCCCTCCCCACCCGGTCTGATAACCCAGCACACTCGCATTTATCCGGCCTGCCTGCAGGTGGCTGTCCTTCAGGCCTGGGCTTGTAGGCTGTTCCCCACAGAGTGGCTGCACCCTGGCCCCGCTGTGACACTGCCCACACTTGAGGTGGAGGCGGGAGGGGGGCTGGGGAGGATGCACAGAGCACTTAGGATCAATCTGGACCTCCTGGAGACACTAGGGCTCAGGTGTGCACCTCCCCAGGTGTCATTCACTAGTGTACGTGGACAGGATGCCCCCTTGTGGACACCACTCCCCATTTTAAAGCTGTGGCCACTGAGGTTCAGAAATTGGCTCAAAGGCAGACGGCCAGTGGAGAGCCGCTGGTATCTGAGACCCAGGCCTCTTAAGTCCCGGGCTGAGGCCAGGCCCACAGCCTCCCCTCTGTGTGGAGATGGGCCCGTAGAGCTCGCGTTAACCTGCACCACAGCGTCGTCCCTTCTCTGTGTTGGAATCAGCCTCCTCCATGGGGCCTTCCATGTAGAGCCAGACCACTTTCCCCACAGCTTGTTCTGTTTTTATTTGTCCCAAGAGATAAATGCTTTCCGAAAACTTGCCTGTGGCCTCCTGGAATGAGGCAGATTAAGCCAAACCCTTCACCACACTAACCGTGTCCTTCTCTCCTCCCCGCGGTGCCCACTCAGGGCCCGACGGGCGCCCCCCCCTCCCCCCCCCCCCCCCCCCCCCCCCCGGTATCTCTCTGGGCTCAGCCCGCTTGGCATGGGCCTTATTTACAGCCATGGCTGCGGGAAATGAGATTGGGTGGGACCTCAAAGGAAGTGAGAGCGGTCCCCAGCTGGCAGTTCAAACATGGGGCCACTGGGGGGAGTTTGGGGTTTCTGGGAGACCTATAGGTCCTGGGTGGGGCACCATGGGCAAAAGAAAGTCTTTCTTCATTTTACCAAAAAGTTGGTTTCCATATGTATAACTGAGTCTGGCCTGTGAAAAATTCTGTGAAACTGTGTTATTTTTTTTAAATATATTTTTTGTTGATTTCAGAGGAAGGGAGAGGGAGAGATAGAAACACCAATGATGAGAGAGAATCACTGATCGGCTGCCTCCTGCACACCCCACACTGGGGATCAAGCCCGAAACTCAGGCATATGCCCCGACCGGGAATCGAACCCCGACCTCCTCGTTCATAGCTTGATGCGCAACCACTGAGCCACTAAGGCCGGGCTAAGAAACTGTGTTTTTCAATAGTAGCGGCACGAGAGATGAAATATGTTGTGTGACAGGGAGGCCACAGAGTGGGTATCTGTCTTGATTCTCATTTTTAATTTAAACTTAATGGGAAACACATTTTGCATTCTGTGGCATTCCCACCGGCAGCTCAGACAGTCGGGCAAAGGTGATGGGCCGGGCCATTAAGCTGGTGAAGTATTCTCCCTTGCAGGCCCGGGTCCGACCAGGAAAGGAGAACAGGGTCCCCGCAGAACAAAAGGCCAGGTTTCCCTGGACTCCGTTGTCAGCCAGGCCCTCCTTCCCTCTGCCCTCCACCCTCCCCACCCCAGCCATTGACACGGCGCAGAGAAAAGGGAGACCCGGATTCAATAGGCTGACTGCGTGAGGCAGGAGACAAAGGCTTTGGCACTGGGACCCCGTTGTCGCTCCTGCTCCAGGTGTCCCCGATGAAGAGCCCCTTGGGTGGGGGCAGTGCAGAGCTGAAGAAAGCCCCATTGTCGGCTCTGCCCCACACCTGCAAAGCGCCGCTCTGCTCATTCCCATCTTCGCTCAGGTCCCAAATACTGTCTCCAGGAGGGATCCCAAGTGGACGTGGGTTTTGTGCTTCTGTTTTCACACTGGAAGGCCATTCCTTTCTGAACAGCAGCCACTTCATGCTTCTCGGGGCCCCACTAAATAGACAGACACATACGCCTGTATGTGCACACTGATACAAGACAAAGAAGCTCGCCAACGATTGTCGTCATTGAAGTGAAACGTACGCAGGGGTGCAGAACTCATGAATGTGCCATTCAAGGGATTATCACAAAGTGAATCCACGCGCTCGTTTAAGTGCCCCCAGGGCAAAGAATAGACTAGAAGCCCCCCTGTGCCCACTCTCCATCATCACCCCATTCTCCCCAAAGGTTAGCGCTGTGCTGACTTCCAACACCAATATTGAGCGGTGCGTTTCTTCAGTTTAGCCCGCAGGGTCTGCTGGACCAGAATGGGGTTCCCGCCTCCCGGGCTTTCTGGCTGTGTGATCCTGGCCAAGTTACTTGACTTCTCTGAATGTTGGTTTCCTCCGCAGTGAAAGGGGAATCACGTGATACTGGTTTTATGCGGCTCGTGTAAGGGTTCAGCGAGAGAACAGATAGAGAGCGCCTGCCACAATGAGCGTTCGATGAGTTGGCTGCCTTCCCCCTCATCTCAGCCCGTTTACTCTGAGGAGGGGGCATCGGGAAAGACGGGGAGCTCAGTGGACATTAGCCTCACGCAGAAGGAGCCTCAACGCAGAAGAAAGAAACCCAAAGTCACAGAGCAGGAGGCCAGGCTCCGGGGAGGACCTCCTCCCATCAGAACAAGTTCCCCTAACACAACAGTGTGCTGTGCCACCCTCCATAGCCCGAGGAGTGAATAAGGATGGAGAAGGGAAGGGGATGCTGGTCCCTGGGGTGGGGGCAGATGCCTGAAATCTGCCCCGCCCCCGGGAGGCAGCCTCTCCTTCTAGGAGTGAAACTTGACCCGGGAACTTTTGAGGGCAAAACCCTTTCCCTAGGTCACCATGAAAGATGTATTTCATGTGAGCTTTGCGGAGGTCAAAGGACCCTTTCTCTTGGCTTTCTGGGAGTTTCCTGTGGAATTCACGTGTGCCCAAACCAGGACTTTCACCCCGGGGGGAAATTTAATAAATGCGGTTTATCTAAGCTTCGTGCTCTTAGCTAAATCTGCACTAATGACTCAGGCAGCTTGCTCCTCGGAGACCATCATTTTTCTTTATTTGCTCCAGCCGTGAGGTTTCAGCCGGGGCGGGGGGGAGGGGGGAGAGAATGTCGGGGACAGAGAGGCAGACATTCTTGGTCTCACTCCTGAGACGTTTTCTGATCCCCCTGGAACGTTTGGTCCCATGTCTTCACCCCCTTCTGGGCATGGGGGATTATTCCTTCTTGCAGGAGAACCGGTTCGTAACTGATTCCAGAGGACAGGATCCCAGAGGACAGGATCATGCTCCGCAAGCCTTTTATAACGGCTTCATTGTATGTAATCGCGGTGTCTGTGGGAAAAGGGATACACAAGTAGCCATGATGATAGTTAGCATTGATTGAACACTTATTATGAGCCAAGGACTTTCGGAGAAATTTATATGGATCATCTTATTCAGTCCTTACAAGGCCACACTAGGTGTTACCATTAGTCCATTTTATAAATGAGGAGCTCATAGCTTAGAGAGATGAGCTACACTGATGGATCACAAGTCTACTAAGTGGTAAGAGGGGCTCTAATTTTATTTTATTAAAATACTAGAGGCCTGGTGCACGAATTTGTGCATGGGTGTGGTTCCTCAGCCAGGCTGGCGACCAGGGACAATCTGGGCCGGCCGGGGGGTGGGGGTGGGGGGTGGTGGTGGGTGGAGGGACCACAGGAGGTTGGCCTGCCATGAGAGGTTGGCTATGGGAGCTCACTGACCACCAGGGGGCAGCTGCTGCATTGAGCGTCTGCCCCCTGGTGGTCAGTATGTGTCATAGCTACTGGCTGGTGGTCCAGTCCTCTGGTTGTAATGGTCCCTTCGGCTTTTATATATATAGATTTTTTTATTGATTGCAGAGAGGGAATTGAGCCCATGACCAGGTCATGTGCCCTTGACCAGAATCGAACCCGGGACCCTTCAGTCTGCAGGCTGACACTCTATCTACTGAGCCAAACTGGCTAGGGCAGTGGTCAGCAAACTCATTAGTCAACAGAGCCAAATATCAACAGCACAATGATTGAAATTTCTTTTGAGAGCCAAATTTTTTAAACTTACACTATATAGGTAGGTACATTGTTATTAACTGAATTAGGGGACTCCTAAGGCTTAGGAAGAGCCACACTCAAGGGGCCAAAGAGCCGCATGTGGCTCGCGAGCCACAGTTTGCCGACCACGTGGCTAGGGCATGGGGGAGGGGCTCTAATTTTAAAGTCTGATTTGCATAACAACTATCTTAAGATGAGGTTGCCCCAGCCTCACTTGCTCCCTAATATTTCTGAGAATGTAATAACCAAAGGCACCAGGTCCTTGGACGTTGCGTGCGTGTGTGTGTGTTTGTGTGTGTGTGTGTGTGTGTGTGTGACCGTCTCCTTTCTACGCCGGTGACCACATGGCCACACTCCATCACTGAGCAGGCTCAGTCCCACCTCCGCCCTCCTCTTTCTTGTCTGAAGCGATTTCAGAGCCAGAAAGAAGCCGCCCAGGCCAGGAGTCAGAGGTTCTAGGCAGATGGATGATTTTTCGAAAACTCTCTCCCTCGGCGCCTGGCTGGGAAGGGCACACACTTTCTGGGCGGCACGCAACCGAACGCCCACAGCTGGGTGAGGCAGCAGCTCCACTCGCCTCCCTGCCCTGGCTGGAGGCTAAAAATAGGAGTGTCTGCCAGCCGGGTCCCTGCCCGGAGCCCTGGCACCCAAGCCAGGCCGCTCGGCCCAGGGAGCAGGGAGGGCTGTGGTGAAAGACTTGTTCCCCCCCCCAGCGCTTAAGTCGAGCTCTCGTGTCCCCCATAAAAGCAGATTCCAGTCCCATCTGGGGAGCGCCGTAGTTTCCCCAGGAGAATCTCAAAGAGACTAAAAAAAAAAAAAAAAAAAAGCAAAAAAACCTGACATTTTACAAAATAAAACTCTTGAATGTGCTTGAATCTAAGGAACAAAACCAGTTTTAGGAAAGAAGGGACAACAACAAAAACTATCACGCCTTTATTTTTGTATCCTTACCCGAGGTCATGCTTATTGATTTGAGAGAGAGAGGAAGGGAGAGAGAGGGAAACATCGACGTGAGAGGAACATCAGCCGGTTGCTTCCCATATGTGCCCTGACTGGGGATCGAACCCACAACCTAGGTACGTGCCCTGAAAAGAATCGAACCCACAACCTTTTCATGGTATGGGATGACATTCCAACCAAGGGAGCCACCCAGCCGGGGGAAAAAACGATCATGCCTTGAAAATGCCTGCACAAGTGCCCGATATAGACTAGATACCCGTTAAAGTTTCATTTTAAAAGATTGTATGTCAGCCCTCAGGGATGACAGAAAACCCAAGGTATTATGCCTGGCGTTTAGTTGGCAAAGTTACTATTGGGAGAACGGCCACCCCCCTTGCCCCTCCCCAGCCCCCCACACCACCCCTCCAGCACAGTTTTTGAGCATCTGAGCGCCGGGCCCAGCAGCAAAGGGACCTGCACAGAAACCAGAGGCCGTCGGAGCAGCCAACCTCTCCTCCAGGGCCTGGAGGGCCCGAGCTGCTGGCCAGCGCTGGCCAACTCTGGCCCGTGGACAAAACAAAACAAAAACACAGAAGAATGTGCGGCCGCGACTGTGCCTCGGGCCTGCAGAGCCTGCACTGTCGGCCGGCCTCGAAGCGTGCCAGCCCCGGCTGCAGTTCAGCCCCGTCATTTTGCTGATGAGAAATCACGGTCTAGACATATAAAGCTGCTTACGGGGTGTGGGGGGGCAGAACCGGGACAGGCCCTGTGTTCCGATTCCCCGTCCCGTGTTCCTGCCGTGACGTGGCGTGGCCCCGAGGAGCTCTGAAGCATGAAGGCCGCTGGGAGGGCGTGGGGGTGTCCCACCGGCAAGCGTTCTGTCCTCCCCCACTCTGACCCTGACCCAGGAAGCTATGGCGGTCCCCAGAATGGATCACAGTGACTTTTTCTTTCTCTCAAGGACTCATGGGTCCCCTGTCCCGTCTCCCTGTCTCTGCCCCTCCCACTCCCTTCTCATGTCACCTCCTACTCTTCATCGCAGGACAGAGTCTTGGTTCTAACCTGCTTTTGCTTTTGCCTTTCAGGTTCACTGTTGGCCTATAACACCCCCTCCCACACAGACCAGTCCCCACGGCTGAGTGTCAAAGAAGGTGAGTCTGTTCCCTGGGGGGCCTAGAATTTTCCTCGGTACAGGCGGGGCACGGGCCCATGCCGCTGAGATGGGTCGGGGGGTTTCTGGCCTGTGCTCCGGCTCTCTGATTCCACACAGCTTTCTCTAGCACACGAGACACGGCGCCAAAGCTGATCCTGCTTGTGCCACTAGTTGGAAAAAAAAATACCACAAGGTTTTAAAATGTCGTGTCATAGAATCGTAAAGATATAACTTGAAGCTGTGACTCCACAAAATGTTCGGTCATAGCATGCAATGGATATTGCTCGCTCTCCAAGTTGAAAACTGGGTTTTCCCTGTTGAAACTAATGAAATAAAGATTGTCGGGATGCTTGCAATGCTACATTTCAAAGTTTTGAGAACAAATTTTAGCAATTCCAAAGTGGTGATTTGAGGATTTAGTCTCGTTGTTTTGGTTGGTTTGGTTTGGTTTGGTTTGGTTAAGAGAGAAAGAAAACAGACTCAGCAAACAATGTTTGCCAGTGACAGTTTTAGCAAAGATTACAATAGCATTTCTCAACATCTTTATTTCTGAAACAATAATGTAAAGGTTTATCGCTCCAGATACTGTGTTAGATTCTAGGCATTTAAACAAGTGAATAGAATGATCTGAGGGAGGAAAAAAAAATGTGAATGAGAAAAATCCGCCCAAGGCAAAAGAAAAATTCCTTGGAGGAGGGGACTCTTGTGTGGGGACTTGAGGGATGAATAGGAGTACAGCAGACATTCCCTCTACCTTGCTCCCTCCTTCACTGCTTCTTCTTTAGTGCACACCTGCCATTATATAGAATGAAGGCAGAAGTGTTTAGTGTTGGTTGCATTTAAAGTAGCACGGTATCATATTCCAGAGAAACATAATGTTCTTTTAGCGGAAGAAACTTCGAGACCATTTGGTTCAAAATCCTCACGGGTTATGGAGGAAACCAGAGACCCAAACAGCCTGGGTGTCTTGGCCAAGGCCACACCTTTGATCACATAGGACTTTGTGTTTCCTGTTCATAATTTATAATCAAATGATGACAAAAAAAAATGTAGTGGAGAAAATATACAGCATGACGAACCTGATTGTACACGTCTGTGGTTTTCATTTGCTTCCTTCTCCCCTACCCCAACCTGGGCCGGTCCTATTTATGCTACTGTTTTCCTTTCCAAATCAGATTTACTTAATTTTGCCATGCAAACTAAATTAGATAGTCTCATTCTGCAGTCCAAGCCACATTTTACTTGATGGCCTATTTAATAATCTCGATAAGAGAGAAAATGTAGCCCAGCTGGCTTGGTTCAGTGGATTGAGCATCATCCACTGCACCATAGAGATCGCTGGTTCGATTCCTGGTCAGGGCATAAGCCCGGCTTGTGGGCTCGATCCCCGGTAGAGGGAGTGCAGGAGGCAGCCGATGTATGTTTCTCTATCCCCGATGTTTCTATCTTCTCTCCTCTCCCTTCCCTCTCTCTAAAAAATCAATAAAAACATATTTTTTCAAGGGAGAGAAAATGTATTAGACTAACACCCTGGCTTGGAGGTCTGGGCACTTTGGGCTTACTTTGGGGAAATCCCTTCATTCCCTGAGCCTTAGTTTCGCATCAAGTGAAGAGGCTGAACTAAGTCAGTTCCGGTCAAGCCCAAATTCTCCAGCTGTGGCTCCTTAGGCATGACTTGGGGCCACAGAGTGAGGGTTCTGCCTCCATTCAGAGCCACTCTGGTTCCATCTGTTTCCGTTGGGGAACTTCCTTTCACTTGCAGATAGGGACCCACTTCTTGGAAGGAGGGAAGGAAAGAAGAGAAAGAGAGAGGAAGGAAGGCCTGGAGGAAGAGGGAAGAAGGGAAGGAAGGGAGGGGGGAGAGCAAGAGGGATGGAGGGAGGAAGGGAATACGGAGAACCCTGAAAGTTCCTCCAGCCCCACAGGCTAAGGCTGATGAGACTCTGGGCTTAACTACAGATTTTGGTTTAGAAGCCAGTTTGGCTGAGTTGAACTGTATTAATAACCAACACATTGCTCCCCCCAGGGGTCCTAGCTTTCAGCCCTCCCCCCTACCTGGGCAGTGCGTTCCCTGGTCCTTTTGTGCTCGCAGGGAGTATATCTGTCAGGCCACCGGGCTCATCAGGAGCCCCTTGCTTAGCTGGGCAGCAACCCTCTCCTGCCATGAATTAGCCGCAGCATCCCGGCGGATGCACGCGGCGCTGCCAGATCTCATTCAGGTGCTGCCCGGCACTTATCTCCCAGCATTGGCCCTGGCCTCCAGGGACGATTAGGGCTGCGCTTTGCAGGTGCGTCTTTTGTCCCCAGTAACGCTTGCCACTTGAGCTGTCTTGCCACTGTGTCGCCTCCCCCTTGTGAGGTGGTCTGAATCTGTCTGAGCGGCCATCAGCCACAAAACAAAGTGCATTAGCAAGACAAAGCTAATCAGGCCTCTCTATCCTCCCCCCCCCCCCCAATTCAATCGCCTCCCCACCTCCTCTCTTCTGCTTTTCTCTAATCCCTACCTTTATTTCTTAAAATATTAAATGAGAAAATAAAAGAGAACACGCACTGCAATCCTGGCTCCATCTCGTTCAAATGAAGACACACACAGAGCCCCCAAACAAACCGAGATCTCTCTGAAGCACCAGCTGTGTGTGTGTGCGTGTGTGTGTGTGTGTGTGTGTGTGCACACGCTTCACACAGGGCAGGTGCTGGCACCGGGCACAAAGGAAAGAAGTTCAGGAGGTGATGTCTATTAATGCTTCTTCGATGCTCTTATCAGACTAGAATGCCTTTTGACTTGCACGTGGCCCAGTCACCCCGCCAGCTTGCCTCTTGAAAATGCTTGCACGCTCTAAAGGCTATTTGTGCCCACGAAGTAAGACGAGTTTCTGACATTCAATTTATAGCGGCCTTGAAGCCCCTTTATGAAATAGTCTCTGGTCATAGAGGGGAGCCAACTGGAACAGTGTTCTTTCCACCATGCGTTATCAGGGCTCATCCACTTGAGCCACACAGAATGGAAGCATCCATTGCCCGTTTGCAAGAGCAGCCAGCACCGTTGTCTGTGTAGAACCCGTGATGCTTCAGACACGTGCTGGGCCTCTGCTCTTGAGCCCGGCAGCATCCCTGGGAGGTAGACATGGTTCTCCCCATTTTGCAGATGGAAAAAGTGAGGCCCGGCGACATTAAATTGCTCGCTGAAGGGCACCCGGGGACTCGACAGCAGAGCAGGACTCAAACCCAGGTTGTGGGATCCCCATCCCTTGCTGCTCATGGTCCCCCTTCAGACAGCCTTCCCCCTCTGGCTGACTTTCCATGGAAACAAGACCTGGCCTAAGCGTAGTTTGGGCGGAGATCTGAATTTCCCCCATTATTTTTCTCTGTTCCTGTAGTTTTCCCACTATCACCCCCACCTGCATCCCTATTCTATCCTCTTTCCCCAAAGATGAATTCATATGCACCCCCACTTGGCACTACCCCCTAGTCCTCACTACACGGAGAACCACCTGGTGAGCTTTTTAAAAAATACTGATGCCATAGGACGGATATTGTGTGACTCCACTCCTAGGAGGTACCTTGGCCAGGCAAACAGGAAGTAGAGTGGTGGCTCCCAGGCCTGGGGGAGAGGGAGGAGGAATGGCGAGTTCTTGTTTAATGGGACAAGAGTTTCGGTGTGGAAAGATGAAACGCTCTGATGGTTACGCTTCCACAACGTGAATGCACTGAATGCCACTGAAACACAGACTGAAAAATGGCCAAAGGGGGTAAATTCTTTGTATGTTTTACAACAATAAAGCTGCAGAAATTAAAATAAAAAATTTTAGAATACTGATGCTCCGATCCCAAACATGACCAGTTAATTCAGAATCTCTAGGAGAGATGTGTGGGCGTGGAAACTTTTCTGAAAGCCCCTGGGTTACTCTGTAGCTTGTAGCCCAAATCGAGAAGCCCTGCCATAGAGTGCAGACACACGCTAGGAAGAGGAAAGCAAGACCGTCTTAGAGGCGCTCTGGGCAGGTGATCTTGACCTTTCGTGGCCCCAAATCCACCTAAAGAAGGAAGAGCAGGGCCAGTTGATGTACTAATGCAGGTGCAGGCTGAGTGAAAGGACCACCTGGTCAGGGTTTGTCGTTGATGATGGTATAATCATCACTGATTTGACAACTTCACCTTAGTGCATCGTTCATATCTCAGGGATTTTTTCCTTATATGCCCTCATCGTATGTATCTAAAGAGTAGATAGGTGGGCCTAGCCGGCGTGGCTCAGTGGTTGAGCGTCAGCCTGTGAACCAGGAGGTCATGGTTCATTCGCAGTCAGGGCACATGCCCGGGTTGTGGGCTCAATCCCCAGTGTGGGATGTGCAGGAGGCATCTGATCAATGATTCTCTCTCATCATTGATATTTCTATCTCACCCTCTCCCTTCCTCTCTGAAATCAATTTAAAAAACAAACAAACACCCAAATAGGTAGGTGGTAACTTGAATTTACAGGGAGGACACAGGTTCTAGAAGCTCAGTGGCCTTTCCCAAGGACATGCACGTCCTGTAGCCAGGCCCACTGACTCCTGTGTCCTCAGCTGGACACGCAGCCTGCGAGAGCCAGCAGGTCTCTCCTTTGCCTGCACAAGCCTCACTTCCTCGGGGTCCGTCTGGGTCTGTGTAAATGCCTGTGACTCCCCAAAAGGCGGAGGAGACTGAGCTCCCTGTTTATGAACTCCTGGAAGGCACAAACCCTCCATGGCCCGTAGAGCCTGAGCGTCCAGCCCCAGCCAGGGAAGCCTGTCAGGACCTGTGCCGAGTGCAGCACCACTTCCCCATGGGGCACGCTGTCTGCCTCGGAGCCCCGTCGCCTGCAGGGCCGCAGCTGATGGAGAAAACGGCTGTGTGCTGGCAGGCCAAGTGTGGGAAAGGGGGCAGGAGACACTCTTTTTTGCGTCCTTTACGGCAAAATGCCTAACAGGCCCCAAGCCCATGCTCACAAGAGCCCTTAGTCTCTCGAGGCGGTTTCCAGGGGCAGGGCCTGGGCCTGTGCACACAGCAGCCCCCACTTTGCAGCTCCTCACTGTCCAGGATCTCATCTGTGCCTCCCACCATCCCCATGAGACGGCCGGACCGGCGTTATCATGGTTATCATGATCCCATTCTATCCATAAAGCTACGGGACACAGACTGGACAGGGTTCATCTGAAGTCCCCCAGGTGCTTGGGCAGAGCAGGTGCAAATGGAGGCCTCTGATGTTCCTTCCTCCCTCCAGGCTGCCTCTCACCTCTCAGTGTATTTAATCCCAGCATCCGACAGCATCGGGAACATTCTTTAATGAATGCTCTCGATTTACCTAAGGCGGGTGTTCATCTCACATTTCAGCATTAAAACATAGTGGTTAATATCTCGGGCTCTGAACGCAATAGGCTGTGTGACCTTGGACAAGTCACTCACTCTTTCTTTGGCCTCAGTGTCCTCGTGTAGAAAGGAGGCTGTTTTAGTGTCCCTTCCGAGATGATGCGCCCTTAAATCGCGTAGCACACTGTCTGACACACCACTGAGTGCTCAGTGTTAGCTCCGTGAATTCTAACTATAATGATATTCTCATTGCAAAAGAATTAGAATACGTCGGGGGTTCACCGTTATGCTAGCACTGTGCAGAGGATGGTGAAGGAGCCACCATATCCTATGGCACGGTGATGCCACGGATGAGACCGCCACATTGCTTAACATCTTATTAGGGAGATACACCTATAGAACTATTAAGGAATACTAGGAATCTGAATATCATCAAATAGAAAACCACGTGCTACATACGAGAAGCTCTGAGAGTAACCAAGGGATGGAAAATCATTAAATGCTACAGTTGGACATCCATCCACTCCAACCTCTCCTGTGACAGAAGGGACTGGAGGCCAGAGATGGCGAGGGTCCAGCCAAGGCCACGGGGAGCGAACAGCAGGTGGCAGAGCTTTAAGTCACTCAGCACCTTAGTCAGGAATGGATAGAGTCTATGATCCCTGCCCTTCTCCACTCCATCTGTTCATCTCCTCATTTATGAAGAACTCACACGTAGGGGACACTAGGCTGAGCCCAGGAAGTAGGGTGCACAGCCGGAACCTACCCTTAGGGGCTCACGGTCAGAGTCACCAATGGGTCAATAAGTTATTGATACTGTGCATTGGAGTGTGGGTGATATAGACCATGCTACGCCCTCTCGGGGCCGTCCTTTCTGGCTGAATTGTAGAGGCTGGTGGGAAGCCTCTAGAAATATGCAGCATGGTCATGCTGAGAATGAGTATTGAAAGGAAGGGACGATGGTAGACAAGAAAGACACCAGCCAATGTGCCTGGGTCTGTCGTGCACGTATGGGAGTTGTGGTGTGGGAGCCGTGTGTGTGTGTGTGTGTGTGTGTGTGTGTGTGTGTGTATTTTTATTAATTTCAGAGAGGAAGGGTGAAAAACATTAATGATGAAGGAGAGTCATTGATCAACTGTCTCCTGCATGCCCCCTACTGAGGATCCAGCCTGCAACCTGGGCATGTGCCCTGACCTCCGGGTTCATAGGTCGATGCTCAACCACTGAGCCCCACAGATGGGGCAGCCCTGTGTGTTCACATTGGGTTTGGGGGAAGGGACCAGGGGAGTTCCTGGGGGTGAGTAGGAGTGTGGCCTGCGGGGGCACCAAGGCCTCAGTGTGACATGAGCACAGGAAACTGAAAGTGAGACAGGAAGCTCAGCAAAGGGGCGGAGCCAGGGATCTGCTTCCAAAAGACCAGGGGGGAGGGGGAGGGGGAGAGGGGGGCGAGAGCAGGGCTGAAATATGATTGGCAGGATGAAGGGGCCGTGGGGTTCAGTAGTTTCCTCTCTGCTTTTCTTTTTTTCCCCCCTTTTTGAAAATATATTTTTATTGATTATCCAGAGAGGAAGGGAAAGGAAGAGATAGAAACATCAACGATGAGAGAGAATCATTGATCGGCCGCCTCCTGCATGTGCCCCACTGGGTTCAGAGGTCAAGGCTCAACCACAGAGCCACGCCAGCTGGGCTCCTCTCTGCTTTCCTACATCTTTGAAATTTCCAATAATTGAAAAGATGCCCCAAGAACTTTTGTTTTAATGGGAGAACATGGATGAGTGCAGAATATTTATGCTTAAAGCTGGCGCCCCCCCCCTCCCCCACTCCCCGTATGTATCATGCATTGAAAGAGGACGCCGTGTTTCCAGGTCCAGCATCAGGGACGTGGCACCCTGAGTGGAGGGCGCGGGAGCGTGTGTTCGGGTGTTCTGCGTGGGCATGGGCTGCTCGCTGTCGCCCTGGCCGGGGTAGTGTGTGTGTGTGTGTTGGGGGGTGGGGGGGGGGGGCGGTCTGGAACACGTGTGCCGTCGGAAAAGGCCTGTAACGCTGTGAGGTAATGCCCTGTTATTTTAGGGAGTAAATAACATCTCTCATGCAGCAGGTCGTATGGCTCCGCGGCCCGGCTTCGGTCCACTATGGAGCACTTAAATCCAAAGCTATGGGGGACTCACGGGAGGGCCTGTTAAGAACTGTGTCATTCTCTGTTTTTCCTTTATGATGAAATACCTCTAATCCATTTTTAGCAAAAGTGGGGATGATTGCTGGCTGTGTGTGTGTGTGTGTGTGTGCACGCAGTCCAAAGGCAAGATTTATTATTACAGAATAGACAGTAGCTTGCTCTCTTGGTTTTTAAAAAAAATTGTTTTCCTTTGAAATTCCAGAGTTAATGTTTTGTCTGCTTTCGATCTGACCCTTTTGGAGAGCAGCATGCTTTTGTGTGTGCTTTTTTTTTTCCTTTTTCGCCAGAGAGAGAGAGATAGAGAAGGAGGGAGAGAGAGAGAGAGAGAGAGAGAGAGAGAGAGAGAGCTGGAAACAAAGAATCCTTGTCTGTAAGCGAAGCAGGCAGGAAACCCCAGTCCCCAGGGAGCTCCGCCAGCCAGGCCTGTCCCGGAGTCAGACTCCAGCCTCCGAATTCAATCTGACAGCTTGTCTGGGACACTTTCTAAGTAACCATTCTCCTTCCTTTCTCTGAGGAACAGAACCGCTATTTTTTTTGGTGGGTGTGCTGGGTGTGCTGCGTGTGCTGTGATCGCACGTGTGTGGGTTGCGCGGCAACCAGGACACGCTTTCTCTCCATTATGGCCGACGCTTCGCCCGTTTCCTGGGTCAAGTGTAACCTTGTTCCGGGATAAGGAGGCCAACAGCACCCGGTGTGGTGCTGTCGCAGGTACAGAGGCATGTGGCCGGGGCGTGTCTTCTTTACTTGGATTGCCTGATTGGACATGAGGGCATTCCGTCTCAAGAATAACTCACGTTGTGCGGGTTTTATGCCTTTGAGGATCTTTTACAAAATATGCACACAAAAGTCTTCTAATGATCCTTGCCCTCAGCTTCTGGGTTTAATTCATTCTTTTACAGCGTATGCCCCAGACATGTCCCTGCGAGAGAGAATTCAGAGGTGACCTCCCACCATTCAAAGTGGGGCCCTTCTCCCTCCTGCCTCCTCCATCCAGTTACTCAGACCGGGTGACTTTGCCACCAGGGAGTGAGGGATGGTGAGGCAAAGCCAGGCTTTCTGGCGTGTTCATATGGAGGCCGCCCAGCTTCAGCTATGCGGGACCCCCAGAGGCACAGAACAGTCCCAATCACTTCCGGGTCAGAGACCTGATCGCTGTGCCCAGTGGGGCAGTTTTGCCCATGTAGGATCTGATAAAAAAATTCACCCTTCAATTGTGAACGATTCCTGTCTTCTCTGTCTTCGACATTGACTGTCTCCTGGCCTCTCTCTGCCTCGTGTATTCCTCCTCCCGGGTCTCACTCCCACCCCTTCTGTAGGCTAGGCAGCCACACTCCCTGTGAAGGCCCAGATGACCTACCTCAGCAGGGGCTCGGCACCCCTTCCCCACGTACTTTGCTTGGACTTCCTGTTTTGCAGTTGAGCATTCAACAGATCCCATCATAATGGTCTTTTGTCTTCCAAGACTTCAAGCCTCTTGGAGATGGGAACTCAAGCAAGGCCATGGGACGGATGGGTGAAAATTATAGGCAAAATGCTTGGAACTGCTTCCCAAGAGTGACGTTTCTAAACATGGGAATGATTTGGTTTTGTCCACTGCTGATGGTGCTTGCCTTTTCCTCTGCCTTGCCCTGAATTTCCCCTTCATTGGACTCCCAGGGGATTCCTCTGATCAGTCTCATCCATGAGCAGGGGAGGAGCTCACCAAGAGCAGACTTCAGTTATAAGATGGGCGTTCCACTTCACCCTTTGGCTCTTTTTTTAATCCTCCCCCGAGGAATATGTTTATTGATTGTAGAGAGCGAGGAAGGGAGAGGGAGAGAGAGAGGGAAAGAGAGAGAGAAACATCAATTGGTGGCCTCCCGTAGGTGCCCTGACTGGGGACAGAACCTAAAACCTGGGCATGTGCCCTGACCTGGAATTGAACCCAAGACGCTTAGGTACGTGGGATGATGCTCCCACCAACTGCGCCACTCTGGCCAGGGCCCATAGGCCCTTTTTTTTTTTTTTATCAGCTTAAACTCCCCTCAGGGGCCCTTCAGATCTGGGTCTCCCTGCTCGGTGTGCCAATATGAAAGAGGCCAGGGACAGAACTAAACCAAGAAAAAAGTGATCTTGTGGGGAAATTTAACTTCTGCTCATTTCACCCTTTTTTCTTACCCTTCTTCTCACCTTTCCCATCACAATAGCAGCGACCATTTATGAAGTGCTTACTATGTGACAAGAAGTTTTCTCTTCGCGTCACATTTATACTTCATACCAACCTCATTTAGTTGGTACTATTCACATCCCTACTTTACACGTGTGAAAACTGAGGCAAAAATAGGTTAAGCCCGAGTCACAAAGCAAATGGGAAGCAGAATGGATTCTGTCACTGCAGCCCCTCCCCAGCCAGGCAGGGACAGGGCTCCACCGTTGCCTCTTCCTGTTCCCTCCACCACCCCAAGGAAAGGCCGTTTCTTGCAGGAAGCTGACATCATCTAGTTGTTACTAGACACGATTAGATTAATAGATCCCTGCTATGGTCCCAAAAAATCAGGGACCTGACTCTGTCTACTCTGGTCTTTGCATCTCACAAAGCATATTAGTGGTTTCACAGATGTTATTTTTACTATGACTCCTTCTAATTTGCATAACATTATTATTTCTTGTGTATTTAATATCACATTTTAAATAATAAAGAAGAAAATGAGAGATTTAGAAAAGGAATTGATATATCGAGTAATAAGATTGCAATACACTTAATTTTTTATAATGAGGGGGAGATGGGTATTAGTCTAATAAACCTAGTTGTGAAACGTCCCTCAGATTACATCAGGTAGACAATCCCTGGCCTCTATAAGCTTCATTGACCCGTGGCTCTCAAGGAAGAGAAAGAAAGGTATCCGAACACCTGGGACCATGTTAAAGACACCTGCCAGGATGCTCCAGCCACCCCATCCCACTCCGCCTTCTCATTCATATGCACCCTTGGCAGCTGAAGGAGCCCAAGAGGAAGATGGAGCTGGGCGTCTTTGTTCTTAAAATAAGTTCTTAGAATAAGTTCTTCAAAGGCTTTATTGGAATACTGAACATAAAAACAATCCCTTTCTGCCACTATGGTGTGGGTCTTTCTCCTCCCTCTGCTAAAAGGTACCCGGGGCCCTGATCCTGGTCCTGGATGCTTAGAGGTTCCCACGTTGACTTTCCTGCCCCCCTTGGGCATGTCTTTTGTCTTTATGTTTATCAAAGCTGTTCTTAGATGCTCCCTGGAGAAATCAGGGACATGAGAGGCTGTGGGAAAGGTACTTGGGAGCAACTTGACCCCCAGAGCACCCTTCCAATTAGACTCAGCCAGACTACAGCCTCTCCCAGCACTGCCAGGGAAGGGCCTCCCTGACTGTGACCTTGAGTGCTCAGTGGGCTGGAGCTCCATCACCTCTCAGTGGCATTTCGCACTTACTAAGTGGGCCACTGGGGTTTTTGCATTTCCAGTTCATCTCCAGATTCTTAACTGCTGCTATTTTAGGCCTCCCATCTCTACCAACTTTCACATTGACTCACATTTTTCATCCCATTCCAGATAGCAAGACTAAGACTCAAAATGAAATTGCTTCAGTTGCTGTAATTCCATTTCCACTGCCATGTGGTCTTGGTTTGAAATAGAAACTAGAAGTGACCCCCGTTGGCTTTTTTGAGGAGCGGGGCCCCAAAGTACTTTGGAAATCAAAGGCTAGGTCTACAAGTGCTCCCGATGGCCCACCTCAACACAGAGTATTCCAAAGGCATGTGTTCTGCTACGAGCACTGATTTAGAAATTCTACAGGGAGGTTCTTTGAGGGCAGCAGTAGCTGGAGAGTATTTAAAGATTGCTTAGTCTCATGCTCATAAAGCAAATTCTATCCATCCACCTGTCTATCTCTCTCCCAGAGAAAGAGAAGGGAGCTTCTCTCCTGCCAGACAGCGGTGTGGAAGTTTGGGGCATGTTCTGGTAGCATCATCAGCTATCTATAATAATAAAAGCGTAATATGCTAATTAGACCGGACAACCTTCCGGGGCTGCGAGGGAATCTCGGGTCTCGGGTTCCAGCAGCCAGGAGAAGGAAGGCCTACTCTTGCAGGAATTTCGTGTATCAGGCCTCTATTTTTGATATAAAACCTTTCCCCAAGTTCTTTTTATAGATGTAACAATTTCCTCTCTTTTTTAAAAATATATTTTTATTGATTTCAGAAAGGAAGTGAGAGGGAGAGAGAGCTAGAAACATCAATGATAAGAGAGAATCATTGATTAGCTGCCTCCTGCACACCCCCTACTAGGGATCGAGCCCACAATCTAGACTGAAATCAAACCTGGGACTCTTCAGTCCACAGGCCAATGCTCAATCCACTTAGCCAAACCAGCTAGAGCACAACTTCCTCTCTTTAGAGAAACCCCTAGCTGACATAAAAAAGAACTTATTTCTTTGGGGAGAAGATAGTCTTCGAGGAAGAAATACTATGGCTAGAAACACTAACCAGGACATATATCAGCTTTTCCTCTCAAGCAGCGGTTCTCAACCTGTGGGTCACGACCCCTGTGGCGGTCGAACGACCCTTTCACAGGGGCCGCCTAAGACCATCCTGCAGATCAGATATTTACATGACGATTCATAACAGTGGCAACATGACAGTGATGAAGTAGCCACGAAAATAATTTTATGGTTGGGTCACCACATGAGGAACTGTATTTAAAGGGCCAGAAGGTTGAGAACCACTGCTCTCGAGTCTCAGAGACCTGTAAGCTGAAGGTCAATAAAAAGTTTAACATGCCTCTGTGAAGAAGTTCAAGTTCTTGTGTCAGGCATGAAAGCGGTTCATTAAGTGAGGTTATTACTTTATCAAAATCCAACACATGCTTCAGGGCCCAGTTCAAGTTCCAGCCTCTTCAAGATATATTTCCCTTACTCCCAGACACTGCAATCACTTCTCAGAACCCTCCCACACACACAAGATATCCATGAACCTAATTACTACACCAGTAATTTCTAGTCTCTAATTGTGACTTTTTTCCTGTGCCCTTTTTCCAGCCCTGTAGCTATTCAGTAAGTACTACTGACAGTAATGGATTCATTGGGGAAGGAAAACGTAGTCTTTGACAATTTAGTTTAACATTTACTCGATCCTTCTGCTTTCCTAAAGAAAGAACCATAGGAAATGAGCTTTGGTTGACACAAGAAAGATTACCTTCTCATCTCCCATGAATTAAACTCTGGAAGAGAATAGCAGCTATAATTCTATAGGACACTTTGGAGTACTTGAAGCATTTGCTCATGTGTGAGCTCATTTATTCTCAACGTAACCCTGTGAGGATTAAATAGGGCCATTTGCTTTTCCAGGCTCTTAAATTTTAGAGGAGGTATTTTCCCCCGAGGATCTCCCTTTTACAGAAGGTTAACTGAGACTTGGAGGCACTAGCCACTTGCTTAAGTTCACACAGCTGACCGAGATGTGAGGCAAACCAAGGAGTTCTGAACCCCAATCCAGCATTCTCTCTATTGCAACGAGCTGTTTCCTTGTTTGGAATGGATGAAAGAGAAGTTATGGAATCCTTTCCCATGAAAATCTTTGGAGCCTTTAATAAAACCACAAACAGCCTTATGCTTGATACCATTTAGGTACGACTCTTCCAAAGAGATGAAAATTGTTCTTGGTATCATTTGGAAAAATCTTTGAGCTTAAACGGTTTTTGGCCTGTCTGTAGAAGAATCATCAGTCCTGCCCAATATCCTAGAGGAGTTTAGAGAAAGGAAGTTTTCATGCCATGAGTCATACTTTCAATTTCTATTAAAATTCTTATATGGCCACATATGATTTCTCTCATGCTTCAGGCCTCCAGGCCAGTGCTGATTTGCATGTCTGGTTTAGATAATGTCTGAGGTACCTTCCAGTCTGAAAAGAAGCCTCTGATTCTATTATGTAAGACCATGTTCTAACTTCCAGAATTGATGGCTCTTTTTCTTCAACTCCTGGGCTCTTGCTGTGTGGATGCAGGATTCGGGGACAGAAGCATGTCATGTTCACCACCAGGTCACGAAGATGGCATGTTTAGAATGACTTCCCTGTCCACTTAAATATATATATGTATATATGTATATATATATATGATTGATTTCAGAGAGAAAGGGAGAGGGAGAGAGAGAGAAACATCAATGATGAGAGAGAATCATTGATTGGCTGCCTCCTGCATGCCCCCTACTGGAGACTGAGCCAGCAACCCTCTCCCTTCCTCCCTGAAATCAATAAAATATATATTTTAAAAAAGAATTCCACTAGAACCGTGGTCGGCAAACTGCGGCTCGCGAGCCACATGCGGCTCTTTGGCCCTTGAGTGTGGCTCTTCCTAAGCCTTAGGAGTCCCCTAATTAAGTTAATAACAATGTTCCTACCTATATAGTTTAAGTTTTAAAAATTTGGCTCTCAAAAGAAATTTCAATCGTTGTACTGTTGATATTTGGCTCTGTTGACTAATGAGTTTGCCGACCACTGCACTAGAAGACCAGACAGGGCAATAAACACGGGACTCTTCCAGGTGACCCTTAACCTGTAGAATTTTGGAAGAAAAAGATGCACAAGTTACTTGTGGCGCAGGCACAGGATTGCATCCCTCGCCGCCAGAGAGCGTGAGAACAACCTCAGTGTGAAATGCCAGCATAAGAAGTTCAGATCAAGGCCCTGAGCAGAGTGAAGGGGGCTGAACCCAGACAGACCACCTCTCCTTGAACCCCAAGCCCTAGTTCCTAAGCGAATGGTTAGGTTTTCTTTTTTCCTACCTGGAATCCTCTTAAGCCTGAGGCAGATCTGACCGAAGAAGTGGGCAATTTAGTTGTGTCTACATGGCCCGATGGTGGCCGGGGGCAGGAGGAAGAGGGGTCGGGCAAACATCCAACTAACCTAGTCAGTATGAATCGCCTTTCTGCATTAGGCTGGCTCAGAAACCCCACTTTGAGGCTCTATCAAAATAAAGAGGTCATTTAGACTTCGGTGTCACTTAGACACGGAGCCCACAAGAGAAGCAAAGTGAGAGGGAGGCCCGGCTCAGTAGGCAGCCTGCGTGACTGCGGCGGGGCCGGGCCCGGCCGGTGCGCCACTTGACTCTCCAAACTTTTCCTCTTTCAAATCCATCCATTTTTCCCCCCAAGCATTTTGCTCATATGTCTTTTTGTCCTTTGCACATATAATATCCGAAACAGTGCCTCCATTCTTCTCCACGCAGCGGGTCCGTCCTGAGCCGAGGCGCTGTTTGGATTCCAGGACGAGGTCCTTGAGCAAAGGAAACCTGATCCAGGATGTTTTTTTTTCCCTGAGTTCCAAGTTTGAAGACAGTCCTCCCTAGATATTTCCCTCCTCCTGGGGTCTCAGTGGAAGCCAAGATCCTCTGTTGCTCTTTGTAAAATAAGATGCCACTGAGGCGGAGGCTGGGCTGCCCCTATAGGACGGGTTGAAATGAGGTGAGGACCCCGCTTCAGAGCCAGCTGCACAGGGACTCTGAGCTGACAGGGGTGCAAGGAGGCTGCCAGTCAAAACCTAAGCCTCGTACACCAGCAGGCAGCACATACCCCTACCCCTCACTATCTTCCAGGGTGATATTCTTCAAACTGGGGCCCAGGATAATCCATTTCCTCCTTTAATATATATATATATATACATATACGTGTGTGTGTGTGTCTGTATGTATTTACTGATTTAAAAGAGAGAGGAAGGGGAGAGAGAGAAAAGTCAATGAGATGAAGAAGAAACATGGATTGGCTGCCGACCCATACTGGGGATCAAACCCGCAACCCAGGCATGTGCCCTGACCGGGAATCGAACCAGAGACCTCGTGGTGCACAGGACGATGCTCAACCAACTGAGCCACAGCTGCCAGGCCATTTCTTCTTTTGAAAGAGAGCCACCCTTTATTCCAGTTTGGGAGTCAGTGGTTGGGATCGCAGGAATGGGACTGTCCTTCCTCCTCCTATCCTTCCCCAGGCCTTCCTTGCTGAGCTTCGTAACCTCGTTTCACCAAGATAAACCTCAGAGAGGTGCAGGCGAGGTCCTGTGACCTACTTGTACAGTGCGTCTATTTTCAAATCGCCATGTAGCAAGTGCTTGTTTCGTCTTCCTGGCGACCCTAGAAAGTAGTTGTTAGTCTTCCATTTTAGAGAAGCAGAACCTGAGGTTTCCAAAGGGGTGAGGAACCTTTTGCCCCAGGTCACCCAACAAGAGCAAATGGTAGTGCTGGGACCTGAACCCAGGGCGGCCTGGTTCAGAAAGCCATGTCGCCACCACAGAGGTAAAGCCCCCTAGAGCAGCGGTTCTCAACTCCTTTGGCAGTCAAAGGACCCTTTCACAGGGATCACCTAAGACCATCCTGCATATCAGATATTTACATTACGATTCATAACAGTAGCAACATTACAGTTATGAAGTAGCAATGAAAATAATTTTATGGTTGGGTCACAACATGAGGAACTGTATTTAAAGGGCAAGAAGGTTGAGAACCACTGCTCTAGAGAGAAAGGACACCTCGGTGAGGGCACCTCCCAGGGTTGCTCACCACTTATGCACTGGTGGCCTGTGCACTGTGTCTGCAGGGGGAGGCCAAGCCCGTAGGTCAGGCATCTGAAGGGATCACCCGCAGGGGTTATAGCAGAGACTGTGGCTAACAAGAAGCTGGTCCCGAGTTGTGGGTTGAGAAGGTTCCAGAAGCAGAGCAGGCGTTCACAGGCTGGGGTGCATTCTCAAAGGCATCATGGAGGAGACCCCGGGGGCAAGCATCCTGAATTGGGTTGGTGGCCAGACGTGGCCCTTAGAAGCCAGGACCTCAGAGAGAGAGAGAAGGGTTTGGACAGATCATCCAGCGCAGTCCTCCACCAACACCATGGATGGTGGTGCTCCCATGTGCATTCCTCTGAGAGCCTGGGAAAGGCATTTCCGCCTGCCCGACTTGGCTCTTTCTGGGGAAGGTCAAGGTTGTGGGTCAGCGTCCTCTGTCCTAGCGCCCTGCTCCATGGTCATCCTGGCTCTCTCGAGAAGGGAGGTCAGGATCTGACCAAGAGGAGCCCCCGCTCTGAGCTGCAGCAGCCGTGCCCCCTCCTGGGCTGAAAGGTCTGATTCAGAGCCCTCCTCTCCAAGGATAAACAGGGCAAGGCGCTGCCGGCCTTCTCGGCACCACCAGAAATTTGCCGAGAAGGTTCAGGGAACATTCATCTTTTTCCATCAAGTAATTGAGAGGGTGGCCTTCTGTCGTCAGGAGTGAAGAGAGAGGCCCTTGTGTGCGGGCGCCCCTGCATCCAGGGCCTCCGGGTGAGGTCATGACAAAGTGGAGAGCCGCGTGTCGCCGGGACACGGGGCCTTCAGACGGTGAACCGTGGGCAGCAGGGCAGAAAAATGTCTTTCCTGAGACGTTTGGCCAGACTTCTGAGGCCCGTTTGAAAGCTTCACACAGAAACTGAGCTAACACTGGATTGTCTATGAGATGGCCGTGCCCAGACAAGGCCTCCCCTTCCAGCTGGGGTTTTCAGAAACAAGTCTCCACGCTCAGGTTTCTCTCCCCGGGAGGCTCCCCTGGAATCTCAGAGGCCATCTAGTGTCAACGGAGCCACGTGGAGCGTCACATGATGGGGATACTGTTCCGGCCATTGTGTGCGGGAGGCGGAGTTCCCCACGGTGCCTGGCGGTGCCCACATTCTCCACAACAGCGCTCTGGTCTCCGCCTGCTGTGGCCGACATTGACCTCAGGACCGCCTGAAACCACACACGCTAGGCAAAGCCCTTTTGGTGACTCGTCTGGGCAATCATCACAATATTTGTCATCTATGCAGCCAGGTGGCAGCAGCCTTCACCCAAGTCAAAAGTGGGTTTGTCAGAGGCGGGTGTGCTTTTGTGCTGACAGAGCAGGCCGCCACCACACACCAGCCCGGACTGTCAACCATCTGCTGGTTGCCGTCGGTCACACTGTGCCCTTGGCTGCTCCCTACGCTCTGTTTCCAGAAGCCAGTTCCCAGGAAGCAGACAGCAGGCATTGTATGCGAGGGTGGGGGCAGGCGCTCACTCAGGTGGCTCCGTGGACCAGCACACCCACCTGGGGACCTTCCACACCCGATGGCAGCCAGCCGCGGTCAGGGGGGCCTGACACAGCCACAGGTAGCGTTTGTGCAGGCACGCCAGGCGCTGGCTTGGCGCCCTGGGCCAGGCCTTCTTATGTTGGTTCTAGACATAGTTCTGCTTGTGCGTCCGGGACCAGAGGTGACCACGCTGCTCAGTGTTCACTTGCACGACAGTTAGTAGAAGGAAAACAAACTCTCCTTTCAACAATGACATTGAAAATGTATAAAGTAAAAAGCTGGCCACTTCAATAAGTGGCATCTAGTCCCTGACTTGCCTGTGGGGACAGATTTTAGCCGGTGCCTGTAGCAGACGGCCTGTTGTCCATTACTCTCAGAGGGCACACAGGGTTAGCAGAGTCCCCTGGAAACGGCTCAGTGGGGAGAAGGAAGGCTAGGCCCCTTGAATTCTCTTTATCCAGTGAAATAGTAAACATAAGAGGAAATGTGGATGTTTAGCAAGAAAGAAAATATGGCCCATCTATTCATTCAACAAATATCTACTGTGCACTCGCTGGGCTGGGCACTATTCTAGGTGCTTGATAATGTCAGAGAACAGAAAAAAGGTGTTCAGGTGGGAGATGCAAGACAATAAACAACGAACATGAATTAATTATTGATTAAGTTCAGTGATCAATGGAAAACTAAGAAGCAGCGCATAGGAAGGGAGTTGGGGGAGGGAGGGGAGGGGGAAGTTATGTGTTTTTGGTAGAGCTGGCGAACATGTTTGTGGGTCTGAACGTCCTTTAAGTTTATAGTAATGATGCAAATAATAACATTAATTGCTGACATTTTCCACGTCTGACTTGGTGCTAGGCCCCGTGCCAGGTGTTTGCTTGGATATCTCATTCAATCTGCAAGGCAGCCTGGGTCCTTAGACCTCCCAGGCAGAATGCCAGCCCTTGGCTCTTGGCATTGGCCTCCTCCGTCCTCATGCTCTGTCTCTGCACTAGGACTTCCTCCAGAAATACTGGCTTTCATTTCCATCTAACATGTGGTGGATGTCCCCACAAAGCCCTGTGCCACAGGACATTGGTTAAACTCCTCAGTGAAGAAGCTGGGGGTCCTTTGTAGATTCAGGCGCCAGGAGCAGGACTTTCCATCAAATAGTTGGGGGCGAAAAAGCAATGGGAGGGAGACTTGTGGTGTTGGTTGCTCAGATGCACAGACGACTCCCAGACCCTTAGCTAGAGACACCATCCCCCGTCCCACCACCACCCCCAGTCCCAGGTGGGCCTGTGGGAGAATCATGACCTACAGCTCTGCAGCCCCAAGGCCCTGAGGCACCGCAGCCAAGATGGGCTGCCAGACACTTCCTGATAAGGCACCAACTTCAACCTTGACCGGGTACTTAGAGTTACAGAAGAGCCCAGCCATCACCTCCCGCTGTCCGTTATGGGGAATTCGTCCACCCATTCTGTAGCTGTCGCATGTCTGCTGTGTCCCTGGAGTTAGAATAAAAATAAATAGGAGGAAAATTTGGTAAGAGGGTGAAAAGGGAGTAACCAAAGAACGTATGTGCATATGTGCATAGCCCATGGTCACAGACAATAGTGAGGTGAAGGCCTGGGGGTGGGGAATGGTTGGAGGCGGTCACTGGCAGGGAAAAGGGGGACATGGGTAATACTTTCAACAATAAAGATAAATTTTTTAAAAAAGGAGTCAATGGCAATGATAGCCATAGCCATCATTGGGGCTTGAAAAAAATGGTTCCGAATATAACATGGCTGCCATAGAGGATACCTTCAGTAAATGAATGAATGAGCAGAAAAACCGATTAGAAAACTTTGAGACAGATCTTATCAGTGCAGTAAGTCAGGAGGCAAGTCAGGACTTCAGATAACACACACCGATTCCTGGAACTTAATGATTTGTTTTTTTCTTTTTGCATGAATCTGTCACTTTCTATTCCACTTTCTGTTCTGTTCCTACTCAATTCACCTCCTTCCCCCAGGCGCTCTCCCATCCTACACACCACCACAAGCTTCGTCCTCCACCACCCCCTGTTTTCATGGCATTGCCGCCTGCCCACAACATCTCTGGGCTTCCACTGCCTGCACCCCAAGGTCATCAAACTTGCCTACTGCCTTGAACATGGCCTTGAACACGCCCTCGGCCCCCTCTTCTAGCCCTCTCTTCCTACCCGTTCCTCTACTCCAGTCCTGCAGCTGCCTCTATGGTTGTCCCAGACATCACTTGTACACCCCATCACCCGATTCTGCCCTACGTCTGTCTGCATTGCTCACTCTCTTCTCTCCAAGGAGGTCTCGCTCAGTTCAGATGACGCCAATGACACTCTCCTTTCCCTCCTTAGCCTCCAGTAGCCTCAACGTCCCCACCACTCCTGTGGTCCATTACCCATCATTCCTCACCATCATAGTTATCTTCTCATAGTCAAATGCAAGGACAGAGAACATGTTTCATATTACTTAATATCCACTCTGTGGCCAACCACTCAGTACATGGCAGAAGTCACTCCAAAGTAAATCACTGGAGGCCTACCCAGCATCCCCCACCACAGAAAAATCTTTGAACCCCACCTTTCCTTTGGCTTATACCAGCTTTGCACACACTCGGCAGACCCCCGCAGGACAGCCCAAAAAATGCCCACGAGGCCCGTCAACCGCATTCCAAGCCTGTAAACAAGTTAGGTTTTTCGTTTGCTTTTGTTCTATTTTGTTTTTAAGCAAGCAGAGGCATCTGCTTGCAGGAGGAATTGTGAAAAAAAAGTCAAGTGAAAATAAAAGCAGACCACGTAAATGAGTTGAGTTTTGTCTCCCTTTTGTCCCCTTCCCTGCTCTCTCTCCCCACCCCCACCCCCTCACTTTCTGTTTTGCTTTTCATGCCAGTTGCTAAATACTGTAATTTCAAAACTGCACTGGCTTTTCCAGAACCGGGAGGAATGTGCACTCGCACGTGGATTTTTCCACAAGAACATTCTCCCTGTCTTTCGGCTCTTCTTCGCCAGAAACAACTAGAACAGATGATCAGATGCGCCCATCCTGTCTTCGCAGTTCTTATTCTAATTCGTTAGAGGCTCAGAAGGGGCGGAGGGGATGGTTTGTGTTTCACTCTGTCAGGCTGTTGTTTGATGAGGTTTGCACTCCATTTGTTCGGATGGTTTTCATGGTTTCTTTGTTGTTCATGGAAAGACTTTGAAAGTCATCATTCTGTGTCCTCAAGCTCTTCTGCCATGCCTGCTCCGTGTCGCCACGGGACTCGCACCAGGAGGAAGGAAAAGGGATGTTTCCAGCAAGTTAGTGGAGCCGCTTCTGAGCACAGCTCTGGAGGCGTGTGGGAGAGGGTGGGATCACAGATGTTCGGGTTCAATGGAGTAGTTCCCATGGCGATTTGGAAGCAAGGCCCTAGTCATTTCCAGGCGAGGCATCGCTCCATCCCCTATTCCAGCCACACCTCTGGCCTTTTTTCTTCCTCTATGGTCATCAGGCCTAGCCCTCTCCACTCTCAGGAGAAGAACATGAGAGCCCTGGCAGGTTTGGCTCAGTGGATAGAGCATTGGCCTGCGAACTGAAGGGTCCCAGGTTTGATTCCAGTCAAGGGCACGTACCTCAGTTGCAGGCTGTGCCCTGGTCAGGGCACAGGCAGGAGGCAACCAATCAATGTTCTCTCACCTCAATGTTTCTCTCTGTCTCTCCCCCTCCCTTCCACTCTCTCAAAACTCAATGGAATAATATCCTCGGGTAAGGATTAACAACAACAAAAAAAAAAGAAAGAAAGAAAAGACAAACATGAGAGCCTAGGTGAGCCTGGGGTGTGCTCACACCTGAGACATCATCACAGCGTGGGTGTGCTGGGGAAGGGCTGGAGCCGGCCACCTGAGAGGCTGTGGGCCTGGGCTTTGAGACACTCTTCCCTTGGAGTCTTGAATCTGGACGCTGCCCATCTCTTCAGAGCCGCTATAGACATGTTTTCTTTCTATTTATATTTGCAGAAAGCTTTGTAAGGCGTCTCACATATGTTTAGCATTTGATCATCACCTGTCGTAGTCCGTGGGGACTGCTCTAACAAAGTACCATAGAGTGAGTGATGTATAAACAACAGAAATTTCTTTCCCACGTGGCTGGGGGCTGGGAATCTGAGATCAGAGCGCCAATGTGATCCACTTCTGGCCAGGGCCTCTTCTGGGTTGTAGATTGTCGACTTCCTAGTGCATCCTCAAGCAGCAGGAAGTGGGCAAGCTAGCTCTATAACCTCTTCTTATCAGGCCACTAATCCTTTTCCTCAGGGCTCCACCCTCATGAACTGATTCACCTCCCAACAACCCCACCTCCTGATACCATCACATCGGGGATTGGGGATTAACCTATGAATTTGGGGGAGAACACACACATTCAGTTCATAACATTAGCCCTACCCTACAAGGTAGATAAGTCAGGTAAATTTTAAGTTTTATATTAAAGAAGGTTGAATGCAGGAATATATTGTGATTCATCCAAGGCCTCAGGACAAGTAATGTTGCGGACAGAACTTGAACCAATCTGCTGACTTCAAATTCAGGGTTCTTCTGTTACTTTGGCTCCCAATCAGAATGTTCATGCTCCTTCCACTCACCCCACCTTTCCCCCAGGGCGAGAGCACACTGCTGGAATTTAGTGGTGTCTGAAAAGTGATTGCTGAATTAAATGTAATTTCTCCTGATTGCTAAAAGAGCATCTTCACTCAATCTTTCTGCAAAGCAGGAGATGCTGATGTACGATTATTTGTTATTTTTCATTAGATCCTTCTTACGACTCCGTCAGGAGAGGAGGGTGGAGCAATAACATGAATTCTGGCCTCAACAAAAGTGAGTACATGCCACCCTGTCTTTGGGAGGAAAACATTTTCCAAGGATGGGGTGGAGAGCGGGGTCATGAGATAAAAAAAGGAGAGGAGCGAGCATTTGTCTTCCTGTTTGTTGAGTGGACATCAAAAATTAATTGCCAATTTAGGGCGTCAGTGATACCTGTTCCTTAAAGAGGGTTGGGGTTTTCGTTCAGAGCCTTGAGTGTGGTTTTATTGCCTTTGGTTTGAGAACTGTTGAAGGCAGAAGGCTTCTCAGGACAAGGATCTATGTGAACACATAGTCACTGGATTTGGATTCTGTCCTTTAAGTGATGATAATGACCCTCTATGACTTTGCTGCTCAAACTGTCGAAGCTCAGTCACGTCAAGGTCACTGTCCCCGTTTCATGAGGGGCTGAGATGAAGGCTAACCTGGTGAGGAGATGGGAGGGGTCTGAGACATCAGTTGGAGTTGAAGTCTGACCCAAAACCTCCCATGAAGTGGGGGGAGGGAGAAGAGAAGGACTCAGACTCCTGAACCAGAATGTGTCCCTCTTGCTACCTGTAGGGAGTAAAATATCAAGCACATGAATGGATGCTGAAGGGAATTATTTCAAGAAAGAACTTGGGGTTACAAACGTATGCCCCAATAACCAAGCAATAACCAAGATCCCTTTCAATGATATGTGTGATTATTTGTTTACTCTGTGTCCAGCACCTGGCACATTGGGCTTCGAAAAGATGAGTCGAGCTCAGAACAGCCGGGGAGGGGGTCTTCACTCTTCACTCTCCACACATCACTCTTTATCAGTGGACGTGGCACCATCTGAGCTGGCTCTAGAGCAGTGATGGCGAACCTATGACACGCGTGGTTGATTTTTCTTGGTTGATTTTTTTGTTTGATTTTTCTTTGTTAAATGGCATTTAAATATATAAAATAAATATCAAAAATATAAGTCTTTGTTTTACTACGGTTGCAGATATCAAAAAATTTCTATATGTGACACGGCACCAGAGTTAAGTTAGGGTTTTTCAAAATGCTGACACGCCGAGCTCAAAAGGTTCGCCATCACTGCTCTAGAGAGAGAAGCAGGATTTGGACCAGCAGTGATGGGGAAGACAGACCCTCCCAGAAGCGGGGGCCAGGGAAAGACATCAAGGCTGATGTGTCTGATAGTCGGGGAGGACTCTGGTTCCTGGAGCTTGGGATGTGTGAAGGGAAAGAAGTCTGGGAAGGTAAGGAAGGGGGCATGAAGGACACCTGGAAGACAGACCTAATGCTGTAGTCAGTGAGGAGTCACTGAGGTTTTTAGACAGAGGGTGCAATGGTTTAGGGAGATTAAACCGGCTAAATAGCATGAGATGGGTCAGTGGGAAGAGCGAGGAGTGGTGAAGATACCAGTCAGACTGAGCCTCAGACCGTGCAAACAGCGCAGATCTAAAATGGGTATAACAGGACTGGGGAAGGAATGGGGAGGGTCATGGGAGATGCCTTGGAGGAAGCTCAGGAAACGGTAAACACAGGAAGCAGGTGATCTTCGCTCAAACATCGCCTTCTCTTTAAGGACCTCTCTACATTTTCTGTTTTTACAATGAAACCCACAGCCCCAGTACCATTAGCCGAGCTATCGCAGGTGTTTATTGTTGTTTACCACTGTCTGCACCGTTAACCTGTAAATTCTACCGGGACCTGTTGCTTCATGGCTGAACCTCTAGCATCAAGAATGGGCCAGCGCACAGTAGAGTCTATAATTAGCTATAAGATAAAGCAAGTTAGTGAAGAGTGAGTAGAGAGTGAGTGAGTGAATGAGTGAATGAATGAATAAGGGAATGAGTGAGTAAGCAGCTTTCTCCTCCTCTGGAAGGCCTTTGACAAGATGTTTCTCTCCCCTTCGGGGGCGTGGCCCCACTGACCGGATTTCCTCTTCTCTTGCTGTAGGTCCTCCCCTGGCAGGAGCACAAACTATGAGTAAGAATACTGAACAGCGGCCCCAACCAGGTACCTGTCCACGATGTGTAACCCTCCTCCCCTGCTTCTCACGCAGCCATTGATTCCAAGTGGCCACCTGAGGAGGATTTAAACAGTGTGCTGTGTGTGTCATCATTTTTCCACGTAGGGTCTCTGTTTGACTCCGTAACAGATCTGAGAGTCAATACCCGGCACTGGAATCAGGTTGTTGAATGTCAGAGGTGAAAGGCATATTAAAGAGGAAGTCTTCCAATGCCTCATTTTGTAAAATAAAGAAACTGAGGCCCAGAGGAGCAGTGATTTGCTAAAAGCCACAGAGCTCATTGACGAGAGCTACCCTGTTCCAAGTACTCTCCAAACCGTTCATGTTTCACCAACCTTGCTTTCAAAAACACCTCCTTCCTGTGATGGATCTTCTTAACAATTTAGGCAGAGGAACTTTTAAAACCATGGAATTGGAGACTTTTAGCATTAGAAAGGAACTTAGAGACATCCAGGCCTATAAATCCTTCTGTAACATCTCAGTCTTAGGATTGCCCCACCTCTACTTGAATACTTCTAGCAACAGGGAGCTCACCACCTAGCTGGGCTCAATTCCACTATTTGAGCCAGAGTCCCCTCCTTCTAACTTTCATTCAAGTTTCCTAGTTTACCCTCTGGAGAAATCCTCCTCCCATTCTATATGAAGATCCCTCATATAACTGAAGTCGGCTCTTGCGCCCACCCCCAAGGCCAGCCGTGCCTTCTTCCTGTGACACAGCCGAGATTAAGGTTTGAATAAGCCATTTGCTTTGAGATGGGCAAACACTGTTTTCCATCTCCAGTGAAGACAAAGCAATAGAAAGTTGACTTAAAGATTCATCAGGAAAGTTTAGAAACACAAGACAGACAGGGGATTTGACATAAAAGATTCAATGTATCCCTAACAACAACAAAAATCAGATGTGACCTGCCCAAAAAATGCTTGTTGTCATACTGTGTGGATAGAAAAGGGTAGGCTAAATGGCCGTAAGGACTCTTCAAAGTTAATTTGTGGGCCTAAGCAGAAACCCAAAAATCATGTTGATTTTTTAAAATTGCAATTATAACCATAAAAATAGCAAAATTGCACCGAATATTTACCAACGTGGTCAAGTTGTAATCAAGCTCTCTACCATGATTTCCCCTGAAAAGGGAGACAAACCTCACGTAAAACCGATATTGCAAAGATTTTTTTTTATAGCTAATCACATACATGTTAAGTAAACTGAGAGACAAGGACAGTCACTTTATACTTCAAATACAAATTCTGGTTAGTGTTGACATTTCTGAGCTTAAAATCACAGAATGCTGTACTGGAAGGGAACTGAGGGATCCAGTAGCCCAACCCACTCATTTTGCGGATGAGAAAACTAATACCCGTAGATGGTCCAAAGGCCTTAGTTTATAACATAGCTGGGGCTAGAAACCGGCTGCTTGATTTTGGGGGCGTATATTTTATGCCTCCTCAGAAAAGCAGAGGTGTGTAAAGTTGTTAGTAATAGGTAGAGCTATTAAAGACCATTAACCATTAGATCTTCAAGCCCATTTAATAAACCATGGTCACCTTATTCGTTTTGATGAAATATATAGCCAGCACCTTTCCACATAGTTTCATTACTCTGTTTTAGATAGTAACAGCATTAGCTACAAACTTTAGAAACCAAATATGAAAAAATATATATATAATGCTGTTACTTTTCCATGTTGTTTCTATAAATACTGGGATGAATCCTGTGATCAAGATCTTTGGGGTCTGCAAAAAAAAAACAAAAAAAAACAGTCACGTTTTCTGAAATCAGACTTTCCTGTGATAGTGAAATAAAAGTACAAACCCTTGAGGTATTCTTATTGTTGATGCTGTTATTCTTATATTTTTCATAACAGTGAAGCAAATCTCTTTTTTTGTTTCCTTAGATCCATATCAGATCCTGGGCCCAACCAGCAGTCGCCTAGCCAACCCTGGTGAGTTGACTTTGACCTGCAGGATTTTCTTTCTAGAATGTTCCATAGCTATGTGAGATCACAGAGACCTCTGTCTGAAGTTCAGACACCTGAATGGGGAGTAACATGTACTTCTTTCCTTGAAACGTTCAGCACCGGTTTCTCTAGTGTACCAGTGAGGTCAGGGTGGGTTCTTTGGTGGCAATAGTGTCCATTAGCCTAGGACGTTTCTAGAAAGCAAGTGTGTTAGCACTGCACACCTGCAACGAGCCTTAGCTTAATTATAAGTGGCACAGGGAGAGATTCCAGGAGGGAAAGACAGGGTGGGAGGACACAAAGCCACTGGGCTATCAGTTACCTGCCTCCTGCGAGGCACAAGTGAATAAATATTCCAAAGGTGTTTTATTCTTTTTTAAAAAATATACTTTTATTGATTTCAGAAAGGAAGGGAGAGGGAGAGAGAGATAGAAACATCAATGATGAGAAAGAATCATTCATCAGCTGCTTCCTGCACACCCCCTACTGGGGATCGAGCCCACAGCCTGGGCATGTGCCCTGACTGGGAATAGAACCGTGACCTCCTGGTGCAACCACTGAACTACACGGGCTCTCCCAAAGGTGTTTTATTCTTGATTTTAGAAAGCATTGCAAGCTCTCTTGCCTTACAGAAGAGGTGTGTCCCTAAGAAGTTGTAGATGAAGTAATTTTGACAATGTATTTTAAGGATTTATTATAAAAAGAATAACTCTAATGTGAGTTCTAAATCAAGACCGCCGAGCATGTGAGCTGATAGGCTGGCCCTAGTGCAGGAGTGAGGCCCGCACCCTCCCAGCTGTGTGCACTGACCCTGCGGTGTCTCCAGGCCCACTGTTCGGTGCCTGCCCTTTCTGCCCAGGGAAAAAGAAGCCAGGCAGCTCCTTCTCCTGTTGCTTTCCTCTCAGCCCAGGTTCTTCTCCGTAGAACTTAGCCTGAGAGCTGGGGCACTAGTGCCCTGCTAAGGAGCATCCTGTCAGCTTGAAGCCTGTGCCACACCTTCTCCCTGTGACTGACAGCAGCCTCCTGGCCCAGACTCTTCCGCTGACAGGAGAACCACTCCATCACTAAATAGGAGAGCTGGCCAGCGATTCAGGCCTCTACAGAAGAAGAAATTCCAAACTCTTGCCCAAAGGAGTGGCTGTGGTTTGCCCCAAATCACACAGCTAGCTCTGGGCCATCCGGCACCTCATTACCCACAGTGCATTTCACCAGGCCTTGGGGTGAACTGTTTTAAGATCTAACTATCCTTATATGCCCATCTCAGCAGCAAATGATAAAGCAAATCAACAATGAAAAGAAGGGGCTGCCAAGTCAATTCTGAATGTAAACGAAAATACAGACTTGTTTTGTTTTGTTTTGTTTTGTTTTGTTTTGTTTTGTTTTGTTTTGTTTTACAAAGGGTGAGGGAGTCCTTGCATTTAGGGGATTGGATTCTGAAATGTCCTGTTTTCCCCGTTCCTCTCACCACCTGCAGGAAGCGGGCAGATCCAGCTGTGGCAATTCCTCCTGGAGCTACTCTCCGACAGTGCCAACGCCAGCTGCATCACCTGGGAGGGGACCAACGGCGAGTTCAAAATGACGGACCCCGACGAGGTGGCCAGGCGCTGGGGGGAGCGGAAAAGCAAGCCCAACATGAATTATGACAAGCTGAGCCGGGCTCTCCGATACTACTATGACAAAAACATTATGACCAAGGTGCATGGCAAAAGGTATGCCTACAAATTTGACTTCCATGGCATTGCCCAGGCACTGCAGCCACATCCAACTGAGTCATCCATGTACAAGTACCCTTCTGATATCTCCTACATGCCCTCCTACCACACCCATCAACAGAAGGTGAACTTTGTCCCGCCCCACCCGTCCTCCATGCCCGTCACTTCCTCCAGCTTCTTTGGAGCGGCCTCACAATACTGGACCTCCCCCACGGGCGGAATCTACCCCAACCCCAATGTTCCCCGCCATCCTAACACCCACGTGCCCTCACACTTAGGCAGCTACTACTAGAAGCTTAATCATCGGTGTGGTCTTCTAGCTGAAGCCCATCCCTCTCACTCCCTGGAATACTTTGGACTCTAAAGGACATACGTGGCCTTGAAGAGAAAACAAAACTGGATGTTCTTTCTTGTTGGATAGAACCTTTGCATTTGTTCTTTTAAAAAAAATCCTTTTTTTTTAATGTTGCTTCCTCTACCTTGAACAAAGAGATGTGTAATTCCATGGGCCAGTAGGCTAATGTGTATTCTCAATCTCCTATCATCTTCTGAATGGAATATTTAGATTACTGGAATGGTTGTATCATGGTTCTATGAAAGAAACTGTAAATTGTCTTTATTATTTGTATGACCAAAGCAGTTTCTTATCCACGCACGGGTCTTATCATGGACCTTGTAGGGTTCACTATGCTAAGGATTCCTGGACTTAACCAGTTAGGCTCTGGTATGAGACTTAGTGAAAATAGAGGCAGGAAGCTTATAACCTTGTTTTAGGGAGACCGAACTCAGTGAATAGCAACTGGAACATTGGTTGTAAGGCCAGTGAAGTTTTCACCCAACTGGAACTTAAAAGGAAGAAGATATGTGTGTATTTAAGAAGCCATGGGCATTGGAGAATTCCTCTCAATGGGCAATATGTACTAGGCTGACCATTTTCTCTAGAAATAGTCAAGATATTAACTAAGAAATGTTCATGCAAGCGCAGACATTCCTGAAAGACAGAAAGCTAAATGACTATTTTTTTTTTTTTTTAGATAGTGACAGTGAGTCCCCGAACTTTGAAAAGTCTTAGGGATTTCTAAACACAAACAGATCCGCAGGCGCTGTGCGCTTGTCAGACCGTCAGTCCAGGGTCACCCAATCAGATGGCAACTTACTGTATAAATTATGCAGAGTTATTTTCCTATATCTCACAGTATTAAAAATAAATAATTAAAAAAATTAAAAAGAATAAGTAAACGAGTTGACCTCGGTCACAAATGCAATTTTACTATCAAATCAGTCTGTGTTATTTTTTTAAATGTAATTTGTACATCTTTTGTCAATCTGTACATTTGGCCTGTTTGTACGTTTTTATAGCTGGTTTGTTGTTGTTTTTTAGAAAAAAGCATAATGTGACTATTGCTGAAAAGGAAGCAGACTTTTAAGTCACTGACTTATTAAAAGAGAAGCACTGGTGGTAGTTATTTAACAGGTGTGCACACGTTACCCAAGAATGGCCGTTGAAATCTTGATGCTTTGAAATGTTTGTACATAACCATCTACCCTGCAGTCACCTCAACTTTGAAAGGAACAAGCAAACATTCCCTTGTGGGCACAAGGGATTTTTCTGCCCTATATATACAATATATTTTTTAGATATTAAAATATATATAATTTTGCAGGTAATCGTTGACTTTTTTAAACTATATGAACTGTTAAGCTGACAACTGTCCATGAAGACTATGTTGTAAAATAATTCGACTAAATAAATTGTGCCTTCTTCTGTCAGACCTGAGGATGTCTTTTTCTTATTGACCCCCTCCCATAGGCCAAAGGGTTTTCCCAGGGGAAGTTTTCTATTTGCCTCTTGCACCATGAAGAATTTTTCATATGTACAAACTGCATTACAGTAGAAAGTACAAAATCAATGTGTTTTGTTCTTTTGTTGTTATTGTTGTGAATCCTCACCTAAGGATATTTTTCCATTGATTGTTAAAGAGAGGGAAAGACAGAGAGAAACATCGATGTGAGAGAAACACATCGATTGGTTGCCTGCTGCAGGGATGTTGACCAGGACCCAGGCCGTGGAGGAGTCTGCAACCAAGGTATGTGCTTTTGACCGGAATAGAGCCCAGGACCCTTTGGGCCGCAGGCCGACACTCTATCCACTGAGCCAAACTGGCTAGGGCATATGGTTTTGATTGTTGTTTGTATTAGTCAGGGTTCTCCAGAGAAACAGAACCAGTAGGAGATGATATAGTTATAAATATAGATAGATATAGATATCTATATAGAGATATATAGATAGATAGATAGATAGAGAGATTGACTGATTGTGAGGAATTGACCCCATGTGATTTTGGAGGCTGAGAAGTCCCCTGGGCTGCTCTCTGTCAGGTGGAGATGTGGGAAAGCCAGGAGTACCTGTAGTCCCAGTCCCAACCTCAAGGCCTGAGAACCAGGAGAGCTAAAGGTGTAAATCCCAGTCCAAGGGCAGCAAAAGAGAAGCATCCCAGCTCAAACAGGCAGGAAGCATCTGGTGAATTCCTCCTTCTTCTGTCTGTTTGTTCTTTTCTGTCCAATAGATTGGCTGATACATTGGGGAAGGCAATCTACCTCACTAAACCCGCCAATTCAAATGCCGACTCATCCAGAAACACCCACACGTGCATACCCAGAAATAATGTGTCATCCAGGCACCTTGTGGCCAGGTCAACTTAATTCTTAAAATTAACCTTCACATGGCTGATGATGTTTGCAGAGATTTCTTTTTAATGTTATTTCAATCTTCTTCCAGCCTGAAAGAGGTCTATAGGATGACAGTCAAGGCCATAGACAGTCTGTGGCCAAGAACTGGAACAAAGCAAACAGTTTGGCTCAGGATGAACCCTGTCCATTAGACTTCATTCCATTGCATCCACCAAGCTCCTCAAACCCAAGTGGCCAACCTCCGATACTCCAACAGAGAATCAAATGGCCCAGCTTCTAGCCTGTTCCGTGCTTCTATGTCTCTGGATCTATTTTGTTCAACAGTTTGTTTTGTTCATTAGATTCTACATATGCGTGAAAAAGGGGGACATATTGTAATACTTTTAACAATAAAGATTTAAAAAAAAAAAAAGATGGCCCGGCTTCCTCTGGTCCCATGCCAGGATTTTATAGGGCCCATGCAGATTTGTAAGATCCTTTTTCTTCCCAAGGCAAAAACTTTCTTCAAAGTGCTTCACTGTTAGGTAGCTTGTTTTCAATTTATCTATTTTATAAGGGGGTGGGGGGGTGAGGTTTGGAAATCCTTGATGTGAGGGATTAAACCCACAGCATTGGTAACCCTATGATCTTCCCTTGGTCACACTGAGTAACTTCTAGACAACAGGTCTACCCAGGCAGAACGAGATGTGCTCCAGAACCTTGGTCTCCAATTTTTTTCACTTGCACCCTGCCATTCAAAAATGTGTTAGGCCGGTGTGGCTCAGGGTTTGAGCGTCGACCTATGAACCTGGAGGTCACAGTTTGATTCCCAGTCAGGGCACATGCCCGGGGTTGTGGGCTCAATCGCCAATGGGGGGGGGGGGGGGGGCGGCGTGCAGGAGGCAGCCAATCAATGATTCTCTCTCCCATTATTGATGTTTCTGTCTCTCTCTCTCCCTCTCCCTTCCTCTCTGAAATCAATAAAAATATATTAGAAAAAAAAAAGAAGCTATTCCACTCACTAACAGGATCAGCACACCATTTTCTCCTTAAAGGTATTTGTGCGGAGGAAGGAGTGGCAATGCCCAGGTTTAAGATTGACTGGCTTGCTGGAGGCATCCAGCTGGCTGGTCACAGTGGACAAGAAGGATCTTGTCCTCCAGCTTCTGGCTCAGTGTTTCCCCCACTCCAGCGTTCTGCACCGACGCCATGACGTTTATTTGTTCTAACAAACAGTGCGAGCCAAGGAGAGAGAAGCGTGGTACAGCTGTGGGCAGTTCTGGAAACCAGTCTCCCCCACAGTTGACAGCCCTTTGGAGCAGGAGGTCATATTTTTTTAGTGTCAAAAAAACATTGTTGACTCCCACACAAAGGACGCTATATTTTCAATATCTGCTGCTTTGCAACATGTTTAGCGACCACCAGAAATGTAATAACACCTAAACGAATCGTCGTTTTGCTTAACCAAGAATATCTCCATGCATTTGAACAATGAATCGGTACAGTGTTTATGTAGTCCATGGGTCATGAGGCAAGTGTGGGCCATCCGATGGGATGTGACGTGTTTAGACCAAATGAGATCAAGAGGCTTGAAAACACCAGGGCAGAAAGGAATATCTGTTTCTCTTAAAATTTTATTTATTGATGAGAGAGAGAGAGAGAGAGAGAGAGAGAGAGAGAGAAACATGGATTTGTTTTTCCAACGTATTTGTTGTTCATTCATTGGTTGATTCTTGTATGTGCCCTAACTGGGGCTTGAACCTGCAAACCCTGGCATGTGGGGAGGATGTTCTAACCAACTGAGCTACCTGGCCAGAGCCTAAGCCAAGGTGCTGCCAGGCCAAGTTTGGAGAAGAAATAAAACACAAAGCAAAAGGAAACAAAAGGCAGTGCTTTCTGTAGGTCCTCTGTGAACTTGGCTTCACACTCTGCTTCCCCTAATATCTGTTCTTGAACAGCCATCCTGTAAACATGTCACCTTAAACACTATTGAAAAGACACCAGGTTGGGAAGCAACCCCGAGCCTGGCTGCCCTGCTCCCACCGAGCTCTGGATCTGCCATTCACAGCAGCGCTGGGCTGGTGGCCAGCACTCCCTCCTGAGGCTGTAAAATGGTGCTTAGTATCAATGGAGGGAGAGGGGAGGTCATAAAGAACCTGAATGGGGGGGAAGGGGGGGACGCCAGGGGGTTGGGTTCTGGTGAATAAACAGAGGCTTCAGCTCGTATCCAGGAAGAACTTTGTGTTTTGCAAAAAGCACAGCGGACACTTCATCACGTAGAAAGCTACTGAAGTTGAACTGCACTCCCTCAGCCAGGGAGCCAGGGGTAGGATTAGGAAAGGTCTGCTGATTTGGAGACTACAAATCCCAGGCTCCCCTGGGGGACAGACACTTCTGAGAGGAAGTGGGTTAGCCAGTCAGACCTCTAGGGTTTCAGCCAATTGAGGAAGCACATGAAGGGAAGCTTTTAAAAGGAATGTGGGCTCCCAAGCCTGGGGTCTGTCTCCCTCTCCCTCTTCCTTGGCCTCCTGTCTAATTGTTTCAGGCTGCCTGAGCTGGGAAATTCCTAAGCATATAGTCAATTTACACTTCGCTTAAAAGCTCTAGGGGGGAAACAGAAAGGTTTCCAGCGAGACCACTCACTTACCTACAATTGCTAAACTAAACTTAGATTTTGAACTGAGTCACTTTATGTGTTTGCTTAGTGGGAAGAGAGGCAATTTAGGTAGAGAAACGAGCAAGGATGCAATGCCAAAGGACTGGGTTCACATACAGCTGACCCTCCCACCGACTGGGCAACTATCTGCACCTACACAGTGGGGAGCTGAGCAGTCAATATCTCCTGCAAGAGTTCCTGTGAGGGATCAGATGATCCCTGTGGAAAACCCATAATAAATTCCTGTACAGGAAGTCGATATATAATCAGGGTTATCTGTTGGTCTTTGCTAGGCTTTCTCCAAGAACGTTTATTAAGTCCTTGCTAACTGGTGAGCCCTTTGAGTGGGGAGTTGAGTACAGAGTAGATTTTTGTTTTGCAGCCAGAAAGGCATTTTTAAAAAAATATTTTTTTTTATTGATTTCAGAGAGGAAGGGAGAGGGAGAGATAGAAACATCAATGATGAGAGAGAATCATTGATTGGTTGCCTCCTGCACGCCTCCTACTAGGGATCAAGCCCACAACCCAGGCATGTGCCCTTGACCGGAATCTAACTCGGGACCCTTCAGTCCGCAGGCCAACACTCTATCCATTGAGCCAAACCAGCGAGGGCCAGAAAGGCGTTTTCCAAGTGAGTGAAAAGTGGGAGTCATTGGATTTTCCAGAGAGCCATTGCATTTCCCCTGTGCCCAGCCCACTGCCCCTCTTGGGGCTCTGCTACACTCAATTCAGCTGGCTCCATGGGCATCTGATGTCCAAGGAGCATGCTGCCAAGCTAAGGATGCTGCAAGAAAAATAGGGTTGTGACAAAGGAATGCCAACACTGCACTTTGTCACAAATGCTGGGTTGGATTTTTCGATCGGCTGAGAAATGGAGGTCAGAACGGGTTTTTATGCTTCGTGAGTGTGGATCCAGATTGTCTGCACACCCAGAGCAGCCTGCAAGCTCCACGAGAGAGGACACCTATCTATGTTGTATGCTGCATAGGAGGCAGCGCACAGTAGGTGGTCAGTAAATAAATGCTCATTGAACACATCGAGAGCAGGGATGGAATCAGAGAGACCTGGCTCAGATACCCGGCATTTCCACTGTCCTGATTACTGCTCACTATCTCTGAGTTTGAGTCCCCTCTCTGTCAGATGAGGATTATAGTCCTAACCATCTAAGGTTATCATGGGAGTTATGTAAGATGAGTAAAAAGGTTCCTATGTTGAGAAGAACTATGAAAATGCAAGATAGGGTCTTGGTTGATAGGCAGGTGTTCCTTATTCAAAATTGTGCAGGTCTCTGTTCTTCTCTGCTATCATAAGATAGTTAAACCATGCTTCTCTCTTTTATAGTGCATATTATGAATATATTTGTTAAGTTTTGAATTTTTTTTTTTAAATATATTTTATTGATTTTTTACAGAGAGGAAGGGAGAGAGATAGAGAGTTAGAAACATCGATGAGAGAGAAACATCGATCAGCTGCCTCCTGCACATCTCCTACCGGGGATGTGCCTGCAACCCAGGTACATGCCCTTGACCGGAATCGAACCCGGGACCCTTCAGTCAGCAGGCCGACGCTCTATCCACTGAGCCAAACCGGTTTCGGCAAGTTTTGAATTTTGTAAAAGCTCGATACCGTCACAAACTTACAGAAAAGTTGGAATAGTACAAAGAAACATTTTGTTAAAATACATTTTTATTGATTTCAGAGGAAAGGAAAGGGAGAGAATAATAGAAACATCAATGATGAGAGAGAATCATTGCTCGCTGTCTCCTGCACGCCCCACACTGGGGAACCAACCCATGATCTGGACGTGTGCCCTGACCAGGGATCAAATAGTGGCCTCCTGGCTCATAGGTCGACGCTGAGCCACTGAGCCACACTAGCCAGGCCAAAGAACCTTTATTTATTGAACCATTTGAGAATAAATTGCCAACCTGATGCTTCATCCCAACCAAACACGTTAGCGGGTATTTCCCACAACGTTGTTCTCCCACATCATTTAGTACAATCATGAAAATCAGAAAACTAGCATGGACAGATGACCACCTAGAATCCTCAAGCGCCATCCACTCTTCCCTAATTTCCCAGCTCTTGTCTTTTGTGAAAGGATCCCATTCAGAAATATATATTGCATTTAATTATCGTGTACCTTCCGTCTGGAGCGCTCCCAAGGCCTTTCCTTGATTTTCAAGGCTCTGACAACTTTGAATATTATAGGCCAGGAATTTGGAGAATGGCCCTCAATTTGGGGTGGTCTGGCATTTCTTCATGCTGAGGTTCAGGTTGGGCGCCTCTGACAGGTACCAGAAGTGATTAGCTTCCTTCTCATCGTAACCTGAACGGGACACACATTTCAACTTATTCCATTCTTGGTGGGGTTTGTTTTGATGATTTGATTATGGTGGTGTCTGCCAGGCTTCTTCACTGTAAATTACTCTGTTCCCCTTTGTAATTAATAAGTATTTTGTGTGCTTTGAAATTATGTAAATATCCCACTCATGGTCACATTTCAATGTATTCATGCACTTTATTTCTATCTCTAAAGGTTCGTGGTTTTCTATCTTATTCAGTGAATATGAGATGTTCTTATCATTATTTATTTTGATGATGACATTGTCCCAGTGGCAGGCCATTCAGGCTTGTTTCCGTGTCCCTTGCTGTTCTTCTCAGAAGTCTTGGGGCCCTTCCTCAACAACATACTGGGGGCTCCCTGTCCTAGCCCTGGAGTCAGTCGTTTCCCCGAGGGTTATTGGTGCTTTTAGTGAAAAATGATATTTAGAAGCAGATATCTGGGGGATAGGTGTGCTCATTTCTTTGCAGTGTTGCTGCTTCCAGGACAGAACTAGGCAACCTATGTGTATACATACATGCATACACATATATATCACATATACATACAGACATATACTGTATTAGTCAGGGTTCCTAGAGAAACAGAACCCTAGCACCTAGCAAGTGCCTGGCTTTAGAGAAGGGTCTAGCCCAGGCCTGTTGTTTGTCAAATTCCACCCACGGGGCAGAAATGTCCAAAGCCCAGCTGCCCAGCAGTTCTGGGAGGCAGGGCGAGGAGTCAGTTCTGCTCCATCATGGTTCACTCCAGAGATACGTAGAGAAAATAAAGCACATGGACAAGACGACTCAGTTCAAGTACAAGCCCAGAGCGCACGCTTATAATTCGCCTGGCAATTTTTGCTGAGTCAGGGTTTGGGGCTAATTGGTTTCCCCAGAAGTCTTTCCCGTTGATTGAGACATTGCCCTAGGCGCTGGCTTTCAGAAGAGTTTAATCAGGCCTCACATGTATTCTAGCAATATTTCCTAGACACTGCATTTCCTGACAACTATTTCTCTTCCTTTGCACTTCCTGTCTTTTTAGGAACTTTTATTTATCTAGTGCTTTTCCTCGTTTAAACAAAATCATAGTAGCCTGGCTGGTGGCTCTGTGGTTGAGCATCAACCTATGAACCAGGAGGTCACAGTTTGATTCCTGGTCAGGACACATGCCCAGGTTGAGGGCTTGATCCCCAGTGTGAGGTGTGCGGGAGGCAACTGATCAATTACTCTATTTCATCATTGATTTTCTATCTCTCTCTCTCCCTCTCCCTTCCTCTCTGAAACCAATAAAAATATATATTTTTAAAAATCATAATAGGACATATAACCACCAGGAACCAATTTGCATAGACATCCATTTGAGAACTTTAAAATGTGGAGAATGCAAACTCTATCCAGAGGTGCTTGGTCTGTAAGGAAGAAATATGAACTTGCCACTCATTTCTGAAAAGCACAGTTCGTTGGATTATAGCTGAAACCTGCCTTTAAAAGAGTATTCCTGATAATCCTCAGTCTTCCCCTTTCCCACTGAGTCTGTAAACATCGGAGATTACCTGATCAGAACCTAAGACACAAAACTCCCATGGACCTAATTTTTCAAGTGGCTTCAATCTCACAACCAAATCCTAAGGTTGCTGCTCATGCTCACAGTCAACCCTTGAAGGAAAGTTTTGGGCAATGGGCGTGAAGAGGGAGCAGGAGAGGAAACCAAGGTTTCCATCCACACGATGAATTACATGGCCATGGCCATGGCCACAGCCCTCCCTAAGCTGCCCCACACGCTTAGGAGACATGCATCCCTAGAAGACTCCAGCCCTTACTTATGGGAGGTTTCACAAATTCCAAAAGGACTTCCTGAATAGGGTTTCCAGAAAACTCCGGAAGTATCATAAAAGTCACACTTGCATGCAGTGGGCACTTAGGTTCAATCTTAGGTTGCAAAAAAATATCTAGTTTTCAGGAGATCAGTTATTCAGTTTGTTGAGAGTTCATTACAAATGACCTCCAGCTTTCCATCCACACATCCCCAAAAGACAACGGAGGGAAAGCTAGAGTCGGAAATACAGCGTGGCCTCGTAGCTCACATGCAGTAGGTCCCAGGAGGGAGTCTGTCCCACCTCCAACGTTTTGGGTAATCATAGCAGATGGACAAATGTCCTTTATGCACGAGGGCCTGCTGGTTTTGCTGGGAGACACTCTGACAAAAAGACAGAGGGGCTGGTACTGGGCTTTTTGGGATGCAAGTATCACAAATCTTCCTGCAAAAATATTAGTCTACTCAGAGTCACAGCATCTTCAGAAGATGAAAACAACCCTCCCTAACTCCTCAACCATACTGGTCGCTGAGAAAAAAACCATGGAATTTCCTGGTCTTGGTGGATTTATGACCAAAGATCCAGCCGCCGATGACCCAGGTCGTAAGTGCTGGCTGTCCAGCAAATTCAATTATCCTAAATTCCTACACATCACCCCTCTTCCTGTCCCGGGGCCCTTTCTCATCATCATCTTTCCTGGGCCATCAACCCCCACCAGAGTGTCTGAGCCCAAGTTCAAGCTCCTGGCAAGCTCAGAGCTGAGAAGCAATGCCGAGGGCATCTCATCAGAGGGAGGACACCACGTTCTTGGTGAAGAGCCGGGGACATCCATTCAGCCCCAGCTGGGCCCAACCACCACGAGGACCAAGTCAATGAGTTTTGTCCCCTCTCCGCAGCCATCTCCAAGGACGGAGACAACAGCACTGGGATCTGAGCAGCTATGTTTCGGGACTTTACCGTGGATGCTTTGACACCACGGAGGGCCTAACAAACAGATAAAAGAAGGACAATTCTTGAAACAGTGTTATCTGCTGAGGTGTTAACTCATGGTGCACGTGACATGCCTATTCTTGGTGTGGCCTCCCCCACTCCCTCCCCTCGTCACGTACAGTTAAAGAGCATCCCTACATTATTTAGACAGACTTCCTAGAAGGTGGGTCTTTGGGTGGGAAGAGACAGGCACTCCCTCGGGCTTCTTAGGGTCCTGGAAACTTACTGTAAAACCCTCCAGGGGCTGAAGGAGACAGGACCCTTGAACAAATGGACAGACAGCCTCATGGATCCTGAAACAAACGAGGGACTAGAATCCAAGGAATTCAAGTGGGAGTGCTTCTGAGTTCCTGTGACTAAAATACCCTCTTCACATCTTCTTCCTTCTTCTCCCATTACCCTGGCCTCAGCCTCCATATTTCCCAGCTAATAGGCCTGGCTAATTTCTTGCTGAGCTAATTACTGTCTCCTCACTCTGATCACCTCAAGGTTTACTTGAAGCCTATGGATTGGCTGTCCCCAGGGCAGGGCCCAATGGCAGTGGCCAGGAGAGTCACATGGTACCGAGTGGGGCTGGGGGCCAGCAGGCACCGGGTGTGGCTGGCCTAGGCCACCCCTACTGCCAGATGCTGTCAAGTGTGGGAAGATGGGGCACAGCATCTCCTATGAAGGGAGCCCCAAGCCCCAGCTTCCAGGACTTACTTGGTCTTCACGTTTCACCTAGAAATCTCGTTATGTTCTGGAAAGTTTTAAAATGTCATATTCTAACAGGATACTGCGTCTCCACTGGACTAGGCTAACGCATGGCATTTGGGGGAGGGGGATGAGGATCTAACATTGAGTGAAGTGGCTCTCCAAGTTCATGGAACCTTTACAACAACCCAACCACATGGGCATGATCAAGCCTGACTCACAGCTGAGGATTCTGAGGCTCTGAAGCTATGCTAGGAGATGGACGTGAACTTGAGACATTATAGAGCCATCAGTACCTTCTGACTCATCTCCTTGCCACCTGCCACCGAGGAGACAAACTGACCCAGTGGGACAGCTGTTTCCACCTCAGAGCTGAGACACAAAGCCCTTCACCATTTCAAGGCGTCTTCTCCCACTTCCTTTTTCCTGTAACACACATCACTGAGCCTTTTACCTCCGTGCTTGTGAACTGTCTGTCTCTCCCCACTGCACCGTGAGTTCCATGCAGGCAAGGCTTTCTGGGTCCTGTCCCTGCTGCACCCCAGCACCTAGAGCCATGCCAGCTGGGGAAGGTGCTCTGCATACGTTCTCCCAGGAGTGGTGTCCTGGGGGACACCCACTTACGGGGGGGACACCCACTCTACAGGCAAGGTATGGGCAGCCCCTCCGAGGACCTCCGGCGCTGGGTGCATTGGGCTCAGCTTCATTCCAGAATCCACATTTGACAAGGTAGATGCTCTGCTTTTCAGGGAGGAAGCTGTTCTTGTTGCTTCTAGAAGTCTCCCTCAGCAGCAACATGTGGTCCATGGGGAGAAAGGTTTTTCATGTGTTTGCTTTGAGAAAGGTTCCTGGAGGCCCTCCCTTACCCCACCCCCACCAGCAGAGAGAGAGAGAGAGAGAGAGAGAGAGAGAGAGAGAGAGGTCTGAGGAGAGACAGTTACCTGGCTCAGCTCTGTCCTGACCACCCAGGTCCTGGGGGGCCCCACTTCCCCACCTCCCTGCGCCCCCAGCCCGTCCCTCCCCCAGCCCTCTGTGAATCCAGCCCATTTACAATTCCCTTTGAAAAGGTCTCTGTGTGGGTGAGTTCCGCGGGCCCTGCCTAGCGCGGCAGATTATCTGAAAATAGGTGTTATTGATTACAACCAGGTGGTCTTTATGGAAAGGGGTCCACTTGAACCAAAATAAATATTTGCCTGCACAAAGAACAAGGCGGGCCCTGTGGCGGGGCTGGGCGTGCTGAGGCCTGTCCTGGCCCCGGCGCGGGCTCTTCGCTGAGCAGCCCGGATTGTGTTTCCTCAATGGGAGCGAGCGCGGGGGGGCGGGGGGCGGCTGGGGAGGGGGACGCACAAAGGCCCGCGGGCTCCAGCGCCAAGGGCTCGCCGCCCAGGCCGGCTGCGGGCGCGGAGCCGGCTCGGGCCTTGCAATTGTATTTTCTTTGGCTTTCTGGCGCGCTCCTTATTATTTATTTCTTTTCCCTCTGTTTTATTTTTATTTGCAAGTTGCCGGCAGGACTGGATGCCGTCCATTCACCCCGCTGCCTTGGAGCGCGGCGCGCAGACGGCCGGAGCCGGCTCAGGCTCAGCCCCACCGCCCGCCCGGCCGCCGCCGGCTCCCGGGGAGGGCCCAGCCGGGTGCGGGGCAGGGCTGGGGGACAGCCGGGGAGCAGGGCCGGGGGGTGGCGGGGACGGGGGGGGGGGGGGTAGCCTGGGTGGGACGTGGAGGCGGTGCCAGGCTGCGCCCCTGCCTGGATGGGGCAACATGAGTTCAGCGCCACTGGGAGTCCCAGCCCAGCCCAGAGTTCAAGAGACCAGGCAGTTATAACGGGTGATAACGTGGCTTTCTTGAAAAGATGATGGTAACTGGGGGTGAGATTTGGGGGTCAGTTCCAGAGGAAGCTGAAACTCCCACCCTACTCCGGTCCCCTCTCTGGATCTCTGCGCTACCGGCCCCTGCCTCCTGCCCAGGGTCAGCGCAGACCTCCTTCCGGGGCGCCCCCTGGCGTCCGTCTCCTTCCAGAGGCTCTGAGAAATCCTCGCTTGCCCTTCCAGGTTCAAACCAGCCTCTCTAGAGCCAGTAGGGGGCCCAGGGGGCTCTTCTAGGGAGAGAAATGGGGGTGGGGGGAGGGGTCGCTGTCCTCGGTTAGTGCAGGAGGCCATATTCTACATTTTACAGAAGCTTTGGGCAGGTCACCACCCCACCCCTGCAGCCAGGGGCTTGTCCAATGCCAAGGGTAGAGGTCTGGAGGTTGGACCAGCTATGCATTAAATCAGAATCTTGGGGTAGAGGACGGCAAGCATCAGTATGCTATGAGGCCCCCAGATGATGCCAATGTGTGCCCACGGTTGAGGACCACAGGCCTAGAACAGTCCCCTCCCATCACTTTGCGGAGCCGGCTCCTCCCGTGGGTCAGCTCTCAGAATTAGCTCCTCCAGCGGCCTTCGCTCACCACCCCATCCAAAGCAGCCCCCTCCCGCCAGTCATTCTCCATCCCTCCCCTTTTAAATGGGCCATGTGGCCTGTCTCATTATTTGAACTTCTCTTAAATGTATGCATGGACCTGTTTATTTTCCATCTCCCTCATTAGGAAGTACGTTCATAAAGGTGGGCCCTGGACTATCTTTTTCATCGCTGTACCCCCACTGCCCTTCACAGTCCCCAGAACCATAGCACCTCCCCCCGCCCCCCAATACATTTGATGAGTAAAGAATGAATGAATGGATTTGTGGTTACTCCTTCGTCCTTCTTCATGTGTACACAAACATATGTATATACATACATATGCAACAAAAGTGAATGTTTTAAAAAACGACTTCAAATTTAAATTTTAAAACATCTTACTTAAAAAATCTATACTAATAAAAGCATAATATGCTAATTAGACCAGACATCCTTCCGGACGACCTTCCGGACAAAGCTGGAGCTGCGAGGGAAGCCCGGTCCCGGGTTCCAGAGGGAAGCTGGTCCTGGCAGCTGGGGGAAGGAAGCCCTACTCTTGCACTATTTTCGTGCATCGGGCCTCTAGCATGTTTAATATTTTTAATGGTTTTCTCTTTTAAAATAATAGTGTGGCTTATTCAAAAGGGCAACAAAACATGTTTATTTGTTCATAAAATGCATTCCTTGTTATTGCTCTTGGATATTCATTCATTGAAGTGCAGAATTCAGTGTAGCCTAACCTGGGCAGAGGCCAAAGGAGTTTGACTAGTGTAACTTGCAGGACAGTAGTGTGTATCGTATTATGCTGCTTTTTAATATTTGCTTGTCCAGATTGTATTGGACATTTAATGCATTATGACTTTGGATTTATCAAAAATTAAAATCCTTTGCCGTTTTCTGGATTTTCTCTTAATGATAACTTCCAAAGATGGTCATGCTGACTTCCTTGAAGTTTTTCCTGCTAGCTTTTTAAAAGTATTTGGACAATATTTCTAAAGACATATACATTCCACACTGCTGAAATCTATTTATTTTCTCTACACATTTAAAAAAAAATAGAATTGCAGTAAGGTAGCTCTGACAAAACCTCATTATGCACGGCTTCAGGAAACATTGAGAATGTGCCATCTTCATCTTCAATTAATCTTGAGGCTCACTGTTACCCTATTACTCTTTCCTGAATGTTGTATTGTCATAAAAACTCACAGCCTAAAAGATACTTAAAGGTCACCTAGTTTTTGTGGGTTTTTAAAAAATATAAGAAGAATGGAGATCAGGAAGGTTAGGCACTTTGCTTGAGAGGCTAAAGCAAGCTCGAGGCGACACAGAACACCGAAGTCGCTTTGACCTTCAGCCTAGGATTCTTCCTGTGATACCAGCGACCTCTTGAACCTGTCAAGGCATTTTAAGAAAGTAATCTGGTAGCCGAAAGACACCTCAGACCCTCAGAAAACGATAGTGTTTGGTTTCTAAACAGAGTTTAATATTGTTGATTCACACTTCTTCCATTTGACATTTTGAGAACATTGTCTAAAACCATGGCCTGTTTTTTAAAAGTGATTTGCAATGTGTTGTGCGCTCATATCCTGGACTTGGACATATGTTTCCTCTTCCTGCACCCCCTCTCCTGATCCTCACCCTCCATCCCCCCCCCTCCCCCGCCATGTGAGTAACTCTTTCTATGCCTTGGGTTTCACCTTGCTGGCTGCTCCCCAGGCAGGCTCTCCGCGGGGGCCCCAGACTAGGTTAGGACCCCTGACCGGTGCCTCCTCCAACAACTGTGCTTCCTGTCAGCTGCCTCCAGACCCGAGCCCCCAGGAGCTGCCTGTGTGTTTTGCTTGCCAGCGTGTGGCCAAGACTTTGCCGAGTGCCCAAGTCCTTGTTGAAAGCAGCATAGGATTGTGCCCTATTGGGTTCCAAACTGCACGAACCCATTTCTCTATGGCGGCATACGTAGGGGGTTCATCGCTACAAACAATCCCGAGGCAGACAGCTGTGCATGTGTCTTTATGTGAATTGAGCCGCTGGGTGCCTGCAGTAAAAATAACCCCATAAAATAGAATCTTGCTTTGTAATTAACATGTTTTCCCCATTGAACTTCCCGCAACCTTGTCTGGTGATTCTCTCAGCTTCCAGATGAGAAAGCTAAGACTCAGAGAGGGGACGTGACTGGCCAACTTCATGAGGAAGGAAGAGTCCTGAGTGGAACCCAGGCCTCCAGGAGGCAGGAGTTGGCCTGTTAGTGAGGAAAAGCCCATGAATGTTGCCACAGCATGACCTCTGCTTGCGTGGGTGGGTTGTTCCTGCCGCCTAAGCTGGTTATGAGGACTAAATAAGGATATAGGTAAATGTTGAACACTTAGCTGTAGTGCCAGCTCTGTCCTCGCTAGCCACATAGGGACCTGGGGCAAGTATCTTAATCTCTCTGAGCCTCAGTCTTCTCATCTGGGAGAGGGGATAATAATATAACTTCAGCTTCTCAGCGCCTGGACTCTAGGACACTCCTCATAAACTGTAACAACTCTCTCCCTGCCACTCTAATCTCTCTAACGTTATAAACCTCTGTCTACATTTATGTCAATTTATTTTTTCAGTCTTTCTCGGTGGTTTTATCAGCCTGGCAATGCGTAGATGACCCAGATATTTCATATCTCCCTGTTGAACATTCGAACATTATAATGGCTCTTAAGGCGCTTCCTCGGAAGGCCAGAGCCCTCTGCCAGGCACCTAACGGTGGGGCTTGGCAGCCACGCCTTTCGGATCAGGGCACTTTCGCTTTTGTGATCTGGAAGCGTATGGCGCCACCTCCTGGCCAGAGGCACACTGCACTAAAGGAAAGTGTCCACTTGCTAATGAGACAGCTTTGAGAGGTGTCCCGCCCCCCCCCACCCCCCGCCCCTTTCACCTTCCTCTCCCGTCAGTTCAATAACACCTGCCACCTGTTTCTACTTCCTGGTCACCTGGTGGGATGCCTGAGGCACAGGCTGGGTCAGCAGTGGACACTTTCTGAGGTCCAGGAAGACACCAAGTTTCTCTGCTTGGAAAATAACAGAGAAGTCTGTGCATCTGCAGTGGAAGCTGAAGCGATGATGAGAGGAAGGTGAAGTGTTTTGTCTCAGGTTAAGATCAAGGCTGGGAATAGAAAGCAAAGGGAGGCGCTAGGGAGTGGGAAATGGTGAGGTTAGGCAGCGGGAAGAAGGCACAGGGTGGGACAAGCCGCATGGGCCGGGCTCCACCTCCCTTTGTCTTTGTCCCGCCATCATCAGAATCATCATTTCCACGTCATCAGCACTCAACTACCATTGATCAGAAGCCCACGAAGACACTGGACCAGGTGCTTTCGTATTACAGTGGGGCCTTGACTTACGAGTTTAATTCGTTCTGAGACCGAGCTCGTTAACTCTAATTACTCTATCAACTCAATGCAAAAAATCATCCGAGAGACAGCTGGTATCTCAAAAAACTCCTTAGTCAGGACACTCGTAAGTCCAGGCCCCACTATATTTCATTTCATATTCTTTCATGCTATTATCCTTATAGTAATCCTTTCAGACTGGTATTCTGTGATTTACAACTGGAAAAGCACAGTCCAGGAAGGTGAAGAACTAGCTTTAGATAACACAGCCAGTAAATGGGAGGCTTAGTTTGACCAAGTCTGTCGCCAAAGCCCTCGGCACGGCACCCCTGCCTTCAGCTCTCCTCCTCCATCGCCTGCGTTTCATGCTCTCGACACAGGGCATCCTTAGGAGGCGGTCCCGGGTCCGGTCTGCGTCCAGCCACGCCAGGATGAGGGGACCTGAGAGCCATCAGGGTTATTAAGGTCTTTAACCAGCACTTTTAGAGGATCTGGAACCAACTTGGCGGGTGGTCCTAACAGCCCACTAATTAGTGAATCGCCCACTTTTCACGTCAGGCGTAGATGAAGTCACCTCTGGGACCCTGGGGACCAGCCTTCTTCCCAGGCTCCATGGATGCAGGTGCAGAGCGAGGTGCACGGGCCTCTGTGTCCCCCAGGGAAACCGTCCAGGGATGTGGCGCCTCCTTCGGCCCCTAGACTCCAGCCCTCTGGTCCTGGCAAGCCAGCTCCTAACCTTGGCTGCCACCTCCTGGGGTGCTTTCCTTCGGGAGCAGTGACCCCCAGGCGTGAGGTTTGTGGGTGGCCCGGGAAAGAGCACTGAACTAACTAGCGGGGAAGCCCTGGGCGCTGGCCCCTGCTTGTCCACTCATGGCTGGGTGACCCGGGCAAGCCAAGGTCTCTGAGCCTCTCCTCCCCTGAAAAACGGGAGTGGTAAGGCTTTCTCTCCTTTCCTAGAAAGCTTGTTTGCACCCTAATTGCTTCTCCAGTCCACCTCCCACACCACCACCAGAGATACTGCTTAATCATGTCGTCTCCCCTCAAAGGCTCCGGTGGTTAGTGATAGAGCCAGGATCCCAGCTCAGGCCCGACACCAAACCTCCGACTCCTCTGACCACATGGTGCCACCTCCCTCTGTATCCTAATGAGCATCACCTCCAGCACCTCCCCTCCCAGCAGCCTCAAGCATATGCACATCCTGCTCTTCTGTTAGGCTGGGACCCGTGCCCACCTGGTCGCCTACCTCGGTACCCCTCCCCTTCCCATCTCCCATGTCTTACCAAGCCATTAAGCCCCGTCAGCTGCCATCCCCTCCAGGAAGCCTGCCCCTATCTCTGTCTTCCTCACAGCTTTCATCTGACTTCAATGGTAGCTTTTTATCGATTTAATTTCTGTAATTAATTTTCAGTGTTGATTTAATTTTTGTAATTACTTTTCATTGTAATACCCGTGCACAGAGTTTTGCATACAACGGTGGGTTCTGGACCTTCATCAAAAGGTGATTATCCAGAATGCCCTGGGCATTGAATCCTCCTCTCTCTTGCGGAGACCCCAGGCAAGCATGTCAAACTCAAGGCCGGCAGGCCAAACCGAGGCACGCAGCCCATCGGCCTCCAGTTTGACATGCTGGTGAGAGGGAGGGTGTTGCTTTTGAGGACACCTGTTTTCACTTTCATTCCAATGAGGTTTGATCCTTCAAGAGCTGCTAGTCCCTGGTGGATTGTCTCCCACAGGGAAGCCTGGTTCTGAGAGCCCAGCTCCTTCCCCAGCTCAGAAGGCAGAGTGAGCCGAGCAGACACCCTGCAAAGAGAGGCAGGCCTTCAGGAAGGCAAAGCGGGCACCTCCACCACCTCTCCTGCTGGGAACAGCAGGGCAGGGCCTCCGGAGCAAGGTGCCAGCAACTACCTCAAATGCATCAGCCGAGGAAAGGGGAGGGGCGGCGAGGGGGGAATCCTTGGTACAGCAGATGTTGGCATGGTCAGTGGTTGCCCCCTATAGTGATCTGCAGGATATATGCTGAGGCGCACAGCACCCTGCAGGGCAGTGTTTCTAGAATGCTACCTTTTGTGTAAGGGGGGGCAGGGGATGGAACTAAATATGTATTGCTTATATTTTTCAAAAAGAAACAGCATGACAACACTACTAAGAATGGTCAGCTTTCTATAAGAGGAAGGGAGTAGAGAGGGCACAGGAATAGAAATGGGTCTTCTGAACTCTGTTCTATGGCTGTTGAAACCATATAAATGTTTTGCATAATTAACAAAAGGAAATAGTAAAATCAGGAAAGGAGAACAATGAGCAAGCTCCAATCACTGGAAATAAACTGAAGCAAATGAACGTACCTCTATGCCACATCGGTGCGTAATCACACAGAGAAAAAAACCGACATCCGGTGACTTCAGAACACGTTGCTGACTGTATCTGCCTCGTAGGATATACTGCAAAGGCTTTTTTAAAATCCCAAATAATCTTAAAACGATAATCAATCATTCTATTGTTCGCAGTTCCATACGGCAAAACATTTACTTCCTCCGCACTCAGCAGTTCTCCAGTTCAGCTCTGGTCCCCGGGCTGGTGAAAGCCCCCAGGACTCTCTATCACCGTGGCAGGAACCAGCCTGGCTTCCCTATTCCTGGTTCCCCAGGGCCTGCTTCATAGTAGGCCCTCAGTGAGCATGTGTTGGGTGGAAATGAAGTTCAAGGCACTAGGATTCTTCTCAAATTAGCACTAGGCCTCTGAGACCTGTGGCTCCTCACTGGAGGCCTCCTCGGTTCTTCGCACAGCACCAGCAGGACTCTGCCTTCGTGGCCTCTGTCTGCCCTGTGGACCAGGCTGGCCTCTGTCTGCCCTGTGGACCAGGCTCTCCCCTTCGTCCTCTCGGCTTCAAACTCATGCTCCGATCCCATTTGGCCATGTCAGCAGTCATTGACTTTTGTTTTTTCATTGATTTGAGAGAGAGAGAGAGACATGGATTTGTTCTTCCACTTGTTTCTGTATGCATGCATTGGTTGATTCTGATCAAATCTGCAAACTTGGCATATCACGGACGACACTCTAACCAATTGAGCTACCCGGCCAGGGCTAGTCATGTACTTTTTACAGAGGGTTTTTATATCGATTGTTCTGCCCCTTAACCCTATTTTAAAGCTCTGTTTTCCAAATAAAGAAACAGATTCAATGAAGTTACTTATCAAGGCCCCGCTGCTAGTGGATGATGTAGCTCCGGTCAAAAGTTCTTTGGACAGATATGGATTCCAATCCATTACTGACTCTGTTGGTTTCAGCAAACCAGTTATTAATTCTCTCATTCGCTGACTCAGAAACCATTTACTGACTGTGTGAGGCACTGTGTGGTGCTAAGAACACAGAGGTGACTAGAGCATAGAGACACTGTTCTCCAGGGAGAAGTGAGGCTCCATTTCCCCATCTGTCAAATGGGAATCATAGGTCTCTAGTTATAAAACAACACCTATATAATTAGAATATATTAGCATATATGTAGATGTAGGAGGATAGTTTACACCAACAAGCTAGGCAAAGCTTTGAGACACCCGTTTACTTCCAGATGCCAAAAGGGGAGATTATCTGGGGGCCCTGGCACAGCCTTGCCTCTTTCTAGAACATGGAAGTCCAGAGGTGTTTGCTGAGCACTGGCCAGGGCCTTCCCCGAGCTGAGCAATGAAAGGGTTCTCCCACAGTGAGAGACAGAACCGGGAACATGTACCAACTACCCGTGGCTTCCAGGTACATGTCTGACGCTCCGAGAGTGCTCTCACGGGTGATCCATGTTAGGATGGAAATTTGAGTGATTTTAAACTCATGGGCTTTCAAGACAGATAGATCTGGGTTCGAGTCCCGCCCTGTCACTTGCTAGCTAGTGACTCTGGACAAGTTCCTTACCTGAGCTTCTTCAAGTCCAAAATGTAGGGTGTCCCAAAATTCACGCAAGATTTGAATTTTGCGTGAGCATTAACAACAATAACAACAACAAAAGCCCAATTTTACTTGGTTTATTGAATCATATTCTAATATCTGTTGCCCTTTGATTTCAATCCCTTCAATTTGATAAGCATTACCAAGTACCAATTATGGCCCAGGAGCAGGGACAATGAAGACCAATGAAGACCACGGCTTTGCGTATGTGCCGGCAAAGCCGTGGAGGCCATTTACCTGATGTGCTATTCCATACATAACCCTATACTGTATACTTTATGAATCAATAAAAAAATTTACAATTTTTAATTATAAACCTGTGTTTTCTATCAAAATTACTTCTTGCATGAATTTTGGGACACCCTATAGGTGTAATGCTAGTATCTCATAGGACTTCTGGGGAAATCAACTGAAATCATGTATTCAAACTCCTTAAAACAGAGCCTAGTCCCTAGTAGGAACTCTAAGTAGCCCCTACAGCCAGTTGCTTCTACTGTCACACGTCTTGGGTGTCTCCCTGCCTGAAAGACACACATGTCTTCTAGAACATCCAGAGCAGTCATGGAGAAGCAGAAGGGGCCCACCCCAGTTCCTACCCTGAGCCCCAGTGCAAATCTCCCTCCGCAGGGCTCAGCTCCAAGGAGTCCAGCTGGGTGCATCTGGCTGGGGAGATTAAATTATTTTTGAATTCCTAACTGAATGTTCTTTTAATGGAAACTTAATGACAGGCATTGAAATAGATTTCCTCCCTAACCCCTCCTCCGGGCGCCCCCCTCCCCAAGGCCCTGTGTGGCCCAGTTCCCGATAACCTTTATTCCCTACCCCTGGACTTTTATCTCCCCAGCGACAAACAGCCCTTGCCGGACAGAAAGAGGAAATTCCAGTCATTGTTCTCAAACTTCTGGCTTCCAAAATAAAATGCTCTATCTCCCCTGTCAAGCTTTGATTGACACACACTTCCTGGAATGGCAGACAGCAACGGCCCAGGGGCGGGGCCAGGGCTTCATTTGCATGCTTTGCTTCAGAGCTTTTCAGAACATTTATTCCAAATGGGGGAAGATTCCTCACGCTGGCCACCGAATCTCCTTGTTTGGGACCCAGCTCCTGTGTCATGAAAAACCTCTAAGGGAGGAAGGCAACCCTCACCTGCCCACACTATCTACTTGGGGAAATTCTTCCTGGGCCTGTTACACACCCACCAGCCATGGAAACAGCCAGGGATCATCTCACTTCTTAGAGTTGGCAACTGAGAGAGGATCCTTTCCTCGCCCTTTCTCTCTGGAGAAATCAATGGTTAGACCATCTCCCAAATCTTCACTCTGAATATTGGAGCTTGAGCCAACCTAAGTCCAGGAAGATAAACCAGGATCCCACTCCCCAAGTCTAAATCCCCATAGCAACAGAGATAAATCAGGCAAGTTAATCGGAATCAGTACCAAGGAAGACTTTGAATAAGGCAATGCATCATGGGATGCAGTTTTATTGTTTTAAGGAATAAGAAATGCTGAATTCCTTGTGAAATGGATAGATCAGTGCATCTGGTCATTGGCTCACCTGTAGCTAAAGTAAAACTCATGTAGTCAGGTCCTGCTGGGAACAATGGTACCACATTGGAATAAAAAGCCTACTGTTAGCATCACCAAGTTGGCCTTCTGGAACCTTCTGTTCCCCATGTATTTTCTTGACTCACTGAGCTCCTGGGTAACCCTCTCCCTCTGAATGTCCAGGGTTTTTATGCTTCTTTGGGGTTTCAGCCACCCCTTAGTACTATCAGCAGTACCAGGGTAGGAAGGGGGTGCTTCCCAAGGGGTTTCTTCAATGTTGATGTCTGTTAATGGTTGCTAGAGGGTCCATGGGAATTTACATTAAAAAGGAGACCCCACCTGGCAGAAATGCCTTAATTCTGATAAAGGAGTATATGAAAGCAGATGAGCTTCCATCCACTAGCCCAGAAATGAATGCCAATCACAGAGCTTCCAGCTGTCATGCAGCATCCCTAGCCATCAAAAGAAATGGATTGTTTGGGTCATCTTACTCCCAGCAGTCCCCGGGCGCTGCTGGTGAGAAGCACAGACCAGAAGGAATGTGTTCTGGTGTGAAGGGCCCAGTCCATATATTTCTCTCCAGTTTACAAAGGGACTAGCACCCTAAAGCCTCATACAGGGGGCCAGCAGAGAACTCCAGCTCCCTCAAGCTCGACATTCCTGATTTCCTTCCATTGTATCAGTAGATTAAACTGCTATGCCAACACACAGGCACAGAGCAATCTCCCGTGTGAGCCAGCTGCGTCACCAACTAACTGTGCAGCCCTGAACGCAGCAGACTGCCCACTGGTCTTGGTCAGAAGCATTAGGTTGGGTGGCTGGATCTGTACAAATGCAACCCCAGGCCCGGGCAGACAAAGCCCTCCCTACCGACAAGTGCTGGCAGCTGCCACTCTACGTGCCAAGACGCACTAGAGGGGTGTGCTGGGTGGCACAGGGAGCACATGCAGGCAGCCGAGTTCATTTCCTCCTTGCCAGCCCCCCAGCCCTCCCACTGCTCCCCAAAGAAAGTCCACTCTCAGCAAGAGGGTTTCCAGCAGCTGGTCCGTCACATTGACGCACAATGACTGACACTTTTAGAAAGAACGTGCAGTACCAGAGATTTAATATATTAATCATTACACTCAAAACAGTTGATTCCTAAGCAGCTTTGAGTACCATCCTTTAGAGAATACATTCAAAATCACATAGGTGGGGAACTAAGACATTCACAGTAAAACCTTCCCCTAACGATCAATCCTGCCCAGCTGGCGTGGCTCAGTGGTTGAGTGTTGACCTATGAACCAGAAGGTCATGGTTCAATTCCTGGCTAGAGCATATGCCTGGCTTGTGGGCTTGACCCCAGTAGGGGACATGCAGGAGGCAGCCAATCAATGATTCTCTCTCATCATGGATGCTTCTATCTATATCTCTCTCTCTTTTCCTCTCTGAAATCAATAAAAATATACTTAAAAAATTTTTCAAGATTAATCCTTACATTAAGTTGGTCCCTTTCAGGAAGATGCGCTATTGGCCCTTAGAGAAAGGAAGACCTGGCACTTTCCTCACTGAGGGGCCACACCTAATTCCCTTTCACACTTTTTCTCCTTTAGAAGCAGCATGTCAATACCAGCCCCAGGCAGAAAAACACAAATACAGTTTTTCTCAGAAGCATTAGCGGTACCTTCCTTTCTAAACTGACTTTTCCCCTTTAAACTCCTCATTGCCTTCTTGGGAGATCAGGAGATATTCTTTTAACACATTCATAGCCCTTTATCTTACAAATACAAATGGAAAGAAATATCACCACTATTTTCAAACCAAGCATTCTGTCTTGCAGCAAAGTGTTCATGGAGATTCTGGAGCGATGATCTAGCTTCTGTCTAAATGTACCACATGAGGTCGCTTGGGCCAAAACCCAGCTTGGGCAGCAGCCCGTGGATCCACCGTAAAGCAGGTTGGGCTCGGTGCTCCTCTCCACGTTGGGGACGGAGAGACACAGAGTCCATGGACTGAGCCGTCCCTTATTCCTCCAGACACAGTGTGGCCCAGGCTGAGATGGGAGCTCCAACGACCAGGGCTGAGAGGGTCAGAGCCCCACAGCTGTTCTTTGTGGAACAGTCTTTTCTTATTGTCATTGGTTCAGTGCCCCCAACTCAGGAGGCAATCTTTCCTTTGATAAAAGTCAATGTTAAAATAAAAGTGACTTGCAGATGACATTATACTGTAGAGAGAGAACCCCAAAGAGACCACCAAGAAACTAGCCAGTCAGAGAAAGACAAGTACCATAAGATTTCACTTACATGTGGAATTTAATGGAAAAAATAAACTAACAAACAAAATAGAAATAGACTCAGATACAGAGAACAAACTGACAGCTGTCAGAGAGAAGGGGCATTGGGGTGAAAAAAAATGAAGGAATTAAGCACACACACACAAAAACAAAAACACAAAAAACTCATAGACACAGATAACAGTATGGTGATAACCAGAGGGAAATGGGTGTAGAGGGAGGTAGAAGAGGGTAAAGGGTAGAAAATGGTGATGGAAGGAGACTTGACTTGGGGGTGGTGAACACACAATACAATATACAGATGATTTATTATAGAATTGTACACCTGAAACCTATATAATTTTATAAACTAATGTTGCCCCCAAAATTCAATAAAATTTTTTAAAAAATAAATAAAGTGACTTATTGCTTATCAGTAGAATGAAGACAAGAATATGTTTTTCCCCTGATCCTATATAAAGCTCATAACTTCTTCAAGGAAACTTTTAAAAAGACCACATTTGATCTCATGAGACTTTTGATGACTTTTGTCTGTTTCTATGAACATTGCATGATTTTAAATAATCATATTCAAGTGAGCTCCCATGATTTCTATATTCCAGCTTCTTACAAATACAATGCACGTTCTACTGCACTAGCCTTGTAGAGTCTTGTAGAATCATGGTTTTAGAGTTCAGGGGCATTGTGCTGGTGGACTTGGAAGGCTTTTGTCTGTTTCATACTCCCAAATGGTTGATTGCTTCATCATGCCGCTAGTCACTATATGTGTTCGAAACTTGGCTTTACTTGTGTTGAAAAACCACGGCTACATTTTAGTGTCATCTGTCTCGTTGACTTCTGACAAAGTGAAGTTGGGGTTGTCATAGCCTCTCTTCATCTTGGCTCTCGCATCTCTCTCATTATAAAGGCACATGGCACAGTGAGGGGTATCCACTTCCACCGTCTTGCTAAAGTTGTGGAAATCCACGCGGTATTTCCCTTCCTTGGTCTTGGACACGATGGGGGCAAAACGGTAGCCCCAGAGCACCTCTTCTGGGACATAGGATGTTCTCACTTGGCAGGTCGCGCTGGTCGACTCCACGGTGCCATCTAAAAACACCACTAACTCGAAGTCCTGCTGGAGAAGCGTCTCTGCCGCCATGTCGAAGAAGGGGCTGTTGTGATCAATGACGTGGTAAATGGTCAGCGGGGAGATGAAGAATAAATTTTCATTCCCGGCATCAACTATGAAGTTGATATTGGTCTGATCCAAAATAATGGTCTCTCCCTCAGGAGTGACTGTGGTCTTGAGAAGCTTCCCATAGATGTGACTGCCAATGAGGAGGCTCTTCCGGAGGTTGGCCACGCGGATGAGGAGGCACAGCTTCCCGCCCCGCTTACTGATCACGGCATTCTTGCTGAAGGTAATGGTCTTGGCCCGCTTTTTGGGCCTGGAGATTTTGGCTAAGATGGCGCCACACATGAAGGAGTTGATGATGACTCCAAGGATAGACTGGAAGATGAGCAGGAAGATGGCGGTGCCGCACTGTTCGGTCACACACCTGAATCCATAGCCAATCGTCACTTGTGTTTCCAGAGAAAACAGAAAAGCTGAGGTCAGACCATTAATGTTGTCCACGCAAGGGGTGTGGTTGTCCGGTGGATGGAACTCGGGGAGATCTTTGTGAATGTAGGCTACCGCGTACCACAGGAGGCCAAAGAGGAACCAGCTCCCCAAGAAGGCTGTGATGAAGATGGTCATCTTGTATCTCCATTTGAGGTCAAGCACCGTCGTCCAAATGTCCACAAAGAATATAAACCTCGTCTGCGCCTCCACATTGCCAAACTCTATGTTGCACCTTCCATCTTTGGAAACCAGCCTTGTTCTTCGCCGAGGATGCCCCAAAAAGCGAGTGACAAACCATTTCCGAAGATGTTTGAACATTCTTTCTGTCAACACCTTGATCTGAGAACACATCAAAAAAAAAACAAACAAAAAAAAAATTGTATTTAGAACAGCAATGACGTAGGTGACGCACATAAAGAGCTACCTGTTTATGAAAAGACATTCCAAACAATCTGGATTACAGACCATTTGGCAAGCTGACAAGTTTATTCTGGATGCCACAATGCTACTTTCAATAGAAATTTTCCACCAGAAGGCCATATTGCTTAAATATAAAGAGGAAAACTAATCCGATGAGATAGAATTGGAAGGAATCTAAGAGGGTTCCTGACCTTAATCGCACACAACCTTGAAAATGTTTGTGATCACCATCATGACCTGTACTATGATATTTTTATATTATTCTTTAAATGAGCTCTCCTTTAAAAATATAAAGTTAGGTTGGAAGGATGAGAAGAGATAAACCAAAGCAATGATATACTTATATGCATAGCCCATGGACATGGGATGCGATAGGGTAGTGAAGACATGAGTGGGACAGTGAATAAGGGTTGGGAGAAGAGGGATAAAGGAGGGGGGGAATGGAAGATGTCTGTAATACTATCAACAATAAAATATATATATTAAAAATTAATTTAGCTTTATATTAAGCAAAAATATCTGTGAAAGCAGAAGCTTGATGCACTATTTACATTTTTTGTAATATATAAAGATAAGTAACTATGAAAAAAAACTGCTCATAAATATACTACCTAAGCCATCTTGTGTACTGCTAGAGGTATATACATATCAAGAGAAATACTGATTCGATTCAGTCCTCTCATTTATTAAATGAAGGACCTGAGACTCAGATAATCCCAATGACCCATCCAAGCATGTACCTAACAAAGCAGCAGGAGCACCCCGAGAACATGAGGGTCCCTGCTGGTCAGTCCAGAAGAGCCTCTACCCCACTGCCTCTCCGTTATGAAATTTTTTAAAGTTAAATTTCCCTGAGACGTTTTCAGACAAGTATTAATCAACTTCCTTTTTGTTTTAATGGCAGAAGTTTTCTCAGTGCATCTGCAAGCCTGTTTGTACTCTCTCTTGGTGGCATGCCAACATCCCCCAGAAGTAATACGGTGGTCACCAGCAATATCTCACACATCCTTCCCTGCTCCCAAGCTAAAGGGCTGGGAGCTCTGACTTAAATTCTAATACTCTGTGAGGGTAGGATCATGTTTTCCTCACTCTTTCCCAGCTGCTGGCACAGTCTATGTCTTAGTTATTTAGTATAAAAAATAAATGAAATAAGTCAGTGAATGAATTAAGCTCTTCAAATGCTATCTGATCAATGGTTTCTTATCGATGGCATTATTTTGACTTCCATTTTATAACAAAAGAATGAAGGGATTTCCCCCTAAATAGCCAACAATGATGACACCTGGGGACAGAAACACAAGACTACCTCCTCCCTTAGGCGTGCCTACCGCCACTCTAAGCTCGTTCACCACGGTGAGCCATGTCTTTGTGATATTTTGAATTAAATGCAAATATGTTTCTAAAATAGATTTCAAAACCCCCTTCAAAAATGCGTTTATTCATACAAACTAGGAAGCGAAACCAACTTAGTGATAAATTTTAAACAAAACTGATATTCCACAGTTTCTTGCTCATGGTCTTAGACCAGGTGAAAACACAAGAAGCCAACAACCAAGTAGAAGTGGTGAAGAGAAAACCACAGCTGTGGTGATTTGAAATTTTGAGGACAGGTTCTAAAGATATTTTTTTTAAAAAAATGCTACCAGGAGAGCAAACAGCAGTGTCTGCCCTCATCCCACCCAGCCCTCACTGACCTCAAGTCCCCAAGAATATTAGGTGATGGTCCCAAATTCAACTCATGGAGGAAGACATAGTCTTTCCCACTCTCTCCCCTTTCTCTGCACACACAATCTTTAACCTTGCTTACATTCACTGGGACTTTCTCCCTTTCTCAGGTTCACGGATGCACATAGTGTGTCAACAGCTCTTCGTAGAGTGGCCCTCACACAAGATACTAAATTCTAAAGCCAACATGTATCAATTGAATCCACATTCTCTTGGTCATACATTATCATTCCAGAGATGGCTCCTAACACACCAACGTCTGGGTTTTCTCCCCACGACCCTTTTCCAGTCTCTCTTAAATCCGTGGTCTTAGAGCAGGTGAAAACACAAGAAGCCAACACCAAGTAGAAGTGGTAAAGAGACAACCACAGCTGTGGCGATTTGAAATTTTGAGGACAGGCTCATTTCACTTTGGGTGATAAAGAATATTTCTGTAGAGTGAATAAGTACCCCCTGACTTTTCTCTTGGATAAGTTTGGGTTTCCTGGCCTTGCAAAGAGTTGAGACAACAGCAACCGGCTTGCGATGCTTTCCCCAGACGCTTCGCACTTACCTTCATCCTAAACGTATTCTGACCTGAAGCATCCATGGGTGGGCAAGGCAAGGGAGCGGTGTTGGGAGCTGGCCTCTGGATGCAGGCTGATTTGTTTTAGACCCAGCTTAATACAGTTTAGTCTTTGGTCAATGGACTGATGCTAATTTGTACTAGCTTGAAAACACTTCATTGGATAGTGGACTTGTGTGGTATAACCAAGGCAATTGTTTGTTCTCAGACCAAGCCCCAGCCTGGGTATGTATTTTATCTTTAGAAACCTCGCATGGCTTGTCATGCTAAGACATGACAAGCCGCCGGCTGAGGTCCCTGGGCAGCAGGCATGCTGTGTTCCGACATTTCTCTCCTCTCCTTGCCACGCTCAGTGGCTCCCCTGCTGTGTCGCCCAGGCCGTGCCCAAGAACTTTCACCAGAAACAATTAGTTCTCCTCAATCTCCCAGACTCTGCTCTGGACACCCTGAGATGGTGAGACGTCCCGGTGTTCACAAAGACACAGGTGAAAACATAGACACAGGTTAAGTACATATTTGTAAGATGCAAGTAAGATCACACCAGGAAGCAACAAGATACCATGTTAATCTCTCTGTACAACAGTGCCTGTTACGTAAGGAAGTGAGATTTATAAGCAGCCTTTATTGTTGGATTTTTTTAAAAATAAAATCTGGCCTTTATGAAAGGTACTTTTCACATATACTGTTGATTTATTTATTCAGAGAGTGAGAAGAATTATACCTAGAGAAAGCAAGACTACAGGATAAATTCATCCTCTGACCAAAGCCATCATTCACACGGCAGACCCCCAATGTACACAACACACAACCAACTTTGCTTAGACAGTGGCATTTAATCCAACCACAGACAAAGCCAATATGTATTTTTTTAAATTATTGGTTGATTCGAGATTGGCCCTGGTCTCTGGGTTATGTAACACCCACAGTTTTTAGGTTACTTTCTATTGAAATCAGTAAATCTTAATAGCAAGCAAAGGGCTGTATATTAGCTAATATTTACCAAGGTATTCGGAGTGGCCTGGCAAAGCAAGTGAATGATTCAAGAATTCAGCAGTAGCGTTCTGTAAACAGTCCACTCTCAGAAAATAAACTTTTTGTAAGCTTTTCAAATATTGGGTGTATGCTCCTCATGCAGGATTTCAAAGACAAATAGAACTTGATTCCTCTTCTCAAGGGGCTCACAGTTGAATGGGGACATGAGCTACGTAAATCGGCCGTTGCAACGTGGTTGGTTTGTATAATGCCCAAAGGAACACCTTTCCTCAAAGACCTCTGTCAGATGGGTATCTATCCCCTGTGAAAACACATCAACTGGAAAAACACTCATTACCTTTATGTGTACGTTCATGTATTTGTCTACTATTAGCCAACACTGATATTTGATATTGGGATGTGTACCAGGTACCATGCGAGACACCAGGGAATCATCCTGTGGAAGTTTCCAGTCCAGTATGGGGGTAGGAGATGCAAATGAAGTGGAAAAAACAAAAAACAGTCTGTGTGATACCAACCAGACTGTGTGATACCAACCAGGATAGAAAAAAGTGGGAGTGATTTGGGGGGCACCTCATCTGAGGGTGCTAAGGCCTGAAGATGGAGTTAGAGGCCACCTAGTAGGAATTCTATACATGTGTGTTGACTGAAGATAAATCAATTGATCAATGTGTGCATAAATGCAATGAGTTTGCTGTCACCTCATGGCTCCTGAGATATTTTAGGAGAGATGTTCCTGTGCCTTCTTAACCAAGATAACTGAGCAAACACTCTACTTATTGAACATCTACCATGTACCTGGTGCTAGACTAGGAAACCAAGATGGTAACAGTGCCTGCTCTCGAGTTGCTCCAGGTTAAGTACGTCAATAACCGCAGTACAGCAGGTTTGCTGCCCTGAAAGGGTTGAGAACAGGGTTTTTAAAGCAGCCACCAAAGGGGAGACCCAACAGGCCGGGTGCCAAGCTGATATTCTTCAACATTCCTTTGCCAGGAGCGCAAACGGATTCCCCTGACTAGGAGGACTTCCTGATTTCCATGAAAACGGTCTCACGCTGCTAGGGGATGGCCACCCAGCTGGATTTGCAAACCCTCAGAGGTCCGAGGAGCCTCAGTCATCTAATCTCCCCCTCCCCCCCCCCCCAAGTTATCTTTTTAATATCTGGAACCTATGGTTGGCAGAAGGCATCATGTCCTCTTTGCTCGGTAATTCCGAGAGAAGTTATTTCTGATGCCTTTTGCACTATCAGGCAGCTCACTTGGGGTCAGCCTGGGTTCTTAAATAGAACTTGGCAGAGCCAGTGGAAACAATTTCTCCTGGCCTCAGGGGCACGGAAAGGGGCATCTGAACCTCAGGACTCCGCCAGCCGAGATTGGGGAATGAATTTAGGAATAGCCCATCCTTGGCTTGAGGGTCTGCTCATGCCCTCTCCACCATAGAGCCCCAAGTCTGCTGTGTCCAGGGTGGGAATGCCACACAGGCCCTCCTGGGCACCTGGCTCCGTCCAGAGAAGCGAGCTTGGGAACAAGAGCCAGGGAATCGCAAGGTCTATGGTGTTGGTGCTCTCTCAAGGCTCTCTCCTAAGCTTCGGGAGTTCTACATCAGACTGAGCCAGAGTTAGGATAAGAGAAGGCAAAAGTGAAGAGGTACAGCTTAAAATGAATGAAGAGAAAGATTATGGCTGAGAAAAGTCTCTAGGGAGTGTGAAATGGCAATGAAAAATGCCTTGGAGAGCATCAGTACCCTGCTCCCTGCAACAGCAGATGGTTGCATGCTGTGTGAACAGCGCCCCCTAGAGCACAGTACAAATGGTATCCCCTGGAGCTGTGAAAGCACCCTCCCCCGAAAGCCTACAGTGTGAGCAAGACACAAGTGCAAAATCTCTTACATGCATTAGCATATTTCATTTTCACAGTAACCCTAGGAGGTGGGGAAGTGAGATTCAGAGGAGTTAGGCAATGTGCAGAGGTCACAAAGCAGAAAGTAAAAAGAGCAAAAGAGCTAGAACAGCGGTTCTCAACCTGTGGGTCGAGACCCCTTTGGCTTTCGAACAACCCTTTCACAGGGGTCGCCTCAGACCATCCTGCACATCAGATATTTACATTATGATTCATAACAGTAGCAACATTACAGTTATGAAGTAGCAACGAAAATAATTTTATGGTTGGGTCACAACATGAGGAACTGTATTTAAAGGGCCAGAAGGTTGAGAACCACTAATCTAGAAGAACCTAGAATGGCCTGAGAAGCCCTTGCTTTTTTAAACCTTCTGGCATTCTCAAAGTAGCTAATAAGCAATGTGGAGGGAAGGCAAACACTTACTCAGGACCTACAACTATGCAACAGGAATGGTGACTTTCCATACGTTTGCTTACTCAATGGCGAGATCACATTAAGCGGGCAAGAGCTGGCAAAAGACCAGACCCTCTTTTAGACACTGAACCTGAAAGGTCTAGATTAGTGGAGACGGAATGGGTTTCCAGAGACAAGGAAGAGCATGAGCAAAAGCACCCCAAAAAAGGGTGAGGACCCCCTGGAGAGGGCACAGAATCATCTGGATTAGATCCGAGGGTGTATGTTGGAAGAGAAGGTCACACACAGGCCCTGATGGCATGACAAGGGCCTCCTAATGCTCGACAGAGCTCGCCAACGGTGATGCTGCTTAAGGAATTGGGAAGCGACCGAGGAGGCAGCTGCAGATGTTCTGTTGAGCTCTGTGCTTACTTTGGAAGCTTCTAGAGATCGTCCTGGCTTGAACTTATTGTCAGCAATGGCCTGAGGTTATGGGAATACCCTCTCCCATTGGGAGGCCTCTATAAATAGATATGTACGGTGCAGTGACTGCATATCCGACAGTCAGAAGTGAGCTGTGATGGTGATGCCTAGTGTGGGAGGCTGGGGAACTGCCCACCAGCAGAGGCGAAGCATCCTGGCCTGGAGTCAGTCAGCTCAGCAATAGGCATTGAATGCCAAGGTCAAGCGTAAGCAACAGACCGGGGCTACGGAGACGAGGAGACACTGGCCCAGCCCTGCCTCATACCAACAATAGAAACTTGGGCAAGTGGCTCCGCTTCCCTGAGCTGCCTCGCGTGCTATTTCCCCTGCTGGGAACACCTGGCCCTCTCCTCACCCCTCCAGACTCACTTCTTGGTTTCAACTGAAATGTCACTTTTCAGAAAGAAACTTAAATGTCAGTTTCTCAAAGAGAAGAGAGTGTCTGACCACCCATCCCCATTATGTCAAGTTCCTTCCCCCCCGCCCCTCCACACACACAATATTATATTTTCAGCCCAGAAATGAATGAATTCCATGTGGACTGGAAGCCGTGAATATGCTTTTCCTGTGTGTCTGCAACAAGTACACTCTGTTTTTAAGAAAGCATTCAGCATTCCACGCCTTGGCAACTTATCAAATCAGGGAATAAGGGAGCTGATGCCATAGATACAGACACTGGGGGCTAGGATTCCTAATGCTGCTCCCACAGCTAAAGGGAGCTGTGTCAGGGTGGCCCAGCCTGGAGGATGTGCCAAGTAGGCACAGGGCACCAGGTCCTTGTGTTGGGAGGGGATTCTGGGTGCCTACTGGTCGGTCCTACATTCTAGCTGATACCTGAACTTTCCTTGTCACAGCCCGGTCAAGCGGCCCACTGGGCGGGATGTAAAAAGTGGGTGTCTGGGGTTTGAATCTGGATCAGCCACTTGCTAGCTCTAATCCTCGGTACTACATAACTTCTCAGCGGGCCCATTTCTTTTTTAAAAAAAGATACTTTTATTGATTACAGAGAGGAAGGGAGAGGGAGAGAGAGAGAGAAACATCAATGATGAGAAAGAATCATTGATTGGCTGTCTTTTGCACGCCCCCCTACTGGGAATCGAGGCCGCAACCCGGGCCTATGCCCTTGACTGGAATTGAACCCAGGACCCTTCATTATGCAGGCCGACGCTCTATCCACTGAACGAAATCAGCTAAGGCTCTGTGCGCCCATTTCTTTATCTGAAAAATGGGAACGTTCATCTCTATCTTACAGATGGATAGAAAGAGTTGAGACAACCCTTGGGCATGGAGGTGAGTGATCAGCTACTAACACCTTCAGTAACACCACCTCCAGCTCCAGTGTCTCCTTCAAGCTCCAGCCGTGCATTGCATGAAGGATCCAATCACGTCATCATCTGAGGTGCCTTGACCTTGGGCTGCTCCACACCAGTGTCCAGGCTGCAGCAGCATCACGCTTCCCAGAAAGGCCCCGGGAAGGGCAGGGATCCAGCACCAAGCCCGACAGTGGATTAGCCGGGGAGCCCGTGTTCCTGCCGGTTCTCCTGCTCTGCCCCGGGGGTTCTCAGGGTCAATGATTAGCAGCTTTGGCTCGGGTTCTGCCGAGCCTCACAGGTGCATTAATGGGGCGGCACGTCCCCCACTCTCCCATGTCCAAGTGCTTTCTGAGAAAGCCCCGGAGGCAGAGGGGAGCAGAGCCAGGAGTCTCGGTGACCCTGTTCCATGCCACAGAGCCGGCCTGGGGCCGAGCTGGATCCCATAAGGGGCGCCTCTTGTCAGCGGGCAGAGCTCACCCAGGATGCCCTCTCAGAATGGGGTGCCCCTGCAGACACTTGCCGCCTGGCTCCTCACAGGGCTGGCCAGCGACTCCGGCAACTGTTTGGAGCTGCTCTTTACCAGTGCTCTTGTCTGCCACTGAGTCAGGAGGGTGAGCAGGACAAGGGGGCCCCCATCCCCAGACCTTAGTGCCACGCCCAGGCAGGGCCATCGAGGGCCCTGCCTGAATCCCAGCTCCCCAGAGAAGGCGACGGAGCCTTCAGCAGACCCGTGACGCACGTTCCCTCATTCCTTTCATCTCTTTTGACTCAGTGGTGTGTAAAATGACCTGAAAGGGTGAAGCTAAATTCCACTTTATTTCCCCTGATTCGGCCTTCTGTCATAATCAAATCAAAAGAAGGTTTTCTGTCTGAAAAATGCCACTCAGTCTCTCGGAGCTGCAGTTTTTCCATAAGAAGTTGGTGGTTACAATGCCTATCTGTGATGAGGATTAAATGGAAAATGCGAACGGTCACGCAAAAACTTATACGCCAGTGTTTATAGCGGCATTATTCATGCAGGAACGGCCCCAGAGCGGAAAACAGCCCAAGTGGCAATCAACTGAGGAACCAAGAAATAAAATGAGGTATACACAGGATGTCCCCCCAAAACGTATACACACGTTGAAGGATGATAAATTCAGTGTTCATTCGCATGGAGTTCATTTTCAAAATTAAATGAGTTGTCAGCTGTTAAAGTGCACATACATTTTTGGGACAGCCTATGGATACAGTGGGATATTATCTGGCCATAAAAAAGGTGTGCTCAACATGGAAGACCTGGAAAACCATGTGCTAAGTGAAAGAAGCCAGAAATTGGATTACTCCTTTTGTACAAATGCCTACAATAGGCAAATCTATTGGGAAAGAAAGCTAGGCTGGTAGCTGTCAAGGTGTGGGGGACGAAGCGACCTGGGGAATGAGTGCTAATGGTATGGGTGTTGCTTTTTGAGGTGCTGCAAATATTCCAATACTGATTGTGGTGACGGTTGTGCAACTTTGTGAATATGCTAATGAACCAGTATTGTGCATTGAAATGGGTGGGTTTACGGCCCGGGAATTATATCTCAATAAAGACGGCGCAGAAAAAAGTACCTGTGTAAAGTTGCCTGCTGCATAGAAGGGAGTCAGCAACCGCCACCCCCCGCCCACATCCTCATCCCTCATCTTCATGTCTTAGTCCTCATTTCCTCCTCTTCCCTTTCTACTTCTCCCTCCAGCACCAGCCAGAAGCACAACCCTAGGCCAGTGATCGGCAAACTCATTTGTCAACAGAGCCAAATATCAACAGTACAACGATTGAGATTTCTTTTGAGAGCCAAATTTTTTAAACTTAATCTATATAAGTAGGTACATTGTTTGTTTGTTGTTGGTTTTTTAAATATTTTATTGATTTTTTACAGAGAGGAAGGGAGAGGGATAGAGAGCTAGAAACATCAATGAGAGAGAAACATCGATCAGCTGCCTCCTACACACCCCCTACTGGGGGTGTGCCTTCAACCAAGGTACATGCCCCTGACTGGAATCAAACCCAGGACCCTTGAGTCTGCAGGCCAACGCTCTATCCACTGAGCCAAACCGGTCAGGGCGGTAGGTACATTGTTATTAACTTAATTAGGGTACTCCTAAGGCTTAGGAAGAGCCACACTCAAGGGGCCAAAGAGCCACATGTGGCTCACAAGCCTCAGTTTGCCGACCACGGCCCTAGGCCCTTGCTGGGGCCTCAGCCGCACTCAGCACCTCCCTCCTGTAGCCAGTGGCCACTGTGATTCTAGAGGCACCACCACCAAAATAATTTTCTTGGACACAAAAGCCTTGGGTACAGGAAGCGTTTTTTTGTTTGTCCTCACTCTTAAACAGAAGCTCTGCCAGCATATGCAGCATCATCTCTTCTCTGGGCATCATGGGAGACATTTTCTTCCCACCTGTCCAGGTGGTGATGGGCGGAGCCAGTGAGCAGAGCGTGGACACTTCTCACCACTCACCCGCCCTGAGTTCCAGGGGGGAGAACCGTGCACAATGTGACCCCGAGCCGGTAGCTCCAGGGCGAAGCCCCGTCTCAGCTCTGCCCGCTCTGACCTCTTCCCTCCGGGGCCAGAGGTCAAGCTAAAGTCACGTGCTTGGGAGCCAGGTCAGCAGTTCCCCATAGCAGGCCCTTAGGGTCACAGACTATCTATAGGATACCCCGAGGGGGGCAGGAGGGCATTCATGTGGCCTTGACCCCACCCTGCTGCACACAGCCCCAGCCTCATCTTGACCTCCCATACTCGCTCATCCTCCCGTGGGAATTCAATTTCATTATCTCTTTCTCTTCTCCCTTCAGCACAGGTTTTAATTTTTTTTCCAGCATTGTGTTCCTTGCCCACACTCCTTTTTCTATTCCTGGGTCAGTGATGTTAATCATCCAGTTCTTCTTTAAACAGACCTCTCTGAGTCTCCCCACTACCTCAAAGATATGCCAGATTCCATGGAACCATTTCAAACCTCTCATGCCCCCACATCACCCCCTCCCTCTGCCCCCAACGCACAGGAGAGATGAGGGCCAGGAAGCATGATTGGCAGCTGGGCAGAGAGCTGTGTGGAGTCCGTAGTCAGGACCCCTCCAGGGAAGAAAGAAAACCACCCACTGTGTGTTCCCAGGGTTGGCCCTTTCCCAAAGGCAGGGCTAGCATGCTTCTGAGCCAGGGCCACTATCAAGAGCAAGACAAAATGTACCAAGCGCCCCCGCCCCCCATCTCTCTGTTCAGTTGCCCCCCTTAAACAGAGCCTCATGGGATTCATACATGCCATCGGGACCAGGCCCGGACCTTACTATCATAAGTGACTAATGGCTTGGGGGCTGAAACTAAAGTCTAGCCTGTCCTGTTATGGCACTAATTCCTCCGAAAGGCACCGAGGCCCGTCTACCTGGGGAATGCGTGCAGGCGCCCCACAGTCTGGCCTTGGCACGTGGGCAAGTCTGGCTTGAATTCCAGCTCTGCTGCTGGTGGTGCGTGACTGAGACAGCCGCCTGCATCCTACAGAGCTCACTCCCCAATATAATCAATTAGCCTGGAAAACAGAACAAACTGAAAGCCACTATGAGACGTTAGTGAGCGGACAAGACCCTGGAGCTCATGGTGAGTTATGTTTGCTTTTGGGGGCTGGGGGGGGCGGGAGGGGGATGTGTCTGTCTTGCTGTTCTGCCCACACCTAAGTTTCACTTTTCTTCTTTCCATACTCCCAGTAACTGTACGAGTTTTCTTTTTTTGTTTGTTAAATATATATTTTTATTGATTTCAGAGAGGAAGGGAGAAGGAGAGAGAGATAGAAACATCAATGATGAGAGAGAATCATTGATCAGCTGCCTCATACATGCCCCCTACTGGGGGTCAAGCCAGCACCTGGGCATGTGCCCTGACTGGGAATCGAACCCGTGACCTCCTGGTTCACAGGTCGATGCTCAACCACTGAGCAATGGTACTGGCCGGGCAACTGTACCATTTTCAACAGGGGGTTTATCTCCACATCCTCTAGGCCTGGCATGGTCCCTCTGGGCTGCCCTTGGCCTCATGAAAAAGAGAAGAGAAGAGAAGAGAAGAGAAGAGAAGAGAAGAGAAGAGAAGAGAAGGGAAGGGAAGGGAAGGGAAGGGAAGGGAAGGGAAGGGAAGGGAAGGGAAGGGAAGGGAAGGGAAGGGAAGGGAAGGGAAGGGAAGGGAAGGGAAGAGAAGAGAAGAAGAGAAGAGGAGGAAGGCCACCATGAGTTGTGAAGAGATGGACAATGGTCTTAGCACTGACCAGAATGCTGGCCTCTGAGCACTGGGGGTATAGGGTCTGCATTGCGGGCAGCGCTGACCGAGAGAACGTCATCACCGAAGGCCAGCAGTGGGGTTGGCAGAGCAAAGGTGGAGCTCACAGGTGTCCTGGAGGCAGAGAAGGGACAGGCTGTACGGTGGTAGAGACGTGGCTTTGAACCCAACTCCTTCCACTGGTCACAGGAGAAACCGCTCTGCTTCTCTGAACCTGACTGCTGTCCACCACAATGGAAACATGGAGATAGTACCTGCTTCCCAGCACAGAGATGGGTGCCTGCAGCGGCCCCAGCATGGGGGACCTCCATAGGGCAGCCCCCTTCCTTGCTTAGCGGTGCTGAAGAGCCCAGATGGAGAGCCAGCCAAAGGATGAGCTGGCATTTGGGGAATCACGTGAACTCTCAGGTCTGGATTGGAGCAGGCAGCTGGCTCTCCCACCAGGCCCAGGGCAACCTCAGAAGTGCCTTCATGAGCTGCAGGGGAGATGCAGGGGAGGCCTCTGCCTGCCTACCCCTGTCCTCCCTGGCTCTTCCCCCAGGCCCTCTGTGGGATGGGGAGGAGGAGGGGACCACGGGCTCCAGGCAGCTATAAAGGGGATGTGTAAGGAGCACTTGGGGTGACCATGAAGCCCAGAGAGAGAAGACTTTGTTTATGTGGCTGCTGGGGGAAAATGAGCAAAGGTGGGGGAAAGGCTGAGGATCTGAGAGAAGATTGCTCATAAAACGATGAGATTCGATTAGACCACGAAGATCCAATTGTGCCAGACCAATTGCATTTCCTGGGAGGTTAGCGTGACCAGCCTTCCAGACCCCAGGGCAGCTGGAGCACAGGGCTTGACGGACGCGGCACAGTCCTTTCTCTAAGGGCTGGGAGCAGGGGTTCCGGTCCTAGGAGCTCTGGGCAGGTGTGAGGGGTGCACCCACCCCTGGCACAGCAGGGCCGCACATCCTGGGTTGAAATGCCTTCTCTAAAAATGTTTTCTTAGCACCCTCTTATTTTCCTTCTTAGCACCTCAGACAACGTATTTGATCTTTATTTTGTTGAGTGCGGGCCAACCTCGGCTCAGGAAGGGCCACAACCAGCCCCCCCTGCAAGTGCAACCTTGCTTCAGTCCTGATTGTTTTCCATTAGCAAGTCTGCCTGCTCCTTCTGCACATAGACTCAGAACCCCTCTGCCCTCCTCGCTCCATCTCCCTGCTGCCACCTTTGTCCACAGAGGAAAGGAGACAAATCGCCTGCTTAGTGACCTCTGTGCTGTCTCTCTCTCCGCCCTGTGAACAGGTATTCAACCTGTACATCGGCTCACACTGCTATCTTGCTAGCTTCTCCTGCTTCCTCCTCACCCTTGTGACCTCGAGGCCTTAGTAACCTGGGCTCTGCCACACTTGCAGCCCCAGCTCATCTCGCTGTGTTCCCACCAGCCCAGCTGCTCACACGGGCCCCGCTGTTGCTCCCTGCACTTGCTGCTCCTCCCTCGGGACTGTCCTGCTCCAGGTCTCCCTGTGGCTGGTTCCTTTAGGTCACTCGGGATTCGGCCCCTTGTCACCTCCTCGCAGCATCCGATCTGAGGTGGCACCACCGCCTCAGTCAGCCCTTCCACTCCGTTCATTTCAGCTTCTGCCCAACCCTGGTCAGATGCCGTCTTGGGGTTTGTTTACGTGTTTACTGTGTTCACTTCTTGTCTAGCTTCCTTCTGAAGAATATACACTCCAGGTAAGCAGCCCTCTTGTTTTCCTCTGATGCCTCAGTAGAAAATCTACAAATATTTTAAGCGAAACTTCACATCCTCCCTGGGCTGCAAGTTTCACAAGTGTTCAGACTTGGTCTGAGCTGTCCACCATATAACAAACACCACCCACGAGGCCTCAATTGTCTCTCTAAAGAGAGAGGGAGGCCCGACTAGCATGGCTCAGTGGTTGAGCATGGACCTATGAACCAGGAGGTCCCAGTTCCAGTCCCGGTCAGGGCACATGCCAGGGTTGCGGGCTTGATCCCCAGTGTGGGGTGTGCAGAAGGCAGCTGATCAATGATTCTCTCTCATCATTGATGTTTCTATTTCTCTCTCCCTCTCCTTCCTCTCTGAAATCAATAAAAATAAATATAATAAAAATTAATAAAAGAGAGAGAGAGAAGCTATTTTCCTTTAAGTTGCAGATGAATATGTTTTTCAGTTGCTTACCCAACTTACAATCAAATGAACGTCCAGTAATGGTCTGAGACGTGGCAAGTTCCTGGAGGCCAACACCACCAATAGATGACAGGAACACCAGGCATCATGTTCATACGCATCCAGTGCATTTGTGGGCATTTTCTCTCTGCTTTTTAAGCTAAGCTTAGGTTTTCTACAATTTTGAGTGCCACCTCCATCTCACATATTTCGAACTCATGAAGGTGTTTGGAAATGTGTCTAAGAAATGTCTGGGCTTCTGACAATGGGTTCACATGATCACAGAACTACCCATGTTCAGCCTTCCTTTAATTAGCAAAGGGTTTTAATGTTTTTCAAACTGCACAAGCAGCGAACCCGTGTGCCAAAGCTCAGAGACACTGAAGGACATGTGGGTGAAACAGAGCAAATGGAGAGCGAGGGAGGGAACTGGGGCTTAGAGAGGTTGGATGGCTTATATGAGGCACAGCTGGGAGGGGAACCCAAGAGGTACTGGGTCCTTCTACTACACGTCCCTAAAGAGTGGGTGGGTGGATGGGTGAGTTCCAACCTAAGGGAAGGGAGGAAAAGCAGGAAGGCTGTAGGGAAGGACAGGCCTCACCCCCCTACCCCCCCATCCCAGGTTCTGCATCCCTCTCTCTTTCCCTCCTTGTTGTCCTTCTGTCGATAAATATTTATGGCGAGTCTGTCACCTGCTGGGCTCTGTGCTCGGAGCTGGGGACACAGCATTAACAAGATTGCAATTCAGGGAGGTGGAGAGAGCAAGACAGATAATAAAAAGGAGCCAAATAAACACGGCAATTCTAGATTGTGATAAGGGCTAAGAAAGCCACAGTAATGAGGGTGACCTTGAAAAGCATCAGTGAGTAGAAGGGCACTGGGTGCCCCTGATGGGGGGGGGGGGGGTGGCAATGCCAAGATGAGAGAGGGCAGGCTCTCAGGCAGGTGGGGGGCAAGCTCTGACTCTGAACCCTCGCCAGCCTGGGCGGGCTCCCCACTGACCAGTCCATGGACCGAGCCCTTGCAGGCCCTCTCCTGATGCAGGGGTTTTCCTCTCTGGGACCTGGGGGCCACGTTGCTGGGCCTGCCTGGAATTGTTTGAAAAGCAAAAACAGCCCAGCCGGTGTGGACCAGTGGTTGAGCGTCAACCTATGAACCAGGAGGTCGGGGTTCAATTCCCGGTCAGGACACATGCTCGGGTTGTGGCTTGATCTCCAGTGTGGGGCGTGCAGGAGGCAGCAGATCAATGATTCCTCCTCATCATTGATGTTTCTATCTCTCCCTCTCCTTTCCGCTCTGAAATCAATAAAAGTAATTTTTTTAAAGCAAAAACATGCTATCCACAATGTCTGGGGTTACTTCTGTTAACTCCACGGCAGGGAGAGGCAGCGTGGAGGCAAAGCCAGCATCGTTCTGTCCATCCCCTGCACACAGGTTCCCCGTCTCTGCAGCCAACATGCCCACAGCTGACTTTCCTTTCCCTCTGCCTCTGCCCCTGCCTCGCCACACCTTTGCAGGCCAAGCTTCTCCCCACATCCTACCCCAAGCCAGTCCTTCCTGGTCAGAAAGCAATGTAGGCCCACGACCTCAAGTGATGCCTGTTTCCTGCTTCACTTCACGGTCCCTGCAGTCAGACCGTGGGAAGGAATCGGCCGCTTCTCGCCCTGAGCGCAGGCCTCCCCAGTCAGGTCTCTCCCAGCGCCAGGCTGGGCCGGGCCACTTCTCCACCCCTCTCACCCCTTCCCTCAGCATCACAGGACACTTACAGAAGCCTCTTTGCCTGTGAAAACCCATCATAGGCTGTACAACACCAGCCACAGGCACATGTGTATGAGCAGGAAGGGCAATAAAGTCTGAATCCTGTCCACATTCCCCCCTACTCCATCCCTCTGTGCCTTGGCCGTGGGGAGGGTGTGTACCGATGGGAAGGAAACCTTGAGGTCTCGCAGGATGGATGTAGACAAAGGATTCGCAGACGTGGCCCAGGTGAGCCTTTTTCTGTGTGAGAGCTCTCGGGACTCCCATTCTCCTCTCCATCCCCAGGGATGGAGAAGTTGGGAGAAAAGATGAGCCTTCTCTCCTCACCCACCCCATCCCGCTGGGGCTGCCCAGGAAACAGACTGGGTCAGAGAGACCCATCAGGTAGAATGTACCTGTCACTCCCGCCTGTCCTCCCAATGAGATGGAGACTTCTGTAGCTTAGGAACTGTGTCCTCACACTTCAGCACTGCCTGGCCTTTCCCACAGTTTTCCAAGTGCCCCTGTGACTTATCACTGAATCCAACTCAAGCCCTCTCTACGCCATTCATCAGCGGCCCACCTCCCCGGCGGCATCAGAGTACGCTGGTCCCAGCAATGGTCCAGTGTGCCTTCTGGCACGGGACTGGGACCACACACATCTTTTCCAACATCTCCTCACTGGGCTTCGGCTCCAAGGGGTGAAGTTTCAGGGAGTCTTTTCCCGTAAGGAGCTAAACAACAGTTACTCATACGTTCCCAGTTCTGTTGAACTCTTCAAGGACAAATAGCCAAGCTGGATAGAGCCAGCAAGCGCCCAAGAATTTAATCAAGGGCAGTGAAGCATGAGCCTTCCCCTAGGGGCAGTCACCTGAGAGAGCAGGGGCTGTTCTAATTGCAGAGACAGCATTAACCTGTTGCTTTCAACGGGGCTGTGCTGCCCATTTAGATCTGCTCCCCGGGGACAAGTGGCATGTGCATAGACCCTGGTGGACACAATTCCTGAGTGCCAGCCAAGTAACACCAGTGTCTGGGCACTTGGAAGAGAAGGAGGGAGGGTCAAGGGCATCGGGACATTCGAAAAGAACTGAAATTCGAGGCTTGTACTTTCACGGAGCATCAAAGGCATCTGCTCTCAGAGGGGGAGGTGGGTGACATGCATCCAACCAGAAGCAACGTTTATCAGGCTGCGTAACTGCAGGACGGAGCATGGTGTGTGCAGGCACGCCAGCGAGCAAGCGCGCACACACACACACACACACACACACACAGTCTGTGCACACTGGGGAACGGATTAGGAAAATAACAGTCCTCTTTGAGTGAGGATGTGATTGCTCCAAAGCGATGCTGGGCGAATTCAGGTTTCTTTTTTTCCTAGGGACCTGAGCAAGTCATGGCACTCGTCTAGGCCTCAGCTCCTCCATCTGTGCAGTGGGTGAGCTGGCCTTGATGAGCCCTTAGAATGACTGCTTAAAAGTAACCCTTTGCTCTGTGTTTTCATGTGATGATGTTGGGTTGAGTTTTATATGAACAGGCTGAGCCCTCTGTAAGAGTTTTCGGGAAGCAACTGCTTGGGGTGCAGCATCTTTGGGTTCCCAACAGCCTCAAGGGAGCCCGGTGTCTGCATTCTTCTTGCTTCTTTCTGCTCTTCTCTTCAGACAGAACCAGGGAGTCCCGTCTGTATGGGCATCTCTCCCGGTGTTTGCTCGTGGATTCTGACAAGGTAATGGCCAGGACGGCGACATTCATCCTCTGAACGTCCTTTATAACAAACACAGCAGAAAACGAACCCCTGTGACCCCTTTGACCTTCAGGCTATTTTTTGTTTCTGGTTCACTTTTCTAGGCGTCTCCCTCCTGTATATCTCCACTCTGATTTTCCTTCATCCCTTTTTTTTGGGGGGGGGAAGGTGTTTGTATTCTGTTTTGTGTCCCCGATGTCCACACACTCCCTGCTTGCTCAAGAAGATCTATGAGTGACATAATCAAGCCAACTACTCTTTGCCATCCAGAGTGCGTTAATATTATTCACGAGTCATGCATGTTCCAGGAGACAGCGGACTGGGAACGTCTCAGGCCTTTGCCCTTCTGGCCCTACACTAAGTCATCACAATTCTGTGCTTTCTTTTTTTTTTCTTACTTTTTTTTTTTAACCCTCACCCAAGGATATTTTTTCCATTGGTTTTTAGGAAGAGTGGAAGGGAGCGGGGGAAGGGAGAGAGATAGAGGAACATCGATGTGAGAGAGACATATTGATTGGTTGTCTCCCACACACACCCCAAACAGGGGCTGGGAACATGCCCTTGACTGGAAATCGAACCCGAGACCCTTCATTGGGCTGACGCCCCATCACTGAGCTACCCGGTCAGGACACAGTTCTGTACTTTCTTTCCTCAACCTGTAAAACCAGAATGACCTTAGTGGCCCCAAAGTGCATACTGATGGCGTTCTCTCAAGCCCCTTCTCAAGCTGCCCATCACTCCTACTTCGGAAAATGTCCAGTTGCCGTGGAGAAGAGCGAGGTGGTAAACAGAAGTCTTTAAAACGAATTACTGTGGCCAACCACCCTTAATTCATTATTGAGCAAACTTTGCTTTTTGTGCCAATAAATGCACTCACAGTGACTTGAGCTAGCAACACGATGCGTATTCTGGCATACTGTCCCTCTCGGGCCCTATAGCACTAACAGCAATATGGCTGGCATCGCTAACGTGGCTCCTCTGAAGTAGGTCAGAAACTAAACCCCAAAGTGCTGACTTTTCCAGAAATTCTGAACTGCGTGACCGCATTTAATAATTTAAGGCTTCTTACCACACCTGCCAAGTGGAAGGAGGAGGGCTGTGTGGAGGACACTGGGGTCTGACAAAGGCATGTCTGCACCCAGTGCTGCCTCTTTCTGCCTGTGGGATTTGCTCAGCTTCCTCAGCCCAGAGCTCCCCCAGTGCACCTGAAGGGGCGTCATGTGGACCAAGACGCTGATACCCTCAGCCTCATCTAAGACCTAGGCACTCAGGGGAAAGAGACACATGCGCACTGTGCTGAAATGCTCCTGCCCTAGCCGGTTTGGCTCAGTGGGTAGAGCATCAGGGTCCTGAGTTCGATTCTGGTCAAGGGCACATACCTCAGCTACAGGCTCCTCCAGGGCCTGGGCCCTGGTCAGGGCACGTGCAGGAGGCAACCAATTGATGTGTTTCTCTCACAGTGATATTTCTCTCTGTCTTTCCCTCTCTTTTCCACTCTCCCTAAAAATCAATGGAAAAAATATCCTCAGGTGAGAATTTAAAAAAAGAAAAAGAAAAATGCTCCTTCTCTCCAGATATGCATGCGTTTCAAAGGTGCAAAAAGCAAGTGGTCGTGGGCTTGTTTCTGAGGAGGAGGCAGCTGAAAACCCAGCTCACTGCCCCACACAATCCCTGTCTCCCCGTAACATCTGGGGGCCGTCAACTCATCTCCTTGTGGCCAAGAGGCCATGGTGGATATGGGGGAGGGGGCTGGGGTTAATGTCGAGAAAATGCTCTTTTCCATTCAAAGTTTGTTCATCACTTGGACTTTGGAGAAGTTTCCTGAATGAGGTCAGTCAACTCGCAGGTGTTTATTTCAGAGCCGCGCTTGGTCCCAGCAGCCAGCCTGCCACTGGATCCTGTGTGTCCTGCCTCTTAGCATCTCCTACTTGGCTTCCCCAGCAATGGTCTACCTTGTGCTTTGCAGACAAAGCAACCTTTTAAAAACATGACCTTACGCGGTTTCCCACTCCCATCAAGACACTGCCCAAGCTCCTTAGCATCGCACACAAGGTCCTGCGTCATGTGGCCTCGCTCTTCAGCTTCTCCTGTCTCATCTCTCTTCACCCCTCCCCAAGCCACCCACCCCCAGCCACACCAGCTTGGTATTCTTTGTACATGTAGCACTGTCTCGTGCCTTCATATTTTTGTAAATGCCATTTGTTTGTTCTGGAATGCCCTGCCTCCTGGCCCCACAGGCCCCATCCTGCCTACCCTGAGATTTTAGGATCATACTTCCATGAGGTCTTCTGTAGGCAACGTAAGATGTCCTTCCTGTGAGTGCAACAATGACATCATGACTACATTGCAGTGCAACTGTCCCCATTCATCACGGTGTCTACCCTGCCAGGGTCAGAGCCTGTTTCCTGAACAATCCCCCTAAACTGTAAGTGCAAGAGGACAGGGCCCTTCTATCAGGGCATGGGACCTAGCGCAGTTCCCAAAACACAGTGGGTGCTCGTTATAAGTTTGTTGAAAGAAAAAATGAAGGAAAAACCCTGTATGTATCATAATAACATCAATAGACGGATAATCATAAGAGAAGAAAGACAGTAGTCATCATTAGCATCTTAAATGGTAGAACCAGGAGGAGTGAACGTTGGGTGAGACACATAAGCCATCCAGTGGGAACTCTGAGGAGTTAGGAAACCTGGGGTCGAAGGAAGCCAGGAAAACAGGAAAAAGGAGAAGCATTGGAGTCAGAGTGGAACCCCTGGGAAACCCCTGAGCTGTGAAAGGTCCAGGGAAGATTCGTGACCTAGTAACCTAGCGAAGAAAACGAATTGGTGAGCCAAAGGCAGGGACATGCATGAGAAACCTGAGTCTGAACTCCGCAGAGCAGAGCTTGCTTGGCAGTCATAGCGCATCACATACTTTTCACCAAGTGCCACCAACAGCCAACGCTCCCAGAACATCCAGTAGTGACCCACTCACTGTGCTTCTTTGCACATTCAGCCCTGCACCACCCCCCAAAAAAACTCTGCTGCTGGCTCATCCCTTCCCAGATACCCCTATCCCATCCATCATTCCTGGGGAAACTTGGTGCAGCCACATTTTCACAGAACAAGGTAGCGTAAGACAACCCAAACCATGCTCATGTCTGAAGGGCACCCGTAGCTGGGCTGGGTACATCCTCGCCTACCATGGCCTCCTTGCCACAGTCACTATGTCCCGCTCCATTTTGGATGCCCCACTCAAGGAAACAAACACACATTTTCCCCTTAAGCTTGCCATTCGCAATAGACACACTTCTTTTGAACAACTATTCACAGAATCTACAAGACAGAGATGTTTGGAGAACGAGGCTCCGTGCCTGCTCATTCTTGGGCTCATACAAAGCAGAGCATAGAACACTGGCATTCACTGTCATAGGGCTTTTGACCCGGCAGGATTCAGGGAGCTGAACAAATCTTGGGAAAGCCAAATGCATGCCCAGGGCATCATGCAGCATTACATAAAATGAAGGAAAGGCATTTTGATGGAGTGAAATGTCTTACTAACACCTTTCACCGAGGTGAGTCTTAAGCCTTTTCTCTACTAGACCCCACTGACACCTGGATCCTCCACCTGAACCATGGAAAAGGCCTGAGAGATTCCGCTATTATTCAAGGTCTTGCAGCAACGGGAGATGCCATCAGGGACAGACGCTCTCCCTACACACCCGTGTACCACCAAGAGGAGAGGAGCTGGCGCCAGGCATGAGGCTTCTTCGGCCCTTCAGCTCAGGGCTGTGAAATGAAGCTCACAGCTCATAACCCACATGGGACCAGAGCATCCCGTGAGTGAGTGAAAGCCACACCTGTATCCGCCTGGGAATGTTTAGATTCGAGGTGGCAGAAAAGGGGCTACATTTCCATCAGAATTAACTCCTTTTTGCTACAAAGGGGCATCGAGGCATTTCCCCTCCTTACCTCATGGGCTGCTTGAGTGAATATTGAGACAAAGGCTCAATGTCTTGGTCCCCAAGGAAGCAGCTGGGTCCTTGATGCGAGCAGGTCCTTGCACCTTTGATCCAAGAAATTGGGTGTCCCGGGCGAGGGTGCCCGAGGCCCCGTTGGTTTTTATGAGTCTGTGGGTCAGCTCAGACTGGCTGCCTACTCATCTGTATGCAGCGGCTCTCAAAGAGCACAGTTTACTTTAGAACCGGATCCAACAGGAGTAGGCGTGGCAGTAAACCAGGCTAGATGCACCAGAGGTGTTGAGCTGCGGGGGCTAATTAAGAGGGATTGTTTATGGAGCCCTGACAGTGTCTCAGGCTGACAGTGTCTCAGTCAACTGTGTGAGGTTGAGCCCACGTGCACGGGGCTACATGCTCCCACGTGGGGACATCGGGGATCCCCGCCGAGCCCCTCCAAAGTTTCTTCTGCTCGGTGACTCATTCTGTGGCAATGGGTCAGGCTGACCTGATTGTCCCTTGGCCATTCATCTGTCCCCCTGATCCCAGCACAAGGGAGGGCTTTGGAGCAGAGACTGTATTGCAAAGCCGAGTGGGAGCCAGGCCCTGCGACACCAACCATGTCACCTGGGGGCAAGGCCCTAACCTCTCACGCTCAGTGGTCTGCGGTGGGAGTGAGATAATATATGTAATGCACTTGGCAAACACTTGGTATTGAGTAAACATTCATGAAAACCAACATACCCCACATATCAGCTTTCTTTCCTCCTTCCCACCTCGATGCCCTGGTATTCTCTCTCTCTCTCTCTCTCCCTCTCTCTCCCTCTCTCTCTCTCTCTCTCTCTCTCAGAGAGGAGGTCTTATCTCACACATACCCCATGACAGGCTACCACCAGAGCATCAGAAAACAGTCTCCTTAGGAAGCTGCCCTTCTGTGTTCATGGAGTAACAGGGGTGGATATGAACAGGCCACACATCCCTTCACTGTCCGTCTCCACTGATGGCCACACAAGACGGTATTGGGTATCGCATCTACAGGAGCCCATGGGATGGGAAGAGCAGGAGGGCTGCAGGGTGGCCCCGGGGCTCAGGGGTGTGTGCCAGTGGCTCTGACGCCCCAGATTGCACAGAACCAATGCGGCATGATTCCCACAGGAAGGAGAGAGTGGAAACAAGTGCATAATTACACGGGAAAAGGAATTTGCTTTTAATTTTCAGGATACAAATTTTGTCCTAACTTTGTTAGTTATTCCTAAGTTGTTACTTTTGATGTTATTGTGAATAGAAGTGTTTTCCTTATTTTTATTTTATTGCTCATTGAACTTATTGGGATCTGAGAATTGATGTTTACCTACGAGAGGTGTGGGCTTGTGTGTGTGTGTGTGTATATTTCCACTGAACTTATTAACATTGGTTAATAAAATGATCTAGGTTTCAGGTGTACAGTTCTATACTATATCATCTGTATATTGTATTGTGTGTGTTCAACACCCCAAGTCAATTCTCCTTCCATCACTATTTATGCCCCCTTTACCCTCTTCTACCTCCCCCTTTCCCTCAGGTCATCACCATGCAGGAAATTTTATTTTCAAACACTTAGAAGTATAATCAATTGTTACCACAATGGAAAAGGAATAGAGTGGTTGTAAGTAAGACGACTTACAGTAGCATTTCCATGTGCAGTTTGATTGTCGGGGAGCTATTCTAGGGAGAGCAGGACCACGGGGAAAGAGGAGGGAGTCAAAGCTTGTGCTGACCATGACTTTCCCCTTCTGAGAAGGTCTCCTGTGAGCGTACTGTTGCCATCCTTGCTCCCCTGTCCCCAAAAGTACCTCTTCCAGGCTCCCCTGTGTGGCCCACTACTTACTACATTTCTGGGGATCCACCCCACCTCTTAGGGTGCCTCCCAGCCCCAGGCTCACCCCTCCCCGACTGTGAGCATGCCCCCCAGTGGGGTGTGGGCCATGGGAATGCGCCCTGAGCATGGGGGTCGGGCCCTGGCTGCTGCTCTCAAAAATGGCAGAGCAGGACGCCAGCTCCAGGAGGCCTTGGCGGGGAGGAGGGAGCCCCGGGGAGCGGCTCTGGCTGGAGAACTCTGCATGGCCATGTGGACCCTCCTTAAACTCGGGGAGGCTAGGATGTGTCAACCGCCCCTCCCTGAATCAAGGGTGGTGGCTCTACCAGTTCCTGCCCAGCTTGGTGCATGCATCTCCGAGGCCCTGGGCTGGCACCCAGGCTGTTCCAGTGGCTGGGAGCTCTCAGAGGCATCAGCAGGAGAGGCACTGGGGTCTCACAGGACAATTCGGGAAAAGGGCTTTCCCCATCCAATTTCCAGAGGGGATTGCAGGGGAAGAAGGCCAACTTCTGCGTGTGAGTTGTGCGTTTGCACTTCATTCACCTACTTATCTCCCAGAGGCCTGGAAATACACACACACACACACACACACACACACAAGCCCACACCTCTCCTAGGTAAACATCAATTCTCGGAGCCTTAGGAACAACCCTCTAACGAGGAAAATGAATGTTTTTTAAGGACCTCATTCATTTGCAAGGCAGGTACCTGCAGCACAACGGGGCCAAACGTCCAATTATTATGCAGACCAGGTAGTGTACTGGGCTGCATATCTGGCACTTCGGCCAGACGGGGCTCGCTGTGCTGTCTGTTCCTAAAACACATAGATAGGAAGGTACTGACATTAGGCCAGGCCTTGAGATATGGTCTCATGGCACCTTCTCAATATGCTGTACTCTCTGTTCCTAAAACACATAGATAAGAAGGTACTGATACTATACTGTGTCGGGAACTAAGGTTTTGTAACTTTGTGGTTTTTGCAAATAAAAAACCTGTAATTCCTGTAGTCTGGGCTGCAGTTCGGCCTTTGCTTTGGCAGGGTGCTGTGACTGTAGTCAGCTGGCCAGCTTAATAAAGACTCTTAAATTTAAATTCTGAGTCGGTGGTCTATCTCGCTGAGTGAACCCATAACATTTGGAGGCCCCCAGCGAGATCCCCGGCAGGGGTGAGAGGGACCCCTTATTTAGGGCAGGAGGCTCTCCCCTGGCAGGGGTGAAAGGAACCCCCTATTTAAGGCAGGAGGCTCTCCCCCATTTATCGCCGGGCATGCAGCGAGATACCCCACATCCTTGTGGGGAACGACTACCAAGGAGGCCTCCAGTCTCCGTCCCGGGTTCCAGGGAGGCGGAGGAGACTCCACCCAAAACTTTCAATTCGGATACCGAGCCACCTGGACTCTCCAGAGAGGTAAGGAAGACCGGTCCTTAATCTGGAATTGGGATGTCCCACGGAAGGACCTATACAGGGGGCTGGATGCAGCGGTACTCCTGGTCCTGACCCGCAGCCACGACGGTGGCCGGGGTCCCTGGTTTGTGTGGCTTTAGGCTGCACCGGGTTTGTTTGTCTGGTGTTTGTTGTCTTTGTTCTTTGTTGTCTTTGTCTTTGTCAAAATGGGTCAGGGGTCGTCATCTGCTTCTATGTGCACCCCGCTGCAATGTTTTTTGAAAAATTTTCAGGATTTCAAGGAGCCAGCTGCAGGTTATGGTTATGATGTTAATGCTTTTGATTTGCAGAAATTCTGTGAACGGGAGTGGCCCACTTTCCAGGTGGGATGGGCGGACGTAGGGACTTATGATTTAACCACTGCTTTTCGGGTTCACCATGTTGTTTACGGCTGGCCGGGTCACCCCAACCAAATTCCCTATATTCAAGTGTGGGTTGATATTTTGACTGAAAAACCAAGGTGGTTAAAGAGTTGTCAGAATAAGAAAAAGAAATTGGGACAGAGACAGACAGTCCTCTTGGCTTCGGCCCAGAAGGGCAAACTCCTCCCTATTCTGCAAGGTCCGAGTGAGGAGGTACTCCCCGGGGTCAAGCCTCCCCCATATGCTCTTCCACCCGCCGATCCGATGGTGGCTAAAGACCCCGACCCGGAACCCCTGCTTCCTCCACAGCCGGTTTCCTTTCCTCCGGAAACACCAGTCCAGGACCCGGGTCCATTCTCCCCTCCTCACACTAGGCAAGGGACAGCATATGGAGAGGTGGGGGGTGGGGGGAGAGAACCTGCGGGACCCTGCGACATCCGCCAGTCCTGCAGTTCCTATGTTGCCACTACGGCAGGCAGGCCCTCTAGATCTGGGTACAGACGGGCAGCCTTTCATGGTCTATGTCTCCTTTTCTACCAGTGACCTGTACAATTGGAAGAACCAGAATCCTTCTTTCTCCTAGAACCCACAGGGGTTAATCTCTCTTTTGGAGTCTGTGTTTTTTACCCATCAACCTACCTGGGATGATTGTCAGCAGCTGCTGCAAACCCTTTTCACTTCAGAAGAGAGAGAGAGAGAGGGTCAAGGCGGAAGGGAGGAAATTTGTACTGGGTCCGGATGGGCAGCCTACATCTGACCAAGACAGATTAGAGGCTGCGTTTCCCTCCAGGCAACCCGACTGGAACCCCAATAGTGACAGGGGAAAGGAGGCTCTCGATCGGTATCGCCAGACTCTACTGGGGGGCATCCGAGCTGCTGCTCGGAGACCCACAAACCTCTCTAAGGTGACAGAGACAGTCCAGAGGCCTAATGAGAGCCCGGCAGCTTTCCTTGAGAGGCTGTGCGAGGCCTATCGGGTGTATACCCCCATTGACCCTGAAGCCCCGGAAAGTCGGAGGGCTGTCATTGTTGCATTTGTTTCCCAGTCGGCCCCAGATATTCGGAAAAAATTACAGAAGTTAGAGGGCTTTGAGGGGAGATCGATCTCTGAGTTGGTTGAGGTGGCCCAGAAGGTTTTTAACAATCAGGAGGACCCGACGGCAGGTTTAAATGCCCGGATGGCAAAGGTCCTCCTGGCAATAAACGAGGAAAAAGGCCCAAGGGGCCAGAGAGACAATAAGGACAAAGGAAAGCCTTGCGGGAGAAAAGGAGTCCAACCCCGGCTTGGGAAAAATCAGTGTGCATTTTGCAAAAAGGAAGGACATTGGAAAAGGGAGTGCCCTGAACGTGCGGGGGAACCGACTCCCGTGTTGGTGGAGGAGGTGGACTAGGGTCGTCAGGGCTCAGCTGGCCCCCAAGAGCCCAGGATAACTCTGACAGTGGGGGACCAGAAGGTGGACTTCCTTGTGGACACGGGAGCCACCTTCTCTGTCCTGCAACAGCCAGTGGGTCCGGTCTCTAAGACCAAAATCCCCATCAAAGGGGCAACTGGATAAGTGAAATCCTACCCATGGACTGAAGGTCAGATCAGTGACCTAGGAAACGGCTCAGTGACTCACTCATTCCTAGTAATGCCAGAGTGCCCTTACCCTCTGCTAGGCTGGGATCTGCTGAGTAAATTACGGGCCACAATCTCCTTCGAAGGGCCAGGACCTGAGGTCAAATTACAAGACCCAGGGACTGCAGGGATATACCTCCTCACGCTGCCCTTACAGGAGGAATATTTACTACATGAGGAGGAGCCAGGGGAAGTCTCAGCAGATGCCTATCTCCAACAACTAAGACAGGCTAACCCGGGAGTTTGGGCAGAGGACAATCTGCCAGGGCTAGCTAAACACCGGCCTCCAATTGTGGTCCAGCTGGCCAGCAGTGCCACCCCAGTCAGAGTCCGGCAATATCCAATGAGCCAGAAAGCGAGAATGGGAATCGCCAAGCACATGAAGAGGCTGAAAGAGACTGGAATCTTGATTCCTTGCCAATCTGCTTGGAACACTCTCCTGTTGCCAGTACAGAAACCAGGGACTGAGGATTTCAGACCAGTGCAGGACTTAAGGGAAGTAAACAAGAGGGTTGAGACTATCCATCCCACAGTTCTGAACCCTTACACTCTTGTCAGCCTCCTCAAGCCAGAACATCGGTTCTATACTGTTTTAGACCTAAAGGATGCTTTCTTCTCCCTTCCCCTGGCAAAGCAGAGTCAACCTATCTTCGCCTTCGAGTGGGTGGACCCGACAGAGGGAGAGTCCGGACAGTTAACTTGGACTAGGTTACCACAAGGGTTTAAGAACTCACCCACTCTGTTCGATGAGACCCTAAACCAAGACCTCCGGGAGTTCCGTCAGGACCATCCACGGCTGACTCTGCTCCAATATGTAGACGACCTCCTACTGGCCACGGAGGAGGAACAGGACTGTAGACAGGCCACTCGAGAGTTGCTGACCACCCTAGATCAATTGGGGTATCGGGTCTCAGCCAAGAAAGCTCAGCTATGCACTACCCAAGTAACATATTTGGGTTACAACATAGAAGAGGGTAGGCGAACTTTATCCAGCAGCAGAATAAAGGCCATCTTGTCAATCCCCAGGCCCACCACCAAAAGGCAAGTCCGGGAGTTCCTCGGGGCAGTGGTTATTGCAGACTATGGATACTAGGTTTTGCAGAAATTGCAAAACCACTATACTCTGCAACAGGGAGAAAGGAGCCCGCCCTGGTCTGGACGGAAAAGGAGGAAGAAGCTTATAAGAAACTGAAAGAAGCCCTGGTAAGCGCCCCGGCACTCGCCCTGCCAGACCTAACCAAACCCTTCCAGCTATATGTAGCTGAAAACAAAGGGGTAGCAAAAGGGGTCCTCACACAACCCCTAGGACCATGGAAACGCCCTGTTGCTTATCTCTCTAAGAGACTTGACCAGGTGGCCTCGGGATGGCCCAACTGCTTGAGAGCCATTGCAGCCACCGCCCTGCTGGTAAAGGAAGCCTCAAAGCTAACCTTTGGCCAAAATCTCCAAGTAGTTGCCCCGCATGCAGTTGAGACCTTATTAAGGAGCCCCTGGAGAGATGGATGTCCAACGCCCGCATTACCCAGTACCAGGTGTTACTGCTAGACCCACCACGAGTCAGCTTCCTGAAAACAGCTGCCTTGGCCAGCTCTTCACACTCCTCTGCTGGGGAGCTGGTCCGGGGTGGGGCCCTGGCAGGGTGGAGGCCCAGAGGGTCATGCTGGGAGGTTGGAAAGCCAGAGGGGAGGGCCCGGGGACCCCAGTTCTACATCGCAGCTCCCCTAGTTACTCACGTCAGTGCCTCTCACACTTTGTTCTACATTCTCGGTTGCTCACACATGTCCCCATAACATCAGAAAGCCAAACAAATACGTTCCCTTGTCCCCAGCTGGTCACCCTCTGTGCTCCTTGAATACTCAGGGGACGAGGGGGGAGGGAGGTGGCAGGCAGCAAATTCCCCTCGTGCAGGTACCTGGCAGGGACTTTGGCCCAGGCTCACGTATTTATAAGGGTCAACTTCTCGACTCGGGCACGCAAACCCCAGCTCTGGAAATTGCCAGCTTCTGCAATGACAAGGCGCAGTGCCCTGGGCCAGTCCCGTGACCTTGAAGCTGGTGCCTTTTCAGCCATATTGACTGATGCGACCGACCCTGCATCTCACCACCTGGCTCAGAGGCCTGACACTGCGGCCCAGCCCTCAGGACCCATGGCCCCCAGAGGACGGACCACGAACCACAGGCCCTCCCTGAACATCTAAAATGTGGGTTCCAGAGAGCGGTCTCCCCGGCCTCCCAGCCAACGCCCCCACTCTCTCCTTGGGCCCCGCTGTGACTTTGGGTGCCAGGTCATGAGGATCTCATTCGGGGAGGAAAACCTCTTTAGAATAAGGGCCCCAACTTCAAGGTGACAGTCTCAGGGAGCTTGGGGGAGTAGGAAAAACACTGAACCTGGAATCAGAAAATCTAGGTTGGGAAGGGCTTTGCCACTTCCCAGCAGGGTGCTGCTGGGGTGGTTACGCAGAATCTCTGAGCCTCGGCTTCCTTTCTGAGCAAGGACAAATTAGACTAGTTAGCCCGGCTGGCGTAGCTCAGTGGTTGAAAATCGACCTATGAACCAGGAGGTCACAGTTCGATTCCTGGTCAGGGCACATGCCTGGGTTGCAGGCTCAGTCCTCAGTGTGGGGTGTGCAGAAGGCAGCCCATCAATGATTCTCGCTCATCATTGATGTTTCTTTCTCTCTCTCCCTCTCCTTCTCTCTGAAATCAATGAAAAATATATCTATATATATAAAAGCCTAAGTGACCACTCGACCATTCTACCGGTAGCTATCATGCACACTGACCACCAGGGGGCAGACGCTCTGACCGGTAGGTTAGTTTACTGCTGGGATCTGGCCAATTGGGACTGGGCGAAACAGGCAGGACAGCCCTGGAGCCCTCCTGCAGCCCTTCCCTGGACCTGATGGTGCACCAGTGAGGTCCTGTATTGCTAGAGGATGCAGGCCAGGCTGAGGGACCCCATGGGTTCATGAATCCATGCACGGGGCCTCTAGTATATATGTATAAATTTTAAAATTAGACTAATTAGACTTGCCTTACACAATACCAGCCGTGGGCAAACTACGGCCCGCGGGCCGGATCCGGCCTGTTTGAAATGAATAAAACTAAAAAAAAAAAAGACCGTAACCTTTTATGTAATGATGTTTACTTTGAATTTATATTAGTTCACACAAACGCTCCATCCATGCTTTTGTTCTGGCCCTCTGGTCCAGTTTAAGAACCCATTGGGGCCCTCGAGTCAAAAAGTTTGCCCACCCCTGCACAATACCATGTAAAAGTGCCTTGTTGCTAAGTGCTACACCAACACCACGATGACTATTATCATTATCATTATTATTATGTGTAATACTAAGAGCAGCTATAACCAGCAGAGGCCCGGCCACAGTCTCCTCAACTGTGTTGTGGGGGTAGAAACAGTTGTCTCCGATGGTCCCAGGCACTGCAGGGGGTGTAGGCACAGAGGGGGTCGGGTGGCTGGGGTGCTCCTTGGGGACTGGGGAGCACAAGCAGGGCCCGAGCTGGGCTTGGGTATCTGGTGCAGGGCTGCACTCACCTCCTGCAAGGCCATCCCATCAGCAAAGGCTCCTCCTGAGAAGGCCTTGGCATTGCTTACAAAACCACCCCCATTGTAACCTCCCGTTATCGGCCTCCTCCTCTGCAGAACACTTGAGCGAACATTTTCTTATTCCAGTGGTTCTCAACCTTCCTAAAGCTGCGATCCTTTAATTCAGTTCCTCATGTTGTGGTGACCCCCAACCATAACATTATTTTCGTTGCTACTTCATAACTGTAATTTTGCTACTGTTATGAATCGTAATGTAAATATCTGGTAGGCAGGATGTATTTTCATTGTTACAAATGGAACATAATTAAAGCACAGTGATTAATCACAAAAACAATAGGTAATTATATATGTGTTTTCCGATGGTCTTAGGCGACCCCTGTGAAAGGGTCGTTCGACTCCCAAAGGGGTCACAACCCACAGGTTGGCGACCCACAGGTTGAGAACCACCGTCCTATTGGGTCCTTTAAACAAGGGGAAGCAGCTGCAGAGAAGGGCCAGGGATGGCCCAGCCTTGGGATCAGGGTCAGGTTATTATGTTTGTCCTCGTTACCCCAGCTGCCCTGTGATCAAAACGGAAGTGATAGGGGCATGGGCTCTTCCTGCTCCCCACCCCCATGTGTGCAACCCTTCCTCCCCTCTTGACCTCACCCACCCTTCCTGGCTCACCAAGCAGAAGCCATGCATGTCTGTCCCCACCCAGTCCTGGCCTGTAGATCCTCAGCACAGGAGAAAACGCCCAGCCGGCCCCTCTCGCCAACAGCTCTGGGGCTTGATTCCTCCCTTTGCAAAAGGACCCCGGGGCCAGGGACTGGCAGGTTCTCCGGATTGAAGGAGACAACTGCTCAGTATGTTCAACGTTACTACCAAAGGAGGCAGGTGGTCTTTGCCTGGAACCCTCGGGAGCTCCACAGACCTCAGGTGACTCAGTCCCCCAGCAGGTGTGCCCACCATCACACAGATTGAGGACCTCTCATTCAGAACCCATCATCCTCTGCCCCAGAGACATGTCACATGGCCAGAGGGCCAGGGAGGGGCAGAGGGGCTATGGGCTGGGAGAGGAGGAGGAGTGCAGGGAGGAGAGAGTCGGAACTCCCTCTGGACAAAGCCCAACCCCTTTGGATCCTCACTCAAAGACTGAGCCGAAGTACCGGAAGGAAAAATGGCCCAGGTGTGCTCTGTGAATCAGGCACTTTCTAGGCAAAGGCAAGTCTCATTCAACAGACTTCAGTATTTCAGCCCGTGGAACATGACCTTACTTCTTGTTAAATAGCCAAGACCTCTAACCACCCAGTTTGCATCCCAGGCCCTTTGCTGGTTCCAGGTCCCCCCAGCCATGTTCTAATCCTGGTGTGGCTTCCCACCCAGTCTCTCCCTGTGGGGAAAAGGGGGTTGACAGTGCCATCATGGGATTCTCCTTCCCAGCACAGTCACGGTGCTCCCCGTGAATGAACGAGTGAGCAGTCTCATCCAGACGTCAGGAAGCTAGGCCTTAATGCAGGCTCTTGGGACTTTGTTGTGCTTGAAGTCAGGTGACTGAATTTGCATGGGCACCTTCACAAATGTTAGGCTGTGTCACCTTCTGGGGTCTCTTGAAAGACAGCTGGTGTGACCCCCTCGCATCCCCCTTAGCCATGTGCCCTTTCTAGACGCTTGTGTAACTAGTCATCTAACTGCTCCCACAAGGGTACGCGTCCTGGCAGGCAGGGGTCACAGTGTTATTCATCACTGCACATCCAGAACCTGGCACAGAGCCTGCTGCCTCTCAAGGGGTCAACGAATGTCTGCAGATGGATGATTAAAAATTAATGACTTGAGTATAAAGAAGGTAAGTTAAAGAAATGCTTCTCATTTTGCTTTCATCTGCAATCCCAGGAAAATAACCATCTTTAAAACAGGCATGAACCCTCAAAGGTAAGGAGAACTGGACAGGAGACAATAACAACATTTTTGAAAATCAGATGCGTCCTACGCTTGCACAGGAAAAAAGAAAAACAGGAACCAACACAGGTCACATCTCAGAATCCCCAGAGCCTGGGCTACCTGCAGCCCTGTCTCCCTAGAGGGGTGAACAAAGCAGCTGAAGGAAGGCAGGTCATGTGAGTCGTTTTAGGAAAGACAGTAGTCCAAAAAGTGGGAGAAAAATGAAGACATCTTTTTAACACTCTGAAGGAAAATGATGTCTGATTTAGAATTCTATACCCGGCCAAGCTGTCAATCAAGTAGAAGAGATAGATTCAGGAATGCAAAGTCTCAGAAAAAAAGTTACCTTGCACCCTAACTGGTTTGGCTCAGTGGATGGAGCATTGGCCTGGGGACTGAAGGGTCCCAGGTTCGATTCCGGTCAAGGGCATGCACCTTGGTTGCGGGCACATCCCTAGTAAGAGGTGTGCAGGAGGCAGCTGGTCGATGTTTCTCTCTCATCGGTGTTTCTAACTCTCTATCCCTCTCCCTTCCTCTCTGTAAAAAATCAATAAAATATATTTTTTAAAAAGTTACCTTGCATGCTCTCCTTCCCAAGAAACAACTGTAGGATGTGTTCCTTCAAAGGCAGAGAGTAAACCAAGAAAGAAACACACGGGAGACACATGGAAGGGGACACAGAAGAGAGATGAAGGGAAAGAGAGGCCAGGCGGCTGGCTGGGCCCCAGCAGGGAGGGCCACCTCTCCAGACTAAGGGGTGTAGAAGGCGCCAGGAGCAATGCCTCCAAGACAGGAAGTGAATGGGACACCTGACCAACCTGGACATCTCGAGAGGATAAAGAAACTGTCAGAAATTTTTCATTCAGGTTGGTGATGAGAGCAAAGGAAACTAAGAAAATAAACCCAAGAAAATGAGTGACTCCAGGGGAAACAAAAAGTTGTGCCGGACAGAAAAAATAGTCTGGTTTACTGCATGGACCGGCTATGAGTAGAATTTTAACATGAAAATCATGTTAAACCTGAATGTTTATTCAACAAAAATGATGCTATAACTCCTTTGGGAGAAAGGGAAATGGGAATGGTGCACATGTGTGGAGGGATAGGGATAGGGATAGAAGAGCTAAGTTCCTATCTTCAATGACAGTCTCTAAAATGGAAGCATCTAGAAGTATTACCACAAGTGTGGCATTTAGGGATAGGTGGTAAAACCAAGGGAAAAAACAGCCCAAAGAGATAGAAGTGGTAGCCCTGAGGATTGTGAGAGGGGGCAAGCGGAGGTCTGACTGTTTTCCTATCAAACTGGTTAGATTAGAACAATGTGATGCTTTGGATATATGCATAATTTACTAAAACAAAAACCAAAGGTAAAAGCGAAGGAATGAGCAAATACAGGGGTGGGCAACAGTGGGTTTACAGTTTGTAGTACATGAAACAGAGAGTTTATTCTTGTGTTATTATGTCTTAATTATTGTATCATTTATTTGTGTTACAACTGCAAACTTACGTTTGCCCACCCCTGCAATGCAAGCCACCGCGTGAGAAATCTCAACCACTAGGTGGTGCTGTTGGCCACTCGTGGAAACGGGGCCAGGGAAGGGCCAGTGCTTGCCCGTTGGCATTTCTAGGGAGTTGTCTACAAAACAGAATAAAGTGAGAGTTTTATCAATAAAGTTAGGGAGGGATGACGGCGTTTATGTTCTTATTTTCAAATATCCCTCTTCATGGAGTGGGAAGAAAAAAATCATGTGCCCCGAGAAGTGCAATCATTGAAAGCTCAACTCTTGGAGACAAATGCAGTCTTCTAGCCGCGCAGTGCCCCACCTGCTAGAAACACAGGTGTCGATCCAGTAAACTCCACCGAGCAGCCAGCTGTGGTAAATGTCTCTCCCAGGCACCCGGGCCTGGAGTCACGCATAGAGGAATTCAGGAACGGGAAGCTTGCTTTAGAAAAGCTGAAGCTATTGGTGCTAATGACAGAAATCAATGAAATTAAGTAAAAAATGGTTTGGGGCCCGGCCGGGCGTGGCTCAGTGGTGGAGTGTCGACCTATGAACCAGGAAATCATGGTTCCATTCCTGGTCAGGGCACATGCCTGGGCTATGGGCTCGATCCCCAGTGTGGAGTGTGCAGGAGGCAGCCGATCAATGATTCTCTCTCATCACTGATGTTTCTGTCTCTGTCTCTCTCTCCCTCTCCCTTCCTCTCTGAAATCAATAAAAAAAGTTTAAGAAAAAGAAAAGTGGCTTGGGGATCCTCACCTGACGGGTGGGATGCTTATCTATCCGGAAGCAGAGGCAGATGCGTGTATAACACATCCCGCAACACTGTTGACCTCTGGGTAACCTGACCAGTGTTTTCCTTCTTTTTCCTTGGCTCTGTTTCACTTGGCTCTTCTGGGTGTGTGGTCGGCGGAACTGTGGGCACACCTTTCTCGCCCTCTGCTGTGCTGGGCACGTCTTCATTAGATAAATACTACTATGTAAATATTGATAAACGAGTCTGGTACACTGGCTGGAAGGCCAAGATCGAGGTGTCAGCTGGTTTCGTTTCTCCTGAGACTGCTCTCCTTGGCCACCTCCCGCCGTGTCCCCACAGGGTCCTGCCTCTGTGTGCACGCATCCCAGTGTCTCTCTGTGTGTCCAGATTATTCTTCTTAAAAAGAAACAAAAAACATGAATCAAATTGGAGTAGGGCCTATCGTAATAGCCTTATTTTAACGTCATCACCTCTTTGAAGGCCCTGTCTCTAAATACAGCCATATTCCCAGGTCCAAGGTGTACAGGCTCCAACATCTGAATCTGAGGATTGGCTGGGGGTGGGGGTGGAGACGCACAGTTCAGCCTATAACAGTGAGAAATGTAACCGGCCCCGAACAAAACTGGGTTCTGAAATTCACTAGGAAGAACTGCGCCAATGAGGGGACTCTTTGCTTGTGTGAGCCTCGGTTTTCTCGTCTGAGAAATGGGAATAATACTCCCACCCGCACCGGGTTGTTGGGAAGACAAAAAGCTTTTACTTCTGTGGAGCACTTTGCAGAGCTCAGCACACAGTAGTAGGCACTCAGCTAATCAGAGCCACTTACCATCCCCTCCCTACACTTCACCTGCCCTTGCTCCCAGCGCCGACCTCTTGGCCTCTCCAGGCGTTTTCTCACACACCAACCCTCATACTCAAATCCTACTCCGACGTCCTGGCTCTTTCCAGATGCCCCTTCTCTCTGCAGTCAGCGCCAGCCCCCAGCTCCCACTCGCCCAACTTTGCCGGTGTTATTATCTGTTCTCCATCGCCAGGCCATCCAATTACCACCTACGAATTAAAATCCCAGGTTGTGAATTTGTCGGCTAAGTTTGCCTGCACCTGGGCTGACCCTCCCAATTAGGATGCAAGGCATTTTAGATCAAAGCACAACGGTACACTTTTAGTTTTTCCCACATCACCCATCAAAGCATCTCAAATATAGCAGCCTCCATGAATCAATTAAGAGTTTGTGGATGTAAAAATACTTATAAATGGACAATAGTCACTGATTGTGTGTGTGTGTGTGTGTGTGTGTGTGGTTTTTAGCATAAAGAAATCATGAGAAAGAGAAACACTGAATTCAGGTAGCTCACTGACTTTCTCTGGAGGGAAGAGGAGGTGATGGGATGGAGTCAACAGTGTTGGCAATGTCGTGCTGTGTTTTTTAAGCTGAGCGATAATCGCACGACTATTGGTTATGCTCTTCTCACACCTTTTCGTGCCCTTAAGTATTGCAAGTGAATATTTATTAATTGACTCACATCTGCTGTACCTGGACTTATTAACACGCACAAGTACTGGGTGAGGGATTCTCCTGACAGGCGAGAAAATACTGAAAGCATTTGTCTTAAAAGAGTTTTCGTTCGGACTTTGGAGTATAACTCAGCAAACCCTTTTAATTAATCTTCTATCTGGCTGGGAAGATGTATGAGACATTACGAGCCTCACAAATGCAAATGGATTTCTATAAATAGGAGAAAAACAATTTCCTGTGTGTCCTTGTACAGAGAAAACTTAATTGGGAACTCATCTCTTGCTCGATGAAGGAAGAAGGTAGGAGAAGCAGATGGTGGACAGAGCAGGGCTCTGCACTGTCGTTGACCTGAGAACCACACATTCTCCATTGCCTTCCCCGCTGCCTCGTCAATTCTCAGACAACGGAGGACCAGTAGCATCCTCCAACCCCCAGTAGTTCTTCATCGTGTCCCCTACCCTCAAAGGTCACCTGTGCTCTTCGGGAAACGTGAGCATGACAAAGTTAGGTTGCAAAAGCCAGTCAGGACTCAAACCCCCATAGTTCTCATTTTTCAGGTCTAGACCAAGAACTTGACCCAGGCGTCCCGTCTCCCGATCCAAGATCCCATCACTGTGAGAATGACATTTACGGATCACCCTCCATTGTGCTTCAAAGCCAGCTCCTCTCCCCCCACCCCGCCCCCCAAATCAGGGCAGAAGAAATTCCAAGATCTTTATGCTAAATCCAAAGTCGCTGTCTCCCCAGGGAAGAGCACCTCATAGGCTCAGCAATGTGTGTAGTACGTGTCTCACCGACCACGGAGCTGCACAGCCACAGCCTCTCCCGAGAACTGGGAAATTAAGAAACGAAGAACCTTCTCAGAGTGTTAAAGCAGCAGATCAACATGTAACAGACGAGCAGGAAAACAGGCTACATCCCCTGAGGGGACTAATAGACATCCTGGCTAGTCAGAGCCCAGGGCAGCCACACTGAGTAATCCATCCAGCCCTCTACAGAGAGAGGGAGGGGGGTCGAGGAGGCAAACCCTGACAGGGCCTCGCCCTTGACCCGGGGAGGGTGCCTGGGCAAGGGGGCTGCGTGCACGCTGGTACCGACCTAAGGAGTCTCCAAACGCATAGTGAATTTTTATGAGCTTATTTGAGCCAAACTGACAACATTTGCTGGGAAACAAAATCTCAACGGATTGGAAATATGCTCTGGAGAATGGCAGCTTTACAGCTTATTTTATACGTTAGAATCAAAGGAGGGGATGTAGGGGGTTACATGGTATCCATGGGTGGTAGATGAAGGGGGCGGGAGAAAGCAAAGCAGGGATCAGATAAAAAGGCAGATGGAAACCCCATCCTTCTTTTACACCCATGGGTGTGGGGCAGTTAATGGTTAACATTGACAGCAGTGGAGATGGCATTTGGGAAACAAGAGAACAATGAGGGCTCTGTGGTCTCCGTTCAGGTGCCAGTGGTTGTGCCCGGGATGGGGGATGGGGGGGGAGGGGGTCTGGAAAAGGGGATTTTTCTGAGATTCAGAGGTCTGGTACCAATATATATATATATATTTTTTTTTTTTTATTGATTTTTTACAGAGAGGAAGGGAGAGAGATAGAGAGTTAGAAATATCGATGAGAGAGAAACATTGATCAGCTGCCTCCTGCACACCCCCTACTGGAGATGTGCCCGCAACCAAGGTACATGCCCTTGACTGGAATCGAACCTGGGACCCTTCAGTCCACAGGCTGACGCTCTATCCACCGAGCCAAACCGGCTAGGGCCAGAGGTCTGGTACCTTAGATGCACAGGGCAATCACTGCTCCCTTCCCGTAAAGACTGATCCTTGTCAAGGACGCTACGGGCCCAGGACTGGACTACCCGCCATGACCTGCTTCTAGTTGGGAATCTTTATGTTCAGACCATCCTGTGTGGTTGCTTTCCATCTCTGAGTGTGCAGGCCTCCTGAGCTCCTCAGGTTTAGTATGGGCCCCCCCTTTTTCATCCACTCTGGTCTGTGGGGACGGCAAGAGGGGCCCTGTGGTGGCACCGTGAGACTAGCCTCCCTGTAGCTGTAGGCTGCTGTGCTTACAGGCTTGGTGCACCCGTCCCAGTGACCAGCGTCTGTCCCCTTGGAACTTCATCCGCCTTTTCTTGTTGTTGACAGTGTTCACTTGATAAATATTCATGGAGCACCTGTACCTGGCGCAGGGACACAGCAGAGGAAGAAACAGGCATAGCCCCTGCCTGGTGGAGCCTTTGATCTGGGGGACACTGGTCTCACAGGCTGCATCAGCTGTGCCTGCCCCCCCTCCCCCACCTCCCCATCCAGGGGAGACACACTCAGGGGCGTTGAATCCAGAAAGTTGACAACAGACAGCGCAGGGCCCTAGGGAACACCATCAGCTAGGAAGGGCCACCGAGTGCACCAGTCCTCAGAGAAGCCTGTCCCTTTGCAGGGCTGTGGCGTCTGCAGCCGCCAAGCAGTTCGAATTCATGAAAAAATGGGTGTCTTCCTCTTTCCTGGACGGGGCAGCAATCCTGAGGGAGGGAGTGGCCCTGCCCAGCCCGCTGAGCATTCAGCTAGGACTCTCCCTCTGCGCCGTGCGGAGCTGTGAGCGGAGGGAGCACTTCCCGCTATTCCAGCCCAGCCTCAGGCCACCTGTCACTGGAGAGAGCGGCCAGGGCGAGGGTGGGTGAGGGGGAGTGTGGGGTGTGTGGGGGAGAGCAGAGAGCCCCCGCAGGCACCAGCAGACCTGTTTCCTGTCTCTGGGCCGGCTCCCCCTCCAGCCAGCGGTCTGGGCGCCCCAGACCCTCCCTCCACCCGCAAGAGCGAGAGCGTCCAGGCTGTGGCTCCCCCCGACTTCCCGAGGCAATTCTCCCTGCTGCTCGGTTCCAGCTAAAGAAACGCAACTACACGTTCCAGTCTTTCTCTCCAAGCCCCGCGGAGCACTGAGCAGCCCCTCCCAGGCTCCGATCCACCATCCCTGCCCTCCTAGTCCTTCCCTCCCTCGGTCGGCTCCACCGCGCTCACACCGGCAACCGCGAGCGCTTACACTCATGCACACACTCGCGCGCACACATGCACACGCGGGCGCACACACATGCACACGGGCTCACACTCATGCACACAAGGGCGCGGGGAACCTCCGCCCTGGGCTTCTGCAGGAGCAGGGGCACACCCAGTACCCCCGTGCGTGCAGCGGGTCGGGGCGCGAGCCGGGGGAGGAAGCGAAGACCCGCCTGCCCGCCCCTCGGGTTCTCCCTCCACCTGGCCGGTTCCGAGTCATTCAGAACTGACGGTATCCCCTGGTCACGTGGGAAGCTGGTCCCCATCCTCCACCTCCACCCTGCTGCGGTGCGTGTGGCCCTTTAAATCGGTTATTACTCAGAAGTCCGTTCATACAGGAGGCAGAAGGGGAGGAGAACAGGGGAGAGAGAGTGGAGGGGAGGGAGGGAGAAAGGGAGGAGGGAGAGAGGAGAGAGAGAGAGAGAGAGAGAGAGAGAGAGAGAGAGAGGAGCCTCCAGTCCCTGCTGGAGGAGGGAGTGACGGAGGGGCTGGCGGGGAAGGGACAGGATGGCTTGCAAGCCTCTGCCAGCAGGACCCGGCAGGGAGAGGCTCAGGCAGCCACCCAGGCTGTGGTGATGGCTGGGGCTGCAGAGCCCCCTCCGGGGCCCCGCCCGCCCCTGCCCCGCCTCTAGGGGACACCCCAGAAGTTAGCATCAGTGCCACTTGGAAGCAGCCACCGCAACAAGTAAGTTCTCTTCCTTTGCTCCTCCATTCCTCCCCCAGCAGCGCGTGGGGAGCCGGTGCCCCAAGCCACTAGCTTTGACCGGGAACCAGCCTGTGGGGGGAGCTGATGGGAACGAGGGAGGGTTTAGGGTGGGTCCAAAGTTCAGCCTTGAAGTCTGGCTGGGAGTTGGCCCTCAGAGGACTGTAAGGCTGTCCACCGCTCTGTCCATCTCTGTCCTCGAACTCAAGCAGGGGTTCCTGCCCCCACCAGGTCCCCCTCAGGGGTGTTAGAGGCCAGGGCAGGGGGCAGGTGGGCATCACCTCCCAGGAGGGGAGGTGCAGAGGGTGCAGTGGGCTGGGGTTGGGGTGAGCTCCCTTAGCCTTAGATCCTCAGCTTCATCTTGCTTTCAAGTCTGGCCAAACTGCGTGGCCTTGCTGTGTGTGCCCTGTTGTGCCCGGTCACTTCCTGCGTGCCTCCCCGTCTCTCTTTAAACATCTTTCCAATAGTGCCCCAAGGCCAGGGGTAAGGGTCCAAGTGCAGGGAGAGGGAACAGCGAGAGGGAACAGGGCAGGGCATGGCCCTTATTCCCATTTTCCCAAACCCAGGGGTCCCCTGGGCGGTGCCTCCCTTCAGACAGGCCTCTCTTCCGGGGCCTATGTAGCGCGGGCTCCGCAGACCGTATCTGAGCCTCAAAGGTCCAGGGCTCACCCCCGGCGTCAGGTCAGGGAAGGCCAGTCCGGCAACACCCGTGGGCACATCCGTGTTTGATTTGGGTCGGGCTGTGCCAAGTACGCTGCTCTCTTTTGATCCTTTGAATGGAACAGAAATGATCACCCTCGGTCTCCGGGGGAGGACTCCCCACGGCTCACGGGAGGCCGAGTAACTTTGGGATATTTGCAACTTCCAGAGAGACTCCCACCTGGGTCTCACTCTGAAACAGACCTGTTTTCACCAGGAAGCTCTGCGCCCCACGGCTCTCTGGCTCACAAAGCGCTTCCCACGTGGGAGGGGGCGGGGGAAGAAGCTCATATTTATGGCACCGTGTCCCGGGCTGGACACACGCACGTGATTTCATCTGGGCCCCGTCCTGGGGTAGAGGTCAGTTATTGCACGGGCTTGATGGATGACATGGAAGCCTGGAGAGTTCTGAGCACTCCACACCCTGTCCTCCGGCTTCAAACCCAGAGCGGATCCACGGTCCAGCACGGGCCCTGGCGTAAGGGTTAGAGAGGCGGTTAGAGTATGGTCCGGCGCTGACACATAGAGCGGGGGGCAGCTGCACGGGGACCCCAAACTCCTGCTCTGACCTGGGATGGCATCGCTGCTTAGAGGCGGAAGGCCAGGCCTGCCGTGGGCACAAGGGCGTGTACTTCTCGGCAATAATAGCAAGGAACTGTCACCTATCAGACGCTCGCTGTGTGACCTTAGGTGTGTGTGTTTGCCATGGGATTCTGTCTTCTTTTCCCAGCCACTGCTCTTCCCGCTGCTCCTCCCTCTACCTCACCCCAGCCCAACCCCCAGCATCCTGGACCCAAACTCTGAAACTAAGTTCCCAGGGTAGAGACGGATAAGCTAAGGCTGGAAAAGGACGGGCATTCTTTTACCTTGGGAGGAATCAGGGGTGTGGGGCATTACCAAGTGTTTATGACTTGTCAGCCGCTGCTCATTCATATGAGATTGATAGTAACGCATTACAGCGGCCTGAATTATTAGAAGCAGCAGGGCCGCCTTCGGAAGGGAGCGATCCCAGAGAGAGCTGTCCTGCCCACCCCACCCCGCACAGTGCCCGCCCCTCCCCAGCCCTGGTCTAGATTCACCACCTCCTGGACAGAGAGGGGCTCCCGTAGCCACAGGGGATCTTGTCCTCCCCAAAAGCAGCTGTTCAGTGCTGTATCCTCACAGTGTGTCTCATAATTAAGTAACACGTCTAAGCAGAGAAAGCCTGGCGCCATCCAGCTAGGGGAGGGGAGGCGCCGCCTTCTCTGGCGCTGAAGTGGGGTCCCAGTGGCATCCCCAGCATGGGTGCCCCTGAGCCTGTGGGCACATCCCCAGAGGCGCAGAGCTCTGTCCGCTGTGGTCCAGCAGAGGCCTTGTGGACCCTGCCACACACCCCCTCAGCCTCACTGCCCCGCAGAGTATGCAGCAGGCGTCCTCCAGGGCCTCTGCCAGCCCCGCCTGGGCTTCTGTCAGAAGGGGCTCTGGTCAGCTGGGATGCCGCTAACCCTTCAGCAGACAAGAGAACCGAGAGTCCATTCTCCATGTTTCATTTACTCTTAAAGTGACCTGCCTCACACCTGTGGGCAACGTCACCAGGGTGCACTGAGCATGCACGTATTTCAAAGCCACGTCTACGTCTATATTTTGGTTTGAAATCAGTTTGTCAGCCATTGATTTGATCACCTAAAATGTGCCAGGAATCATTCCGTTTTGAAAACCTTGGAATGTGATCTTCGAGCTGGGTTATGTCTTCCACTTAGGAGAATGTTATCAAAAGCGTGCATCTTCTGCCCTAGCCGGTTTGGCTCAGTGGTTGGAGTATTGGCCCATGGACTGAAAGGTCCCTGGTTCGATTCCTGGCCAAGGACATGTACCTCAGTTGCAGGCTTGATCCCTGGCCCTGGTTGGGGCGCGTGCGGGAGACAACACATAGATGTTTCTCTCTCTCTGTCTCTTCCCTTCCACTCTCCCTTCCACTCGCTCTAAAACTCCATGGAAAAATATCCTGGGGTGAGGATTTAAAAAAAAAAAAAAAGCTTGCATTTTCTGAGCAATACTGGTGGAATATTTAGGCGGGGGGGGGGGGGCGGGGGGGGCGGGGGGCGGACGATAGAGAGGAGGGAGGAGCCCAGGCATCCATTCCGTAGCGGGCAGGTGCCCCTTCCACAGGTCAGAGCGACAGGCAGGCCTTTGGGAGCCAGCAGTGCTTCTAAGAGGGCCCGTCGTCAGATGTCTATTGAGACAGTCAGCCATGAAGGAATTTTTCTGTTTTTCCTAAAGACGAGATAAGAACTTGAGTGCAGATGCAAAGAATTAGAGGGAGACATTTGGGAAGAAAATACCTGGATGCATTTTTCTAAGACACCCGTGCAGTGGCTTTCTCTAGAAGACCAGAGGGGACAGCTTCCCCTTCCCAGACCCTGCTGCCCAGGGACAAGGGACGGCGTGGGGGCCCTGCCCGCCCAGCACAGCTTATCTTGTTCCTCCCACCTTGACATTCTGATAAGGGAGCTATTCTCGTCCCTGGAGCCCAGCTGGCAGCGGCCCTTGCCAACAGCCGTGTTAAGTTAAATGTCAGAACCAGACCCTCAGCACATGACCCTGGGGAACCCAACCGTGTGCCAACGTGGGTTCCATTATCATTCCAGACCCGAGTGGGCCAGGGGCAAAGGCCGTGGCAGGTGGCAACAGCACCTCCTAGTCACCAAGGGTCAACCCATCTGGTGGCCAGAGGCTGGGGGGGGGGGGGGGGTGACAAGGGACATGGAGGGGGAGGGACAGGAGCGATCATGACAAGCGCCCAGTCTCTCACACTCATCCGCTGTGACCCGCTTGTCTGGGCCACTCCTCTGCATCTTGTTTTATCATCTTCCTAACAGGGCCTTTTACAGAGCAAATGTTTTTCATTTTGATGAGGCCCAAATTTATCAGTTTTTTCTTTTACGGGTCAGGTTTTCAGCCTAAGAACTCTTTGCCTGCTGTTGATCTCATAGAGTTTCTCCCATATTTTCCCCTAGAAGTTTCATCGTTGTATTCTTTACATTTAAGTCCACGATCCACTCTGAGTTAACTTTTATATAAAGTCTGAGGCATAAAGGGTCAGGGTTCACTTTCTTTGTCCATCCTCTGGTACCATGTGTTGAAAAGACTGTCTTTCTTCCACTGAATTCCCTTTGCACTTTTGTCAAAAATCAATTGAGCATATCTGTGAAGGTCTATTTCTGGGTTCTCTGTTCTGTTTCATTGATCTATATATCTGTCCCTTAGCCAATACCATAGAGTCTTTATCACTGTAGCTATAGAATGCTTTAAAATCGAGTAGACTGCTTTCATCCATTTATTCTTTTTCAAAATTGTTTTACCTATTCTAGTGCCTTTGACTTTCATATAGATTTCAGAACAATCTTATCTATAGCTACAAAAAATAGCTCATGTAAATTTTTTATTGGAATTCCATTAAATCTATATATCAATTTTGGGAGAATTAACATCTTTACTGGCTTGTGTCTTCGCATCTAGAAACACAGTTTGTTTCTCCATTTAGTCAGATACTCTTTGATTTCTTTCATCAGCACGTATGGTTTACAGCAGTTCTTTTTGATCCGCCATGACGAACTGTGTGCCATTTGCATTTCACTCATTTTCTCAGACCTTCATTTTACTTTCTGTAAAATGGGTATAATACTACTACTACCTTGAACTGGCATGGAAAAGGTCCAATAAGACAGCAAATGAGAAGTGGCTGGCTCGAAGTGTTCAATGACTTATTTCCCTTTGACTGATTCTCTTACCTATTCGTTCTTTTCTTCTTCCCAACTCTCATTCTGATGCCCACATTCACTTTCACTTCTCTTCACTGTCTTTTCATTGTTTTCTTAACCTTCTTTCATTCTCAACCCTTTATTCTAATTCTCTTCACTCTGTTCTTCTCTTATCTCACTGGCGTTTCCGGTTTCATTCATTCTCCCAGGATATTTGTCTCATTCACTGTGCATTGAGTCATTGGGGGACATTCTCTTTTCCTTGTTTTTCTCAAACTCGGAGTTTGACCGCATGGCGGGTCACCCTGGGTTCAAATCCAGATAAACAACACGAGCAGTTTACTCACCATGTCTTGTGCCTCAGTTTCTTCATCTATGAAATGAGAAAAACAGAACCTATCTCATACCTTTTCTGAAATGATGAAATGACTTAATGCATGAAAAGCATTGAAAATGCAATCTGGTATATGGTGACCCCCAGAAATTTCAGCTATCACAACTAGAATCTTACCCATGATGCCTCACGTCTCTGGTCCTTTCTCACTGGCTCACTGACCTTCTACCACCTCCCATCTTTTTTACTTGCGTATAAGCATATTCATGTTCACACCCTCTTGCTTTCTCCATCCTGTCTTCTCTGCACTACTCCCATCTCTAATTCCCTAATTGTCATTGATAAATTGGCACCAGCCCAGGAAATGTGTCCCTTGGGCTGTAGAGAGGAAACAAGTGGTTTTTCATTTTGATTTAATTGTTCATCTCCTTTATTATTTAACGCAGAATACATACTCACAGCACAGGGTTACAATGAAGAGAATGTAGCATCACTGTGCAGCTCACTTCCAAAGACATAACAGGCTTAAAAGGAAAAGTACTGGATAAACAGGTACAAACCTGGGGGGAAAATGGAAAATAAATTAGATTTCCATGCTCTTTTTAAAAATATATATATTTTATTGATTTTTTTACAGAGAGGAAGGGAGAGGGATAGAGAGTTAGAAACATCGATGAGAGAGAAACATCGATCAGCCACCTCCTGCACACTCCCCACTGGGGATGTGCCCGCAACCAAGGTACATGCCCTTGGCTGGAATTGAACTTGGGACCCTTGAGTCCGCAGGCCGACGTTCTATCCACTGAGCCAAACCGGCTAGGGCTCCATGCTCTTTTATTCATCATTTTTTACACATCTTCTACAAGGGCTTGGGAGAGTGAGTCTGCCTCATGGCCAGTAAGCCATGGCTAAGTGTTAAGTTGAGTAGGTGTAATGCCCAAGAGTGGCCCACGGCAGCCTGTCAGGGAGGGAAATGAAATATTCCACCTAAAGCAAATGTGCGCCACACAGTCGAGAGCCTTAGCCAGAAGTGCATTGGCTCAGTAATTAGCTACACATGAATATAGCTATGATTCCATGTAATAGTAATACTGGTATTTTTTCACACCTCATAACTGCTCTTCCATAGGTGCATTGGCTCAATAATTAACTACACATGAAATTAGCTTGAAAGGTACTCACATGTGATTAAGCCTTTCACTTCCACACTCCATACCTTGCATTAGGCCTAATTTTTGCCTTTTAGAAATTGCTGAATATATTGGGACTCATTTAGATATACTCCAATGCATCTTTTAAACGGCATCAAAACGATCATTTTATCTCCATCTTCTTTTCTCCAAAGATTTGAGTTCCTGAAGCAAAGGCTGGATCCATCTGCTCCCATTTCAGACAGGGTTTCTGTCTTCCTTTAAAAGCCCTGCCTCGAAACACCATTTAATCCTCCTCTCTTTTCCCTTTTTATCTTTCCAGTGAACTCTCAGTACTGTTGTTTCTTTAATGACAAAGCAAGCAGGGGCTTAGCCCACAGCACTTCTAACAGCGCACACGTTTCTCTTCAGACACCAAAGACAATGCACACGGTTATTGCTTCCTTAGAATGTGGTGGAGAATCCTCCGGGGATGCAATTTAATGAGCTCCCAATTATCTTCCCCTTCTCTGGGCTGCCTGAGGCTCTGAAGGCCCCAGGCTCACCTTCTTGGGCCCTTGGTGGCACAGACTGGCCCCCTCGACTGTCCAGTTGAAAGCCAGGACCCCCTGCTGGACCTCTTGTTAAATCTCTCAGTGTCTGCCTTACGTAAGACTGCGCACATTCAGTGTGTGTGTGTCCAGAATGTCATCATCTTGGGAGCTGGCCAGCACCTGTGTGCCCTGGACCAGCCACACTATCCAACTGAAAGATGGGACTAATCGTATAGGATTTTCATGAGCCAACCCGTGAGTTCTGAGAGGACCCACAGAGATGCAAACGACCATGATGAGTCCATGTGATAGTAACACTGGGATTATTTCATGCCTCATACCTGCTCTTACCCTGTAACAATTCAGGTAAGGGGCCAAGTGCATTATACTGGTATGTGGTAGGGTAGGCTCTTCCTGATCAAAAGGCAGCTATTTCATTGACTTTATGATTCCTGTGGACATTCCATTTCTTATAATGGATGGAGACCGGGTAGGGACCTGGTCGTGGGGGGCGGGCGGGGTTCAGGGCCAGGAGAGTCAGGGTTACATTTCAGGACCATGGTCTGGCTGTTTCATGGACTTCAATGGGCATCTAGTGGGAGGGTGGGGGAACCTGGACGCTGCAGCAGCCAGGCCCATGTTCACAAGCCATGTGACCTGGGCCAGTCCCTGCCTCCTCCGAGTCTCGGTCTCCTTGTCTGTACAGTGCGCACATGTGCTCACTGCACAGGGAAGCTGAGATGAATACGTGAATTAGCACAGGTAAGACAGCCAGGGCGGAGCCACACACACAGAAACGTCACTTCCGGCGACACTGTGCAAAGAAAACCCGTGAGCACAGCCCGCCGCAGGACATGCTCAGAACATATTCAAACCAAAAGCAAACAGAGTGCAAGTGGCATAGGCAAAGTGACGCAGATGGGACACATGATCCCTATGAGCTTGTGACCTAAGTCCTGCACCCCCATCCTCACCCTGACTTCACTGAGGACCAGGTTCAAGGGCTGCCCTTGGAGGGACAGAGGCGGCCCCAGGACGGAGGCCAGAGGAGGGGAGACCTGTGAGGGTCCAGAGAAGGTCATTCTCAGCATCAGAGCCCTGGTCCCCGGGACTTTGTCACCTGCCTTACCCAGCAGCCCCTTGCAGAGGCCTCAGCAGCTCAGCATGAGGACATGGTGAGCAGGGACATCCTGGAGAAGTGTCCCATCTGACAGTCTGTTCATCCACGTTGTCCCTGCTCCAGGTCCCACCGAAAGCCCCTCGCCCTGCTCCTAGCCCACCCCCCTCACACAGCCAGGAGACCCTCCTGCCATCCAGGGAGGGGCTGCCCAAGTCACCAGGGCCAGGGCAGACCTCCACTGAACCCCCTTTCCCGGGCGCTCGGCTTGGAGCAGAGCTGACAGGAGAGTACATTCCCGAGCTCTCGTGAGCCCCCTGACGGCCAGGAGCATCCTGGGCATAAAACCAGCCCACGTGGTCTCCCTCCACCCCTCACACAGCCCCACAGCCCTGTCTCCCCAGGATGCCCTCGTCGCTGGCACTCTGCATCCATTACATCTGAACCAGAAATGGCCCTGGAGGTGGTCTGGCCCCCCCCCCCCCTCCTGTAGAGAGGGGCCCCCTCCACCTTCTCTGAGGTATTTATAGCCAGCAATCTCTTGGCACTGATACCACCTCCACCAGCAGTGGCCTGGAGGCCCGATTGGTTACCCCAGACTGCCCTCAGCAGCGAGTCTGCACGGGGTGCAGCTGGAGACAATAAGGCAGCCAGGCAGCCAATGTTCTGGGGTCATGGCAGCCACCTGCACGATGGAGGGACGAAGGGAGAGGGGACAAGGCTGTGGACGCAGAGACAGGCTGGTTAGGACCTGGGAACCAGGATGGTGGGGATTAGAGAGCAGCCCATGGCCCCCTCTCTGCTATGGTGTGTGAGTCCCCGATTGGCCTCCTGGCTTCCTTTGTACTGAGAACTCTGACGGGCTGTTTGTGGCAGACTCATTAGTGCAAACAGGAAAGCTGGGGGAGAATGTATCGACGTCGCCACGACTCTTAACACCACGCTTGGCCAGACTCAAAGTACAGCCCGGCGTGTGCCTGTGAGGAAAGGCCCCTCCCAGAGTGTAAATTGGCAGCTGACAGACTGAATCTGACTCACGGATATATTTTCTTGGGCTAGCTCGCTGTTTCAAAAACTGATGAGTTCGTTGTCAACATTTTTTTTTTCAAAAAGGAATTTCATGTTTAAAAGTCATTTCTAGCTTTTCTGGAAAAAGAAAGCGGGAGATCTTGCAGCACCAGCTCCACATCCTTGCATGGCTAGAGCTTCCGTATCTAGACTTCATGTGTGTTCAGCTCACCTCAGTCCCCACCACTCCCTACTGTGTGCCCCAAACCCAGAGCAAGTTTTGGGTGCATTTACCATGTGTTCATATAATTGCTTTTCCTAAAATAAAGAGAATTATACCTTTTAAAATCTTTTTCTCTATCAAGACCTCACATTTGAATAAAAGTAGGAAAAGTGTCTCATTCAATCAGCAAACACCTGCGCTGTCTATATTGCAAGAAGAAGCGGCTCGGGTCACTGGCCTCCCTCCTCGGCCTCTGTAGGCGGCAGAGCTCGGTACCAACCTCGTGGGTCTGGTGACTACACTGCACACCCCACTCAGCTAAAACATTCACGAGTGACGATGTTCACCCCACTCTCTATGGAGGCAAACACACCTTAGATTAGCGGTTCTCAACCTGTGGGTCGCGACCCCTTTGGCGGTCGAACGATCCTTTCACAGGGGTCGCCTAAGACCATCCTGCATATCAGATATTTACATGATGAGTCATAACAGTAGCAACATTACAGTTATGAAGTAGCAACGAAAATAATTTTATGGTTGGGTCACAACATGAGGAACTGTATTTAAAGGGCCAGAAGGTTGAGAACCACTGCCTTAGATGGAGTCAAATCCAGCCATGAGTTGTTAGGAATGAAATTGGTGGCTGTCAGTTAGTGGTCTCTTCCTTGTAAGGGGCCATATTGTCAAACAGAGACACTCCTGGGAGTTAATGGGACTCTCTGATTATTCCAGGACAATAGATGTTCGCGGGACACCTGGACACCCTGTCTCCTTGGAGCAATTAGGGACCTGGGAGCGCAAATATTGCTGGAGTTAGAAAAATCCAGGAGCAGTTGTAAGCACTAAGAGGTGGCTGTTAGCTCTGGCTGAAAGCAGGAGGTGAGGGAGGATTCAGCCCCAGCAAGAGGAAGGGGTGGTCCCAGCAGGAGCAAGGGGGTGGCCCCAGCAGGGAGAAGGTGGTGACCCCAGCCCTGCTGCGCAGCCTGGCCACGAGGCACAGAGCAGTGAATCATAGACTGGTTTCCTGGCTCAGATCAGCACGTGTCACCCGGCTGCCTCCTGGCCACGTGTGTCAGGGCCTGAGCCCAGAGGCTCGGAACCATTGACAAGCCGGTCAAACCCCAAGGGTGGACGAGGAGCCACCTCAGAGGCAGCGGTGCTACCATGGGAGGCTGTGGAGTCAGGTCCTGCCGCTTAATAAGGGAGTGGCCTTAGGCAAGTCACTAAGTCACTGCCTTTGTGGTCTGTAAAGGAGGCCACCAGTCTGGACTTCCTCCATGTAAGTGTTAAAGGAGACAGTGCATGGACAACACCCAGCGGGGAAGACACACTGGGTGCCCCGTAAATGAGCCTCTGGGGTGATGCTGTCTGCTCCCAGGTTCTCAGGGCAGGAAGGCTCCTCTCAGCCTCCTACACCAGGCTTCCAGGCTCCTCCCCACCAGGATCCCAGGCTCCTCCTGCTCACCCTGCCCACACAGGCTCCTCCGGCCCACCCTGGGCATGCAGAGCTTAGAGCTGCTCCTGGGTCTCTGTCACTCTGTGTTGCACTGATTGTTGCCTGTGTGTTACCAGCCATAACATGAGCTCCTCGAAGGCAGAAAATAGAGCCATAGTCCTTGGCCCAGGCTGCCTGATGGCCTGGGGTCAGGTTCTCTGGCCTGGGTCACAGGCCTCAGTGAGGGCCCAGCTGCCAGCTGATTAGGACAAGCCTGGACTGAGGACCAGCGGCATCCACATCACCAGAAGTTCCTTGAAAAACTGCAAGTTCAGGAGTTGACCTAAGAAATGTCCAAACCTGTAGAGTTTTTACGAGTTCATTTGAGCCAGATTGATGACAATTGCCAGGAAGCAAAATCTCAGTGGATTGAAAAAATGCTCCAGAGAATGACAGTTTTACAGCTTATTTTATACGTTAGAATAAAAGGAGGGGATGTAGGGGGTTACATGGTATCCATGGTGGTAGATGAAGGGGCGGGAGAAAGCAAAGCAGGGAATCAGCTGGGATCAGATAAAAAGGCAAATGGAGAGCCCATCCTTCTTTTACACCCGGGGTGAGGGGCAGTTAATGGTTAACATTGACCGCAGGTAGAGATGGCATTCGGGGAACGAGAGAACAGTGAGGGCTCTGTGGTCTCTGCTCAGGTGCCAGTGGTTGTGCCCTGGGAGGTCTGGAAAAGGGGATTTCTCTGAGATTCAGAGGTCTGATCCCTTAGCTGCCCAGGACAACAGAAAGGCTCCCTTCAGGCAAAGAATGATCCTTGTCCAGGAAGCTATAGGCCAAGGACGTGACTGCCTGCCCGGACACGCTTTTGCTTAGGAATTTTTACATTCTGACCTTCCTGTGTGTTCTCTGAGTTGGTGAGGCCACCGTGCAGGCGCCCTGAGGTTTAGGTTTTCCGTCCACACTGGGAACCCCCGAACTACTGAATCAGAGTCTGCATTTAACAAGATGCTGTGATGGAAAGTGAGGGGAGGCTGGTGCAGCGCTGCCCCACTCCTGCCGCCCCCAGCACCCGGCACAGCGTCCACCCAGCACCCAGCACCCACCCAGCACAGCGCCCACACAGCATTCACTGACAGCAGCTCTCCAATGGGGGTTTCACTGATTGACCGGCTGAATGAATCTGTGCCACAGTTTCCCAGGGGTTTTCACACTTTAAATCTCATTGTTGTCTGTGTCTATGGGTTATGCATATATGTTCTTTGGCTAATCCCTTCACCTTCTTTCATCCAGCCGCCCCTCCCCCACCCCCCTGGATAGCTGTTGGTCTGTTCCATGTATCCACGCCTCTGTTTCTATGTCCTTCATCAGTTGGTTTTGTGATCACACCTTTAAGGCTCCCTGCTCACCTGGAGGGCCTCTGAGGGCATTGGGGCAGCCTACTCACCAACCTGTTTGGAGGATTTTCATGTCTTAACAACCAGTACAGCCACGGAGATTCCTATAGAACCGCATACAAATAGCTCAGTGTGAGATCTGAATATATCCACTCTTCCTCCAACCTCACCCCGTATCCCACATCTCAGGGGATGCAGACTTGGACCCAGTGTAGGAGAGAACGGGGATGTGGGCACTTCCCATCTCCACGATAGGGAAACTGAGTCTGAGACAAGCCTCCCAGCCCAGTGTCCTGTTCAGGAAACCCTGCTGACACCCAAGGGCAGCTCCTGTCAAACTCCTGACTTTCTAGACCAGTGATGGCGAAGCTATGACACGTGTGTCAGAGGTGACACGCGAACTCATTTTTTTGGTTGATTTTTCTTTGTTAAATGGCATTTAAATATATAAAATAAATACCAAAAATATGTCTTTGTTTTACTATGGTTGCAACTATCAAAAAATGTCTATATGTGACAAGGCACCAGAGTTAAGTTAGGGTTTTTCAAAATGCTGACACGCCGAGCTCAAAAGGTTCGCCATCACTGTTCTAGAGCGTCCTCGACAGAGTTTCCTTCACTGGGGAGGGAGAGGTTGGCATTCTTCACACTGACGGCCATTGCAATGGACGTGACATTCGTTAATGTATCTCTTAAAACACAACTTCCTTTGATGTTGCCTCTTTCGATTCCCTTGTATTTTTATATCAAAGACATTAAACCACTTTGTTGGACATTTTCCCCCAGAGCTTTAATCATGTCTCTACACGGCTTCCCGCTCGGGGACACGGAAAGGACTGAAGATGAAGAGCAGAGCGGGGCTTGATGAGGTTTAACAGGATTTGCTCAAATGGGTGCCTCTCCCTGGTCCCTCAGAGCATGGGTGTGGTACCCAGCCAGGCCAGTCACAGCCTCTCTCCCTGCTCCTCCCTCCACAGGCAGTGCCCACAGACCCCTGGGTTCAAAGGGGCAGGGCTAGAATATCAACTCCACAGGCCTGCTTCTGGGTTTATCTTAGTCAGTGCTTTATCTCCAGCTCTTAGCACAGGAGATGGACTGTAGTAGTGGCTCAGCTAATGCTTGCTGAACAGATGCATAAATTAATACAATGGCTCCTGAACATCTCATAATGCAACGTGATATGCCAGTTATATCTCAATAAAAAGAATCTCACTGCCCTTGAATAGTCTTTTGACTTGATGGGCCACAGCCCTGGAGGCTAAGGTTTCTAAAATGGGTATTGCACTTGCTCTTTCTTTGAAGAAATCTGGGTAGTAGAGGCTCCAATCCTTTCAGCTCCAAGCTTGCCCTGCAAATCGGGGTAGCAGGTGGGGTGCTTTCCATTCTCCGATGCTTAGGCCTCTTTCTTCCTCTTTAAAATGGGGTTAATGGAATATTGTATTACGTGTCAATTCAAGGAGAATTGATGCATATGCATTTACATTTATATTTACATTTAGGTTCATATTCAGGCATTCTCTCCCCGGATCCCCATAATGGCCCCCAGGGCTGGACGGGCAGAAAATAGTATTCACATTCTTTGTTTTCTTTAATATTTTATTGATTTTTTTTACAGAGAGGAAGGGAGAGGGATAGAGAGTTAGAAACATCGATGAGAGAGAAACATCGACCAGCTGCCTCCTGCACACCTCCTACTGGGGATGTGCCCACAACCAAGGTTACATGTCCTTGACCGGAATCGAACCTGGGACCTTTCAGTCCACAGGTTGATGCTCTATCCACTGAGCCAAATCGGTTAGGGCAGTATTTGCGTTTTATAGCAGTAAACTGAGGCCAAGGCAGGTAGGGACCGTGTCTTTGGATCCCAGAGCAAGTCTGACATCATCAGGAAATGGGACCGACTACCACAGCTTCTGGGTGTTTCTTTCAAGAGCAGCTGAGCAAGACTCGGATCTCACCTGGGCTGAGCGAGGAGCCGATCTCACCTGGGCTGAGCGAGGAGCCGCTTCCGCAGACAATCCCAGCCCCTGGGAGAACGCGCCCCAGGACCCGACTGGAGGAAGCCCCCTTTCCCATCTGCTGGACGCCAGCGGCTTCCCATCTGGGCCGAGTGCCCTAGAAAACCTTTCTCTGCTTCCAGGACAGCACAAGGCCTCCTCCTCCTCTGAGAATATATGACGGTGTAGAGGAAACAGTGCAGAAAATCAGCTGAAAGCTGTTTTCCCCAAAGAGCTGAGGGCAGGAGAACAGAGCGTGCTTTCCCAGGTGCCCCGGCCACGGACTCCTCTGGGGGGCACTGTGCCTGCCTGCCCAGCTTCAGGGTTTGGGGAGCCCCAGCAGCGCTCCCCTCAGGCCTCATCTGGGTCCAGCCGCTGAGGCCCCAGGGGTGCACGGGGCCTTGGGATTCCTGGCAGGTCTCACTGTTTCTGGACATCTCCCATCGGGTTTTCCGTAAAGGTCTCCTGCCTGGGGGCAGAGCAAACTCATGCTGGGATCCTGCAAACGGCACCAAGCAGACCTCTCATTTGCCTTGGTGACTGTCGCGTCCAGGAGCGGGAGCAGGTGGCCCTGTGCAGAGTGGGCAACAGATGTCCGACACAAACAGCCCTTCCTGTGCCCCTCAGTGAGATATCTGGAAGCTGCTGCCATCACCCGTCAGCAGAGGAAAGGGTCTGCCAGCGTCACCCGAGGCAGCTGGCTCTGTGGTTAGGAGACATTCATCCGGGTTGTTCTATTGGGGATGCAGTTTCTGGGGAAGGCGAGACCCCGGGGGGAAAAAAAACTTGGTTATAAAGAGGAAGAAGGACTGGATGATAGCAGTCCTGGTCTTGGAGGTGGCTTCTTCCAGGATCAGAAGGTCATAGAACTTTCTGGAGGGAGCAGCTCATCAGTCTACGCAGGAGCCATAGAACATCCACTCTGCGGGCCACGTACGGTGGGTGCTGGCGAGCGGAAACTGCGACCCAAACCTCACTCAGCCACTCTCTGCCTGAACTTCACTTTCTCATCGGAAGGTTGGAGAGAGAATCCCTGCTCTGGTCTGATAGCTTTGTTGTGAGGATCAGAGATAATCTTCTAGCATCTGAAACGGGTGTGAGGAGAACATCAGGAAATCAGACCCGGTACCACAGCTTCTGGGTGTTTCTTTCAAGCGCAGCTCACACTCCAAAAACGTTTTACACCCTTTTAAAAAATTTATTTTTGAGATACAACTGACATAGAAAATGGCATTAGTTTTAGGTGAACAATATAATGATTTGATATGTGTATGCAATGCAAAATCATCACCACGGGAAGTCTAGGTACCGTCCTTAGCACTTCAGCACACAGTTACAGTATTTTCTCTTACGTGAGAACATCTAAGAGCTACTCTCTCAGCAACTTTCAAGTAGACGATGCAGCGTTGTTACCTATAGTCACCATGCTGGACACTGCACCCTCCAGACCTACCTTATAACTTAAGTCTGTGCCTTTTGAACCCTTCACCCATTTCTTTAAATATATTTATACACATATGTATACATGTATACATATATATGTATATATACATATACACATATACACATATACATATATATATATATATATATATATACATTGGTTTTGAGAGAGCGGGGAAGGGAGGGGTAGAGAGATAGAAACATCAATGAAAGAGAGGAAGAGATTGATTAGCTGCCTCCCGCAAGGCCCCCACTGGGGATTGAGCCCACAACCCAGGCATGTGCCCTGACCAGGCTTCTGCTCTGACCAGGAATCGAACCAGCAACCTCTTAGTTTTTGGTTGGCACTCACTGAGCCACTCCAGCCACCAGCCGGGTGAACCCTTCACCCATTTCACTCCCTCCCTCCCCCTCCCTCCTGCCTCTGGCAACCACCGAGCTTACATTCTAATGGAGGGAAAGAGACTATTAGAAATGAACATGATGGGTAAGCAAACAATACAGTATTTATGACAGAGAGTACGGGATCCTACTCCGATGGGTTGTTGTGGATACAAATGACAGTCCATGTATAATATGTGAACTCTAGGAAGAATTTAGTAAGTTGTTGCAATTGTAATTTTTTAAATCACTCCCAGATTTCTTTAACTCCCTTAACCACATCGTGTCTACTTTGCACCTAGGAACTGTTCACTGATTCCTTCAACAAACACCTATTGACCCTCTATTATACCTCAACGACCCTGTACTAGTCACCAGGGATACAAGTCAATCATTAAGAAAACATGTCCCCTTCCCTTGAGAATCCCACAGTCTGGTCGACTGTACATAGAAGAGAGGCCTTGGTGAGCTCAAAGGCGAGAGTGACCTTGAAGTGCTGTGTCTCTAAGAATCAGAATAGTCCACTTCATGATGATGTCTTTATTTTTAACTCAGGTGTCCCAGCGATGGCTGGGGATTCCAGGAATGCCATGAACCAGAACATGGAGATTGGAGTCACTCCCAGAGACCCCAGGAAGATCCCCAAACAGGCTCGCGATTACGTGCCCATCGCCACGGACCACACCCGCCTACTGGCCGAGGGCAAGAAGCCACGCCAGCGCTACATGGAAAAGACCGGCAAGTGCAACGTGCACCATGGCAACGTCCAGGAGACCTACCGGTACCTGAGCGACCTCTTCACCACGCTGGTGGACCTCAAGTGGCGCTTCAACCTGCTGGTCTTCACCATGGTCTACACCATCACCTGGCTCTTCTTCGGCTTCCTGTGGTGGCTCATCGCCTACATCCGGGGCGACCTGGACCATGTCGGGGACAAAGAGTGGATTCCCTGCGTCGAAAACCTCAGTGGCTTCGTGTCGGCCTTCCTGTTCTCCATCGAGACGGAAACCACCATCGGGTACGGCTTTCGGGTGATCACGGAGAAGTGTCCGGAGGGCATCATCCTCCTGATGGTGCAGGCCATCCTGGGCTCCATCGTCAACGCCTTCATGGTGGGCTGCATGTTCGTCAAGATCAGCCAGCCCAAGAAGAGAGCCGAGACGCTCATGTTCTCCAACCACGCGGTCATCTCCATGCGGGATGAGAAGCTCTGCCTCATGTTCCGCGTGGGGGACCTCAGGAACTCCCACATCGTGGAGGCCTCCATCCGGGCCAAGCTCATCAAGTCCCGGCAGACCAAAGAGGGGGAGTTCATCCCCCTGAACCAGACCGACATCAACGTGGGCTTCGACACCGGGGACGACCGCCTCTTCCTTGTGTCGCCGCTCATCATCTCCCACGAGATCAATGAGAAGAGCCCTTTCTGGGAGATGTCCCGGGCCCAGCTGGGTCAAGAGGAGTTTGAAATCGTGGTCATTCTGGAAGGGATGGTGGAGGCCACAGGTAAGACACTTCGTCTTCCTTAGCCGTCCCATGCCCAGGAGTTTAAGCCACTGGGATTGCAGAGGGTGGAGGTTCCTGCCTGAGAATCCTGAGCTGGCAGAGTCTGCCAGCCGCTCCCTAAAGTGTGACCTTGTTGCTCAAGGTCAAGTAATAGCAACAGCTGGGGTTCATCGAACCCTCCCAACGTCCAGGCCCGGCTCTGAACTTCCAACACATGAGGTCTCATTTAATGCCCTCCCAGAGTCCTAGGAGACAGTGTTCCGTGGGTCCCAGGTTAGGACACAGGCACGGGCAGGTGAGTTATTATTTGTGCAGGAGAGGTGCTACCAAGTTGTAGGGTCAAGATTCACACCCCGAGGCAGGGACCCCAACATTGTCACGAGTTTCCAACAGGCTAATCCGCCTGCCTCCTCCCAGCCTGGCCCAGGTGTCTACCCGAGAGGAGCGGTGTGATCAAATGACTTTGGGGAACACAGGGTTAAAAAGGGGGACCTGATTCTTAACAATGGGACTTGATGGTGTCTTTCCATGCTGTGAATTGCTTGGTGAAGAGAGGAAAGTGAGCTGCATTTCCCAGACTCAGGGATTCCCCAAGTCTCAGAATCTTTTTTTTCTCTCTTTAATATATTTTTATTGGTTTCAGAGAGGAAAGGAGAGGGAGAGAGAGATATAGAAACATCAATGATGAGAGAGAATCATGGATCAGTCGCCTCCTGCATGCCCCACACTGGGGATCCAGCCCGAAACCCGGACATGTGCCCTGACCGGGAATAGAACTGTGACCTCCTGGTTCATAGGTCAACACTGAGCCACTGAGCTATGCAGGCCTGGCTCAGAGTCCTGTTTTTGAAGAGACACCTAGGTCCCAGACCTGTGGGAGGGGGGCTCTTCTAGCTCCTCCCCCTGCTCCCAGCAGCCTGCCCCCAGCTTTCGGCTCAGTGAACACTGGGTGTGCAGAGAACTCTCCACATCCATGTATGCCCAAGCTGTGCCCTCTCCACAGACAGCCTGGCACTGCCCTGCTTAGCTGTTGACTCTGATAGGCAGCTGGCAGCCACCGAGTGTCCTCATTCCTCAGCCACACGGAGCTCTGTGTGGGGGTCTGGGGAGTCCTGGTTGGAGGAGTCCAAGCCCCACACCCACCGTGGCCGGCCCCCCTGGATGAGGGGCCTTCTGGCAAAACCTGCACCTGCTCCTTAGTCACCTCCCCTCACTCCTCTTACTACTTTCTCCTTTTTTCACTCAGTAGACGGAGCACTTGTAGAAAACTCACTTGTAGAAATATTTTTCTCATTTTTGCAACAACACCGCAGGGCTGGCTTCCATCTGCAGGGGGCAGCTTCCAGCAGACGAGGTGGTCACACTCCGGCCTTCACTTACAGATCTAACGCCTGGTCCACCACACCACGCTGCCCCAAATGCTAGGGCCCTGTCACACCGGCGGCCAAACAAGCCGTCCGCACCTTCCAGAAAGCTGGCTGCTGGGTGGGTGAGCCAGGCGGGGGGCAGCCACAGAGCCCCCCTGCGGAGCCAGTGGAACGTGGCTGGGGATGCTAATGGGTCCCAGGGGCCGGTGCAGCCAGGCCGCTTGGCCACCTGCTGGGCCGAGCCGGGCCAGGCAGCATGTGGCAGCAGCTGCGGGAGCCCCTGGGACTGAGGGCAGTCAGGGTGCCAGAAGCCTCCTCCAGCCGGGCTGGGGCTCACAGGTTGTGCTGCCCTTGGTGCGGGGCTCAGGGTCAGAACACAGGCTGAGTTTTTGCAGGAGGAGCTCAACTTCAAGGCCAGGAATGAGGGGTCAGATCAGACCCATGGGGACAAATGGGAAGGCAGGCATTGCCCTGGCCACCCCCTGGCCACCCTCGCTGCCACCTGAAGCAGAGGGAGCGGGTTTGGAGCCTGCACAGCTGACTGTGGTCATCTGGCCTCCTTCAAAGTCAGTGGCCTGCAGTTGACTCGACCTTTCTGGGGACCTTCTCCCCTGCCATGACCTGGGTTCCCCTTGCTGCTGTCTTTGGGGCTGCCGGGAGGCCAGGGAGATGAAGGAAAAAGACCACCCATATCTGCCCCAATCACGACTTTAATGGCTTGATGGCCACACGTATGGAGCCCGGTGTGGGCAGTGATTCAGGCCCGGGTTTGCCCAGCACAACTCTGCTATCACCTGCCTCTGGGAGCTGTCAGTCAATGAGGATTCCAATCTCACAAGGTCATTGGGGGATTGAACGATTAAATGAAAAAACATCTACAGCATCGTGCCTGGCACCGGGGGTGCGGGCTGGGGAGGGAGGCTCCTGCCATTTCCAAATGCATTGGGAGAGGACCACAAGGGGCACAGGTGGGATCTCTAGCTGCAGGGTCACCCCCTGTCCACCCAGGATGGGGACAGAAGACCAGGCAGAGCCGCAGAGGCTGGACCCACAGGCGCTGCGGAGGCCCTGCCCGCTGTCTTTCCTGAGGCCCAGAATCTGCGACAGCTGACCTGACAGCTGGTAGGCCGCTTGGTACCCAGCGTGGGCCCCACAGCTCTGCTGACCATGAGGGTTGGACAATGAGGGGCAACGACTAAATGGCAAGGCCTGACCCAGGCAGCCCCCTCCCCCACCCCCAGGGCAGAGAGCAGTCCAGACGCCGGAGCCCGCAGTGGGCAGCGTGCACTGGGGTGGCCCAGCATGGAGCACGGACTGCTGGGAAGCAGCCTCTGACCTGCGCCGGTTTGTTGAGACCCCCTCCCACCAAAGGCCAAGCTGCGGGCCTCTCCTCCAGTTCGCGGAGAGCGCTGGCTCGTCCCTTCCGTGGGCAGAAGATTCCGTATCAGAGTGGGGCCTTCTTCCTGCCCTGAGCACAGAGGCTTCCTGGCCCATAAAACACAGTTCCCCTCCCTCTCCCCCTCTCCTGAGAGCAAGTGACACCCCAAAATAACACGGGCTTGCCGGGCCGAGTGCACAGGGAACAGAGGCATTAGAGCATGCTCCCATCAAGGAGCCAGCTGTGTGTGTGTGTGTGTGTGTGTGTGTGTGTGAGAGAGAGAGAGAGAGAGAGAGAGAGAGAAGGGAAGAGAGAGGAGTTTTCTCCCCATATGTGTCTACTCAAAACAATCCCCATGTGTCCTAAATGCCGGTCTGCTTCTCCGAGTGCACTCCCTCTGAATCACTCTGGATATGTCTTTGTTCAAGCTCTTTCCCCGCCTCTTTTCTTCTCAGTCTTCTAGACCTCAATGCTGTTTTCAGGAACCATGTCCATAGCTCCGGCTATTCCAGAATTACCCACTCCAGTCTCCAGGAACCCCTGCCAGAATCTTACATTTAATTTGTTGCTTTCTGTCTCACACCTTGAGCTCCTTCAGGTGTGCACAAAGTAGCATATTTAGCTTAGCACAATGTAGATGTTCAGCAAATGCTCGATGAATGATCAAGTGGTGGTGGGTGGATGGATGGGTGATGGATGGATAGATAATGATGGGTGATTGGGTGAATAGATGGATGGATAGTTAGGTGGTTGGATGGATGGATAGATAATGATGGGTGATTGGGTGAATAGATGGATGGGTAATTAGATGGTTGGATGGGTGGATGGATGATGGATGGATAGATGAATGATGGGTGAATGAATGAATAGATGGATGATAACTGCATGGTTGGCTGCATGCATGGCTGTGGCCAGTCCTAATACATGTACCCTCTGTTCTGCAGGCATGACTTGCCAAGCACGGAGCTCCTACATGGATACAGAGGTGCTCTGGGGCCACCGGTTCACGCCAGTCCTCACCTTGGAAAAGGGCTTCTATGAGGTGGACTACAACACCTTCCATGACACCTATGAGACCAACACGCCCAGCTGCTGTGCCAAGGAGCTGGCGGAAATGAAGCAGGAAGGCCGGCTCTTCCCGTGCCTCCCCAGCACCCCCCTGCCGGGAAGCTGTGCGAAAGCAGAGCTGGATGCTGAGGCTGAGCAGGATGGAGAGGACCAGCTGGAGGGGCTGAATGGGTCCCGGGAGACCAGGGGCTTGGTGTAAGGGCTGCCCTCTCCCCGCAGCCTCCCTCACTGGCTTCTACGAGCTCAGATGCTGCAGCGCCAGGGCTGGGGTGGGGTGGACTCGCTGAGTGCCATGTGTGGGGGACTCTGTGGGGAGGAGTAGTATCTCCAGCCTCAGACCCTCCCAGCTCAGGGCCTCTCCAGACAGGTGGCCTGCTGCCTGGGCCCCCGAGGCAAAGCTGCCTCTTCTCTCCCAGCCTCTGTGGGCGCTGGCTAAGGACCAGGCAAGGGCAGGATTCCCCACGATGAACGTTTCAGCGTGGCCTCTGCCCTCACACACCTCTGTGAGCTGGCCCGAGTCACCTCCCTCCTCGGGTATCACAGACCCACCGGCAGCCCCCCGCTAGGGTGGACACCTAGAAAGGGCAGTCACCCCCATCCCCTCATTCCTACCAGCCCAAGGCTCGTCGTGGATTCAGAGAGGAGAGGTTCTGCCCTCTTAGAGGCTCAAACACCCATCCTAGATGGAGGTTGCAGACAATGGGTGGTCCAAGTCATGCAGGGACGGCCTTTTGGATCTGAGACCAGTAACCACTATTGCGAGCTGCAGAGAACAGGGCCTTGATGGTGTCTAGTGATCCGTGAAGAGTGTGTTTCCTCTGCTGATCTGTTCGTGTCCAAGGCTGCCTGCTGGATCGGTCACCTCCTCAGCGTGACTCTCAGAGGGTGGCCTGGGCCACAGAGCTCCTCTGAGCACCTGGACAGTGGCTTGGCTTCCTCGAGGCCACCCCCAATCACACTGTGGCCTGCCCCTCCCATCAAAGGGAGAACCCAGACGCCCAAGAATCTCAAAGTACTTCTGCCCTTCGCTTTGGTTTTCTTTCACCTCTCAGAGCCTGTGGCAGCTCCAGGGAGAAAGGAAGCCGGGTTTCAGAGAGCCAGATGAGCCCGTCGGGGTCCAACAGGGGTTGGGGAGAGGGGGGAGAGGGGAGAGGGAAGGACAGCAGAGAGAAAAGCAAGCAAGCAGCATTTTTAAGTAAAAGCATCAGCACCCATCGTTGACTGAGGTGTCTGACTTCAGGGCTCAGCACATCTTTGTTAACCAGCGAATTAGGGGGTAGGAGGCAAAAATGAGAGGTGACTGCAGGGGCAGCTGCACCTTCAAGCCCCGGAGGGACCCACTCTCAGCTGCTGATGCCAAGAAACCCCGGGCCTGCCCTCCAGGGGGCAGGGGTCGAAGAAGGCGGCGGTGGGAGCAGGGATGGCACCCAGGGAAGGAGGAGGGCTGCCTCCTCCCATCTTGCAAACATGGGGTGTGGGGCATCAGTGGGAGAAGGAGCAGGTGAACTTTAGAGAGAAAAGAGCCTTGAAACCGACAGCTTTGGAGGGTTTCTCTTCTCCGGTAGAGATGGCTCAGAAAGAGGACAGGCGGGTGGATGGACAGACCGACAGTGCAGATGGTCATGTCGATGGATGGAGCACGTCATCGTGTTGAGGCAGACAGACTTCTGATTCGCTGACCTAGACCAGGAGAGAGATTTCAAAGGGCCCCCAGCCTTAGAGTTATGGAGGCCACACCCACAGTCTCCACAGCTCTCCACTGGCCTTTGGAAATAGAAGCATAATCCAGCCCCAAACGTGAAGCGCCATCCCCGAGAGTCAGAGCGAAGCTGCCCGAGGCCGAAAGTTGAGGCCCAGCAAAGAGAACTGCGTTTGGTCCTGGGGCAGGTGAGGGCGGAGGCAGGCAGGCAGCCTGAGATGGGGACTGGTGCTCCTGGCTGCCACCCTCAGGGCAGTGGGAGCCCTGTGCTTGGGCACATAGTGGGGGTCTTCCCCAGGGGCATGGCGCTGAGCCAGGGTTCCAGGTACCCTTCTTGGGGAAGCAGGTGTTGGGATGGGCTGGAACCTGCCCTGGGGGGTGGAAGCAGGCAGCCTGCAGCCCCCGGGGGAACAGGCATGCAGTTAGGAATCGAAGCAGGAGCCCATTCCTAAGATTGGAGGCCCTGGGTGAGGGGAGCTGTGGCAGGAGCTCACCCCAGGCCCACCAGGGCCAGCGCTTACACAGCAGGACAGTTGCCCCCAGCCAGACCGCCCACCCGCCTTCATCACCCCGCCCAGTGCCTGCAGTGAGGCAGTGAAACAAGGACCGGAAACGACGGAGAAAGGAGCCTGTCGCTGGCCTGGGCCTAGTTCCCACCTGCCTCCTCAGTGTGTGACTCTCCACCTCTCCACCTGGCCAAGGAGATGCCTCCAGGTGTCCGTCTCCGCAGGGGCCTCCAGGAACCCAGACCACGGCTCTCTGCCAGGCACAGGAGCCGCAGAGGTTCCAGGAGGCCCTGGGCTTGGGCGCTGGGCATTCATCCAAGTGGGCCCGTTAGCTGCTTCCTCTCCTAGAGACACACATGCAGGCCTGCCGTTCATACCCCTGGGAGATCCTTCCTCGTGGCCAGTTGCTCCAACTGAAGCTTGACAAGTTCTCCAGATGGTTTTAGGAAGCTCTCAAGCAGACATGGACTAGGTACTAAATGTGGTCGGACGGCCAGGGCCCCAGGGATTCACTTTAAAGCAACGTGCCTGCACACCAGCCACTGGGGGTCGCGGCCCCGCATTGCATGGCTCGGGGTCCACCCATCACTTCTGCCGGCCACAGAGAGGTGGGCCAGGCTGCGAGGTGGGGCCACGGTCATTCCCACAGGCCTCAACATCTCCCAAATCCCAAGCGTTAGGTCCCTGGTCAGACCCTGAGAGCACTGGGACCCCAATATCCTTGTCCCTCCTCTCTGAGAACAAACACCCCCGTGAGGGGAAGGCCCCGGGGACCTCAGAAGAAGGTAAGTGCCCCCTAGTCCTCTCCCATCCACCTGACACCTGACAGGTGTTGACACCACTACCGAAGGGACCCTGTTCCCGGGCCAGGGCGGGGGGTGGGCATTGCCCAGGATTCCGACGCCATCCTGGCTGGACAGTCAGAGCCCACCTCTGTCATTGCCTTCTGCTGCTTTGAGACCATGGCCTCAGCATTGACCTTGATGGAGGAGAAAGAGCCCTGGTCAGTCTGGGGGGAACCCTCCCTGCCCATGATCTGTGACAACTGGGCACCTTCTTACACATGACTTAGCCCATGCCTCACTTCCCAGCAGGCCTTGCGTCTCTTGGGAATTGGGAACCATAGACACTTGATTCTTTTTTTTTTTTTTTTTTTTTGTATTGACGTTGTCCCAAACAAAAACAGCTGGCCTGCGGTCTTTCAGGAACATGCCCTGAATCAAACACCTCTGCCCACGCACCATTCCCGAGCGCTGCTATGTGCTCAGCCGTGGGCGGGGCACTTCACCTGGGTGATTGCATTTCAATCTCAAAACACTGCAGAGAGGCCCTTAGAAACCCTTGTTACCAATGAGACAGCTGAGGTTCAGAGAAGTTAATTAGTTTGCTCAAGGCCACACAGATAATGGCGGGTGCCACGCGCCTCCCAAACAAACACAGATGGGCACCGTCCTGCACAGCACCCACGTCTGGGGCATCTGGCCGAGCTCGGGCAGCAGGAGTCGGACGCCCCGCCTCCCCAGATGGCCGGCTTCTGTGCCACGCTGTGCGGGAGAGCCGCAGCCTCCATCCACCAGCGGGTCCTCCTTGGCAGGAGAACTGGGAAACGGCTGCCTCCGATTCCTAGATCATGAATGAGCTGTGGGGAGAGATGAGATGGGGACACACTGCTCCGGGGTGAAGCCAGGTAAGCTCGGCTTGGCTGTTGCTAATGGCATCTCCTTAAGCTGCCTCCTATGTCAAGTCTTTCTCCCTGTGTAGGATTTGTGAATCCTACTCACAGCAAAGGCCCCACCCCTAATACCATCACATAGGGGTCAGGGTTTCAATTTGGGGGGACACACACATTCCGCCTACAGCAAGGCATAAGCAGGTTAGTGCCTGTGGCCTTGGCCCAAGCAGGTGCAGGGCCTCTATACCAGCACTGGGGACACTGAGGGTGGAGCTGCCTCCATGGTGTGATGTAACATAGAAACATAAGCTACAGCCAGGAGGCTCTGGGACGGCGGGCAAGAAGTGGCCCTTCAATGGACACATTTGCTGGCCAAACCTGGGTCGATGTGGGGAAGGGGAACTATACACACATCCTATATAATAGAACCCTAATATGCAAATTAACTGAACGGTGGTGGAACGACTGACTGGTCGCTGTGACATGCACTGACCACCAGGGGGCAGACGCTCAACACAGGAGCTGCCCCCTGGTGATCAGTGAGCTCCCACAGGGGAGTGGGCCTAAGCTGGCAGGCGGACATACCCCGAGGGGTCTCAGACTGCGAGAGGGCGCAGGCCAGGCTGAGGGACCCCACCCCTCCCACCCCTCCAATGCACGAATGTCATGCACCGGGCCTCTAGTTTGTAATAAAAAGCAAGAACCTGAACATTCCCCTCAGGAAACCTGCCCTGGCCCAGGAGGTCCAGACTCGGCCTGTGCCAGTCAGAGGACTGGCCAGAGACACTCCCTGGGTGTCCCTGTGGACCCTGTGAGATGCCAGCCAGAAAGCGTGTTCACTCCTTTACGGCAAATAAGTGTCTAGGAAGGGGTTTCAGAGACAGAAATCCTGTCGAGGTTCTCCAAGGGGACTGCTTACCTTTCCTCAGAGCTGCTACGAAAGAGACCTGGCCTCCCATAGTGGGGGCACAAAGCCTACACCACCGAGGAGGGCTCGGTGAGAGTGGGCACATCAGCCTACGCACTGAACCTCACTCCTGCGTGGACAAGTCGAGGGCAGAGGGGGTGAGGTTGCTGAAAGTAAGAAAGTAGTGACAGGCACATGCGGTTAGGATCCCTCGATGTGCAGACACTGACTGCCATTGTCACAGTCCACGTTGCCTCTTAGATAAACGCACTGGTGGAGGAGGCTGCCGTCAGGCGTGTCATGGGAACCTCACAGCCGGAGCCTGTCCTCCATGAACCTGAGGAAGCCATCGGCGGGTCATTGGGGAATTCACCACCATCTGTCCACTCGTTGAAGGACAGCCCAGCTGGGTCCGCTCCACGGAGCAGATGGGCAAGAGGGAAGCTCTTGCTGAACCCAGACTGCACCCTGAGGGTGGAAACGTGGCTGCCTGCCGCCCTGTGCTTCCCACTCAGGGCCCTCCGTCCTCTTCCCAGTGAGCACCAGGGTGGGATTCTGCCCAGGGGACATGCCCATGTTCAGGGGTCCTCAGGCCGGTCATGTGAAAAGAGAGACTCCTGCAAGGGATCCGCCCTTGTCCTCCAGAACCCCAGTGGGACCACAGCAGCAGGAGAACCTGGCCGTCAGTCCCACCGCCGTCCACCTGTCATTCCCTCCTCCAGGCCCGCTGGACCCTGGGGAGGGATCCTGACAGCGGCTCACCGTGTCGGAAAGCCCGGGCCGACTCCTCACAGTGTCCAAAGCTTCTGGGACTCAGCAGGGCCTCCGTTTCCCTACACACTCCTTCACCGGACCACCTCTTGGTGAGCGCCTCCTATGGGCTGGAAGCAGGAACAGGCGCCAGGGACTCAGCCACGATCCAGACCAGTGGTTCTCAACCTGTGGGTCGCGACCCCTTTGGGGGCCGAACGATCCTTTCACAGGGGTTGCCTAAGACCATCGGAAAACACATATATAATTACATATTGTTTTTGTGATTAATCACTCTGCTTTAATTATGTTCAATTTGTAACAATGAAATCGGGGGTCACCACAACATGAGGAACTGTATTAAAGGGTCATGGCATTAGGAAGATTGAGAACCACTGATCCAGACAGATATTCTCTCTCCAGTGGAAGTTACAGTCAGGTGGGGAGTGAGAAGAGGTGGGAAAGGACACAGACAATGAGAGGGTGAGAGTTTGCAGCAGGGATGGGAAGGAAACAAGAAGGCATGGAGGTCAAGGGCAGCAAGAGCACCAAGGAGGGACTGTCCCTCCCAGGAGGGGCCTCGAGCTGAGGCGTGAACTATGAGCAGGAAAGAACTGATCAGGCAAAGTGGCGGGAGTGATCAATCCTGTGCAGGGGAACGGAACGGCGAGTTATAAACGCTCTGAGCTGGAAGGAGGGGGAGGAAAAGGCTGGAGAGGCCGCAGCGCTGAGGATGGGGAAGCGAGGGGTTCAGGCCCTGCCTGCCTGGGAGATACGGTGAGTGTGGACTCTGTTCCCAGTACAGTGGGAAGCAGTGGAAAGGATTTCATGGGAGCCGTGACCCTATGCCTTTCTACGGCGACAGGGTGTGGGCTCAGATGCATGCCCTTTTGGTCCCCAGGGGCCACAGGTTATCACTGGGACTCTGTCTGAGCCGCTCAGTCTGACTGCACCCAACCTTGGCCTCCAAGACTGAAAAGCCATGGCTAATTCTAAATACTCCTTTACAAATAGTTCCAAGTCCTGCACTCAGGAGTCTTTCTGAGCCCTTCTGAGCAAGTTCGTTGTAAGTATCATTTCACATCTGTTACACGTCAGATGCTGATCGGATTGCCGAGGGCCCTGAGCAGTGCCACCGACCACACCCATGTCCACCTGGGGCCTTTCCCACCGGTGCCTGGCAACAGCCTCCCCGAGCCACCCACGCTGGTTGCCATGCGGCATCGGCGGCTCAGCTTCCCGGGAAAGCCTTCCTGAGGCTCAGCGCTGACCTTGGCAGCTCACGTTTGCTTCGAAGAGGCAGCAGGCCCTTCTCAAGGCCACACTTCCCGGCAGCATCCACCAGGGAGAAGCAGGCTCTTTTCAAAGCCGCGAACGTGTCCATCAGGAAGGGAAGTTCATTTCCGCCCGCCTCCTGCCGCACAATGCCTCCCACTCCGCTGCCTTTCCTCCTACAGCTCCTGCAAGGATAGCAGTCCCCAGTGAGGTTAAACGCGCGATTCCCTCCTCCTCTGCATATGAAATAAGGTTGTATTTTAAAAATGAAATAGAGCTCTGGCCAGGTTGCCCAGTTGTTTGGAGCATCGTCCCCTACACCCAAAAGGTTGTGGATTCAATCCCCGATTGCAGCACGGACAGGAGGCAACTGATTGATGTTTCTCTCTCCCATCGACGTTTCTCCCCCTCTCCCTGCCTCTCCCTTCCTCTCTCTCAATGATCAATAAAAACATACCCTCAGGTGAGGATAAAAAAATGAAATAAAACCTTTTCTGGATGGAAGAGTTCAGTAGAATTAGGTTGTGTCCATAAGTCCTTCCAGGCCACCCTTTTAGGCCGGACTTAACTCAAAACAATTTACTCACTTATGGATGAGCACCTGCTCTGTTCTGAGCATCCTGCCAGGAGCCAGGATTGAATGGTATATGGTCCCTGCCCTTTGGGAGCCCAGAGCCAAGTTGCATGGAGGGTTCCAAATGGATTGCTCTGGCCAGTCTCATTGGCTAATTATCTTAATGTTTTATTGGTGCAGACAGATGCCCATGTTGTTGGTTACTACAGGAAAGAATCAGGTAAAAATACATGGATATATTCGTGAAAAACTATACAAAGGAAAAGACTCAAAATTCAAATGTCATCTATAAAAATCAATGATTTATCATCAAACCAGTATTAATGATGTATACATTTAAAATGTCCTATTGAAAGGTAGTAGAGCCCTAGCTGGTTTGGCTCTGTGGATAAGAGCGTCAGCCCGTGGACTGAAGGGTCCCAGGTTCAATTCTGGCCAAGGGCACACGCCCAGGTTGCAGGCTCAATCCCCAGTAGGGGGTGTGCAGGAGGCAGCCAATCAGTGATTCTCACGATGGTAGGGCTGAGCTACTGGCAATTAAGAAAAGGCGCAAAACAGAAGCTCAGGATGGGGTACCTAGGAGAGTTTGGGGTGTTGACAGCATCCCTGGTTCCTGTATGTATCATCCTCTCCTCATCAAATGCGTCACACAAACATGGGAGCTAATCTCAGAGGCCATTAGGAGGTGCTGAGAACTGATGAGGTGTGAACACCATGGAGGGGCCTGCAGACCCTGACAGGCATTAACCAGTGCTCAGTAAAAATAGAGGAAGGTTAGCAGGTGGGAGAGGGATAACTAGCCCCAGGCAGCACAGAGCTCTCCTGGGTGGCCATGCCCAGGCAATGCTGAGTGTAGGCATTTCTCACCTTCAAATAAGTTGTTTATCATTTTGGTCTTCAGGATTCTAGGGGATGGTTGGGATATTGAGTTGAAAAGTTAATATTTGCCCTGGCCGGTTTAGCTCAGTGGCTAGAGGGTCGGCCTGCAGACTGAAGGGTCCTGTATTCCATTCCGGTCAAGGGCACGTACCTCAATTACAGGCTCCTCCCTGGCCAGGGCGCTGGTTGGGGCTCGTGCAGGAGGCAACCAATCGATGTGTTTTTCTCACATCGATGTTTCTCTCTGTCTTCCCCTCTCTCTTCCACTCTCTCTAAAAATCAGTGGGAAAATATCCTTGGGTGAGGATTTAAAAAAAATAAAGTTAATATTTGAAAAGTGCTTAGAACAGTGCCTGAAAACAGTATTCAATATAATAATAAAACAATAGCAATAATAATGTTATCCTCAACAAGCAGGACCTAAAGACAGTTCAACCTAGCTTTTCAGAGCTATCTACTAAGAAGTCATTTAACCTCTGATTTCTGTTTCTTCATTTGAAAAATGAAAATATCCCTGCTTATCGTGCAGGGTTGCTGTGGGGATAATACAAAATACTGTTGTGACCTTTGGCTCAGCACAGCAGGACTTCACAGGGAAAGGGAGGAGTCTCCCCAAGGTAAGGATGGTCTTCAACTAATGCAATGCCTTCACCCCAGGAACCTTCCCATAAGGCCCTGGGATGGTGAATTTGCATGTCAACCAGTGAATTTGCATGTCAACCAGGTTGGGCCACGGTGCCCAGATATTTGGTCAAAGATTACTCTGGATGTTTCCGTGAGGGTGTTTTGGATGAGATTAACATTTAAACTGGTGGACTTTGAGTACATCAGATTGCCCTCTATAATGTGGTGGGCCTCATCCAATCAGCTGAAGGCCTGAACAGAACAGAAGACTGCCTCCCTGAACAAGAAGCAAACCGCAACAACCGCCTTTACATTTGAACTGCAGCATCGGCTCACTCATGGGTCTCCAGCCTGCTAACGCATTCTGCAGATTTTGGACTTGCCAGGCATGTATGTGATCAGGTGATCCAATTCCTTAAATATGTACATATATAATATGCATATGTTTATATGTATACTAGAGGCCCGGTGCACGGATTTGTGCATTGGTGGGGTCCCTTGGCCTGGCCTGCACCCTCTCACAAGCCAGGACCCCTCGGGGGATGCCAGAGGCCTGGTGCATGGATTTGAACTGATCCCTGCAGGCCAGGCCGAGGGACCCCACCGGTGCATGAATCCATGCATGGGCCTCTAGTATGCATATAAGATCTTTGGTTAATCTCTTCCTGCCCTCCCCACTGTCTCATCTCTCCTTCCCTCTGAGATTCATCAGTCTGCTCCATGTTTCCATCCCTGTGCATTGAGCATCTGCCCCCTGGTGGTCAATGCGCATCAAAACTACAGGTGGAATGGTCGCTTAGGCTTTTATATGTATAGATATTATAAATATACACATATACATATACATATACATTCTACATTCTATTGGTTCTGTTTCTCTGGAGAACTCTAATACAGACACAAAACTCCCTCTGCTGTCATAATGATGCAAACTGAAACAGCCTGTCTATCTACCATGGAAGAGCCGGTTGAAGCGTCTGGCTTGGCGGCTCAGAAGAAGGAAACGAGATGATGGCATGTCCAGCATCAGTGGCTGATTGTCTGCCTGACTGAGCTGTTCTGATCATGGCTGAGCCCACACTGGTGACCACAATGGCACTGTGACTCCAGGAAAGGAAGGCCTGGAGAGACACATAGGCGCTGAGAATCAGTCTCTCCAAAATATGTGGAGTCCTTGCTATTGACCAGATGCACCACAGATAGGATAACAACAATAATGACTTTAATTGAATCTAAAATACCATCCGTTGTAACGCACAGTGTGTTTTATGTACCAAGAAGACAGAAAAAAAAAACACCTTCAGAGTCCAGAGAGGTCAAAATGGGGGGAAACGTACCTTAAAATGAATAACACAGGATAATAATAGTAATAATAAGCTGTCTAGGACTTACTCTGGGCAGATACTGTTCTGAGCATTTCATGTGTATTCACTTATTTAATACTCACAGCCAATCTATAAGATAGAATCTGTTATCGGCCCATTTTACAGATGAGGACACTGAGGCTGGGTTCATGCAGCTCCGAAGTGGCTTAACTAGGATTTGAACCCAGGCAGACTGGCTCCCAAGTCCACGCTCTGAACAGCTCTATAAGAACAAAGTTTGGAGACTGCTCATTCCAAATCTGTCCCACCACCTGGGGTCCTGCCGAACAGCCCACAGCCCATTCCAGAAAGCTCCGCGCTGTCAGTCAGCTTGGCTGCAAGTGACCACTCCTCAACGGACCATCAGCTTTTGTGAAAAGTTCAAATAAAATATGTCTACTTCGGTTCATGACTCCGTCAGGAAGTCAATTTGTCAGACGGCAAATTTGAGGAGAGGCCAGAACTCAAAGATCCCTGAGGTTACTCGGATTTACTGAGAGGACATCAAATGTCGTCATTTGCTCGCAGCCGGGCCCGTGAATTCACTCAGTAAGCAGATTTCACACACCAACCAGGTACTGGGCAGTCGCCAGGGACCACAGGTGGCTGAATGGAAGAGAGCGCCTGTCCCCTCAGCCTCTGCGAACGTGGGGACAAAAACAGGGCACCTAAAACTTGGGAGAACGGGGGAGCTGAGTCAGGAAGTGCCCTGCAGGGTGATTTCGGGGATGGGTTTTTCCTTCTCTGATGGTTTCTCCCCTTGGTATTCATGGCATCCTGGGGGCATGGCACCTCAGCAGCAGGGTGACGCTGCCACTCTGGTTCCCATGGCAACTGAACTAGGACAGGAGGAACAAAAGGCTCTCCAAGGTCATCAGAGCAAAGGAGAGTGGAACGGAGAGAGCCAATCACTGGGTACCTTCCTCCTCTTCTCACTGAAACACGGGCCCTCCATCAGCCCCATATGTCGGGGGTCCAGGCCTTTGGGGAGAGGGAGGAGCAGACCTGGAGGAACAGGTGGACGACACGGCCCACTGCGAAGTCCCCCACAGAACGCCACAGCTCCCCTAGCTGGGTCACTGGTCAGGCGCCTCCCAGGACGCCCCTCAGGAGGGGTGTGCCACCTGTGCCTGGCACCTGCACCGGCCGGGGTGGGGGAGAAGGGGAGCCCCACGGATGCCCACAAACCCTGGGAGGTGGCCAGGTAGAGTCAGAGGGAGCTGGGGGCAGGGACCAGCCTGCTCAGCTCTCAGCCGCTGAAATCCTTCCCCTTAGGGCAGGATTCACAGCAGTCCCCTTGTCCCTGACCCCGGGCGACGCACGCTCCTCACACGGGCACCACCTGTTCCATTCCAAGGTCTGGGATTATAATGACAGCATTTTTTTTCCATTGTGCTCAGTGTACGCACAATACACAGGCTCTTTCACCCAAGGCACGGCATGATTTGCTTAAGCTTCTGTGATATCAAAACACGTGTCAGAAAAGCATATGTTATCTGCCTTATGAAATATTCCTTGAAGAAAAAGAAAGTCAGGGTCCCTGATGAATAGAGAAGTGCCTGGGCCCGGGGAAGAGCGAGCAGATCCACCCTGAGAACCTCCACTGAAAGCTCTCAGATTCAGGGACCGGGACAGACGGGGTCCTGTCACAGATGAGAGCCTGACAGGACACTGTCCTGGGCCCGAGTGGGTCGGGGGCGGGGGGGGGGGGGGTAGCCACGCCTCCACCTCCCACTTCTTGCTCCCTCTACCTCCTTCCAGTCCTCTGCTCCCCGGTCCAGGGCAGCTGGTGCCTCCTGGCCTCCAGTGGCCCCTGTGTGTCCTCCCCGCTGCCTGGAGCCCCCCCCTCCCTCCCTTGTTCCCTCTCTCACTCGAGTCTCTGGAGCAGTTCCATCTGGAGCCAGGGCCTACTCCCCCCCAACTCCCTACCCCAGAGCCTGGCTCCTGGCAGGCCTGCCTCAGCATCCGTGACTGGTTATTTCCGAGGCTGCTCTGCACACCAAGGTGCCCAGGGAAGAGGCCAGCGAAGGCCACCAGGTGCCTCCGGAGGCGCACGGAGCAGCAGAGGTCATGCGCTCCAGGACAGAAGCTGAGATAATGGGACCACACGCTTCAGGGTAAAAGGAACAGAGAGCCCATCCTTTCCTACCCTCCCCGTTTCCCAGCAGACACATTGGCCAGGGCAGCCAGTTTGGTGAACACTAAGCTACGTGTATCATTTCTTAAAATCCCTCCTGAAACCTTATGAAGTTCCTTCCCAATTTAATCAAGAGACCACCAAACCCAGAGGGAGTCTGCCCAGTGGGGAAATGCAAGATTCTGGCTCAGGCGACCAGGAGAGATGGCCTAAGGTGATGGTGAGTCCGCCTTCTTGTGTGGACACAGCTCCCCATGGCCTGACTCTACTTCGTAGTTACCCCGTGGGATTCCAGCCCCCGCTGGGAAGGGAGACGTCAGCTTCGGAATGAAGCATCATCCACTAAAGCTATGGTCACAGGCAGGATCTTCGTTTTTATTCCTAATACGTTTCCAACGTTCAGAGGTAGACGTAGGGGTGCACATTCCTTGCAAGAGTCGCCCATTTTGGAGCTCCGTGTTCTGGTCCCGGGGACTTTCTCACCGGCTGTGCCTGTGTTTCTCTAGAGAGAAGGAAGCCTGGTGTGATGAGCACGCGCCGAGGAGAAATCCCAGGCTCTTCATTAAACCAGATCAGGCATCTTACCCTGAGGAACACTCCCGTTTGCTTCTCAAAATCTCATTTGCATTCTGAGAGATGTAATTCATACTTCCTTGTCTCATTCCCAAAGCAAAAGTTATAATTATGCAATGAGTGGCTTTTGTCCAAATATGTTTTCTTCTTTGTATCCCAAAGAGTGGGGGATGGAGAGGAGTCTGAGCTCTGCCCAAGAGCCGCTCTGCTCCCATCCTTCCCCCAGCAGCCTGGGAGCAGCGGGTAGGGAGGGAGTCTCTGTCCCCCAGCAGCCTGGTAGCCTCCTGCATTCCCCCTACTGGGGATCAAGCCCCAAACCCACACATGTTGCCCAGGACTTCTTGGTTCATAGATCAACGCTCAACCACTGAGCCACACTGGCCAGGTGAAGAGCTGTATTTTTAAAAAACTCTTCAGGGAATTCTGATGTGCATCCAATGTGGGACCTTCCGCCGAGATTCCAAAGTCCTGCCTAGACTTTGCATATGGAAATAGAGACACCGCATTCTAAATATGTTATACTATTTCCTTAAAATAGCAATAAATAGCTATTTAGCAACACATAGCCTCCCTTAGCAGGAAAGCAAAGCCCCGCTAGAGTTCTTCGGACAGATGGCACTTTTGTCCAGGTGCTGCTTGTCACAGTTCAAACCTCACCTTCTTCTTTCTGTGCTGCCTCCAAAAAGTAGCTCCTTTGATCAGTTCCCCGAGTTGGCGGCCGGCCAGATCACCGCCCGGACACTGCTCTGTGAGGTGGGGTGAGGAGGTGAGGAAGCAGCAGCCCATGGACTCACAGGGAGGCCCCAGTGAACCTGCCCATAAACAGAGCCTTGAGACTAAAAAGTGTGTCTACAGCACCACCTGGTGGCTGCTTCAAAATAAACTAATTTCTAGGTAGTTGGCCTGGTTACCTGTATGGCTGAGCTTAGCAAAATAAAGTTTCCTCAAAGTTATTGTTGCCAATGAACTCTTTCTTCCTTTTTTATTTTATCAGTTACAGCTTACATTAAATATTATTCTGTATTAATTTCAGGTGTGCAGCATAGCAGTTAGACGATCAGTTACGTTACAGAGTGGTCACCCCGATATTACAAGTACCCACCTGGCCCCAGACACAGTAATATATTATTAACCATATTCCCTAAGCTGTGACTTACATCTCTGTGGCCATGCTGCAACTACCTATTTGTAATTCTTAATCCCTTCACCCTTTTTCATCCAGCCCCTCCCACCCCAATCTTTCTTAAACGTCATTCATTCATTCAGCAAACCTATTTGAGGACATACCATGTGCTAACCTCTCATGGAGCACACAAACTAGTGAAGAAATAGAGACAATTCATAGATAAACCAATACGTACAAGGAATGTCTGAGTGGGAAGTGCTATTTACAGAATGAAGAGAGTGATGCGTTTGCGTGGCCTCCTCAGGATGGGCCCTCAAGGAAGTGGTGAGATCTTAATGAAGAGATGGGTCTCCCATCAGAACATTCTAGGCAGAGAGAACAGCTTGTACAAGGAACCTGTGGTGGGAACGGGCTTGATATAAAGGGAAAAGAAATGGCCAGTGTCATCTGAATTCTAACCAGAGAGAAAGAGAGACAGAGAGAGAGAGGCAACAGAGAGAAGTCAGGGCTAGGTGGCTAGATCGAAGAGTTTGGATTTAATTGCAAGTGCTATTGGGAGAGTTTGGATGGGGCAGGTGCCGGGACGGGGAGAGGGAGGAACGGTACACTGGCTCAGCAGTACAGCAGGTAGCTCCCCAGTGACCCACAGGCCATGACTCCTTAGGATTTCACAAATACAACAGGACCTCAGCGGTGGGCGGGGCTCCAAAGTTTACTCCAATCACACACCCAATGACTCAGTCCCGCCTACCATGCCTTGCTCAGCGTTACCCTTTGTGTCCACCATTTAGGATCCATGAGAACAAGTCTAAGTTCTTTCCCTCTGAGAGCGCTGCATATATTTAGGTTGACTCTCCTGCGTATCATTCCCTCCCACGCCTCCTCTCGTCACTGCAATGGGTCACAGATTAGCTGAATATGTTGCTGAGTCACCCAGGAGGAGCCGGAGCAGGTGAGCAGGTGCCTTGCCAGGTGCTAAGGAGGTCTTTGGACAAGCGTCACATTCTCTAAGATAGGGGACAAATGTGTCCATCTTTGCAAGGTGGAAACATCCCAGTTGCCCTGGCCAGGTAGCTCAGTTGGTTAGAGCATTGTCCTCATATGCCCAGGTTGGGGGCTCGATCTCTGGTCAGGGCAATACAAGAAGCAACCAGTGAGTATGTAAATAAGTGGGACAACAAACCAATGTTTCTCTCTCTCTTTTTCAAGTCAATAAATAAATAAATTTTTTTTTTTGCCCTAACCGGTTTGGCTCAGTGGATAGAGCGTCGGCCTGCAGACTGAGGGGTCCCAGGTTCGATTCCGGTCAAGGGCAGGTACCTTGTTTGCGGGCACATCCCCAGTAGGGGGTGTGCAGGAGGCAGCTGATTGATGTTTCTCTCTTATCGATGTTTCTGACTCTCTATCTCCCTTCCTCTCTGAAAAAAATAAATAAAATATATTAAATAAATAAGTAAATAAAATTTTTAAAAGAAAACATCCCAGATAGCCAAAAAGATTACCTTAAAATAGGAGATCATGGTATTAGCATGCTATCCTGGACTACTCATTTGCAGTGTCGCAAAATAATTTTTTACTCCAACATTGGATGCTTTTGCCTAGGAAGTTACTCTACATGTTTTAATCGGTTAGTTTATTCTTTTGTTTTAAATATATATTTTTATTGATTTCAGAGAGGAAGGGAATTGGAGAGACAGAAGCATCAATGATGAGAGAGAATCATTGATTGGCCGCCTCCTGCACGCCCCACACTGGGAATCCAGGCCACAACCTGGGCATGTGCCCTGACTGGGAATCGAACCGTGACCTCCTGGTTCAAAGGTCAATGCTCAACCACTGAGCCACGCCGGCCGGACTAGTTAGTTTATTCTTAAGCAAAGGTTCATAAAAATCAAAAGAGTCCAGACCGCCTCTGGCACCCTCACAATCATAAACTCTGGTAGGAAGAGAACCACTCCCCACCATGATCAGTGTAACACACTAGCTAAGTGGCATCGAGAGGACCAGCGAGGGAAAGAAGGGCCAGGCCACCATGAAGCCCAGAGCCATAGCAATGACCTTCCGAGTTCTCGAGGCTCCTGGGGTCTTAGAGTCCCAGACACTTTACCCTGAGGGGTCTGGATAACATCAGTGAGGTCATTTCCTACACTTCCATCGACTTCCTTTAAAACTCGTATCACTTAGAGAAGGAGATGATGCAGGGACTGACTCATTTAGGTTTCCCTGCATTCCACCAGCCCTTGGTACCCAGATTACTGCATATATTTGCTGAAAACTATTCCAGCCTTACGTTTGTCTTCTCTGGAAGAAAAGGGTGCATTGCATCTTGTCAGGCCCCCACCCTCACATGCTCTGTGGGGTGGGCCTGAGCGTGGGAAGAAAGTCGCTCCTGGACCCATGGATCTCCATTCCTTTCCTCCCAGGAACTCTCCTTCACTCCTTTCCAAACACTTTTCAAAACTGACCTCCTTTAACAAGAAATTCGGACTAATCCCAGCAGTGCCTAGTTGCGCTAGCAGGCGAATGTAGATACGCTAAGCCTACTTGCTTCCCTTTTGGGCCCAGCAACCAACACCAGTGTCCCGAAGTGCTTGTCACACAGGATAGCAGACCGAACAAGCGGTGTTGGCTTCGTCCACCCGCTGAAGGAAGATAACCGCTATATTCCAGCGCCCAAGCCCAGGGTCTCCCAGCCCCTGCTTCCCATCATTACCCGGATAAGAGACTCCCTTGTTCATTCATTCAACAAGTACCGGCGCGCACGTTATGCTAGAGCGCTGTTTAGGGCATAGGGTATTCCGGTAAACAGGACCTCGTCCTGTCCTCGGCGTTCATGTCCTAGAGGAGATACGGACATTACACATCACAGAGGAAGTGGATGGAGAGCGAGGGGAGACGCTGCTTCAGAAGGTAGTCAGGAGAAGTCTTTTCAGCCTGGCCGGTGTGGCTCAGTGGTAGAGCGTCAACCTATGAACCAGGAGGTCATGGTGCAATTCCCAGTCAGGGCACATGCCTGGGTTGCAGGCTGGGCGCCCATGTGGGGCGTGCAGGAGGCAGCTGATCAATGATTCGCTCTCATCATTGATGTTTCTCTCTCTCTCACTCTCCCTTCCTCTCTGAAGTCAATAAAAATATTAAAAAATAAAAACAAAGAGAAGCCTTTCCTAAGCTGTTGACATCTGGGCAAAGGCTAAAAGCGAGGAGCAGGCCGGGTAAATGCTTGAGACCCGAGTGTATGGAGCCAAGTGTACTTGGCATTTGCGGAAGAATGAGGATCCCAATGAGGCTGGAGTGACGGGAAAGGGATGGGTGGAGTATTGACTCAAGTAGCACTCCCGGGCACCCCTGCCCCTCACAGGCCTTCCTCCATCTCTCTGGACCTGGAGCAAGACACTTTCTCTTTTACATTCCGAAGCCTTTCTCTAAATTGTGATCAGAAACATTTGGGTGCAGGGCCAACGTCCTGCCACCGTGTAGAACACCCAAAAGTGACCCCTCGCCAGGCATCTGCCAGCCCTCCATGGCCCTGGATTATCCCTCCCCCACCCCCACCCCCACTCCCACTACACAGAACTATTTGTTGGTCCTTGATCTTGTCTCTGGGGGGCTAGCAGTCTCCCACGCGAGGACATGATTGTCAATAATCAAGGTGCGTGGAAGGAGCTGGGTGCAGAGCTAAGGGGCGTGGCAGCCGTCAGTGCAGCCACTGCCACCCAGGTCAGCTGTCCTCCCGGGCACTCGGCAGCCCGCATTGCCCTTGCCCCTTCCCTGCAGTGGGGCAGGGCCTCAGGACCAGGTCCGGCTCGTGCGCTCTGAGCAGGGACAACGCATGTCACTTCTGGGCTACAAGATGCACAAGGCCGTCCAGTGCTCCCCCACTCGCCACAGCGTCCCAGGGACGTGTTCCAGATGCCGTACCTGACGGATGGGGAGCCACCCTCTGCCGAGGCCGCACGGAAGACGGGTACCCCGGAGTCCCCTGCACCTGCTGCAGACTCGGATTGAGCAGGAGACACCTTCCGTGTGTGTGTTAAGGTACTGACATTTGGGTTGGCATTTTGGTGACGTTAGTACAGCATGAACCCAGGCTGTTCTGATCAGGAGAAACTGACTTCCCTGCAGAAGAATAGGGTCCTTCTTGCCCTTATTTTAGGGGTCCATGGCCTTTGAAGGTCCACTCTGGGCAGCAGCAGAGCAGAGAGCAAAACCGTGGGCTCTGGACTCAGAGGGCTGGGCCTGGACCTCATGCTCTTTGTAGCAAAGGCCTTGCCATCCTCAGCACACGGTGCCCTCTGGCTCTCATCCCTGCCAAGTTCATTGATGTTTCTATCTCTCTCCTCTTCTTTCCCCCACACATCAGCAGGCCCCTCTTCCCTGTCTAACTCACCACCTGCCTATATGACCTTCTCATCAGTCATCATCATCATCGGGAACCCCACACCCTGGAAATGGCACATACAGTGCCGCATTCTCTGGCCTCCACTTAATAAAAGAAGTGAACACAGCGGGGAGTGGGGGGGGGGGGGTGGGCCTGAATCCCTGAGATATGAACTCAAGCACGTACCTTCAACTTCCTGGGCCTCGGTTTCTTTATCTGTACAATGGCAACAAAAGCAATAATGCTACTTTGCATAATTGTTAGGAAGACTGAGTTCCTATTCATGTATGTAACACACTTAGAATAGCCTGAATAATTGGTGGATAAGTTAGTACGGTTAGCACTGGTAGTTATTATCAATGCAATCACCACACTCTCTCCTCCGGATAAGCATTTTGCTTGAACAGATCGTGAATCAGGAAAAAAGTGTGTGTTTAAGGATAACGGGAAAGCCCTGATTAGTTACCGTAGTTTTACCAATGGAGAGGAGAGTGATCTCACCTGCAGGGAGCAACTGCCTCAGCAGAGAGGGGTCTCTCAGAGGTTCAATGCCCATGGCCCTGAGCCACAGTCAGCAGGCCAATGGAATGAAATGGAGAGACCATCTCTAACCCGGAGCGTGGGCATCGCTCAGTGCTGTCCTCAGTGCTATCCACATAAAGGTTTCCGCTGAGTAACTGCAGCGTATTTTTATTTATTTTTTGAAATACGTTTTTATTGATTTTTAGAGAGGAAGGGAGAGGGATAGAGAAACTTCGATGAGAGAGAAACATCTTTGATCAGCTGCCTCCTGCACTCCCCCTAGTAGGGATTGAGCCCACAGCCCGGGCATGTGCCCTGACCTGGAATCCGGCCAGTGACCTCTTGGTTCCTAAGTCAACGCTCAACTACTGAGCCACACCAGCCGGGCACCTGCAACCTGTTTTTAGAAAGCAGGGGTTTCCTTAATGCTGAGTCATGCTGCGTCCCGCTGGGAAGTCTCATGTCAATCCCTGAACCATGTCTCGCATCTCTCCTTGCCAAGGTTCTTCCTGCAAAAAGTACCTCAACTGTGTTAAACTTCAGCTTTGCAGGAAGGTTGACCCGACCAACTAAATCCTTGGTGATATAACTGTCTAAGCATCATCTAACCCTTTTCTTTAACTGCTGTGCGGTCTTGCACCATTTCAAAGTACAAGTCCTGGCTGCCTTGAAAGGGCACTTGCTCTCTGGGGGAGCCCTTTAGAAACGTGGATTAGTCCTCCAAGCTACCCTACGCAGCAGGTACTATTATTATTTCCCTTTTAAAGATGGAAAAGCGGTGGCTTAGTAAGAGTTTTAGGAATCCTTGCGGAAGTTTGAATTCAGCAAGCGTTTTAGAATGAGTAAGCGGCAGTCACATGCAACTGTCTATTGCCAAGCCATCTCTTATTAGAGCGGGAACTGGGGTCCAGCACGCTCGGTCGGACTTGGCTCCAGCACTCTACCTGTGTGACAGTGGCAGACTTTAACCTCTGCACCCTGGCCTCGCCCATGAATTAAGAGAAACAAGAGTCGATCAATGTTGGGGAGTCAGTGCAGGAAGTTGGACTGTGATGGGGAGTCGGTGCTGCTTCAAAATGTGCCTTTCCACATAGCACCAGATAATTAAAATCGCCAACTCCACCACTGCACCTGTCGCCAATCACTCAAGGATGCACTTTAAGAGGCATGTACTACATTCTCATCAGGTGTGATGGATTTGGTGATGAAATAGTTGGCAATGGAAACGAGGCCCAGAAAATGCAGTAGAAGACACAGTGGGAATGTCACCCACATCTTTTCTTCAGTCCCATCTGAGCAGTTTCCACAGGGACACAGTCAGGTCTGGGAGTGTTTACCGAGGGCGGGTGTTATGTCTTTGCTACGGTCTGGAGTGTGGGGTGCGGGCATATAAGCAGGCTGGCTGCCCAAGGTCCCCGGACTACAGGCAATAGCCCCTATTTCTGGCAAAAAGGGAAACACTCTAATACTTTTAGAATGAAGAACTGTTTGCAATTTATGACTTCCAGTAAGAAAACAAGGGTTTCCATGGCTTCCTATCGAAGAGGTGTGTGTGTGTTTTCCCTTCCAAAAATCCTGGTTGATACGGAAATGTTTCCTTTTTGAGAACCTGGCACAGGAACGCGCTCAGGAGCCCGCCGGGCAACTGGGCTACTCGCTGCACTTGCCTGACTCACGCACCTTATGTGGCTTGGCCACCAACCAGCTGGCCAGCGGGGAGCAAGTGGAAGGGGTGGTTCTTTTCTGGTCACCGCACTCTGATAAGCAATCAGGATCCAAGATGCTCTGTGGGAATCTAGACACATGCCTGTTATTCAGAATCCCGTCTGGAGGATCCTGAGCTATGAACCCAACTGCTTCCTGGGGACGGCCAGCTCTGAGCCAGGCGGCGGTAGGAGTGCCAGGGTTCCCCAGGGCAGCCCAGTGAGATTGAGTCCTCTCAGCTCCAAGATCCTGTTTGACCCGGGAAGACCTGGCCAGACAGCATCCTGAGGCAAACAGGTACACACAGGAGGCATTAACCCCTTCGGCCAAATAACAGCCCCTTCGGAACAGTCATCTGTCATCCAAACACTAATCACCCCCGTCAATCACCCCATCTAGTTTGTTATCATCCGTATTAGGTTAAAAAGGAAGCACACACAAAGAAGTCTGTTTTAACCTGAAATAATTTTGTTGATATTTGAATTGCGTTCAAGTGGGACATTCGCTTGAAACCACAGAATTCTCCGTCTGGATTATCATAGTACAAAAACCCTTCTCTCCCCCCCGCACCCCACCCCCCAAGCCAAAAAACCCCAAACCCACAACTCAGCTTCAAATGAGTTTTAAAGAAATGAGACTCTAAATATTTACATATGGATCGAGAAATAAATCACAAAACTATTTACAAAAATACACAAGCCGTATATGCAGTAACAATTTACACGGGTTCACAAAAATATTAAACCATAAAAAAAAACCCACTATATAAATTAAAATTAAGGAACTCAAAAGTGTGGTCTACGACGTCCTAGGATGCTTCTCACATGCAGGTCATGGTTGAAAAATCAGGTTTTGCTACCTCAGAATCTACACTGACAAACAACCATTTTAATCTCTGAACACTTAACAGTACGCATCGGACAAGGTAGAGCCCGCGCACACTGTGTGTCACAGTTAACACACCATCCCCGGCGTTTCTGGCACACACAGCGCTGACAGTCACATGCCTCTAACCACTGGGAAGTAACCTCCTGACATACGCTTGCTTTCATCATCACTTCCTTACACACCCTGCTCAGGTAACGCTTGGCCGATACTGGATGGGTGGTGGGCAGGGCAGGGGACAGACGTGTGGCCTTGGCAGGCTCCCTCATTAGCAGAAGGGGCAGATTTCAAATCCACACTGTGTGCATCCGCTGCCGCCTCCGATGTGTGAACCGCCTCTCCACCCCCTCCACACTCTGTCCAGGTGAGCCCTAGAATTTTCAACCTGACCCTAACTGTTTTCTAAAAATGCTCTCTGTCATTACAAACATGTGCAGGCCTCCCCGTGGGGCCGTCCAGGGATTGCGTTTTAAAAGGAAACTGGAGACAGTAAGCAATAAGGCTCAGATGAAATTTAGTGACAAGAGAATGGCGCCTCTGGGGCTGTTAGCAACGTCTCTGGCCAGACACCCGGGGAATATTGATTTCGATCCAACCACACACTGGCATCAGGATCTTGCCAAAGATAAAACCTGGAGAGAGGATTATGAGAATCCCAATAGAAATTTGGGTTTGATGCATAAGGCAGTTCCATTTCCTTGATCAGAATGCTCCACGCCACCGTTGGAAAGGAACCATCCTTGCCGGAACCGGTTTGGCTCAGTGGATAGAGCGTCGGCCTGTGGACTGAAGGGTCCCGGGTTCGATTCCGGTCAAGGGCATGTACCTGGGTTGCGGGCACATCCCCAGTGGGAGATGTGCAGGAGGCAGCTGGTCTATGTTTCTCTCTCATCGATGTTTCTAACTCTCTATCTCTCTCCCTTCCTCTCTGTAAAAAATCAATAAAATATATTTAAAAAAAAAAAAAAAAAAGAAAGGAACCATCCTTCATCACACTATCTGGAAAGTCGCACAGGCGGACTATACTGAGGTAACCCGGCTCACAGTGATTTGCCATCCGATGTCTACCCGACGGTATTAGAAAGGGAAAGACACAGGCAACGTCCCTTAAATAACCAACTCCGAAGTTAAGGCTGTTTCTACACACAGGAAGTGAAACAACGCTAGGCTGTACCTAGAATTCGTGTTTCACACTCATACCGGTAATTTGAGTCATTTTTTCTGTCATCAAAATATTTACCTGATATTTCTGAGCCCATAGGACACGAGTAAAGTAACTGCTTTGAGGAACTGACCGTAGTGTTTACAAAAGACTTCGGTCGCAGGAGAAATTGTGTGTGACCACAAATCCACGAATATTAAGACTGGACGGAGGGATTTTTCAGCCACGCCCTTCTGGACTCACAGCCTTCTAAATCCTTTTTCTTTTTTACTAAAAATAATATATATATATATATATATATATATATATATATATATATTGCTTTAGGAGAACAAACGGTGTGAAATGTTTTACCAGGATGATACTTTGCCAAATAGTGAGGAAAAAAAACTGTCATTAAAGCCATCTATGTCTTCGCCACAGCAGCTTTTTCCGATGGCCATGCTGCCGGGAGAACACAGGGCCGTGTGATCACAAAGGGCAATGGGCTGCCTACTTGATAAAAAGATGGTTAAAGTAAAAAATAAAATTAAAATCAGTGCCGTCTATTCACCAAAGACCAAACTCCTGTCACAGCACCCGCGGTTCGTGTACCGAGCGGGAGCCGGCCAGGTTGCCTAAGGGACGCTGGGCCAGGCGGGTCTGCACCTTTAACGGGAAGGCCCGAGGCCCACAGGCCTCTTCACAGATCGATCCCGGGGTTTCTTCTACCAGGATCCTGACGGAATCCCTCTGATCAATTCCGGGGCAACAAAGGAAAACCTTACAGAGTATGTTCACATATAAATAAATGTGTCATTCTTAAAACTTTATTTCTTGGCCTAAATATAAACCCTTAAAATGCAGTCACACGTGTTTTTTTTTATTTTTATTAAATAAAAAAGGAACTGGCATGACTCCTAATCTTTATACAAATTCACAGCAATCATAGCAGCATAAATTTAGCCTCTTAAAAGATTTCTTCCTTTGCTCTAAATACAAGTTAATTCCAAGTTTTATAAAAGCCAGAGCAGCGACCATCCAGTGAATGGAATGAAAGCCCCCAGGTGTGAATGTATAAAAATCAAGTGTTACTAAGAGTCCTGGAATGAAATGACAACCGAAACGCGTCCTGGTAAAGGCAGGACTGCCTTGCTCGCCTGGCGCGCGCGCACGCGCGCGCGATCGGGGTTGAGTTGAGAAAATGGAATTGCGTTGGGCTCGAGAGGTGCCTAGTCCAACTCGAATCGGGAATGAGTGCAACTCTCAAAAGAAAGTTGTGGGTGCCGGGCACGTGTAACATGCCCACAGAGTTATCAGAATGGTGCCGGAAATGCTGGTGTCGATGGCAGTTACAGTAGACTGTGATAGCAGAGGGGGTGAGCAAACAGCACGCCATTCCTCCGGGCAGAAACGTACCCACCCGGGATGCCCGCGGTGAAACGGGGCTGTGTGCTGCACCGTTATTGCAGGTGTACGAACAGGTACTACATAGCTACTGTAAGGATCCCCAGGAAACCTGCAGTCAGAAACAGAACTTAACGTGTACGTTTGCCATCATGATCAATTGCGTGTTGATCTAGTCAAACCACGCTGGGGGTCGTTTCCATTTTTAATGAAGAAAAAAAAGTTGCTTTAGGGAAACAAATGGTGTGAAATGTTTTACTAGGGTTACAAGTCACTAGCTCTTCTTAAGAGAAACGGTAACTGAAGGCGGAGGGCTCACTGGAAGCAGGGACAGAGCTCTCTGGTGCTAACAGCGCCCCCTGGCGCCCGCCTGAGAATGTCTGACTCTGCCTTTGACCATCCCTTCCCCTGGGATCTGAGCCTGTTCCACGGGGAGCTGAGAAACACCTCTGAGGAGTAAGGATGCACAGGACATGGGGCAGCCTGGGTCTACATGGTTTGACTCTTTATGATGACTCTTTACTACACGCTTAGTTTTACTTCCTGTATGTTTTAGTCAGAATGTGCTAAATGTTCAACTGACTTAGCTGAAGGATCAGGGGGGTTTTCTCTGTTGGAATTTAACACGAGACGGGGAGAATGACACGACAGCTGGGTGCCAGCCTGAGCCAGCGACACGGGCCCTGGAGGCGCTGGGAGGAATGCAAAAGGAAACGGATGGCAACTGCTCTGCGACACCAGGAAGGACAAAGCCACATTCGAACGCAGGTCCAGGCAGTCCTCAGGCTCGTACGGATGCGCATGAGGTGGCGACAGGCTCTCTCCGAGGTTGTCACCACCGTGCTTTACAACCACTCAGATCTCGTCTAGTGACAAAGCGAGTCCTTAGAGGCGGAAAATGGAACAGGAAGGGGAGAAGGGTGGCGACTGATTTTTCTTACTATGTTTTGTTTTTTAATGTGGTTGGGGGGGGGGGGGGGTTGTAGCTTTTTTCTTTTCCTTTTTTTTAAATCTTTTTGGTTACTGAAAAAAATAGAACAGTCCACTGTCCAGCAGAGGCTGCTTCAACTCTATTGCTCTCGGGGCTCATTCAGCGTGGACCTGGGTTTCGGGGTGCTGCAGGGACAGCTCCGCGGGCAGGAAGGCGCCCTGCCCCAGCGCGGTGGCGTAGGTCCTGCTCTGCGGGTGGGCGAAGCCAGGGGGCAGGTAGGCCCCCATGGCTCCTCCCGCGAAGCCTCCTCGCTGGAGCTGGGGCGGGGAGTGGTAGCCCTCCAGGTTGTCGTACTGGGACACGGTGGCCAGGCTGCCCTGGCGCCGGCCGTGCGCTGGGTACTGGCACAGCTCCCCGCTCTGGGTGTGATGGAGCTTCAGGCTGTGACTCCGCTCCGGCTTCGGGGGTGGGACCGAGGCCTGGCCGAGCGGCTCCTCCTCCGGGTAGCAGTCTCGGGGGTGTTTGTCTGGGGCGGGGGGCTGCCTGGCCCGAGGCCTCTCCAGCTCTTTGCAGAGCCTCGCCTCTTTGTGGTTCAGTCGCAAGGACTCGGGGCCCACGGTCATGTACTTCCCTCCAGAGTTATGGTAGCTGGCGGGCTCACAGGCGTCCGGACTCCCTTTGGCCCCATAATCTAAGTGGCCGGCCCCCTGGGGGTGAGGGGGCCCGCTCTTCGGCTCGCACAGGTGCCTATGGCTTGCTTCCTGGTGTGCCCTGTGCTCCGGGAGGCCGCAGCCCGGGTCGTGGAGCTTGCGGTTCCTGAGGCTGCTCTGCTTCTGCGGGAGGGACGGTTTCTCCGGCTGCCCGTTGCCGTGCCCACCGTGCCCTCCGTGGTAATGGGCCCTGTCCAGCTCGGCCTCCGGGTGCTTCCTGTAGAAGGGGTCGCCGCCCTCGGGGCTGAGGGCCTTCCCCGGGGGCCGGGCCTCCTTCCCCTCGGCCACGGAGAGAAGTCCAGTTTTCCCAGGATCGGATTTGCTGCGCAGGTGGATGACATAGAGCCCGCCCAGCTCGTCCTGCAGGGCCGGGCCCATGTTGTCGTACTGGGACATGACGGGCCCCTTCACCTTCTGCCGGGCCCGGCTCTCCCTGCGGATGGACTGCATGCGGTACTTCTCCATGTCCTCGAAGTCCCACGAGGTGTAAGTGTGCTTCCCGTCGGCGGCCGGGGGCATGCCGACGACACCGTGGTCATTACCGGAGAAATAGCCGGTCACGGTGGCCCGGGGCCGGGGCGGCAGCCCGGGGTACCCATACAGGCTCTTCCCCTGCAGCCGAGGGTTGTGGAAGGCGAAGTCGCGGCTGGGCAGGCGGTGCAGGGGCCGCAGCTGCACGGTGCCGTAGGCGTCCACGTCGCACAGGGCGCCGTCGGGGCTGTAGTAGGAGCCGGAGGAGCTGGAGTAGGGGCTGTACCGGTAGTGCACCCGGCCGTTCTCAAAGTAAGGCTGCAGCTGCGTGACGTGGTAGTCCGAGCGGGCCTGGGAGGCCGGGTATGGCTTGTACTGGTACAGGGGCCTCGGGCAGTAGGCCGGCTCGTCGTCGGGGGGAACCTCCGTCCGGGAGATGGGGACGGAGCGGATCATGGCAGCCGGGGGGGGTGTGGAGAGACTGCACCCTCCGGATGGTGGGGTACGGGTCTTCCGGGTAGCAACCGCCCCGAACAGATGAGCTCAGAGAAGACACGTACTCGACCCGGCTGCACGGCTTGGAGTGGTGTCCGGACGCGCTTCTCCCGGGGGCCACGTAGGTATTGTAACGGGGACCCACGGAGGCTGGCGGCTCGGACCGGGCCCCGTAGGCGTGGTGCGGCTCCAGGCCGCTGTGATGGGGCGGCACACTCTGGGCGCGGTACTGGCAGTTTGGAGTCATATTGAAATGCACACAGTTTTCCGGACCGAAGGGCTCGGGGGTGACGTCGGGCCTCGTGAAGGTGGCGTAATCGGCTTTCGGAGGCGCGTGCTTCGGCTGCGGGGCGGGAAGTGGCAAAGGCAAGACATCATCCCCGGCGGCCGAGGCGAAGGGATGGTAACTGGCGCCGCCGCCGGCCGCCTCCGCACCACCGCAGTGGATGGCGGCCGCGACTTTACTCTCCATCGTCCGGGTGGGGGGCACTGGGGCCGGGAAGCCACAGGGGCCATGTCCGGGGGCGGACTCCGCACGCAGGTGCAGTGGGGGCGCGCGGGGACCTTCCCGCAGCTTTTCGGGGAGGCCGGGCTGGACAGCAGGACACACAGTGGGGGCAGAGGCGGGACACGGAGCGGCAGCCCCGCCGTCACCGACGAGGCCGGGAGGAGGGTCGTCTGCGGCCCTGGGTTCCGGCGGCCTCTCCGGAGTGGGCACTACTCCTGGGACCTACAGAAAAATGAGGACAGCGTGAGTTTTCTCTTGTGCTCCCCTCTATGGAATCAGCACCATCACAAGCTGAGGCTATGCGGAAAGCAGCTTGAAACTCCCCCAGCCACACGGTCGTGCTGGCCAGGACAGCAGGCCACCCTGTCCCCACAACCAGGAAACGGCCCGCGTGGCCACCTGGCGGAGCGGCCACCTCCATCGTGAGGGCTGTTCTAGCTGGTGATGGGTATGAAGGCGAGATGAGGTTGCCTGTGACGTTGTCTTAACGTGCAGACCACAACAGAGGTTTAATCAAGTAACAGTCATGCTTAAAAACATATGCTGACTCTCTGCCCAGCTCAGGCTCACCAGCAGCAGGAACACTTGGCTAAACAAAGAGAGGGGTTCTCTCGGGAGAGATGTTTGAAGTGGGGAGCTGTAAGCCCCAGGGGGCACTGAACTCCAACAGGTACCGCCCCCTCTGCCTTCGACCCGCCCTAGGGTGGCCGCAGACGCCAGGGCTGCAAACACCCCGCCTTGAGATGCAGCTGTAGACACAGCGTCCTCCAGGGAAGACTAGACAAAGGTTCAAGGTGATCCCAATACACCTGGGGCATTTTTTTAAAAAAAATATGAGAAAATTCGGACGAAACCTTAGCATTTTGCGTACAACATTCTCTCATCGAAATGGGTGCCCGCTGGACTGCAGAACCTGCTGCTTCGTGTTGAGAAAATAACCTCACTCTTCTAAAAAGCCTTACACACCTCCTGAGACTCAAGCGCCCGTATCGGGCAGACAGGAATAACCGGCGGGCGACGTTCAATGACTTGCCCGAGGTCACGATGAGTCAGTGCCGGGGCCGGGAGAACCAGGGCAGCCCTGATACCCGAAGCCCCGTCTGACTCACTATCACCTCTGGTATCGCTCTGAAGAAACTACCCGGAGGCTGGCGGGAGGCAGCAGCAGCGGGCAGACGTGGTTAGGCCACGGTCGTTGTGTAACTGCTCCTTCCTGAGAAATACCAGCAACGAGGAAAAGGCAGATCCCAACCTCCAAGGGGAAAAGCTTCATGAAAACCCGCCCGAGGACTGGAAAACAGAGACCATGTCTGACTCCAAGACCACCCCCTGCTGAAAAGGGACATTCCTTTGCAAAGTGCATTTCCTTCCCTGCTTCTTACCTTGTGGGAATTATTTAACCCTGCGCAGGCCGTTGCTGGCACCTGCCCCACAGCTGGTGACGGCTCTGCTGGTCTCTGGGAAGGAGGTGGGGGAAGGGGCCGGTGGGTTCTGTGCGGACGCTGGAGGGTGGCGGCAGCAAAATCCATCGAGGTGGGCTGCTCCGCCGGGTCCCAGCAGGCTTCCCAGGCGCCTGTGTCAGGCGCCGCCGCCGGCGCTGCCACATAAGCCAGGCCGGCTGTGCTGACAGGCTCCTCGGGGGACCCAGGAGGAGGGCAGGGTTTGTCTCTAGAGGGTGTGGGAGGTTTGTCAGTGAGTTGTGAGGGCTGATGGGGCTGATCCACACTTGCACTGAGATAAGACGGCGGCTGATCTCCACTGTAGAAGTGAACTTGAGTCTGGTCCTGATCCGCGAAGGAGACGGTCGGCCCGGTGGTCTTCCCGGGCTGGTCTTCCCGGAAACTGATGTGCTCGTCAGACTGCGAGCCTGTTAAAGGACCTGCAGTGGCTCTGGCCTGGTCTGGGTCCCCAGGTGCACAGGCTCGATGGGGCTGGAAGTCGGCCTGGCGGGGCTGCTGCCCGGACTCGGGGGCACTGGCGTGGGCTTGGTGCCCGGCGGCGGCGGCCGGGTCGGGCAGGAGCTGGTGGCCGCTCCCAGATGAGTGGTTCGGGAGGAGGAAGTGCTCTGCGGGCCCATCGGCTGGGACACAGGCTTTGTCCAGAGTCATGTGAGGATGGTAAACAGGCAGCTGCTCTTCGGCTGCAGCCGCAGCCGCGTCTCCATAGTTCACCGGAGCAGACTGGCAAGCACCTGGTCTCTTCAGTGACTGCGTCGAGGCTTGCTGTGCGGACTCGGCTAACGCCAGCGCCAACAGGCGGGCGACGTTTTTCGGAGGCGGTGGCGGTGGGATAAGAGACACTGAACTGACAGGCATGGCCTCCTGAGGGGGGTCATGGGTAACTGCTCCTGGTGGGAAATTGGGAGAAAAAATGAGAGTGAAAAGGCCGCTTGTGTTATCCCATCTATGGAAAGCCAACACTCCCCGTTGGGGCCCTAAAAGACAGGGGCCTTCCATATTTCAAAATGGCAATCCACGATCTTCCGTCCCACATGCAACATCTGCCGCAGAAACATCTGGTTCAGAGGAACACTAACACTGAGAGGGGGTGAAGCCTGCCCCTCCTCGTGAGCTGCTACAACAAGCAGGTCCCCCACGTGGCTCAGGCAAGATGGCTTAGAACACAAGCTCCATGCGCTTGCGGATGGCTTAGGATGGTTTTACCGGTGGAGGCTGGCTGGTTAACGTGGAAGGCTAAAAATACAGGCATTTTACCAGAAGAGAAAACAGAATCAAGAGCTACGAAGTTGTGCAAAAAATATCCATGGATTCTGACTGTCCAAAGAGACCCGCGGACTCTATGGAGTCGGACACAGGACCACCGGCCCTTCGCGGGTCTTGTTTGAGTTTAGTGTAAGGCTTGGAGCACTCAGCACCACCCGGAACCGCATTCTCTTTGACTAAAGGGCAGGTGTGAAGTGAATCTCTCCCTGACAAGGCACAGGTGGCACAGGGACATGAAGATCCTGCTCAGCTTAAAGAAAGAGTGGAGGAAAGCAAACGGTACCTGTCTGAGCCTGTCCAGAAGGTACAGCCTTACTCTGACCGTCGGACACGCACGGCTCCTCCTTCTCCTGTCCCGGCGCCTCTACCTCTGCGGCCGCTGCCACCGCCACCGCCAGGCCTGGGGGCTGGACTCCAGGCTCACATCCTTCCAGGGCCTCCCTCTCGTTTGCCTTCATCTTTCCTACCTGGGGAGGGGATCTAGTTCCGACGGCACTTTCGTCCACACCTGTGTGCCAGGCGGGAGGAGATCGGGTCTGGGCTGCCGTGGTGGAGGCAGTGGCGGAGGCAGTGGCGGAGGCCGTGGCGGAGGCCGCACTGATGACTTCCGACACCCGGGGGGGAAGGGTCACTGAAATGGGCTCAGATATGTTCAGAGAAGGTGATTTGCCTAATTTCCGTCCGATTTTTGGCGAGAATGCGTAGACAACCTTCTCCGTGAAGGAGGACGGCTTGGCGGACTTCTCCTCGCTCGGGCTCAAGTCCAGGGTGAAGAAGGGGCTGGGGGTCTCCCGCAGAGGAGACATGGGCTCAGAACTGGCAGTGCTGCCCGGGGTCTGGGCCCGGCTGCCGCCGGCTTCCGAGTCCCTTTTATTTGCACTTGGCTTATCCTTGGGGTATCCCGTGGGGGAGTCTAAAAAGGCAGCGCCGCCCTCGGGGCCCTCGGCCTCGGCCTTCGGGGGGCTGCACTGAAACGACATGGGGTCGAAATCCAGGCCGGCCACGCCCATGTCCGGCGGGCTCAGGTCCACATCCTCGGCCGAAGGGGGGGACACCAGGGCTGGGATGTGGAGCAGCCCCACGTCCTCCTCGCTCTCGTTGTCGTGGGGCAGGTTGTCGTAGGAATTGCAGCGGTTCCCCAGCATTTCTCCGTTGAAAGAGGCGCTCAGGGCGTCGCTGCTGGATCTCGGTCTCCTGGGCCGGAACAGCTTGGAGTCACCTGGGGAACGGACGAGAGTCTCTCAGTGTGAACGTCACAGGGGCACCCCCGCTGCTCACCTACCGAGGACACACGGGGAAAGGAAAGGGCACGTCTCCTTTTCTTACGGGTAACTGTCTCTTGGGGCTCACAGATGGGGCCCCCAAGCCAAATGCTCAAGGACACGCACCTCTGACATGATGGGAGGGAGAAGGCAGAGGCTGTCGATTTCCATCGGAAAAGGACTCAGAGCTGCCAGGTTCGACCACTCGTCCAACACTGACTTTTGTTGTGACTTTAGGCGAGTTTTTTATTTCTTTTTGTCTTATTTTATCACTGACCTCACACATGACTTGTGAGGCAAAATCAATCACTTTATTTTTATTATTTATTTTTAAAATGTATTTTATGGATTTCAAAGAGGACGGGAGAGGGAGAGAGAGAGAGAGAGAAACATTAATGATGAGCTGATGGGCTGCCTCCTGCACGCCCCCTACTGGGGATCAAGCCTGAAACCCGGGCACGTGGCCCTGACAGGGAATCGAACCGTGCCCTCCTGGTTCCTAGGTCAATGTTCAACCACTGAGCCACCCCGGCCGGGTGGAATCATTCACTTTAAATAGTACTTTGGATACACAGCAGCAAAAGAGGTTTTTGTTTAGAGGGAAAAATTCTCATAACCCCCAAATTTCTAAAAATGAACTTCTCAGTTTAAAAAATCCCTACAATCCTATAAAGTATTAACATCTATTTAGTAAGGGATTCCTTTCAGATACTTAAACAAAAATAATTTCCTTTTCCCTCCCTTCAGAGCGGGCTCTAAGTCTCTCAGGCAGTCGGTCCTCGAAAGTGGTGGAGGCCTCTGCAGATCACACAGTTTGATGCCACTGCCAAGCATCCTCCTGACAGAAGTCCTCTATCTCAGCATTCGATTACAATGCTGAGAGCTGCCGGAGTGAACATGTACCACCGAGAGGCAGAAACTGTCGTAATAAAAACATTCACTAATGCTCTGGCCACGTGTAAAATGAATCCCTCCTTGAAAATTATCTTCTGCTCAATCCTAGCATCTACCCAGTCCTCTACACTGCTCTATGAAGCATTCTCTTAACTAAAGTGAAATGGAAAATCCTGCAAAACCCAAAAGATGTAGGACACTCAACGACAGTGACATGGGAGGACTTGTTGAATCACAGCACAGTCACTGGCCAGTGAGGAGCTGCCGTTAGGGCAGTTAGTAAAGGAAGATGAGAAGGCTGATAGGACTTCCCAGGATACCTCCAAAGAGCATGAACTGAGCATCAACTGACTAAGGAAAACCCCTGGGCAATCAGGGTGGCTCTTGATTATTTCCTTAAAAGGGCCGTCTTTACAACCTGCTGCCTTCTTTACGAACTCTTTTCTAAAGGATTAGAAGCCAAAGATGACGTCAAGGATGTCTTACTTGCCATTACGTGGTTTTGTCAAGAGTTTTATTTCCCTGCAAGTCAACAATGAAGCAGTGCTTTGTTCATTCTGAAAATTAGTGGCAACTGTAACCTGACTTTAGACAGATGCTAAAACATATTTTCATAAACTTTTAGTTTTGCTTTTCAAGTTACAATCCACCCTTTCTGCATTATTTAGCATATAACTCGGGTCCCCATTTTAAGCAGATTGACTTTAAGTTGCCTTCTCCTGATAAGATTATCCTCCATAACTGATCTGATCTATGAAATTTAACATTAAGTTAGCCATTTTCAAGACAAAAGTCTTCTAGTCTGAGTATCAAAACTGCTTAATTGTACCCTTTGTAACACTGTGTTCTCACTGTGAAATCTAAGAAATACTAATAATATAATTTTTCACAGGGCATTAATAAATATAAATGGTTAACTTAAACCAATTCGCTCATTCTTATGCAAATTGAATAACAATTATGAAAAAGTGAAGAAATTAGAGACTGGTACTATATAAAAACATCAATGGAAAATACTAAATAGATACTAGTATTCTTAAGAAGTGATGCTCTACGGCCTCTTTGCTAAGCATGTATTTATAAAATACACTTGCTTCTTATGTTCTTTTCTGAAATACAGAATAAAACGACTGGTGCTTTTCCTCTTACCATCGACTGCATGGAGAGAAGTAAGAGACTCTTCACTCTTAGCTGACCGGAGGGTTCCCTCTGCCCGGCCACCTACAGAATCAAAACCAAACAGTGTGACGTTTTAGTCATTATTACAGTGAAAAGGAGCAGTGTTTTTCTCTACACACACTTAAACTTCCAAGAGCGATTAGTTGTACATTTTGATAACCATACTCAATTTAGCATCATGCTACCTAATGTATTGTTGTTCTCAAGTGGTTGCCTATAGGAAAAATCTCTTTTCTAAAGGGTTAAGAACTTGTGAATAGAGATGAATTTAAAAATACCTCCTTTTATATTTCCTAAAGAGGAGTGTGCTGCCATACTGGATTGAGGGTAGATGATCCTAAACCCAATGACTGGTGTGGTGTCCCTTTAAGAGCAGACCCAGAGAGACAGAGGAAAATGCTCTCTGAAGACCGAGGCGGAGACTGGAGTGACGCCAGCACAAGCCAAGGGATCAGGGTTCACACCTAACCACGGCCCTGCTGACACCGTGATCTCAGACCTTAGCCTCCAGTAGACAGCATCTCCCATTGGAGCGTGTCGGTTGTGGGTCCAGAGAAAGAAAAGAGACGCCGTGGCAGCAGGAGGAGGTGACCTGTCGGCGGGCCAGCTGCCCTCGGCGCAGCACGGGGACAGGGGCGGGGAAGGGCGCTGACCTTTCAGAGCCATGGCCTTCATCTCCGAGGGCTCGCTCTCATTGCGCTGCAGCTTCCGCTTGGAAACAGACGACGATTTCCCCAAGTTGAAAAACGAGCGCCAGCTGCCCACGGGGGACTTCTTCATTTTGTTCTGAGGCCTCCTCCTGTGAGAGAGAAACACTTCCGCAGTGAGATATCCAAGGGGCTCCCTTTACTTAGAGAAAATGAGCAAGTGATGGGAAGAACCAGAGCAGAAGAGCACAGCTGAGCACACACCCACCGGCACACGGCACACGACTCAGGGCAGCCGTGCGGTGCAGCTGAGCGTGGAGTGGAAACTGACTGTATGGGTGTCCATACCAGTGATTAGTTTCACAGGGCAGTTATCACACAGACTGCCACACTGAGACTGCCCTCACAAGCTGGGAAGTAAGAGTAAGACATATTTGGGAACAGGAAATATTAACACTCCAAAACTAGAGTTAGGGAAAGTGATTCTAGGTGTGAGCAAAGTGAATGAAGCCAAACACGAAGAAAAGGATTACGAACAGTAACTGACATACATGGAATGCCAGGCACTGTGCTAACTGCCTTCTATGTAATATCGCACTTACATGATAAAATCATATGAGGCGGGTACTACGTTCTCATTTCACAGCTAAGCAAGTTACAACACTAAGACGCTTAGTGAACTGCCTTCACGTTATAAAGCCGGCCAATGAACTATATCCTTTTTCCTAACCATTTTTCCTGTACAACGGACTCTCTTCTTTTTAAAACGACGTGGTGTTGCAATGCTTCTCGAGAAACATGTCTCTCATTCCCTAGGAAGTCTCACCCACCGTCAGAAGAGCACAGGACTGCCTGGGACTGGCCCAGAGCCACTGCAGGAATAGAGTGATAGGAAAAATACAAAGGCAAAGGTAAAACCAAGAGAACACACAGCTTGAGATCACACCGGCGAGGATTTAATGAACGCTACCTTTCCAGCGGGAAATCGATGATGGTGTGAAACTTCCCCTGTAGCGCGGCAGGTCCTTCTCCTACTTCGATGTATTTGTTTTCCGTCACCAGCGGAGAACTGATCTGAGCTTGGGTCCTTGCCTGGGCTTCCTCCAATGTCAGCAGCTTGGTGGACGGAGAGGAAATGAGCAGGGACTTGGGCCTGGATAGAGACGCTTTGGAAAGAAAGAAAAACAATAAAGACAGTCAAACGTTTCTGCACGGGGGGAAAAATGTGTGAATGTGTGGCTGTCACCCTGCTTATCTGTCTATCCATCTACCTACCTACCTGCCTTGTTTCAAATTTTCTTCATTCCGTTTTTTAAGTGGCAAAAATAATAGGGCTTTATACTAAGTGAGGAATAGAAGGTGACATACCAGGTTGTTAGCAATCACACACACACACACACACACACACACTTAGAATTCTTAAGTAATGTGGCCTTGCCTGGTATCACTCAGTATTTTTAGTTCTGGAAAGAATTTTTCTGCTGCTGCTCCATCTTACACCTTTACATCCACCAATAATAAGTAACACGGCATATTTTTTTAATGCGTCGTGAACGTAGCTCACAAAAGGTCTAATATGTAGCATTAACGAAGTACCCAGAAAATAACTGTTAAATTGTGCATTTTGGGGAAATGGCCATAAATTAGCTGCTTTCTACCAAAGACGGAGTCATGAAACTGAGATTAAAAAAAATGCAGGTTTCGCCCTAGCTGGTTTGGCTCAGTGCATAGGTCGGCCTGTGGACTGAAGGGTCCTGGGTTGCAGACTCGATCCCCAGTAGAGGGCATGCAGGAAGCAGCCTATCTATCAATGATTCTCTCTCATCATTGATGTTTCTATCTCTCTCTTCCTCTCCCTTCCTCTCTGAAATCAATAAAAATATATTTGAAAGAAAGAAAGAAAGAAAGAAAGAAAGAAAGAAAGAAAGAAAGAAAGAAATGCCGTTTCCATGGCTCTGGAAGTGTAGGTGCACGTTCCTGCCAGGAACGCACTCTGGCCGAGCCGCACCTGCCCCCTCCTGAATGACCTCGCTGATTTTCCCACTGAAGAGGACGTCCACGTGGTTGAGGATGAACTCGACGACCACAGACTGAATCCTCACTTCCATGAAGGCCGCCGTGCCGCTGAAGCAGGCGGACTCGATCTGTTTCGATCTGTGGGGCAGACAAGATCGCCATCAGAGTCACAGACATAGCAGTCTTAAAGGGCATTTTTTAAAACATGTAAATCCTTTTTTAAAAAAATTTTTCTTTATTGATTAAGGTATTACATGTGTCCTTATCCCCCCTTACCTTTCCTATCCCCACACTCATGCCCTCACCCCCCTGGTGTCTGTGTCCATTGGTTATGCTTATATGTATGCATACAAGTCCTTTGGTAAATCCCACACCAACCAGAGTAAGAAAAATACTTTCACAGGCCTCAGCTAAGTGCCACTGGCCTGTTTTGGGGAGATGCGCATAAAAACAACAGATCAGTTTTACTTGAACGGGGGGTCCTTAAGGAACACTGATGAATTAGACTTTACAAGGTGATTGGATCTACTGAAGGTCAAATGTCAAATGCAACTTACCTGAGCAGGTTTGGAGCCCAAACAATTGCTAGGTTTTTTGCATGCATATTTGTGATGGAACAATAGTCAGCGAGAAGTGACAAGTGTCTCATGAGGAACTCCAGTGTCCTGGAAAACGAAACACAACACTTTAACAACAACTCTAAAACCCATCATGTAGCAGTACAGAGCATAACAACTCCACGAACTCGTAATGTTCAATGGCAAAATGGAAACAGAACCATACAAACCCCAGCAAATTGTGTGCTGTGTACTAGGTTTAAACATTATTACCATAGAACTGTCAGGAGATCAGTATGAATTTTATACCTAGGTGTAATAACCACATCTACAGATACTACGGAAAACGTCTAAGGCAAGAAACAGGCTTCTGACAGGACTGGCTCTGAGAAAACAGCCTGAGTTTTTAAAAAACCTTTAGCAGTATTTGCTCCTGTTGCCAGACACCTGGTTTCAAGACACCAGGGACATGAACCCTCCCCTCCAGCTTCTAGACAAAGGATTCCATGAAGTTATGGTGCTCTAGTTGCGGCAGATACGCTCTGTGTGGCTTGGACACATTTTGAAAGACAAAGGAGGGCCCGGCCTGCGTGGCTCAGGTTGACCTAGGAACCAGGAGGTCATGGTTTGATTCCTGGTCAGGGCACATGCCCACGTTGTGGGCTCAAACCCCAGGGTGGGGTGGGCAGGAGGCAGCCGATCAATGATTCCCTTTCATCATTGATGTTTCTATCTCTCTCTCCCTCTCCCTTCCTCTCTAAATATAATTTTTTTTTTTTTTTTAAAAGAAGGGTTGCAAAAAAGGAAACCAGCAAACAGGCACCCAGTAGCGAGTCCATATTTTGGATTCAAGCAATTCACAGGTCTGCACACTTGTGGCCAGACATCCCAGTACCTTCAGCAATATTTCTCAGTATCATAAAACAAACACACAAAGAAATAGTTTTAGTCAACCATCCATTTGCTCACTCATGTATTCATTCATTCAACATTTATTAAAGCCTATTGCATGCCAAGTACTGTGCCAGGCCCTGGGCATACACAGACAAATAAATATAAATGTATGGACAAATGGCGTGGCTCAGTGGTTGAACTTTGATCTGTGAACCAGGAGGCCATAGTCAGGGCACATCCCCGGGTTGCAGGCTCAATCCCCAGTGGGTTGTGCAAGAGCAGGCAATCAATGATTTACTCTCATCATTCATGTTTCTCTCTCTTTCCCCCTCTCCCTTCCTCTCTGAAATCAACAAAAATATAAAAATAAATAAATAATAAATAAATAGTTGCAACTCCAAGAAAACTTAGCCAGTCAGCAGTCCATAGGATGAAAACACGTGGCTGGAATTCTGCACGGGGTTTACCTGTAGTGTGGCGGGGGCAGCTGCTGGATGACGTCATGAATCTTGATCAGCCTTTCTTCATCTGTCGCTGCTGAGACAGCATCCTGCAACCATCGTAATGCGACATCAACCAGTGGACTTTGTTGGTAAAAATCAAAGTTCTCCACTTACAATTTAGCTTTCTTCACTCTCAGGTAAATCATTCTATCTACTCTTTGGCGCTGAGCGATGAGGAAACACCATGTGGCATCAAGGAAGTAAACCTCCCCCCACACTATGTGGACATTGAAATCTATTAAAAGATAATTTTTTTAAAAACTTTATGGTCACCAACATTAAGTGTGATAAGAGTAGTGGCTCAAAGTCAGAAACTAAAAGAATGAAAATGTGAAATCAGCCAAAACTAGGAACCAGTAGCAATGACTGTTTTTTTTGTTGTCGTTGTTTTTTCCTTTAAAGGAGTCATTTTAGGCATGGAACTATTTCTTACCTGGCCAAAACAATTCTGACACATTTTGAAGAAAAAACTCCAAAGAGGACTTGATTTAAAAGTGACTGGTACTCACTGAAAATTTCTCATACAGCTGGTAGGTGAGCAGAGGGTTTGGGAGCTCTCGGAAATACAGCTTGCAGAGGGAGCCCACGGAATGGATGTCCTGAACATAGGGTTCTTTTGTCAAGTCGGGGACATGTTCAGAGTCAAATTCATGGCTAACAAAGACAGCAGAGTGACAAAATTATTTTATTAAAGGAAAAGCAAGAATATTTGGGAAAGCACGAACCCAAATAAAATATACAGACAAATAAATATAAATGTATGCACAAATGTGAATTGATACCTCAGTGAATTGTGTTTTTTTTCGAGCAGTAACTGGATGTTTGATCGTAAGTGTTTTTCTATGTGAATATTAAGGGCATAGCTTTAATATAAAGATGGACAACAATCTCTGAAATGCTTATGAATGAGCAGCTCTTCATACACAGATCTAAAAACAGGACTCAGTTCCTCATGGTTTGAATCTGTGAGATTTTGGTAATTCTGGAGACTAGGACTGAGTGGCAGCTGGTCCAGGAATAACCGTGCCCGGAAACCCCTCAGCTACAGGAAGTATGGCCCAGGAGTGGTTTATTAAAGACGGATAAGAAAGCCAGAGACAACATCAACCAATCCCCAGCCAACACCACATTGTAACAGACGGTAAAATCTGTAGCACTGAAGTGAATGGAATAAAGGTTGCGTTCAGAAAGCGAGGGCAGGTTACGCTCACTCTCCAGGAGGTTAATTAATATTAATCTACAGGCACGAGACCACTCATCAACCCAGAGGATTAGTGTTTGTGGATTTATTAGTGAATATGAGGTTTGCTGCACGTGAAAGACCGAAACTGTCCTTAGTACCAGAATCAGGTGAAGTACTTTCCAATACGTATTCCTGAAAACAGAGGTGAGCTCTGCGGTCAATTAGGATATTAAAACCCCCGTAGAGTAAACGGCAATTTCCATGCACCACAGTGAAAATGAAAGAAAAATAACACATTAAGAATAGACCAGAAGCTAAGCGATTGAGCAAAAAATAAAATCTCTATTGCTGGTGTAAAGGACACCGTGATTTTGGGGAAGATACTGAGACAGGATGTGAAATACATAACACGTGCATACCTGAGCATAGAATACAGAACAGGTATCCAAGGAGATCAGAAAGTTTCCCTCGTCAATTTTAATTAGGAATGAAAGACTAATTCTATTAATTCTATTCTGATAATGTAAACTTCATCTGCCATGGTTGTCATGGGTTCAAGTTCAATAGCTAAAATCATCAACTATTGTAAAGGGAAAACACAAGGACTGACAAGGTGAAGGGGGCATGGTGTTCTGATACTGTAAATGGCATTTAGGAAAATACACACAGAGAACAATACGTTTAGTGTTGCCTATTATTTCTAAACTATCTTATTGAATTATGGTTCTCAGTGTAAGAGACTTAATTCTGAAATAATTTCATTTTAATGAATTACAATAGGAATGAAAAAGGAAATGCCATAGCAGGTTTTACCGTAGCCTCTGGATATTGGAGGCAACGCCAGAGAGACGATATATTCCATCCACAATGCCATATCTCTCGATGAATGCCGTACAGCTCTGAAGAACCTGGGGGACTGAAGAGTCATGTTAAAGACGTGGGTTAGGTGGAAAGGACTCCGCAGAAAATGAGAATACCTTAGTTCTCATCAGCAAAATAAAATGTGCGAGTTAAAGTTATAGGAGTGGAATTTTAATCTACTACAAAAAATGAAGAGGGCATGTGTACTTAATTTCATGTCTCAACAGATAACTGCAATTTTTCACTTTTAAAAGAGTTTCTTTTATCTTTTCATAGTTAATGCTAATTCTATTTTTATCTAGTAAATAAAACACCAATATAACACAAAGGTCAAGGCAATTTCAAGTAGATAAGACCTTAATTTCCTGTCTATCTTTACATTATAAGTACTGACCTTTTGACTTAATATTATCAGCTCCTTATAAAGGGCACCCCAACAATAAGTTGAAAGAAAAGATGGGGACTGTCTGGTTACTTCACTGAATATCTGACACAAATGGCCAACTATTTGGGGCCTACACTGTAAAAAAGGACGTTCAAACTATATGATAAAGCTCTTTTTATAACCATTCAAACATGTACAGCAGCTGAAATTGAACTCTGTTTTGCAATACAGACTGGTAAATTTTTAGTAACTTTCATTTGATAGTTTTAGTTCAAATCCCCGAAAAGCAGTGCTTGGACGAACACTATTTGGTTGCAATGAACGACTATACTAGGGATGAAACACACAGGAGTGGTGAATGAAATGATATTTAAGATTAGATACTTTTAGGTAATGTATTGCACGTATAGTACACAGTAAGTCCTCACTTAACTTCGTTAAGGATTCTGAAACTGTAAGTGAAATGACATATAATGGAATCAGTTTTACCACAGGCTGATTGATCCAAACAAGAGTTCCTACACCGGCATCTCACCCACATTATAACAAAATGATGCTGAAAGAAATGATGTTATTCCAGGACTTGCTGTACATCATGATTATACCTGCAGACTTTTCCTTGGTTTTCCTGCCTTTTGTTGTCCTTCCTGCATTCTACCTTTTAAATTGTCAGATCCTGTAACGTACATTTAAAACAAGCTCCTTAGCTTTAAATGAGTTTTTTAAGCAGCTATGTTACTGAATATGTAATATGTGCCAGGCTACATGCTTTATAATGGACACCCTCACTTAAATCTCACGGAAATCCTATGAAAAAGCTGTTTCATCTCGGGGTGGCGGTTCCCAGCAGCATCTGTGCGGCGTTATTAGAAAATGCATCGTGACTTTTTGTTGGAAAATATGATTAAGGAATTAATTTCAGAGGTTATTTGGACCTTGTTTGTTTGCTTTTTCCCCCCAAGAGTGCTCTGATTATAAAATTCCTGTTTGTTTCTTCTAACTATTGTAAAAAATCGTTGGAAAAAACCTCAAACACAGAAGTAAGTTCAGACTACAGAGTTTCCTCACCTTGAGTTTTAAAATAGATTTTATATTTTGTGCCAAATATCATTTTACCGAGTGTCCTACCAAGTTCTTGCTTTTTTGTTTAAAGAAATCTCATTTGAAATTTCATCGTAAGGACATTCAGTTTCAGATATGTGCAACAAATAAAACAAGTCCGATACGAAACTGATGACGTTTGAAAACAGTTCCACTAGAATAGATTTTATCACAGTTACGGAATGAATGAACACTATAGTTATTAAACCTGTTTGCTGCCTTCTTAAATGTTGGCAACCATCCTCTCCTATCGTACTTATTAAGAATGAAAACACACCAGAAACTTCTAAGTACAAGTAAAACGTGCTGAATCGATGTGTGAAAGCTAACGAGCATGGCAAACAAACTGGAAAACACTCCCTCATATTAACGATCACATTCAAGCAAGCTTGAACAACAACAAAAAGAAATACAAAAAGAAAAAGAAACAAAAAAAATCTGACTCCATCACTCAGGGTGCAACAGTAAATGACAAATTAGTTTGATCTATCCAAAAAAAATACCATGTGGGAAGATTTTTTTTTAAAAAACCGGTTCTGTGAGTAACTGTGCTATAACCTTTAATTAACTCAATTATAAGTATTGTGGTTTGTGGGAGCTGAAACTGTAAGATCATCCTGAGTGAATTCTGACACCAGGGATCACAAATAAAAGAATTTTTGAAAGGCCTTGTCAGGCTCCTACTCGAATTCTTACAACACCCTGCTACAGGAGAAACAGGTCAGGCTTTTCTCTTGATCCCACAGGGAGGTGCTCAAAAGTTCAGAAAGTGTTAACAGGATAAGCTCTCCATAAAGTCGATTATTCACTAGGAATACAATCCAGAGAATGAGTCACATAGCAAAACATTCTACTGATATGGGCTTCCTTCTTAGAAAAATCTGGTGCATAATCTATTTTATATATTTAATTTTTATATTTTATATATTTTAAAGTCCCAACTAATAGGGTAATCATGAGGAAGAATGATCATACATATCATATATCTATCCATATTTGTATCTCCTCTCTCCTCACAATTACATATATAAAATATCAACATATCATTCTTCCTCCTCAGGGTTATTCTGTTTTCACTTAGACTTTAAATATCCTATTTAATAAAAGGCTAATATGCAAATTGACCGAACGGCAGAAAGACTGGTCACTATGATGTGCACTGACCACCAGTGGGTAGACGCTCAATGTAGGAGCTGCCCCCTGGTGGTCAGTACACTACCACAGGGGGAGCACTGCTCAGCCAGAAGCCAGGCTCATGGCTGGCGAGTGCAGCAGCGGTGGGGGGAGCCTCTCCTGCTTCTGCAGCAGCACTAAGGATATCTGACTGCCGACAGGGAATGGGTTTAAGCCGTCAGTTGGACATCCCCCAAGGGCTCCCAGACTGCGAGAGGGCGAAGGCCGGGCTGAGGGACCCCCGCCCCCCAACAAGTGCATGAATTTTATACACCGGGCCTCTAGTTACATATGATATATATTCAATTCTCCTTGTTTTAATATAAGCTTTGAAATAATCTCTCTCTCTCTCTATCTATGCACTTATGTTATGACTAGTTATAGACTATATACAGTACATATAAAGTCTCAAAATCTTAAAAAGTTTTAATTCCTCACACATTTATTAAATCAAAGACAAATTAATAAATCAATTTAATATTAAAAGCCATTTTCTTTCCTAATTAAAATTTTAGTTGATAAACTTCAAAGGTTTCTCTCAGTGTTAATTTAGTCTTTATTAAATATTCAAATTATTTCCGTCATATAAATATTTATTCATCATTGTCATCATCTCCAATAAAGAGGAAATTATTCTAAAATACCAGCTAGAACAGTGGTTGGCAAACTGCGGCTCATGAGCCACATGTGGCTCTTTGGCCCCTTGAGTGTGGCCACAAAGTTTCAATCACACTGTACGTGCACGCCTGCACATGGTATTTTGTGGAAGAGCCACACTCAAGGGGCCGCAGTTTGCCGACCACTGAGATAGAATGTATGTGACCTCAGTCTTCAAGGTTTATTAAATTACAATTACACTCTAATGTCACGAATTAACTTTTTTTCTTTTTTGTTTTTCTAATCACTTGAACAGACTTTCTCCTTTGAATCAGCCTATAGCAGAGTTCTCTTCCATGACTATTAAATTAATTTCTAACATTCTACTAGTATTTTTTCTTCTTTTTAATTAAAAAGGCAGGAAAACTAAGAAAAAAAATTACAAAGTTTGCACATGTAATATGCCACCACAATTATATTCATTTTATATATCTTCTAAGTATCCATACATTTAAAAAGGTAAACTTGCCCTAACCGGTTTGGCTCAGTGGATAGAGCGTCGGCCTGCAGACTCAAGGGCCCCAGGTTCGATTCCGGTCAAGGGCATGTACCTTGGTTGCGGGCACATACCCAGTGGGGGATGTGCAGGAGGCAGCTGATTGATGTTTCTGTCTTACCAATGTTTCTAACTATCCCTCTCCCTTTCTCTCTGTAAAAAATCAATAAAATATATATATTTTTTAAAAAGGTAGACTTACTGTTTATATATAACACTAGAGGTCTGGTGCATGAATACTGGTGGGGTCCCTTGGCCTGACCTATGGGGATTGGGCCAAAACCGGCTCTCTGACATCCCCTGGGGGGTTCTGGATTGCAAGAGGGCAGTTCTCGAGTGATGCACCCTGGAACTGGGCTCCCTCTTCTTTGGTTCCGGGTGTGACACCTGAGAACCGCAGCTGCCAAGTCACCACAGCTCAGTAGCTCCTGCATTGAGCATCTGCCTCCTGGTGTTCATTGCACATCATAGCTACTGGTCAGACGGTCAGACAGGCCTATATATATATATATATATATATTTTTTTTTTTTCCCCAAATTTCCACACTGTACTCAAATTTACAATTTTAACACCTTCAATTTATGGTTCAAAAGTGAGTACTCAAGATTTTTGCTCTCATACTTACTGCTATAATGAACATTTTTATTTATATTGAAATATAACCTTAGGATAAATCCCTAAGGGGAACTGCTACATGAAAAGAACACTATAAAAAAAAAAAAAGTTTCTTGCTGTGAAGTACCAAAATGTTTTTCAAAAAATTAATAATACACCAAGCTACCCAAAACCAACAGCATTTGTCTATTGATAAAATTGCTGCTGCCTTACTGGTACTGGATTTGTGAAAATTAATAAACAGAAATATTATTTAAAAGGCAGTCAGGAGGCTAGAAAAGAGAACTTTTATGCACCTGTCACTTAACACACACTCCTGACCCCAACAAGAAACATACCTTTCACCTCCAACAGAAAGTGATTTTTTGTCACAGGAAGTGATACTTGACCACCTCAGCAGGAGGAAGAAGACTCCTCCTTTCCCAGGAACAGCTCAGCCAATGGGAGATTGCCAAAATTCAGCCAATGGAAAGTCACTATACTTTGTACTTTCAGTATCCTCCAATGGGCACTAGGTTTACAATAGCCCAACCCCCAATCCATTAATAAGGCATTCTCCCCTTTGTTTCCCTAGACTTAGGCATGGTTTTTGGTTAGGCTACATGTCCTAAATTGCAATTCTTTGTTGTTCCTGAATAAACACATTTTGCTGGAGAAATATATAGCTGTCCATTTAATTACAGTTAATATGATCATAATTTAGAAAAGCAGCTTTATTACATTAATAATGTGTGTCAATATAAAATATCTCAAAATGGCTTGAAAATACATTTTCATGACTACAGATGAGCATAAACACTTTTCTGTATTTTGTTTACTGTATTGATATTTACCCTACTTTTCATCAGTGGTCTTAAAAAGTACAATGGGTATTTTCCATCAGGATTTAGAATTTTACAAATCATCTATTTCTGGTACTTATCAACATTATAGGTACTTTGGATACTACTTTAATACTCTAGCACAGCAGTTCTCAACCTGTGGGTCGAGACCCCTTTAGTGGTCAAACGACCCTTTCACAGGGGTCGCCTAAGACCATCCTGCATATCAGAGATTTACATTACGATTCATAACAGTAGTAACATTACAGTTATGAAGTAGCAACGAAAATAATTTTATGGTTGGATCACAACATGAGGAACTGTATTAAAAGGGCCAGAAGGTTGAGAACCACTGCTCTAGCATCTCTACAAGAACTGGTAGAGGGAAGTGCATTTTTTTTTAAATCAAAAGAAAACCCCATTTTTCTTTCTTCTTATCTATTCATTCCCCTCTATCCATTCACCATCCACTGAAATCTTGAGTCAGAACTTGATTTACAGGGAACGAAATTAAAAATTTTAGCTATAAAAGTTGGAAGACTGGGCTTGGTATTTTATAGCCTCAAAACTATGGCTATATTTTTCAAATAAGAAATTAAGTAAATATTTTAGAATAAAATGTGGGAGGGGAAAGCTGGCTGAGAAAGCTATCTGGACAGATATAAAAATAATGCCAACTGACGGTGCTTTCCGAGAATGTCTTGCTCTTCCTAAATAGATCAGAAGTATCTGATTCAAAGTACATCCTTAGACCCGTCTTTATTCTCAGCAACCCCAGAACTAAGATAAGGACCCAAGAATGTTCAATACCTGCTGCCGAACTTAAATGGAACAGAAGTTACTTGCCTAATCTATTGCACAATTGGTTCTAGAAAATCAATATGCAGAGGTTAGAAACTAGAATGATAAGAGTAGAGAATGTATGTTTACCTTCAAAACCAGAATTGAGAAGGTGCTCCCCCAGGTCACAACCAAACACCCTCTCTTTCAAGATCCCCCGCTGCTTCAGCTTCTGTTTTGTTGGCCGAGACTTCATGAATGTGCGTAAGAAAGTGATGAGCTTGCCGTGCTTCTTAGACACTAAAAAACAGGGATAAGGGAAAAACATCTTAGTTGTGGCAAGAGGTTACATTTTTACTTAGTATGAAAAGAAATGGAGGTCTTAACAGGTTGACTGCAAAGTCATGTATTAAAAGTACACTTTATATTCTATGGAAATTTTCAGCACAAGTTTAGGAAACAGTTATTTATAAAATCACAATTTTGCACTGTCTTCTCACCAGTCTGTGATTTTACTTGATGGGACTATGAGCAACTGTAAGTCTTGTAATCCGTGACTTCTAAATCAAATGGTAAACCAGCCATTTCCCTAATGCATACCTACGGATGCCCCAGGATTATGACTGGTATCTGAGCTTTACTCTAATATGTCACTTTGGAGATCTTCATAATAACTAAGGCTGAAAACGTTGTGAATGTGGTTTTATTTTCTAGTCAATTTCTAAAATATTTTACGTGGTGGTTAGAAATTGTCATGGTATTTATAACCTGGAAACTAAAACAAACAAAAAAACAACTCCCTCTTTTTCATTTTATGAAGAGGACAATCCCATTAGGATACAGAACACACTTGTCAAACTAACTGCTACATAAACGCAAAACACACACCCATAAAAAAACATTAGACCTCCTATTAACATTCATCTAGGCTACACTAAATATAACCTTAAGTCCTCTATAGATCAAGGCAAGAGATAAGTAAAAAATATTTCCACTGATTGATACATGAGAAAGACAACAGTGAAAGAACTGAATGCAAACAGATCTCTAAGCACAGCTTACAGGGTAAATTACTCTAAAATTCCACATACAACAAGTATCAAAAGCTCAGAGTGCTGGGCAGAAGGCTGTGTTGCCCCTGAAGACCTGCCTGTGGGGCATGGACATGAAAGTGGAAGTCGGCGATACTGATGATCCCGACCCTGTGAAAACCTAGGCTAATGTGTGTGTGTGTGTGTTTGTCTTCATTTTCACAGGAGTTTAAAAAGTAAAAAAAAATAAAATAAAATTTTATAGCAAACGAGAAAACTAGTTAGTAAAATCATTGTTTGAGGAACAGAAGTCTGGAATGCCGTCAACAATCTCATGAGACTTCCACTGAAGGAGGCAGAGTGGGAGTTTGGTTTTAGACAGTCAAGTGCTTATAAAACATTTCAACAGAAGAGACTGCAATGCAGCTACGGGCCTTAAGGTCAAAGTCTACCAAATATGCTGGATTAGGGACATGAAAATGATAACGCCACTTCCACAGAAAAAGTACCTCAACAATAAAACACAAACAATACTTAGACAAAAGCAAATCACTCTGACTTATATTCAATTTTCCTGTACTAGAGTTAAAATGTGACATGTGCCCCAATGTAACTGCTTCCATATTAGATATGACAGATTTTACATCCGAAATCTCTCTTCAAACCTGAGACGAACCCAACTGAACCAGTCTTTCCAGTAGTTAAAAGCTTTAACAGTATGACACACAGTATCTCCAACACAAATCTTTATGAGACCAATATCCAGTTTACAGAGCTACCCTCACGGCAGTTCAGTGAGCCCAGTGAACTTTGACATGGAGAAATGGGGCACTGGGTGTCTTAAATTACCCAAGTAAAACATTTCTCTAGCAAAGCCAAAAAAATTTTTTCTTTTTCCTAATACTTCACCTAATCTAGAGTTCTCTAAATCCAGTCTCAGAAACCTCCTAGACTGTTTTGAATTAATTTCTCAGGACATTAAAGAAAGCTAATTGGTGCCCGTTAATGGCCTCAGCATTACACTTAATTGATTACATGCATCCCATTCTAAGATCTGTAGCAAATTCAGAGTCAAGCTGACAGAATGAGATGGTAGGGGTGGGATGCGTAATACCTGCAGAGGTTGTCCTGATCAAACCCAGGTAACAATCAAGTATGAGTATAATGTGTAGCATGTCAAATGGATTTTCACAATTGTACACAAATCCTTCTTTGCTCAGAGTTTTCAAACACAGATTAAATGAGCATTTGGAAGAAAGTTAACAGAGGGGGACAGAAGCACAGGCAACTGATATTTAAGAGTTTCTTATCCTCCCAAATTCCAAGTCCCTATTGTATACTTTGAAATACTGTGAGCATCATGGCAGAGCAAGCGTACCCCACTGTACCCATCTCCCCCCCTTCCATCTATCAACAACTAGGAGGACCTTTATCCCACAACCCAGGTTCCTCTGCTCAGTGAGATTTCCTGAAAGATGCCCACAGCCGTACATCTGAAGGTGAATGTGTTGGCACGTGAAGGGAAAGCAGAATGGCACAGACAGAACAGAACCGACAACCCTGATTTCCCAGACACCTCAGCTGAACCCACAGCCTCAACCAACATGGCAGCAGTCAGTGGAGTCAGGGTACAGCCCTTACCACACAGCCCAGCAGAGAATAAGAGAGGCAGCAGCAGCCGCAGGCAGCACCCATACCTGGCTCTCTCCCCAATTACGGGAGTGCTCAGACCAGGGGAGCCCTGGGAGCAGCAGTGAAGATGTATCTCCAGCCTCCCGGCCATATCGCTGCAGTTTCAGCAGCCACAGGAAATAGGTGGCAGCAGGTGTGGGGGCTGCACCTTGCAAACTGGGCTCCCCTCTCAACTGCCACACACCCCCATCACAGTGGTGGCACCCTGAGACCCAGGTGACCTAAACACAGCCATTCCTTTATAGGTATACTAGAGGCCCGGTGCACGAATTCATGCACGGGTGGGGTCCAGCTGGCCCGCCCCAATTGGGGCCGAATGGGGTGGGCCAGCCAAGGGGAGGGGCCGCAGGCAGTTGGCCAGCTGGCCCCGCCCCCGATTGGGGTGGGGGGGCTGATCATGGACACAGTGCACATCAAAGCAACTGGTCGTTCTGGCGTCCCGGTCACTTGGCTTTTATGTATATAGATATACCACAACTTATATTTCCATTATCCTGCTGACTGCCATTTAGAGAGTTTCCAAGTTTTTATTATTACTATCGATAATTCATTGAAAAATCTCATTAAGTGCCTCACTGGGCACGAGGGAGAGAACTCTGGCATCCTCATTCAGGAGTAGGATCATTGGGTTGTAGAGTATTTTGCTTTCAGCCATATTTCTTTTATTTATTTACTTTATGACTGATTTTAGAGAGAGAGGAAGGGAGCGAAAGAGAAAAAGAAAGAAACATCGATTATGTATGCATTCATTAGCTGATTCTTGTATGTGCCCTGACCAGGGATCAAGCCCACAACAGTAGCTCATTTATACTCACTTTGTGTTAGCATCACTCTCTGAATGATTTAAACTCAAAATATAAACCAGTATCTAATCACTAGAATTCAGTCCATAATAGTTTTTCATAGACTGGTATATTAAATAAAATCTATTTTATCTCCCATTACATTCATGTAATGTCTTCTAAATGGAATAAAGGTTATCACGATAATGACACTTTATACTCTTCCTCTCTTCTCTAATTTTCCAGATCTAATTTTCCAGATGACCTAATACTCATATTTCAATCCATTTTCCTTAGTGTATCTGGTACTATCCTGAAATATCTAAATACATAGCTTTTGTATGTGATAAAAATATTCAGTAAGCATAAAATGCTAGCAATTCTAGTTGATGATTTAGAAATACATCCTTGAACCAATCGCCTAATAATTGAAAGCTTTTATACCTCACCAATAATAAATAAAACAGTCTGATGCAGGCCGTCCGTCCAATCATGCCTCATACCGGCCAGGCATGAGCAAGTGAAAATGTGAAGATAAAGGTTTTAGTCCTGATTCTGCCAAAAACTTGCTGTAAGATTTTAGACAGGGCAATTAACCAGGTTAGATCACAGGTTAAAAATAGAAAAGAAGGAATTTCGCCAAGTAATTTATGAATTCTAGCTGTCAGCTGAAAAATCATAAAACACTGAGAAAGTATAAAGCATGGAAAGCTCTAAAGTCTGTGGAAAATACCTTTGTTTTAGGAAAATTTATCAGGAGGGAAAAAGGCCACCATCTAAAACTTCATTGGCAGGCAGCGTCAAAAACATAAATTAGGCTAAGTCATCTTGGAAAGGGCTGGCATAAGAACTTAAGATAGAAAGGTCATTTAAAATGCTACTGTTTCATGTATAGTATGTTAGGCTTAGCACTTTTTAAATTAAATTATGCATTTTTCCCCATGAAAACTTAAAATAATAGTAAGGGGCCCTTTTATAACTAATTTACACAACATACTTATACTATTTCCAACACGTAATCGTACTATCTTCTTTAATTGTTAAAGCCATTCGCAACTGTTGTTCATGCCATACAATACGCCACTGTTTGTTTCATTGATTTATTTGCTAGGAAGACCTTGGTGAGCAATATAATGGTCATTTATAATATTATTTCTCTATAGATGCCGTATGTTTTATAGAGGTTAATTTTTGAATGAGGTTTAAGAATTCACTCTAGGAAGAGAGAAAAAAACGGTAAATATTATCTCTGTAGGTTCTGCCTTTGGAAAACTTGCATCCCACCAGGGCAGTGCTCAATGCAAACCCCTCCTGCCTCTCGGGGAACTGCTGCACGTAGTCTGCACTTCAGAGCGGGAATTCAGCAGCTTCAGCCTTGGATGTCATCTCTCCTCACCCCCTCAAGATGTCCAAGAAAGTCTTTAGGAAAACTTGAGTGTTAAATCTTGATATAGGGCTGAAGTGATTGTGGAAGAGAGTACAGAATCATTTTTATCACTGTATTATAAGCAGCTTGGGAGGAGAAGAGACACACAATTCTCCAACCGGTGCCGTAACAGCTGCACGGGACTACCGGGGACCGTCTCTGGGGCCAGCCCAGGGATGAGGCTCTGGAACGGGGACAGCTCTGGTATCTGCACATTCCATCCTCAGAGGGAGGACACCAGGTATTTGAGAAATGTCATGTCTACCCAATGCTGAACTAAAAATAACACGGACAGTCATGGCTCTTGGCTGAAAAACTAGGAAGCTACTAGCAATCACATTAATCAAATCGGCTTCCACTTACTCATGAGAGAGAAGAGGGGGCATTTTCAAAATCCTTTAAAAAAAAAAGATGTATTTTTATTGATTTCAGAGAGGAAGGAGAGGGAGAGAGAGATAGAAACATCAGTGATGAGAGAGAATCATTGATCAGCTGCCTCCTGCAGGTCCCATACTGGGGATCGAGCCCACAACCCGGGCATGTGCCCTGGGCAAGATTTTCCAGTACCACTCCTATGTAGCCAGACACACTGGTGGCTAACAAAAATACCTGGGGATTGGAATAAAAATGGACCTTTCTTCTGCTCACTTAAGGATGAAACCAAAGCATGTCATGCTGCTGCTCTTCCTAGAATACATAGAGTGATAAATCAGAGATGGCGTGCTACGTCAGACCTTAGAAGTCACTGTTCCCTGGGGAAACCGGTCACAGGTTAAAACACTCTTGTCATTTACATAATACATTTGCTTTTCCAGGCGCTACACATTTCAGTAATAAATATCAACGAAGGTTCAAATTTAGCTTGCGTGCCTTTTTAGGGAGATATAAAAAAGCTATACATTTTCCTCAGTAAAACGGATACTGATTTTTATTGTAAATTTTAAATTAAACATTTAAATAATAAGTGATTGGTGTTGTTCCTTAACTTTATAAAAAGAGCAAAGAAAAAACAAAATTTAACGTGGTGACTTTACCACCTCAGTTATATAAGACTGACTGCACTTCTAAATACAGAACAAAAAGGATTTGCATTTGAGCAGAGGCGAGTAGGAGGAAACAAGATGTGGGTATGAATTCCTGACACTCAGATCCCAACACTAGGAGGATGAATATGACACAGGCTATGCAAGCAACTCTGCCAAGGATTTTAAAATAATCCGGGTTCCTATTTTTCTAAGATGAACTCGCACTGTTTGACAAAAGTTTAAATACTAGTACTACCCCAGGAGGACATGTATTTATAAGTTTCCTCTTATGAAATGTATCTGAAAACTTAGAACCTTAAGCTTAACAGTGTGAAAACTCTCTTGTCTTGAATTTTTTTTTTAATATATTTTATTGATTTTATACAGAGAGGAAGGGAGAGAGATAGAGTTAGAAACATCGGTGAGAGAGAAACATCGATCAGCTGCCTCCTGCACATCTCCTACTGGGGATGTGCCCGCAACCCAGGTACATGCCCTTGACCGGAATCGAACCTGGGACCCTTCAGTCCGCAGGCCGACGCTCTATCCACTGAGCCAAACCGGTTTCGGCATTAAATTTTTTTTTTAATTAGACTAAAATGTAATCATATTCCCTTTAATATCACACACACTTGCACTTCGTTAAGCTATGGAGTTTGGTGTAGAACACGACTATGTACGTGGTTTTTGTTTGCTTCTAAGGGTTGGGTTTGTTTCTTTTCCTTTTTTTTTTTCCTTTCAGGAGCTGGAGGGAAACGTTTCTATATTTGAGAGCATTGAACTGATGACGAAGACTCTACCGAAAGCAATAATCGTCTTGGAATCTGCCCTACGCAAGACCTCACCTTTCGCTTGGGGAACAGGGACATGGGCTTCTGCGACAGACAGACCTGAGGGTTTGAATCCTTAGCTTCCTATTTTGCAAGATCTTGAGCAAATTACCTAAGTCTCAGCTCCTGCAAATGCACAGTGAGAATGACAACCATAATACACATCACAGCACTATGATGCTTTCATGAAGTTAGAAATAGGCCAAGCGCTCACTCAGGAAGTGTCGATCCACAGGGGTGATTTTGATGACTGCAGCTGTTCTTGACCTTTGGTCTGAGAACCTGTAGGATCCTGCATGGCACAGAGCTAACCAGAACCTGAGGCTTTGCAAACCAGGTTCCACGGGCCCTGGGTGTCCCTCCTGAGTCAGGGCTGGGACCATCAGGAAGGCGCGCACACAGTCATTTTCCAGCCCCTCCTCCTGTCATGCTCTTCAATGTGAACTGAACCTCAGAAACCTCAGACTTCTGCTCTCTTCCACTGAATACTTATAAAGTATTAATTACTACATGATACTGTAAAAGAGGTAAGTTCTGGTCTCAAACCATGAACATGAGCTACAAGTGTAGGGTTTTTTAGAGCTGACAATGAAAAAGAGCTCTGAAATTTGAACCCCCCCTCGCCCCATTGACAGTTTTGAAAATTAAAATGTTGATATCATTTAAACAGTAGAACTTTTCTGGCAGGGGTGGGGAGGGGTGCTCAAATTCTTAACAGGGCTGACCTGTGATTGGTTCAGGGAAAACTCTGGTGTCCCTGCTATGTTCATGAAAGGGCTAAAGAAGGTCCGTAGAGACGCGGACTGCTACCCCAGTGGCAGGAAATCCCTGCAGGAAGAAACACACTAGCACAAGTATTTCATGGACAGAGCTGGCGATCCTCACCAATGCCAACGAGGAAAAAACACACAACATGGGAGGTAACAGGGCAGAAGGGTTACTTCCTCCTGCTAATTTGAGCAGCCTCTTTAGTAAATCCGTGCTGCCGATGCTACACTAACCCACCAGGAAAGGATTTAAATGATTTATACTGGTGGCTTGTGAAGCACAGGTAGGCTTTTTTCATCATAAAAACGTTCGTGCAATAACTTAAGGTCTAGAAAACATTAAGACAGAAGCTGATTTCCAATAGAAAAATGGGTAATGCCCGACTAGGAAAGAGATACATTGCCCAGCCCGTACGTGGTACAACCGACTTCAAAAAAAATGATGATCCCTCTACAAGCATGAAGCCTCAGCTATGCAATTTCTAGACATTCCAAACACTCACCAGCCATTCGCTTCAAAGCCACCAAGGACACATGTGCCCAAATAAAACGCAAAAACAGTCACCGTGAAACATTCCGGATGCTGTTGGAGGGAACGTCTGAATTTAGTTGAGGTAGCCTTACCTTTTGCGGTGGCACAGGTTTGAGGATCAATACTTAAGATTATTCCAAATGACTGCACTCAGCAGGGACTCGCCGGGAAACAGCAGCTCTGCAGTCTATGCAGCCGCCGACAGAATGAAGCGTGATCGCCTGCTCAGACCTTTCCAAGTCAGACCCCACAGGCTCTCAGGCTCCTGCTCCGTCTGTCTCCAGGCCCCCCCCCGCATCGGCGGCTTTTAGTTCCTAGGAAGCCTCGCCCCCTGTGTGGGGGTAAGAGCTCCTGCCTGCAGGGCTGAGTCCTCCCTTCTCAGCAGGTCCTGAGTCGCAGCCTCCCCCAAGCGCCCCGCCGGCACTCCCACTGGCAAAACAGGCTGCTCCAGCCCAGCCCCACCCCTCCCCTCGGCCTCACCAGGTGAACTTCCTGCTCAGAACTCCCAGCAGAACTTGACGTTCGGTGTTGTTTTTACTCTTTCCAAAGCTACGCCACTCGGTCGGGAGAAGTGGATCCAGGGAAAGTGAGGGTACTGAAGGCCCCAATAAATGAGAGAAGCCATGGATCGTGCAGGAAGTATTGCCAGTGAAAGGCTGACTCCTGACACTGGCAGCAACAGGCTGAGAAAACATACCCTTTAATATCTTTGCTGGTGATAAGCTGCGGTTGTTGTTCTAACAGCATGTTTTAAAAAGTGTCAATTCATACTGCCTCTGTGTGAAAAATCCTCACAGACAGCAATCTCTTGAGCATCTCAGGGTAAAATATAATAGTTTTGTGTGTTTTTTTCAGAATTGAAAATCTAGAATTAAACAAATTTTCCTGAGTATGGCCTCCTCCTTGACACTCTGACCAAATGTTAAAACTGTAACTCGACTTATGTAAATACTTATGAGAGTCAATATTTATACGAGGCACTGTACTGTTAACCCTATTATAATTACTTGAAGAAATAAATGAATTGGAAGAGGTTAACGTATTTGCTGTTCCAAATGACTTTTTACTAACACCCATGCAAATCCACATTGAGGAACTAGTTTTTGATAAACACAGGTGCCAGGCACGATCCACGCACTTGACAGTCTTCATTACAACCCTAGGAAGCCGATTCCAACATCCCAAACCAGAGGGGAGGAAGCCAAGACAGAGGGATCCAGCCACTGCCAGGCCTCACAGGTAGGAGCTGCCTGATTCAAGATCCTTAGGGTCCTTCTCAGGACCCTGCCAAGGTCTTCCGCTATAGATCAAACTCCCTCTTTCCCTCCTCTCTGAATACAGCTCTGAATACAAAATTGCTTATAAAGGGTAAGGCACAATGGAGAAAAAACAGTGAATTGATGCGATTTTAAAATATGAAAGGCCACAGAGAACTCTACTGTGCAGCAGGAACAAAAAACATGTAAATTCTGACCAATGCAAAGGCTGTGGAGGTTCCCATTTTACTGTGTACGAAATGAGGCGCTTATGTTTATTCAGAGCAGAGAACTCAAAGCCCCCCTTCTTTTGTGAAAATTTAAATGAAAAGCACCCCTCCTCCCACCCTTTTCTTGGTCAGTACTGGAGACTGCAAGGGGGGAATGGGGGGGGGGGGGCCGGGGAAGGGGAAAGAAAAGAGAAAGCTGAAGAAAAGGCAGAAAGAAGGAGGAGGAGGGGAAATCTATCCTGTAGAAAAGCTGCCCTGGGAACACTTAGCACAACTCATTATCCCCTCATATAACCCAACATACAAACACAGGGTGGGATAAATCAACTCCACAATGGTCTGCAGAACTACTTAATAACAGTAACTTGAACTTGAACCCCAAAAGGCTGCACTCTCTCTGCCACCTAGAAATGTGTGGTAAGAAAAACGGTTGTGCAAAGCTGGCGACATCGGAGCACGGTCTGTAGTCTAGCTCACCAGGATTGAACAATGCCGACTTTCTGGTTTTGATACTGTCCTATATACGTAGTTGTGTGAGTGTGACAACTGGGAGAAGTTGAGTCTATGGGACCTCTGGGCTGCTTTGGTGACTTCCTCTGAGACCACAATTAGTTCAAATTGAGAAGCTAAAATATATGGCGGGCTGAAAGGCACTCTGCTCTGTCACTGAATAGCTGCCGATGGCACAGGAGAGATCACTTGTTATTTTTCTCTCAATACTTAGCGAACTGTGTGGGTCCCGTGAAGGACTGTGTAACTTCCACCACCACAGAACGGGCTCCGACTCCGTGTCTTTGAACTCTCTCTCTGCTTGGTGGCATTTCATGGTGTGATCGTGCATGGAGACCAGGCTTCCTCATCAGCGTTTATGTTTGTGAGACTCATCCATAGAACCGTACCCCCTTCCAGTTCCCCTGGTATGGAGAAGTCCACTGAACGGGCATGCCTTTATTTACCCACGCCTCTACGGACATACCTTTGAGTTTTTCTCGTTTTTTGACAATTAGGAATAAGGCTGCTAGTTACATTCTATATAGACCTAAGAGTGTATGAAGAATGTTTGTCCCACCAGCAGGGTATGAGAATTCCCACAGATTTATATCCTTACCAACTTCTGGTGTTGCTACTCTTAAATGTTAGCCATTCTGGTGGGTGTGTATATGAAGCAATAAAGTATTAACTTGCATTTCCCTAAAGATTAATGAGGTTGAACATCCTATCACATGCTTATTGAGCATTTGGGACAATTGTTGTGAAGTACCTGTGCAAGTTTTTACTCATTTAAAAAAATCAATGTATCTGTCTTCTTATTTGCTTCTTTCTGCAGCCTGGTTGCCTGACTTTTCTCAGATACGTGCACTGCCAATGTGTTCCCACTTCGTGATTTGCCCTCCTCACTATCTTCATAGCATATTATGACAGTGGTCTGAACTTTAATTTTAATTACTAAGCTTTTCAATTATATTTAACTTAAGATCATGAAAATATGGCATGAGGATAGTCGACTGCATTACCTTTCAGTAGTTTTATCTTTCACATACAGATGTATAATTCTCCTGGAAAGGATTTTGTGTATGGGGTTAAATAAGGACCAGATAGAAAATCTGTCCAGGTGACCTAACACCATTCACTGAAATGACTGCCTTTTGACAACGCTGGGCAACGCCGCTTCTATTATAAATCAGGGTCTGTGTACACAGGCTGGTTTCTGAACTCTGTTCTGTTCCACTGATCTAACTGTCAATCCTTATGTCAATACCAGTATCTTAATTAGTGAAGCTTTCACAATAAATCTTGGTGTCTATTATAGTAAGTGTCCCACTTTCTTGTTCTTCCAAATGGTCTGGAGTACTTCCGGCTCTGCATTTCCATCTACATTTTAGAATCAGTTTTCAATTTCCACAAAAATCCCAACTTCAAAGCTTAGGGCATTTACCATATGCCCTCCTGGGCTCTGAGCTCCAATTTTTGTCTCTCCCCACCCCCCAGGATTGACTCTCTCTACTCTACCAGGAGATCCAGGAGGGAAAGAATGTCTCCATCGTCACACTCCACCGATTTCCTTCTGCTTAGCCTTACTCAGTACCTGCTTACTACCTTATTGATTCTCAAATGCTTCAAAGAGAGAATTTCATGTTGGTCCAAATTTGCTAACTCTTCTCAAGGAAGGTTTGTCTGAATTCCCTAGTCCTTTATTTTTAGAAGTTCATGCCTCAAGAGTAAGCTTTGCTTTTCTTCTGTCTTCACCTTTTCTCCCCACTTCTCACTCTCTCCTCCTTCCCTCTCCCGACTCCTAGTTCTTTCTTTGTGGAGGAAAAGGTAAATAATGTCAGAAGATGAGAGAATTCATCTTTGGAGATTATAAAAAAGACCCAATGTTGATCCTAGAAATGAAATACATGAGCTGAGAATGTAAGAACTTATTAGGCGCCTTGAGAGATGCCTACACAGAGGAAAGGGTCAGTGAACTATAAGACAGGTCACTAGAAAGTACCCAAACCTGAAAGAGAGGATGTGTGAGTCAGTATCAAAGGACATAACTGACAACTGACGTGTAAAAGAACAGGGAGACAGAGAATTGCACAAAAGAAATAAATGAAGAGATAATAGTTGAGAGCATGAAGAACTTGAAGGAAGAAATCAATAAGTAGACCCACTGCTCAGTAAACTCCCAGCAGGACACGGTGACCCATTAATTTTATTTTTACGTCCACAAATAATTGAACATTTGGGAACATTAAGAAGAGCTCCAAAGGGAAATTGTTTCCTGTGTCCCTTGTTGTGCCGGAATATAGGGAGCTTTGCATTTCAGTATCAAACTGTAGCTCCATCTTTCAGATCTGGCATCCAGCAGGGACAGATGGTGGTGGTAAAAATAAACTGCAGGCAGAGACCGTTTTAAAGTGTGAAACAAGCTTGAGGCTGGCAGAACTCACATCTCGTCCTTTACAAAATGTATCAAGAAGGCACATTTCCCCAGGACAGCCCTGGGGTGCTGCTCTCAGAAGAGAAGACAGGAGCTTTTGAAGGGGTGCTGTCATTCTGCGTCATTACTGATTTAGAATTAACAATGCCATGCAAGTCTATTCATAGAAACCTGTTTCCCAGAAATACCAATAACTGGTCAACTCGCTCACGTTTTAAAAGCTTCTGGAAGTTATCACAATTGGAAATGTTACTTTCTCATTCAAAACACGAGAAAGTCTTTGATTGATACAGTTTAATACCAATAATAAACTAATTTTTAAAAACTCACTTACAGTATGTCTCTGAGGCAAAATGATCAAAGATGAGGCTTAATAACTAATAAAAGTTGAGCTTGTAGAGCAAGACTGTGTGAAACAATGTACAAGAAATCACAATAAATTTGTGATGTTAAATTGTAATAATTTCAGAGTACTGACCATACTATCACATTAACAAGTTCCAGACTAGATACTCTGTAGGATTTGGCAAGATATCACCCCAAAAAACCCAAAACTTTAACATTGCTTTAATTATTTGTAAAAAATTCCACATATTTATATAGCACCATACATATGCTTATATAAGTAAGATATGTTGTTTAAAATAGTTTTGAAACTCACAAGCACCGATAAACTATACATCCCCTTCATCTATTAAGTTTCAGCTAATCATTCTATTTCTCTGTCAGTTCTTTGAAAGTATTTTCTTTCATCATTTTATTCACTAAGAAGCTATATTCCTACTATGTAATTGTAAAAACAAATAATGACAAAGCTTAGTGGAGCAAAGAGTTCTTTAAAGTTGTCTAAAATTGCCGAGACCGGTTTGGCTCAGTGGATAGAGCGTCGGCCTGCGGACTGAGGGGTCCCGGGTTCGATTCTGGCCAAGGGCATGTACCTGGGTTGCGGGCACATCCCCAGTGGGAGTGTGCAGGAGGCAGCTGATCGATGTTTCTCTCTCATCGATGTTTCTAACTCTCTATCCCTCTCCCTTCCTCTCTGTAAAAAATGAATAAAATACATTAAAAAAAAAGTTGTCTACAATTTTAAATGCGCGTAAACTTTGGTAAAATGACCAAGAGAGAAATAAAATTTTAAAAATCACTTAAAATCAAAGCCACATAAAATTAAGAATGCATATTATGTCGAGAAATACAAAGTATTGCAAAGCAAGCTACGTGCTTGACTAGAAGAGGAAGTCTGTACGTTTAGGCAGTTGGTAAAATACCACGCTGATGAGTGTACTCACCTGGTTTTGGCACTGAGTTGGTCACTGACTGGGGGACTTTCTGATTAATTAACTCCACACAGTGTCCAGGGAAGAGTCCCACCTGAGAAAAGCAGCAAAGAGATATTCTAAACCAGAGAGCAGAGCAGGGTGTGAACAGCGCCAATTCAATTCCCGTAATGACTCCACAGTCCCTCCCAACTGACCCTATTATTCCAAGACTAAATCACAGATGATACCAATCACACAAACAAATAATGAAACAATCTGTTGCTATGAGTATAGAGCTATGTGTTTTAATTGTCCAAATAGCTAAGTCTGCTTTTTAAGTTTTAGCTTTTAATTTTCCACACTTCTTTACACCAATTAAAATATTGAGTCTGATGCTAACCTATGCATGTAGTAGTTATCATTTTTACCTCTCAATGATTTACTCTGCTGACATTTCAATCTAGTTGTGTTACTATCTCTACTATGAATTTTTCTATTTATTATCTTCCCTCTGATTTAATGGAAACCTACACTAAGCCACCTTCCAAATTTTTTTCATTCTTCCACATGTTTCATGAAAAAAAAATGACAAAACTAAAATAAATTGGTTAAACAACTGCTCATTGAAAATCCTGGTTCTTACTGTCCTTGAAGAACTAGTGGTGTGTGGATAAGTGGGAAAGGAAGAGAGAGGAAAGAGCCAATCTCCACAGGGGTGACAGAATCTGGCTTTGAGAAACACATCACTTTGACCTGGTAGAATTACTCGTGGCAGAGGTCAAATCCTAAGAAGATCAAATCCTGGGAAAGTGCTGAGCACCAAGTCACCCAGAGAGACTGTACAGTGCAGCCAACAGAATGACTACAGAGCGAAGCAGCCTGGAAACATGAGTAAAAAGGCAATCTTTACCCATGTTTATAGATGTTTCCCTCAAGAGGAATATAATCGAGCTGCCATGTAGCAGATGTTAAGGCTAAAACATGAAAATCACATCACTTTGCACATCCCTCTGCTGACAGACTCTGGGGAAGCAGGCGACGGTCTCCCAAGACCATGACTCATCCTCGCGCTCTGAGCTGCAGCCTTCCCATCTGTGTGGGATTATTCTCACGCACTCACTGGCTGCATTATCATTCCAATTTCTGGATCAATATTTTATGGTTGTTCTTAAGATTATAAGGATGTAACCAGTTATCATGAGCTAAAAGGGGGTTATTAACAATTATCAGTTTTGTCTGAAAGATCTGAACTTGGGATTAAGTATTTGTTTTATTCTATATGACGTTTTATTGAGCTTCCTATCTAACTAAACAAGCAGAAATTCTTACAAGCCTGGTTAGAGCCAGATAAGAATCGACGTGAGATAAGAATCAGTGTGACAAATCCTTCCCGTTCTCTCTTACACAAATCAGTCATTACGAGAGGGCATGTGATATAAACAGTTAACAGCACAGCCAGGAGAGTAACAGCACCTGGGGTCAGCTCTCCGACTGCCACTTACTCCATCGGGTTTGTAACAAAGCCTCTCTGCTTCAGTTTATTCATCTAAACATAATAATAGCACCGAGTTCATAAAGGCTGTTATAAGAATTAAAGGGGACAGACTACACACAGTAAACCCCCCCCCCCCCCCCCCTGCTAATAACACACTATTCTCCCAGTGTGTTGGATGCGAGAAGACCTAGAGGGCTGCAGCTCCTCCCTTAGGCACATATTCATGGCACATAATACCACCTTTTGCATGTGTGTGTATTAAGTGTCCTCACTATCAAATATTTCCGTAAAAGTCTAATTCATTTCCATTTGTAAACATTTCTGCAATCTGCTATGGAGAAAAGACCAGGCTCTAAACTTAGCTTGCACATTTGCTAAGGCGCTGTGATCTGGAGCAAATTTCTTATCCTCTGTCTCAGTTTCTTACATTTGTAAAAATGGGGATAATATTAGATAATTGTGTGAAAGCAGCTAGCCTAGTTTCTAAATTCAAGGCAGCCAAGGGGAAAAAGACAGTAACCTACAAAGGAAAACCACCAATCAAAAGACATAGAGTAGCAGAACAGATTTAAAAAACAAAACAATAAAAACAACAACAAAAAAACAGGACCCAACTGCACACTTGCCTTCAGGAGACCCTTCTCAGCTACAAAAGAAAACATAAGCTCAATGTCAATGGGTGAAAGATGATGCTCCAAGCAAATGACATCCAGAGTAAAGAAGATGCAGTCATTTTTACATCAAAGTAGATTTCATGACCAAAAAAAAGGTAAAAGAGACAAATATGGACATGTTATAATGATAAAGGAGACAATCTATCAAGAAAATTTAACAGTTATTAATATATAAGCACCTGCCCTAGCCAGTTTGGCTCAGTGGTTAGACTGTCAGCCCACAGACCGAAGGGTTCTCTCTCTCTCTCCCCCCTCCCTTCCACTCTCTCTAAAAATCAATGGAGCCCAGTTGGCGTGGCTCAGTGGCTAAGCATCAGCCTGTGAACAGAAGGTCACAGTTGATTCCCATTCAGGGCATATGCCTGGGTTGTGAGCTTGATCCCCAGTGTGGGGCATACAGAGGCAGCCAATCAATGATTCTCTCTCATCACTGATGTTTCTATCTCTCTCTCCCTCTCCCTTCCTTTCTGAAATCAATAAAAAAATAATTTTTAAAAATCAATGGAAAAATATCCTTGGGTGAGGATTAACAAAACACCACCACAACAAATATATAGTGTCAAGGGCACTCTGTCTGACGACAGCTTCCTATACACACATATATACACACACACACACACACACACACACACACACACACACATATATATATATATACACAACTTTGGAGCATGAAAATGTATAAAGCAATTATTAATAGACCTAAAGGGAGAAATTGTTAATGGACAGATCACCCACACAGAGTCTACATGGAAACAGTGGCCTTAAATGACACAGAGCAGTTGGACTTAGTAGATGTATTAGACATTTCCATCCAAAACAACAGAATGCACATTCTTCTCAAGTGCACGTGGGCCATTCTCAAGGAGAGATCATTATGTTGGGACAGAAGACAAGTCTAATAAATTTAAGAAGACTAAAATCATAACAAGCACCCAGTGTGATCAAAATGGTATGAAACTAGAAATCAACTATAGGAAGGAAGCTGAAAAAAATCACAAGTATGTAGAGATTAAACAACATGCTACAGAACAACTACTGGGTCAAAGAAGAAGTGTAAAAAAAACAAACTCAAAAGATACACAGAGCCAAATGAAAATGAAAATATGACATATTATAATTCCTGGGATGCAGCAAAATCAGTACTACGAGGGAATTTATAGCAATACAGGCCTACTTCAAGAAACCAGGAAATACACAAATAAAAACCTAACATTACACCTTAAGGAGGTAGAAAAAGAACAAACCCCATCACTGGCCGGTTTGGGTCAGTGGTTGGAGCGTCGGTCCGTGGACCAAAGGGTAAATGTTTAACAACAGGCTCTTCGGGGAGGAAAGGCCTTGATTTATGGAGTTGGCTGGTTTGGAGCTACCAGCCTAACACAACTGAATGCGGCGTTGGGAAGGGATGCAGGACAGCCTGCTGTGCAGTATTTTGACCATATAGTGCCCGTGTACAAGGTGGAAGTAATCAGCACAGATACCAGTCAAGTAGCTAGCATGTCTTTCGTATTTACTCCCTTTACGTTTAATAATAATTCGTTTACCTGTAAATGTGTGTGCTTTAATGTTTAATAATGGCTATGTAATAACTGTCCTACAAAATTCCTAACAATCACATCGCTGGCTCCAGCTCACCACTAATCTATTCTATTTCTAGGTCCTGCGCCTGCCCTGGAAATAGGCTCCGAGAAATTTGACAAGAATCCGCGCTCGGAGAACAAGGAGAGAACTAAAGGGAACAGGCCATGTCCTGATTCTGCTGATCTTCGACCTCGAGGATACGCTCACATTAGAAAGAACACTGGTCTGGCTACAAAAAAGAAGGCACTGTAAACCATTTCGGTACAACCTAGAGGAAGTGCTGGATACGAAGCTACTGCAATAAAATAAGCCTAGAGCCTCGGGAGCAGTGGGAAGGTAAAGGGATCGCTATGTAAGGAGGAAGCCTGTGCCTAACTGTGGGCTGTCACCGACCAAAATCTAAAAAGGAATTTCAACATCGCAATGTGCTTACTGCTAACTTTGCCAGGAATTCCTACTTTAATGGTTTATTTATTTAGTTTACAGCTAGTGAAACTTTAGGGCTGTAAGCATCACAAAGTATTTTTTTAATTAAGCTTAGTAATGTACTGCTCTTGCTTCTAGGGATATGCAGGCATTTTAATCAGTGGAAACCATTTGGCCGCAGAGGTTCCAAGTTCCTCATTTTCTGATGACAGCTTCCTACCCAGCCAGGTCTCTAATGTTCACATTCCATAATGAGTGAAGTTCAAGTTCAGAGACTTCCCATCCCCTGCCTTCCTGTACTCCCCGCGCACCACGGTGCCTATCTCCCTTCAGATCTCTTTGCTTTTATACCCAGGATGAACACGGTGATTGATCACTTGAAGTTTTAATAAAATCAGTACCCTTCATTTCCTGGCAATATTAACCTTCTGCCAAACCAATCCAACAAAGCAAAACTGAGTCAGATAGAGATTGTATGCCTCTCTATTGCTGGAGAAGAATCACATCACTGAGGAGATTCAAACAGAGACACATTCATAGTCTCTCTCCTGGACATGCCGATTATGTCTCCCCACCCCCCAGACTTTCTCAGAGAACCCCTGCTCTTTGGGGTCTCCATCCAGTCTTGATCAGCCCACAAGTTAAGGAGTCAATCAATCTGTCTCTTAAGATTTGTAACTAAATCAGATTTTTTAAAAATATATTTCTATTGACTTCAGAGAGGAAGGAAGAGGGAGAGAGAGATAGAAACATCAATGATGAGAGTGAATCATTGATCGGCTGCCTCCTACTGGGGATTGAGCCCACAACCTGGGCATGTGCCCTTGACCAGAATCAAACCCAGGACCCTTCAGTCCACAGGTTGACACTTTATCCACTGAGCTAAACCAGATAGGGCACTAAGTCAGAATTCTTAATCATCTCCATTGAGTTGCTGTAACTAAAAAAACCAAATTTTTTTTAAGAAAGAAAGAGGATTAGACCAAGAAGCAGCAAATTCCCTCAATTCCTTACTTCCCAGTTTCTGGTTCCATTTGCTTATGGCCTAATCATTCTTGCACTGGGCTTTTTAAAGACAGTCCTATTTATACCTCCCCTGCTCCTCACTCCCCCACTCACACCCCCAAAATACCACAATGCTGCTGGTTTCTTTGCCTGATTTATACTTCTACTAAACCTTAAATGCCAGTTTCCTAATTTCCACTCCTGAAAACATTACTCTTGCAATAGAACATACATTCTTGAGACTCAGAAACAAGGTCAGGGACCAGGATATAAATTTGGGAGTTGGGCGTATAGATGGCATTTTAAGCTAAGAGAGTGAATAAGACAGTCTTGGACAAAGCGGGTAGAATGAGAAGGCAGTCCAACCCTCAACTTTCAGGTCCAGTGGAGGAGGATGCGACGTGAAAGAAGACTGAGAAGACAGGAGGAACTGTAAGAGTGTGGTGTCATGTCCGTCAAGAGAAGGATGTGTCAGGAAAAGATTAATCAAATACTGAGGAGAGTTTAAGTAAGAGGAGTAATGAAATACCGTTTTTGCATGAAGCCAACAGAGGCCACTGGATGAAAGAGAAGAAAACACTCTCTTGATACTGTAGCTGTATAGTAACTCTTCAATTAGGGTTCGTTTAGTTCTCCAATCTGTTCTTCTTTTTAATATCTGTTTTGGTTGTTCTATTCTAGGTCCTTTGTATTTATACGACTTGTTTCATCTGCTTATCAATTTCTACAAAAGAAGTTTGCTGAGATTTTGACTGGGATCAATTTAGGATGTCTGACCCATACACGGGGTGAATGTCTCCATTTATTTGGATACTAGAGGCCCGATGCACAAAATTCATGCAAGAGTAGGCCTTTCTTCCCCCAGCTGCTGGCACCGGCTTCCCTCCGGTACCCGGGACCCAGGCTTCCCTTGAAACGCTGGCTTCATCGGAAGGTCGTCCAGTCTAATTAGCCTATTACACTTTTATTATTATAGATTCTTTGACTTCTCCCAGAAATGTTGTATAGTTTTCAGTAAACAGGTCTTTCATTTCTTTTTGTTCAGATACATCCCTAAATATTTAATATTTTAATGCTATTATAAATGGAGTTTATATTTTCTGACTGACATTAATGCTGCTAATCTGTAACAAGATTCTCACACAGTTGTCCCCAGTATTTATATTTTAAATATATACTATGTATTTTAAATACATAAATTACTTTCCTTTTTTCTTCATTGTATTATATGTGAAAAATTATGCTGACTTTTTTGAAACTGTGGGTAATTATTTCATTTGTACATTTATATCATTTGTACATCTCACTTCAGAATCTTAAAGGAGCTTAGAAAATATTTAGCATAACAAAAGATTATAAAAATTGAAGAGGTTAAGAACTATTGCTCTGAGCCATTTAGTAAATAGTTTTCATGAAACTGAATGTTAAACATCATTTGGCAGGACACATTCTGATGCTATAAATTAACAAAAAGCTATCAAGGAACAAAGTTATATCTATGGCAGCTGCTAATGGCACCACTAAGAAAAATAAAACCAGCAACAAGAAATATAGAAGAAAATAGCTTAAGAAAATATACATGTTTTTGTGACCCAAGAAGGGAAAAATACAAAATTGGAACTCACCAATCTTGTGTTCTGCTCCTGGCTATACCACTACCTACTGTCTTTGTGAGTCAGAACAATGGACCTAAATTCCTTTATCTCTGGAATTCTGTAATTTTTAAATGACAGTTCAGGCTCAGATGATCCACTATCTTCTGCTTCACTACAGAAACCCATGACTCACACAAGTAGACAAGTAGAAGCCACAACTGGTTCATCAACTTACTTCTATGACCTGTTCTTTGCCCAGATTCCCTAGGTTTCTCAGCTCTGGCACTAAACAGCAGAGCAGCACTGGCGAGTTGTTTAACCCTTGTCTGTTCAGTTTTCTCATCAGTAAAGCAGAGATAATAATGGTACCTCTCTCAGAGTTGTGAGAACTAAAGGCGAAAACGCTTAGAACAGCTCACCTGAGAACCACCTGGAAAGTGTTACAAGTCACTTCCACTTGTAGTGTCCCATCCTTCTTCTTCCCTTGAAATTATATAACATTACAGACGAAAAATTACAGTCCACGAATCCCCGTCAATGAGCTGGAAAGGAAATATTCTGCTCCATTTAATTTTGAGTAATGAAAAGTGCAGCTTTGGATTTTGTACAAACAGATGATGGGTTTCATATAAATAACCAGGCAAACAGCCTTCTCCCATTAAACTACTACAAATGGGCAAGGTTTCGGAATATCTCCATTTCGCCTAAAGAATACTTTTCTGAAAATAAGTTATTTGGAACCACATTAAACTCCTGAGGTAAGAACATGTTTATTGTCCAAGAATTGCTTCTCTGAGACGTGTGCACAAAAGCGCTTACAGAACAGCCTGTGGTAACTGAGAAATAAAATAAATAGCTGGTCCTCGACCACCCGGGTGAGAACCAGGGGAACGCAACCTGCGTGAAATCCTGTCCATCTCTCAACGAAATTTATCCACTAGGTGAACCTCCCAAAGGTGCTGTAAGGAAGATGTTTCTGGGGGAGAAGAGAACATTTGCTAAACTGTGTTTGATTTCTTGTTTGATCTGGGCACAAGATACACAACGGGAGGCTAGATCAGTGGTTCTCACATTTTGCCCTTCATCTGAGGAACCTGATAAAATTCAGATTCTGTCCCCACCCCCCTCACCACCCCTACCCAAGATTCTGATTAGGAATATCCAGCTGTAGCATGGTTCTCAGATCCTTCTGATGCTTGTGGCTTCCAGAGAAAACAGACAAACCAAGACATCAGCATGTTATACCTGTGTGATGCCTTTAACCTACAAAGAGAAGGCTTTCCACACACTCACCTCCTGTTTCCAACAGAAGTCTACAGGCAGCCACAAAAGCCGATGCCATTTAGTCAAAAAAAAAAAAGTGTATTTTTTGGCTAAAGTACATTATCTGATGAAACACCTCAGAAAACAAAAGATTCAATACTCTTTAAGAGACAAAAAAATAAAGAACAGATTTTCAGAATTTCAAATTACTATAGTGAATATAACACTTCCTACTCCCAGAGTTTAAGAAAAGACACGGAGTCATGGTATAATTTAAACATGGGGATGAACTAATCCTTCTGTTCCCATCGCTACATGATGGCTTAGGCTAAAACAACACACAGACTGGAACTTGGCAAATGCCAATCTCTATCAAGCACAGGCTGACTCGGAGTTTACCTATAGCACAGAGTCAGCGCCGAGTCTAGGAGACTGGACTGAGGAAGACCTAGACCAGAATCCCATCCCACAGCCATGAGACAGAATTGAGGGGATTAGGTCCTGGGGTTTTATATTTTAACATGTTCCCCTAGTGATTCTTAAATACACTGAAGTTTCAGAATCTGGGGAACGGAGGACGGAGAGAAGTATTGGTAATGGAAGAATGAAGATGGCAGGATAGCACCTTTAGTATATTAGTAAGTGCTTTTCCTTGGACCGACTTATTTGTAAATCAAGACAACAATGCAATACCACTACCCAGCTATTAGAATGGCTAAAATCCAAAACAACGGACAGCTATCAAATGCTGATGAGAAAGCCAAGCAGCAGCATCGCTATAGAGATGCAAGATGGTCCAATCACGCTGACAGACAGCTGGTTTCTTACAGAGCTAAGCAGAGGCTTCGCATAGGATCCAGCAGCTGCACTCCTGGGTATTCGCCCAAAGGAGCGGAAAACTTACATCCACACAAAAACCTGCACATGGGTGTTTGCATTTAGAACAGCATTCCTCATAATTGCCCTGAACTGGAAGAAACCAAGAAGTCCTTTAATAATAAACTCTGGCACATCCATAACAATGAATATTAGAGAGTGATAAGAGAGAGAGAGAGAGAGAGAGAGAGACAGCAACAAGCCCTAGCTCAGTGATGGCGAACCTTTTGAGCTCAGCGTGTCAGCATTTTGAAAAACCCTAACTTAACTCTGGTGCCATATCACATATAGAAATTTTTTGAAATTTGCAACCATACTAAAACAAAGACTTATATTTTTGATATTTATTTTAATAAATATTTAAATGCCATTTAACAAAGAAAAATCAACCAAAAAAATGAGTTCACGTGTCATCACTGCCCTAGCTAGTGTGGCTCAGTTGGTTGGAGTGTCGTAACAGAACACTGAAAGGTGGTGGGTTCAATTGCTGGTCAGGGCACATCTAGGTTGTGGGTTCTATTCTCAGTCAGGGTACATGCCCAGGCTATGGGTACAATCCCTGGTCCAGGAGTGTATGGCAGGCAACTGATTGATGTTCCTCTCTCACATCGATGTTTCCCTCTCTCTCCCCTCCTCTCTCTCTCTCTAAGTCAATCAATCAACCATATTTTAAAAAGAGATTGGCAAACCATAAAAAGACATGAAGGAAGCTTAAATGCATTTTGCTAGGTTTGAAAAAGAGACGTACTGTAGAATTCCAACCACATGATGTTTTACAAAAGGCAAAACCATGCAGACAGTAACTGATCAGTGGTTTTCAGGGTCAGGAGGAGAGAGGGATAGGTACGTGGCGCACAGGGCATTTTGTTCAATGAATTATAAAGCAAGATGTTAGTAATATGAAAAACTGTGTGTGTCTGGGGAGGTATTATATGAAACTGTGTACTATCTACTCAATTACTCTGTAAATTTGTACTAAAATCTAAGGTCTATTATTTATTTTTTAAAATAATAAAATAAAGTCACAACCCAGTTACGGTGCAGCTTCAGTTGCCACACCTGATCATGCCCTGACAGCAGGCCAGAAAGGAAATAAGCAACCACGTGACCGAGACAAGAGACAAGGTGGAGTCCATGTGAAATGTCAGAGCGCGTCAGGTGGAGCAGACCTGCCGGTGGGGACCCCTGGGACCTGCGAGTCGAGGGCGCGCTGTGAGAGCAGCACCCTCAGTCGCCTCCACCTGGGAAGCAGCGGCCACATCCTAGCTCCCGCCACTCTCTGGGGAGTGGTCTGCTCTCACTGGTCTCGATCCTCAGGAAGACCACCGGCCAGGCCACCTCAAGGCCAATCAAGCCATGTCTCCTCCCGCACTCTCTGGCTTCCTGTCTCTGTGCTTCCCCCTTGGTCTACTCACAGAGCCCAGTGTACAGACAGAGTCCATCTGCGGGACCAGAACTGGTCAAGCTGGCCAACCAGTCCCACGGCTATTCCGTGTCTGGCCAGTCCGCCTGGGGCATGTGGACATCCTGTCCTCAGAAGACATACATAAGGCTCAGCACTCAAAAGCCACCTCCTGACAGGAAGCTTTCTGGGCTCTAAACCTCCACTCTTCTGCGAGGTCCCAAGAAGAGCACCAGGGCCTGCTTGTCCCTTTGTACCGCATCGGGGCACAGTGCCCAGTGCCAGGAAGGCCTTCTGTCATGAATGAAACAAAGGCCTGACACCAGCCTGTGAGCTCGAGGTGGACAACTTCTCAGATGCTGTGTGGCCTCCTCGGTGCTGGGACAGCAGGGGGGCTGAGCACCCACTGCTTTGCAGTCCATGGTTGCTTAATCTCTGTAACATCCTAGTTTGCAGTCATGGCCAATGCCCCCAAGCTCTGCCCGCCCTCGGCAGAGGGCCAGCCTGGCTCAGGGAGGGCCCTGCTGCTTATCAAGTCTGCGTGAGAGTCCCTGAGGGCCTTCACACCAGCCCCAAAGGAGACCTCAACCACCTAGCCATTCATGACTGGTTGAAACCTCTTCATATTTCGAAGCCCCAGCCCCCAGTATCTCAGAATATATTTGAAGGGCGGGCCTTTAAAAAGGCAATTAAAGTTAAATGAGGTCATTTAGGTGTGTCCATTCTAATCTGCCTGCTGTCCTTCTAAGATGAAATTAGGATACAGGGACAAAAACACTGAGTATGTGTGCACACAGAGAGAAAAAAAAAATGCACGTGAGGACAGCAAAAAGGGGACACCTGAAAGCCAAGCAGAGGGGGTTCCGAAGAAACCAACCCTGGCAATAACCCTGACCTTGGACCTCCAGCCTCCAGCAGGCTGAGAAAGGAAACTTCTGCTGTTTAAGTCACTCTGTCTGCAGTATGTGGTGATGGTAGTCCTAGCAAGAAGATGAACCTTCAAAACAAAACAATCTCACAAAAATAAAGATGATGATTATTCGCATTCCGAATCTGTATCATCCATCTACACCAGAATATATGAAACACCAGGAATTCAGACAATTTACATTACATACATTTTAAAAAATCAAATTATCACCCTTCTAAAAGGAGTCACATAAAAAATGTTCTTATATAAAGAACAAATTTATCTAATAATCCCTTTAGCATATAAACTGGCTTTTTTTTTTTTTTTTTTTTTTGCTTTTTTACCCTGAATAATTAACTGAAGGAGAAAACCTTGGTAACCAAGGATGGAAAGTGGAGACTGCACAGAGACTGGTAGGAAGGGAGGAGGTGCAAAAGGGCTGGCCAGGCTCCCACAGACAGCAACTGACATTCTGAAGAACTATGTCAGCTGTGGGGGTTGCCACTGAGAACTCTGGGTCTAAGCCCCAAGCTGGGCCCCCCAGCAGAGAGCACCAGAACTGAGAAAGGTGCCACATAACATCTGGCTATCAAAAGCTGCAGGGTTATTGTCTGTCAGGGATAGATGGCTGGATATGCAGTCACCCTCTCAAAGGGCCAACACACAAAATTTCGTGTGCAGACACACCTTGGGCTGTGACTGGAGATATGTGAACAGAAGCCAGGGTTGGGGCTCTAGGTTTAGATCTTGTAAGGTAGGCACCCCAGTTTCCTGTGCTGAGTCATTCCCTCACACTGCGGAGGTCATCTTTCCAGGCAGACCTTTGCTATCCAGGAGGTTTTTGCCTGGGAGGAAGACAGTTGACCCACCTTATTGGGAAACCTCTGGCTACACCTGTGGATGATTGCCTGAGGGAAGACTAAATCCAATCAGTCTGCAGGCAGAGGCAGATCTCTGGAGGCTTTGAGTCTTTACCAGATCTAATTAGTCAGAAACAGCTAACTGTCTTTCACTAGAGATTGGGAGGCATAGCAGATCTACCTATTACATAGTCACAAACCCAAACAGGCATCCAAAATGGCGAGACCAAAAAACAACCCCCAATGAAAGAACAAGATAATTCTCCAGAAGAAGAGATGAATGAAATGGAGATAAGAAGTTTATCTGACATAGTGTTCAGAATAATGATGGTAAAGATACTCAACAGCACAAGAAAACAAGTAACTATGAAAAAAAGAACAGTCAGAAATAAAGAATGACACAGCACTAAGAACACATTGGAAGGAATACATAGCAGATTAGGGGAAGCTGAGAATCAAATCAGTAAATTAGAAGACAAGGTTGAAAAACATCACTCAATCAGAGAACCAAAAAGAAAAAAAAAAAACTATCAAAAAACAGGAGAACAGCTTAAGGGAGCTGTGGGACAACATGAAACGTAACAATATTCTCATAATAGGTGTGACAGAAGAGGAAGAAAGTGAGCAAGGGATAGCGAACATGTTTGAAGAAATAATGGCAGAAAACTCCCTAACCTGGTGAAGGAAAAAGTCACCCAAGTTCGGGAAGCACAGAAATTCCCAAGCAAGAAGAACACAAACAGGCCCATGCCCAGACATATCATAATAAAAATGCCAAAAATTAAAGACAAAGAGAGAATCTTAAAGTCAGCAAGAGAAAAGCAATTTGTTTCCTACAAAGGAGCTCCCATAAGGCTGTCAGCTGATTTCTCATCAGAAACTCTATAGGCCAGAAGAGAATAGCAAGAAGTACTCAAGGTAATGAAAAGCAAGGATCTGAAACCAATATTACGATATCCAGCAAGGCTATCATTCAAAATAGGTGGTGAAATAAAGAGCCTTGCAGACCAAAAAAAAAAAAAAAGGCTAAAGGAGTTTATCACCACCAAGCCAGAATTGTAAGAAATGTTAAAGGGACTGCTGTAATGAGAATAGAGAGAAACCTTTAACTGGCTTTTTAAAAAGCAATGCTTTTATTGATTTTTAGAGATATAGATAGAAACACCAATGAGCAAGAAACATTGATTGACTGCCTCCTGCAAGGACCCAACGGGGGATGAGGCCGCAACCTGAAACTCTGGCACGTTCCCTGACTGGGAATCAAACTGTCTACCTCTTGGTGCATGGGTCGATTCTCTTGGTGCATGGCTAGATGCTCAACCACTTCACCACACAGGCTGGGCTTAACTGGCTTTTAAAAGTCCAAATTATAAAATAGCCTTTGATATAATATATCTACCACACAAAAAATAAGGAGTACAGTAACCTACCAGGTAAACTAGTGGTTTTCCAGCAGTGTTACCTGTACACACTCCACGGAGGCCCCTTTGGGATGTCGCAGGAGGTCTGAGAGAGGTCAACCAGGCATGTTCCACGCGGCATGAGGCCCAGGGTGCCTGACCAAACTAACCAGGGCAGCTCCCCCTTTACATGTTCTCACAGTGAGGTTCAATGTTAAGTTCTGTTTGATTAAAAGTTCCTCTGTTGTGTTGTTGTTGTTTTTTAATTATGAAAACCAGTGGACTAAGCCATTATTCCAGTTATTTCAAACTTAAAACTCAGGATAGTAAAGGGATCTGATCTATAATTATCATATACAGAGGACCTGGAATAACATGGTTTCATCCAATGTCATTTCATTTCATTATAACGTTGATGAGATGCCGTAGGAACACAACTGTTTCTATCAATTAGCCTGTGGTCAAACAAGCTTTATTATATTGTTTCGATTAAAGTCTCAGAACCGACTGACCATGGGAAGTGAGGACTGACACGGTACGTGGAGTAAATTACGATTATCTCCCTCTCTCAACAGAATATCTGAGAGGAGATCAGCACATGCTCACAATTTTACCTAACAAGAGTCAACACTGTCACAAGTAACCTGAAGAGGAGTTTTTCCAGATACTAGTCATCATGTAAAAATGTAACCCCTGGTAACAGCAAAGTTTCCATCAGCAACCTGAATGTTTTGCAGCCCACAGTTGCTTAATCCTTGTAACATTCCTGTTGGCTGCAAAGAAAAGATGTTTCTTCTCTAGAGCAGGAAAGTGAGGTGGAGAAGGTCAACAACAGGAGAGTGAATGTAGAAATCACGCTCAATGCTCTTCAGGCGATGCGACTAAGCAGCCCCGATTTGAGTCCCTAGTCCAGAGGTGGGGAACATCTGGCCCATGGGCTGTATGAGGCCCACAAAATCATTTGGTCTGGCCCTGCCAAGGCATTAGGGGTGAGTTAATTAAATGTTTGACCAAATATAGTAGGCCAGTGGTCAGCAAACTCATTAGTCAACAAAGCCAAATATCAACAGTACAACGATTGAAATTTCTTTTGAGAGCCAAATATTTTAAACTTGAACTATATAGGTAGGTTCATTGTCATTAATTAGGGTACTCCTAAGGCTTAGAAAGAGCCACACTCAAGGGGCCAAAGAGCCGCAAGTGGCTCGCGAGCCGCAGTTTGCCGACCACTGTAGTAGGCTAATTTCTAAGCTGATCATTTTGTATGGCCCGAAAATGATGTTATAAATATCCAAATGGCCCTTGGCAGGAAAAGGTCCTCCATCATTTACTTACTGATCTGGCATCTTGGCTGCTTAATAATCCTCTCAAAATTGTATCCTCTCCATAAAATGGGGGATAGCAACTGCCATGAAGTTTTTCAAATATTAAAGAAAACGTGTATGAAGACCCTCGCAATACTTTGCACATAACCGATGCTTTAACACGTGTCTTCCCACGCACACCCACCTACAATCTCTACAATAACCTTATAAGGTACAGAAAGGTCCTACAGTCCCCACTTTACAAATAAAGAAACTGAGGCGCAGAGAAGTTAAACAACTTGCTCAAGGTATCACAGGAGTAAAGCCCAAGAAATCTGGCAGCGGAGCCCATGCTCTTAACCACCATATGATTATTTTTTAATACAATACATTTTTTAAAAGCCCAGTAATTAGTTTTATTTAATATGTCAAGATCAATATTTATAATGGTTATTAATGTTTTCAACTATTTAGCAGTATTTTATTTATGCAGTATTTTAAGATTTTTATAAACAGATCACAAAAGGCAGAGGTAACATATTAAGAAAACAATCTTGAGGCATTTTTAGATGTGCTTCCAGTGACCGTTTTAGAAGATTAGAGAAACCCTATGTAGACTATGGGAATTAGTGCTGGTGAGCCTACATGATGTCATTATCAGGTCTAACGTTATTTAGCCACATGTGGGAGAAGAAATGAGGCCACTTTAGATTCTGTTGTTGTTCTGCTATTAATGCACTGTTTACATTAACAGTTATAAATGCATTTTAAAGGAAAAAAAATAACAGACTGACTTAATTCCAGAGAGAAAATATATGGAAACCATGATTTAAAACCAACATTAGAAGCAATGTAGGCCCAATACTGGCAAAGTGATCGTCAGCCCTGGGATTCTCCTCGCACTTCGGCTATATCACCATTTGGGAAAAGAGGAGGCAGTGAAAATAACCACATTAGTAACTAGAAAAGAAAACCCAGGTCTAACATCAGCTACATTTTTCTACCCCTGCACGCAGAATTCTGACGGTAAAGTCTATTGCCAGTACACGCTGTAAACCAAAATGTTACCGAAGAACCAAGAAAAACTGTTATTTCGCCTTTTCCACGCCCGATTCTCCACTGCCTACCTGAAACCCGTGCTTGCCTCTCCACCACGTGCTCAACACTTTCGGGGGCATGTCGATCACAGAAACGATGTCGCCCACCTAGGAGAACAAAACGTAAGGGAAATGCGTTCAGTCAAATTTTAAACCAACTGTTAGGTCTCGAATTTAACCTGAACTGGAACGCAAGGGTAAAAGTACTATCTTCCTCTCTGGCTAATTTTTCTGAAAAAAACATACTACCTCTTTCTGTAAAGAATTTAATAATAATTTTAACCATCTGTTAAGGAGAGGGCTACAAAAAGTAACGCAGCACGAAGACTGGGATCAGGCATCACCGGAGCAGTGACTGCAGGAAGCCAGCTTGATGGCGTAAGATTTTTGAAGACTTAGGCATCACCCCATCAGCTGTTACAATCCTCTCTTACTGCTGTTACTGAAAGTGACCAAATTCACTTATAAAAGGCAGAGATTCTCATAGTTAGAGCAACAGCAGCTTCTGTTAATACACAGTGAGTGAGCGCTTGCCACGTGCCAGGCACTGTGCTGAGCACTTGGCATTATCTTACTTAATCATCGAAGACAGGCTTAAGATGTGTACAATTCCTGGGTTATTCTTAGTAAAATTTGGAAAACTACACTTTTTTCCATAGAAGGTATAATAGCTTATTCCCTCACTCTAAAAAAAAACAACAAAAACAAAACTATTGTTTGCACAAACTTTTACAAAATCATTAATATAAAATGGCAATCATCATTTTTAATAACGTATTTAATGGAAGTTACATTCTTCGATCAAAGCAAGTGATGCTCTCTGTGACCGAGCAAAGTTAAGTACTGCACAGCAATGTTGCTAATGTGTCTCATGTTGCTTTAAGAATTTTTCTGTGTGTATCCACCATGAATATTTTAAGTCAGGGAAGAGTCACCTTTACAAAGCCACGTTTGCTAACAGACTCGGCATCTTTCAAGATCTACATTGCTCTGGGTCTACTCTAGAACCTAAAAATTAAGTTTGAGAACAGTTCAGATTCTATACAGTAAAAATGTATATTGACTTTCCTTAAACTGAATACTGTTAGCATTTTGGTTTTTCTCTCTCATCTGCCAATATTAAAGGAAGAAATTGCTTCCCCTCCTTTTGCATCTGAAAGCAGGAAATGTTCATTTCTCTTCTCACCTATCCATTAGCTCAGTCTTTGAACAAACAATGAGAAGAAAGAAGTATCACTGGGTATCATTTTTGAGCGACTGAAAACATAAAGTAAGAAAAAAAGACTGAGACCTGGCTTTCAAGAAGCTAACAGAGACCAACAGGAGAACAGTTAGGAGTGAATGGAATTGAGTGACACGTCGGTGATGAACCAGGCGAATGGTTCAGAATGGCATTCAATCCACACTTGGGGTGGAGATGTATTTGCATGGAGTAGGGGAAGGAGAGCAGGAATGACTGCCTAGAGAAATGGGAGACACTAAGGTTGAAATTTTCAAAGATGAATACAGTCATTTCAGTGAAAATAAATGGCATGCCAAGCGAAACGATAATGGGGTACCAAAAACCTGGTGCTTCTCATTAAAAAATGATTAACACGGTTAAGGATGAGGCCGAGCTAACCCAGAGCAGCAGCTTTAGGCGTTTACCTCTAAGGTCAGTTCATCAGGGGCCCGAGCAGTGTACCTCTTGATCACGTGGGCTGCACCGACAGCAGGCGTGTTGATGGACGATTCTTCATGGACTAGAAGGTGATTGCCCTTGTTATCAATCTACAACAAAAACAAGTGCTATGAGATGGTTAAAGACAGGAGATTTGCAAAAGTTTCTCTGACATTCCATTTGACTTAGGGAGACTATAACCCAAAGAATCTTTTAAAGAAAACGTATTATCATTTACTGAATACTTAATGCAGGATAGTCACTGTGCTATTCATATGACATTATGATTTAATTTAATCCTCATCACTCCAAAAGATACTAATCATCATTCTCCTTATTTAAAGACGAAGATGCTAAAGCTAAACAAGGTCATGTAATTTGCAACAGATTAAATCATTTGTCCAAGATCACACAGACAATAGTGAAAGAGCCAAGATCTCAATACAAGCTGACGTGACTCTAAGTTCTGCAATCTTTGTACTTTCCATCCTGCCTTCCAGTTTTCAATGGGAAAAGAATAATGTAACTTAAGAAAAAATATCTAACATATTTACTGGATATTGTATCACCCAAGACTTCTTTTTTTCTATTTTGTTTATTTATTCTGCTTTTTTATATTCTACATATAAGGGAATTCATGTATTTGTCTTTCTCTGCCTGAGTTATTTAACATACCATAATAATTCTAGGTTCATCCATGTTGTCACAAAGGGTAAGATTTTATTCTTTTTATGGCTCAGTAACATTCCACTGTGTACATACCATCTGTCTAGCGATGGATACTTAGGTTGCTTCCAGATCTTGGCTATTACAAATAATGCTGTAATGAACATGAGGTTGCATATATCTTTTCCAATTAGTGTTAGGAATTGCGAGGTCATATTTTATATTTAATTGCAAAGTCCTATTTTTAATTTTCCAAGGAACCTCCATACTGTTTTCCATAGTGGCTGCAACAATGTAAAATTCTATCAACAGTGCACAAGGGGTTCCCTTTTCTCAACGTCCTTGCCAACACTTGTTGTTTCTTGATTTATTTATGATAACCATTCTCACAGGTGTGAGGTGATATCTCATGGTTTTAATTTGCCACTTCCCTAATGATTAGGAATGTTGAGCATCTTTTCATACGTCTACTGGTCATTATCTGTCTTTAGAGAAATGTCTATTCAGGTCCTCTGCCCATTTTTTAATTAGAGTGGTTTTTTTTGTATGTGTTGTTTTCTTTGGGGGGGGGGGTAACTTGTAGAATTCCTGATATATTTTGGATCTAATGTGTTGTGTGGTAAGCAAATATAGTCTTGCCACTCAGTGGGTTGTCTTTTCACTTTGTTGATTACTTCCTTCCCTGTGCAAACTTTTTAGTTTGATATAGACCCATTTATTTTTTCTATCGTTTCCCTCACATACCCAAAAACATATTGCTAAGAGCAATGACAAAAATGTTTACTGCCTATGTTTTCTTCTATGAGTTTTATGGTTTTAGGTCTTACATTTAAGTATTTAATCCATTTGAGTTTATTCTTCCATATGGTGTAAGAAAGACGTCCTTTCCTTCCTTCCTTCCTCCCTCCCTCCCTCTCTCTCTCTCTTTTCTTCTTTCTTTCTTTCTTTCTTTCTTTTTCTCTCCATGTATCTATCCAGTTTTCCCTGTACCATTTATTGAAGAGACTGTCTTTACCCCATTGTATATTCTTGCCTCCTTTGTCATGGATTAGTTGACCACACAGACATGGGTTTATTTACAGGACCTCTATTTCATTCCACTGATCTATGTGTCTCTCTTTATACCAATAATAATGCCGTTTTTATTATGATGGCCTTGTAGTATAATTTGATGTCAGGTAGCGTATTACCTCCAACTTTGTTATTCTTTCTCAATGTTGCTTTCGCTATCCCAGGTCTTTCTGGTTCCATATAAGTTTTAGGATTATTTTTTCTAGTTCTATGGACAGTGCCATTGGTATTTCGAGAGGGATTGCCTTGAATCTATAGACTGCTTTGGGTAGTGTGGACATTTTAACAATGGTAATTCATCCTATCCATGAGCATAGTATGTGCTTCCAGTTATTTGCATCTTCTTGAATTTCTTTCTTCGATGTCTTAGGCCCTGATACCCTGGGCTAGGGAGTCCAGTGTAAGGCTGGGACCACTGCTCCTAGGGGGAGACCTGCACAGCTGAGATATCCCTCCCAGTTCTTAACTGCCACACCCAGGTGCGGACCTGCCTGTTCCACATCTCCACCCTTCCCACCAGTCCCAACATGGCTTCTTTTAGATATCCTTAGTTACAGAAATTCTTTCCAGCTAGTTTTTAAGTGGTTCTCAAGGATGGCTGTTCTAGAATTCAGCTGTCATTCTTGTGGCCATGTGAGAAGGTGAGCACAGAGTTTTCCAGAAGGCACTCGAGACTTCTTAAATCAGATCCTTTAAAAGGTTAGCTGTCGCTTGTTCATAAATAACTGGAAAATATTCTCAATTACTAAGTCAACTGAAAATATATACACACTTTTCTAAATGTATACATTAATATGTTAAGCACCAAAATAATATTAGAATTAGTTGCCTGGATTAGCAAAGAAAGATTCCAGATGAAAAATATTTAATGTGTCACATCTATATCCTTCTAGAAGATAGAACAGACACCATTTCTTTGATTCCTAAAATTTAAATAGCTATCAAAATTAAACTATTATTAAATTTCTTTAAGTAGATACTTTAAAAATAAACCTTAATAAGAGGTGAATTAGATAATACCTCCATCCAAGTAAGGGCAGGTCCACAGTTGATCTTGTTGCCAGCGATAGCTGAAAGCCGGGACAGGTAAGCCATAAGCATCTGAGTGACGGACTGAAAGGAAAGAGAAGATTCAGTGGTAACTCAGGTACTACTCTCTGTCAGAGGAACTGTTGCAAATTGGTTGTTCTGAGGGAAAAGGCAACTCTACAGATTTCTTGGCATTTCCATAGTTACAGAGGATTCTTCCCAGAGAAACAGCTCCATGAACTGGAACTACAGGCACATACATAGTAATTCCCTGTATTGCACAGAACTTTGGCTTTTAACACCTCTTCATCAGGGGGCAGACTATTTGATAGCTTCTAATTTTATTGCTTTTTCTTTCTACTTCTGTGTTGAAAATGTAAACGATGATAGCAGAGACAGACTAGGCTCCTGCCCAGCTTCTCCCAGCTACTCTGAAACTCTTTCTCTGTAATATCCCAGCTACGGCAGGACAGCCATGTTCATACATGGTCCTACACCGAGGGCCAGCCGATTGGTCCAGGAATGTGACACCACACGAACAGGCCTAGCAAGAGTGACTGTAGGAATCAGGAATTTAGGATACAAAACTTCAGCTCAGTCTGGCTGCTGTCTTAACTTAGACAGAAACCTGGGACCCCCTGGTGGTGACCATGTTCTGAGACGGTATGAGAGAGGAAAATGTACCACACGGACAGAGATGGGAATGGGGATGGAGAGACGCCCAGGTTTTCTATGACACGAAGGAACCGGTGGCTCTAAGATGCTCCCGAGGCTCTGCTGTAGGGCCAGTTCCCACATGACTGATGATGGTGCTACCTTACCTCCATCCTTAACACGTGAAGCGCCCTGCCAGTCACCGGTGACTGACACTACACTCTCCGTCCCGAAGACAAAACAGGCTGCTGGGCGCTTAACGTGTCAACTGCCTTGGAATTAATTACGGAATTGAAATGGCTTCCCCCCAGGGCTTGGATGAGGCTTGGTGCTGTTTCCAACCATCCACTGCAGCCGCTGAGGAGTCCAATGCTGGTCCAATTCTTGTTCTTTTGAGAAAAATCTGTGTTTTGCTTTCTAGGAGCTTTTCTGGTTTTCTCTTTGTTTTGGCATTTTCCAGTTTCACTGCATGTTTCTAGAAGTGTGTCTTTTCCCTCATTCTATCAGCACTTAATGGGACCATTTAATCTGAAAACATGCCCTTTTTAGCTTTAGGGGATTTTCTTCTATTAATTTTTAGTTACTCCCGGTGAGAGGGAAGTAGGGAGTTCTCCATCTATTCTCCATGTCTTCCGACTATTCTCTTACGTTTTATTCCTTTGGGGCTGCGTTCTCATAAAGTTTATTCTGTCAGCTCACTAATTCTCCCTTCATCTGTGTCAATGCTGTGTGTCGTTCAGCTATTCAGGTTTGTTATTACTAAAATTAATTTAAATGACTATATGTTCATTTCTAAGTTCTCTATTTTATTTTTGTAAAATTCTTCTCTCGTTCCATGAATGTGATTGCTTCACTTTCTCTCTGAGTGTAATAATCATGCTCCTCAGAGCCCTCTGTTTGCCCCTCTATTTTGTTTACAGTCATGCACCTCTTAACTGATGGGGACATGTTCTGAGAAACGCATCCTTAGGCGATTTCATCATAGAATGCACTGACACAAACCTAGACGGTACAGCCGATGGCTCCTAGGTTACAAACCTGCACAGCATGCTATGTACAAAACAACAGGAGATTAAATCAAGCCCAAGAGAAAATGATGCAATCAAGAGACACAATAAATATGAGATGAGTGAGGCTGCTGCCGGATGACACGGCATACTGTTTTATAGCAAACTTTTCTTTTAAGTAAAAAGAGTTCACTATAAAACAACAATAAAAAGCATATTATGATAAACACATAAACCAGCAACATGTTTATCATTAAGTATTATGTACTGTACATAACTGTATGTGCTATACTTTTACTTTTATTTTTTTTGTATGTCTTTTTATTGATTTCAGAAAGAGGAAGGGAGAGGAAGAAAGACAAAAACATCAATGATGAGAGAGAATCATTGATCGGCTGCCTCCTGCACGCTCCCTATTGGGGATCGAGCCCGCAACCCGGGCATGTGCCCTGACCAGGAATCGAACTGTGACCTGCCAGCTGGGCATGTAGGTGCTATACTTTTATGTGACAGGTTTGTTCACACCTGTATCGCCACAAACATTTGAGTAATGCATTGCACTCTGATGTTATGACAGCTATGTCGCTAGGCCATAGAAAATTTCAGCTCCATTATAATCTTATGGGACCTCTGTCACATATGCTGTCCATTGTTGACCAACTGTTATCATGCAGCCCATAATGTAACGCTATTTTTACCTATAAGATTTCTAGTTTATCTGTCTTCTTGTCCATGTATTTTATGCTATATTTTTTTCCCTCATAAGTCTTACCCCATGTACTTTCAAACATTCCTCACAATTTTTTATTTCTGGTGTCATAAAAAAAATCTCTTCCCTTTAAAAATATTTCTTTCACTCTTTTATATTTTCACTAGGAATACTTGGCAGGTGTGCAGGTGGATGCAAAGACATAGCCAGCCATCAAAACTAAGCAAACAGGATTGTTTTAATATGCACTTATTTGATTATTGCTAAAGTCCATTTCTTTCCATATTTTTACTTCCATATTTTATATTCTCTTTGGAGAGTGGTCTACTCATTTATATAGTACAATCCGAGGTTTTTTGTTTGTTTGTTTGTTATAAGATTATACATTGAATCTACTTTACTAAATTTCTTACCCAGCATTGCTAATTTTTCATCCGTGAAACAATTAAATAATCCCAGGAGTCATCCTGAGTGTTCAATCTAAGCTTTTATTTAGTATACAAGCAAAAATGTCTGCTAATTTAGGTGGAGTAATTACCTCTGGACTGTCCTTCAGGGCATCGGAACGGGGAAGCTCTGAGAGCTGGGAGAACCTTCGGTCATAAATACAGAGATGAAGATGCTTGTCAAGTACTCGAAAATCTTCGTAACTTCTTTTAACAATCCAACTTTTGCCCTATGGGTAAGAAAAAAAGGCTCCTATAATTAGTCTCTATTATGAACCAAACCTTATTCTAAAATGGTATTTCATTCAGAGGATTTTAAATTTAATAATGGAAAGCTTCTATTAACTTGATAATAAGTAGTTAAATTCCAAAACAATGTAGTGAGTTACATGACAAGATCAAGAATAAGGCCAAGCTGTTCCCTTTTACCAATGCTTTTCAACACTGTACTGTAATTACTAGCTAATGCAGTAAGGCAAGAAAATAAAAGATACAAATTGGGAAGGAAAAAAATAAAACTGCCTTTGTACACATTATGGCATGATTTTCTAGATAAAATATGCAAAACAAAATTGACAAAAAACTCCCGAAATATGTGATTATAGTAAAACAGTAAAATTCAAGGATAATATACAAAAGCCAATTGCTTTCATATATACCAGCAATGAGTAAGTGGAATTTTAAATTAAAAACACAATACCGTTTACATAAGCATCCCCCTCAAATGAAATACTTAGGTATAAATCCAACAGAAAGTGTCCAATATAAGATCTATAAGAGGACAACTTCAAACCTCTAGTGAAAGAAATCAAAGATAAATAAATGGAGAGATAGACCATTTTCATGGATAGAAAGACTCAATAATGTCAAGTTATCAGTTCTTCACAACTTGATCTATATACATTCACAATGCTATCGCAATCAAAACCCCAGCAACTTATTTTTGTGGATGTTGACAAACTGATTCTAAATTTTATCTGAAGAGGCAAAAGACCAGAATAGCTAACAGGATGTTGAAGCGAAGCTAGAGGACTGACACTATCCTACTTCAGGATTTTCTGTAAAGTGTGATATTGACAAAGGAATAGACAAACACAATGGAACAAAATAGGCAGCCCAGAAACAGACCCACCTAAACATAGTCAACTGACCTTTGACAAAGGATCAAGGTAATACAATGGAGAAAAGACAGTCTTTTAAACAAATGGTGCTGCAACAATTGGACATCCAATCACAAATGAATATAGACATAGACTTGACACCTATCACAAAAACTAACTCAAAATGGATCACAGACCTTAGTGTAAAATGCAAAACAATAAAACTCCTGGAAGGTAACATAGAAGAAAATATAGATGATCTTGGGTTTGGTGATGACTCTTCAGATATAATATCAAAGGCACAACCCATGAAAAAAAAGAATTGATAAGCTAGACCTCACTGAAATTATTATTTCCCACTCTGTCAAAGGCACTCTCAAAAAAAATAATAAAAAGACAAGCCACAGATTTGGAGAAAATATTCACAAAAGACATACCCGGTTAAGTATCCAAAATACTGAAAGAACTCTTAAAAATCAAAGATAAGAAAACAAACAACTGATTCAAAAATGAGTCAAAGACCTTACCAGACATTTCACCAAAAAGATAAACAAGTGACAAATAAGCATATGAAGAGCTGCTCCGCACCACATGTCATCAGAGAAATGCAGATGAAAACAAGGACACACCACTGTACACGTATCGGAATGACAAAAATCCAGAGCACTGATAACGCCGAAGCCGGCCAGGATGTGAAGCAACAGGGACTTTCTTTCATTGCCGAAATGGCATAGCCACTTTGGAAGACAGTTCGTCATTTTCTTACAAAATGAAACATATTCTCATCACCAGGTCCAACAACTGCACTCCTTGGTGTTTACCTAAATGAGCTGAAAAGTTATGTCCTGTCCACACAAAAACCTGCGAATGAATATTTATAGCAGCTTTCATTATAACTGCCAAAACTTGGAAGCGATCGTCAGCTGGTGACAGGATAAATAAACTGTGGTACATCCAGACAATGGGATGTTATTCAGCAATAAAAAGAAGTAAGTTATGAAGCCATGGGGGGAAAAAAAACATAAAGGAAACTTAAAATGCATATTACTAAGCAAAAGAAGCCAACCCGAAAAAGCTACATTTTGTATGATCCCAACCATTGGACACTCTGGAAAAGTCAAAACAAGACAATAAAAGGATCTGTGGTTACCAGGAGTTCCTGGGAAGTGAGAGATGAACAGGCGGAGCACAGATGATTGTCAGGGGAGAGAAACTATTGTGTGTGACACTATAAGGGTGGGTCCATGTCATTATAAATGGATGCAAACCCATAGGATGTACAGCACCCTGAGTGAGCTCTTGATGACAATGGTATGTCAATGTAGGTTCATCGGTTGTAACAAATGTACCATGTTGGCAGGGAATGTCCATAGTGGAGGAGGCTGTGCATACGTGGAAACAGGGGGTATAAGGGAAACCTGTACTTTCCATTCACTTTTGCTGGGAACCTAAAACGGCTCCACAAAATAAAGTTCATTAATTTTGAAAGGTAATCCTGTTCTCTGCCATCTAAGCAGTCTTGTTCACAGAAATAAATATCGACTATCAACCACATAAATGCAGTAACATTCACAGTCTCAACAAGTAAACGATGGAGATTGGGTTTGGGTAGAGGAGGGCAAAGAGTGGGAAATGGGAGACAGCTATAATACTGTCAACAATAAATATATGTGTGTGTGTGTGTGTGTGTGTGTATATATATATATATATATTTTTTTTTTTTTTAAATAAAAACTGGGAAGGAACTAGACCCAGCAAGTGCTCAATGGGAAGAGTTAGGGGCTGATGGAAGCTCAATGCCCTGGGCAGGAAGAAAGTAGTTTCTCCTGGGAACTGGCTGAAGCTCCCAGCAGAGGAGAGAAGGCTGTCAAGACACGATGGAGAAGAGACAGGCAAGTCTAAGGGTGCAAGGTCCTCCCAGGCCTTGCTAAGCAGTGGTTTCAGTTTCTAAATATGGTGAAAACCTATTGTAGCGCTTTAATCACTGAAGGAACACATTTCAATATACACTTTACATCATTTTGGCGGTTCAGAGGGTTATATTCGATTCCAGGGCGCAAACACGCATGCTATCACAATGGCTCAGCAAGAGGGAGTGGCTTGTGCTGGCTTGGTAATGAGAGAGAGCGAGAGAGAAATTCTAGATAGATCTGCTGTTCTTTCTGAGAGGCACAGCCTTCACCCACGTCCTGTGAAGTCTCTTTATCATGGGAAATTTATCTGGGGAAAAACTGTGCTATGAATCACATCTTCCACTGTATGATGAAGTTCAGGGCGACGAGAGAGACCTGCTTCAAATCTCAGCCTGGCCGTGTCCTGGCTACAGGACGTCACACAAGTTACCTAACACCTGTGAGCAGCAGCTTACTCATCTCATCGGGAGCCTGGGAACAGCACCACCTACACAGCACAGAAGAGGTGTGAGGTTTAAATCAGGAGGTTTGCATCAGCCTGTACATTGTGTGAATACAGATGCTCTGCAAATGTCCATATGCAAACCCCGCCCCCTTAGGAACCTCATTTTCTAAATGGACTGAGTGGAGGAAATATTTAATACCGAGGAATACATTTCTAATGGTGGAATTTCAAGCATCAACATACAGGAGATATTTTGAGGTAGGAAAGCATTCCCCTAAAACCAACTGTTTACCTCACCAACTAGGGCATAATGAAGCCTTCATATTACTGTAAACATTTATGAAAAACTGGATCTTCAGAAAAATAAACTAGTATATTGATGAATTCTGGTTAAAATACAGAGGTAGTTAATACAATCCAGCTTCATCATGAAGCATTAATTTCAACCATAAGGCTTACTAAAAGACAATAAAATACACAGTATTTTATGAAGCAACAATTATACTTACAGTAACAAAATTACTTAGAGAAAGATCAGAACAGAATTTTCATTAGAGCACACGTTAGGATAAATTCTTGCAACAGCTAGGTTTAAAATTGTCATTTTAAAATTAACCTTTAAAAGCTGATGTTTGCTTATTTGCTAAAGAATAAAACAGTAGACTACAGAATGCTTTTAAGACTCACTACCACTGACATTTCACTTATAAATGCTTCATTCTTTGTAGTGGGCTCAATATAATTAGTGGCAGGGTTTATCTAGTTTGGTCTCTTTTTATTATTATTAAATTTTCAACATTTGGGACAATAAAAGTTTATCTTATATCTACCTTGACATATTCCTGAACTTCCTAAGATTTTTAGAATTTTTCATTGGTTTCAAACTAGAAACACTGTTTCCTAAAAAGTGAGTAAAATGCAAAGAAAAAATTAGTGTGATTTTTCAGAAAACAAGACAAAAAAACGTTTTTCCATTCAGATAAACATCAGGATACAAACTGGAAAAGCATTGCTTCATCCACATTAGCTAACTTGTTTTTCTACCTAACACTTTATTTCCTTCCAGTTTATTTACTTGGAGAATAGAATAAAAAGGTAAGAAAGGAAATACCTGAGCCTATGTTGGTTAAGACAACTTATTCTAAATAATAATTCGCACAAGAGGGAGGGGAATGAGGACTCAGGCAAGACATTAAACATCAATTCTTCAAGGCATCCAGGAGAGCAGTTTAATCCGTGGTTACCACTCAGCTGAGACACACCAACACGGATAACTGAGGTTGTATGACAGTATCTGCTCTATTGCATGGCCCCTGCCATGCCAGCTGTTAAATAGTTTTACAATCACTCAGCCTACATAGCCTCTTGGCCTGGGACAAAACCCAGTCAGCCTCACCTCTCTGCTCAGAAGCTCTTCATTTGAAAGTTCCACTTAATGTTCTCTCTGTAAGTGTCTTTATTCATATATGCGTGCTACCCACGCCCTGTCCACATAAGTCATTCAAGGAAACCTAGATGGCCAGTTTGGGTTCCTTTTATTAATATTTGGGATAGGCTCACAAAGTTCACAGTAGCCACCCAGGTACAATCATATTAGGAAATGGTGAAGGAATAGGGGGGGAAACCCACTAGACTGAGGTTTAAATCTTGGCCTTTCTCTTTAAGTAACAATTGTGAGTCTCGCAAAATGGAAACCAGACTATTCACCTCACAGGTTGTTGTAAGAATTAAATGACAGACTGCATGTCAGAGTATCTGATGACTACACACAGGCGCCCCAAAATGCCCACTGACTCTGGACCAATTCACTAGACGAGCATAATTTACATTTCTAGGTTCACAGTTTTTTAAAGAAATTAAGACTTTAGAGAGCAGAGGCAATGGCACGGTTAGAAGGTTCGAAGATAAGACCTAAAGGAAGCAGTTACCACAACTTAGAGGAAGGGAAATAATTGGCCATTATTTTTAAGATCAAAGAACAAGGGAAGAGAGTGGGTTAGGATGAAGGACCAAGGGTTTGGGTTAAATAAAAAGAATTTCAAGAGCACGTTATTAAAATGAGAAATTAGCAAAGATATGAAACGTGCATAAATAGCTTCTGAGATGGATAGATCCCATCAGTGGGGATGAGCTTATCTTACCTGAAGACTATGCAACCCCCCCACGTCTGTTGTTACCAGAGAATTCCAAGGAGATGCAGGAGCAACTGTCAATCAGAGAACTGAAGTCCTTAGCAGCTCCTGCTAAGATTCCCTACAGCTTAGAAAAGCCACTTCAGGCATTTGGGCCTCAATTTCCTCATTTGCAAAATTAGAGGGTTTGATTGTGAGTCTCTCTTAGTTATTAAAAAAGTAGGATTCTCGTTTAATATGGTTTGTGGCTGAGCGGCATGGCAAGAATACAGGAGGTGAGCCATGGGCAGGCAGCAATAACTGCTTACGCCGAGGCAGAGCCGTGTGGTGGCATTATTGCAATGCAGTAAATTACTGCTTTGATGTAATAAACAGCATACCAAGGAGTCTAAAATTTTCTAAGCAGTTTGACAAGATGTTCACTACCAGGAAACAGCCTACCTATCTAGGTCACTACCCATGGAAGCATAATCAAATAACAATTATATATGCTACTGTATGGTATCAAAATACCACAGATAACTTTGGAAGGTCATTTTTGAAAGCCAGCACAGGTATTACTGACACTGTGTTTTGCTTATGAGGATAAAAAATATTTGCCTTGTCAGAACATGTGGAAATTAATAGTGAGAAAAAAAGATGCTGAAAAGTGCTAGGCTACAGAGGGATTAATGAATTCACTATGACATGTCAACCAGGTACTCTAGATAAAGAAGGTATGTTTTTTTCATAGATACAGATTAGACAGATATAGATATAGATATAGATATAGATATAGATATAGATATAGATATAGATAACAGAGAGGAAGGGAGAGGGAGAGAGAGAAAAATCAATGATGAGAGAAAATCATTGATCGGCTGCCTCCTGCACACCCCACACTCAGGATCAAGCCTGCAACCGGGCATGTGCCCTGACCGGGAATTGAACTGTGACCTCCTAGTTCATACTTTGATGTTCAACCACTAAGCTACGCCAGCCAGGCAGAAGATATGTTTTATATTCGTCTATTAGTAAAGGCTCATCATAAAAGCACTTAATATTCTCACTTAAAAGTTAACTCATCAAATAAAAATACAACATGAAACTTAGTGGTTTAGAGCTGCCTACTTCCGAGATGATAGTCAATAAAACATTAAAAAAAAAACTCCATTTCCAGCATCATCCTCTGACACCTAAAAGCACTTAAATAAAAAAGCACTTAATTCTGAAAGGCTTTCCTTAAGGTCATCTAGATTAAGAATTTCAGTATTTCCCATATGAGATAAGCCTTAGACTTTTCAAGGTTATTTAATTTTAACTTCAGATCAAAGAACAAGGAAAGAGAGTGGGTTAGGATGAAGGACCAAGGGTTTGGGTTAAATAAAAAGAATTTTGGGTGGGGGAAAATAAAATAAATGACCCTATCGTACTCTCTTCCAAAGAAAAAGAATAACTTTGTATACAAGAAATTTTGGCTTGAAAACAAGCAGAAGGCTCAATAAACATAGACTAAATAAAGTATATTACCTGATTAGTTGGTAGAGGAAATAATCAATGCTACATGTAACATATTTTAAATCTCATTAAAAGCAAGTCAAAACCAGCACAGTTCTAAAACATGCGCACAATCTACTATTACACCACAGTGGAATTCACCATCCTGGTTAGAAACGTGAGCACCTCAGGCAGAGATGACTTTGTGGGCTCTCAGCATCTTACCATAAACAATAGACTCCCCTCGTTCTTACAAGAAGAATTTCCATTGAAAGTTTGTAAATTAAATGTCTAGAAAACGGATTCTTTTAAACTGACTGTTTCAACTCTGAGTACATATAGAAGTGCCAAAATGACTAAGAGAAAGAAAACAAAACATCTGTATTTCCATATTCACTGTTATGCATTCACAGGTGTCGAAAGCCTTAAAAACAAGTGCAGAGAAGATATGTGAACGGCCATACTAAACTGTGCATTCCACTTGGTTCTGTATAAAGACACTGATTCCTCTTTTTTAGAGGATACCCTTTATTTTCTTAACAATAGCCATTCATCGTCCAATTCCCTGTCAATATTGTACGAGGATTTTCCTGTGGATTCTATTAGGCAATATGAGAAAAGCGTTACAGAAAGGAACTTAACAATCGCTCAAAACAATCCTTAGCACATTTCATGCGAAACGGAGAACGCATCCACAAAATTACCTGACAGGCGATGTGCACGAGGTAGACCAGCTCTTTCGATTCACAGCCGTTTTTCGTTACATCGTTCTGCTCTTCTGAAAGGGAGAGCTGAGGCCAAGAAGAAAGGGCAGAGAGAGGGAGAGCCGTGATTAGCGAACAAGGACAAACGAAGCGTTCAGTAATACCTGGCGTTGTCACATCAACGTGATGGAATGAGGTGTGCCTGAGAGTAGAATTCTACTACTTGGAGATAAAGAATTCAAGATTTTAAAAAAGATGTGATTCTGAGAATTGTAGCTTGTATCTAAACCAACACGTGCACAACAGCAGCCACTAAAACACATTCGCTCCAGGGCAGGTCTCCATGCCCTTATTGACAGCACAGCGGGAAGGAAGGCTCCAGGGCCACGGAGAGGCAGGTGAGCAGCTGGGTTACCAGGGCTCAGCTCTGCTACAGACACTGCAGACCGGGGCCCGGAGAACAGCGTGGGCTCCAGATACGTTTCATTGTAGACTCACCGTGCAGGTCTGCACACTGAACTTTATTTTTATTCGAACCACAAAATAGCATTTAGAAACTGGGTGGTTTTATATGAAGAAAAAAAAACAATTTCTAGGCTTCTATTGAAACATCAGGAAATCTGAAGTATTGGACCCATATTCTCACATGGGCAACAACTGGCTGGAGCTGAGAGGCGACCGGCCCCTGTGAATGTGGCTCCAAGAGACTTTGCCACCGAATCGATTCCTCTTTATTTTTTCACCAGCATCGAGGCTGGATGTTAACTGTCATCCATCGTGCTGCTTCTTTGCTATTTCTTATCCCACTCACGGCGCTCACTCACCTTACCTGCCTGCCCTAACTAGGATGTGCACTGGCAAACTCTGGGCCAGAGTCAGACAACCCTGAGTTCAAAAGAGTCACTAGCTGGTTGTGCAATATTGATCCCCCTACTTAATCTCTCACCTGGAAAATGGAGATGATGTCACAGTAACTATTCTCGAGGTTTTGAGTATTAAATGAGATAACAGTTATTAAGTACGCACTGAGGCAGCTGGCACTCAGTGACTACTTAAAAAATGATACCGATTATTACAGTTAAGGTTATCAGAAATATAAGGATGACGAAGATATGTGCTCTGTTTTTGAAAGCAGTATCACAAAAAGTATTTTTTAAAAAACACCTTTGTAAGAGATAAAAATCATTCTCACATTAGCCAAAATACATCAGATGAACTACAAAGTCATAGGGGATTTTTTAGATGAAAAAAAAAAAAAATGAAAGGTGAAATGAAACCTGAATGAATGAAGTTGCAGAAAGTGACAAGACTTTCATGAGACCCAAGAGGTTCATGGATGTGTTTGGAAGCCTGGGAAAGGCACAGGAGGATCCAGAACCTGCCTCAGCCAGGGTCAGGAGAAACCAGCCAAACCCTGACTGGCTGCATGCGGCCCGCAGTGATAAAGGACAATGCAAGGAACACCTGGTACCAGCGTCCACGCCCGCCCACCCACTGATTTCCCCAGCTATTCCTTCAAGTGCATGAGGTCAGTCCATAAAGCTATACAGGAACATAGCGTTAAGCCCACAGATGGGGAAGAATGTCTTAGCTGCAATGCAGATAAGGAAAAATAAGAGACTGACTACATCAAAAACTTTACAGTTATCACAAAAGGGACACCATAAACTAAGTGAAAAGATGCGTTACAAACTGGGATAAAAAAATATCTGTAATACACATTTGGCAGATTTTTAAACTATCATATACTAGTATAAGGAAAAAATCAGATAGGTATATGCCTAACCCAAACATCTTGAAAAGTACCTGGAATTTAAGTAAGGGTCACTAATTATCTGATGAGTGACTGAATAAACAAACATGGTCTCACTGGAATGCAATACTCACTTTCAAAACTAAATTCATCATCTAACTGATAGTGGAGAAGGGCACGGAATAAGAATAGTGCCACAGTTGTCTAATAACTATACACCTACTAACTATAGATGAGAGGTTTTCATACAGGCCCCGGGAAACTGAAGGATGACACAAGGCTGTAGAAAGGTAAGATGCCTCGATGGGTCCATGACTCAGAAAAGAAATACATTCTGAGAACAGACCAAGGACAGGACAGGCTTTGATTTGGTTGCTGTGCCCGGACCCTGACCCTCTCTGGGAGTTTGCCTAGAAACCTGACTATTCTCCAGTCTCAGGAATGGGCTGAGCTGTTTGTAGCATCATAGAAGATTAGCCACCTGGTTATGGATCTTTGAGCTCCTGAAGGCCCAACTGCAGACCCGACCCTCCCCTTTCCATGTTACGCTCACAGCCGCACCTAGCCATCTTCTCCCTCGTGTGTATATAATCAGCCAACTGGCAAGGGGGGTCACAGCAGAATTTCCAGGGTGACCGACTGCTCTCCCATGCTGCCAGCAGTACTGGAATAAACGCTCATATATGATTCAACCCTGTCTCTGCTTAATTTGGCTCAAGTAGTGACAGGCAGCCTTGGACCCATTGTGTCTGGTTTCATAACCATTCACTGTTAACCAGCCTAATCATCCGTATTCATCTACCCCTCCGCCTCTCCACATATCCTTTCTTTTTATATTCCCAGGGTCAAGGTCTGATCTCAACCTTTGATTCCCTAATCTCGCTCTTTAGTCTCCCAAAACTTGCCTCTCACACCTCACCTGTTCCTTTTTTCCCCTTCTCCACTGCTTCTCCCCTGGGTCTGAGCCTCACAGTGTCTGGGCTAGACAATTGCAGACTGGACATTCACAGTAGTCTTCCCACTGGCCTCTCTCCATTTCCCTCGCACACTGATTATGGTACTTTCTTTTCAAAAATCTCTCAATTCTTTCTCAATTCCTACTAAGAAGGTAATTTAAATGCAAAGTCCAGAAGCTTAGATGAGCTTTGAAGAAAGGCACTGCTCCAAATATCTTCGAAATCACGTTTTCCCATAATCCTTCTAACCCATTCATCCCCTCCCCTCTCCTCCCAGGTGCCTTTGTCTAAGCTAATTTTCCTTGTCTAAATGCTCTGCGCTTCTGTCTTTGCATATCCCAAATCTATTCAAGCTCCAATAAAGCCTTCCTTGAGTGCCACAGGAAGTAACTTCTCTTGCCTTTGAATGCCTATACAAGCACTCTCACAATATGTATTACATTTTTCTTAGGTGTACTGGTATATTGCGTGTTTCCCCTGAGGAAAGAATCTCTTACAAGGTATTCAAGAAAAGCATTCTTGATGAATTGTCTGTTGGTTTTAAGACACCCTATGAACAAGTCAGAATGGCGAGGTTTTATGCAGGACCCACACCACATGTGCCAAGAGCACACATTATGAACAATTGGGCTACATTTGCCTATTGAATGACATGAACGTAATGATTTACATTATATCTTTACTTCCTTCAACGTAACGCTATCTCAGTGCTTTGTCTATAAGGAAGGGAGAACAGAATTTCCAAGTCCCATCCTTCTAGATTCCTTACAAATCTATTTTTGGAGTTATTTTTCCTATACTGAATTCACTTTTCTATCACCATGGTAACCAATCTGCAATTAGTGTTGTTAGGATCTTTAAAAATAAAACTCTATCCAGAAAGCCTTCCAATATTCAGAAAAGTCCTTTCTCTACAGGGAGCATGGACATCAGTTTTGTAAGTCAGGGTAGAAATACATCACCCCACCCACATAAAATACCGGTCATCAACGCCTAATCAACAGATTTTAAGTGGGGTAAAGGGAGACCTTTTATTCATCTTTTATTTAGTTCTAGTACGGTTGCAATTGCACTGTGACATACCTCTGGAGTTCGTACATTTCACCTCTGTAGCCTCTACGAGGTGTGGAAACATGAAAAATATTTCTGTTTCACAATATTATGTGGTCCACGCTTGCCCGCCGTCAACACCCTAACACATTAAGAGTGACAATAGCACTTTAAAACTCCTGAGTCGAGAATGCCAAGTGGAAGAATATATATTAGAGTGGCCTTTTAGGTGAGTAATAAGTGAACTGAGTTCTAATTTCAGCATATAAGGCAAAAATCAATAGTAGACAAAACTGCGCTTCAAATTCCTTTGGAAAAATCTAGAGACCTACACGCATCTTCATAAGCCTCACGGTCCACTTTTCCCTCCAGACTTGGGAGAGAGCACTGTTCCTGTGTTGACAACCAGGTTTGCTCATCTCCAGACACTAGAATCCCCCTCAGCTCAGTGAGATGCCCGCAGCCTGCAGAACACATGGGAAATGAGCTCGAATGACACACTAGCAGAATCGCATCTCTTGTCTTACAGATGCTCACTCCAGAACATACACTCGTCAGGAAAAGAGGGCTTCATGGGCATTTTCACACTTCTGTGTGGTCAGGACTTGCTTTGATACCTGGGTTATGACTGAACAGCAAACCTACAAATAGAGCCCTCTGGTCAGAGAAGAGTTTTCTCTCTCCCAGAGCCCTATGCTTACATCCCAGGGCGTTAATGGCTCGTGGCTGTGATGCACACACAGACCCCTCCACTTCCCAGCTGTGATCTTAGGTAAGTTCTTAAACTCTTCCTACCTCGATTTCCTCATCTGAAACTGTCGTGAAGACTCAATCAGACAATATACAAATAGTACTTAGTGTAAATCTGGCTCACAGAAAACATTCAATAAATACTGGCTTGTATTTGATTATCATAATCCTGATAACTTCATTTAAAATGAAAAGTCAGGATTTGTGTTTCACATTATTTTTCCTCAACATTTTCACACTTGGGTCAAACATTACAACCTCTTTCCACATTTCTCAGTATCAAGGCAAGAGTGGATCTGACCCCAGAAAGCAACAGCAGCATTTCCCAGGCCCTTGCACAGTAACTTCAGCAGCAAATGCTCAAGGAATAGGTATTAAATTCATACGTTTCCTATGTCTTATTTCAGGTAAGACCTGATCTCTTGGATTCAGGTTAATTTACCTCAATGCTTTATATGAAATCAGATAAAAAGGAAACATTAATTTCAGCTTCAGATGAGTAAATAATAGGAAATGCAAACCACACAAATGTTTTAGTGTCCTCCACACTAGGTGGCGGCACCACACCAGCCACAGCAGCAAGAGAGCAAGGCCTCAAATGGGTAAAACAGAATGAACTGATTACTGATATTTGCATGTTACAAGGGATATTTCCCTTCTTACTGAAAAAACATTTTCTGAAATTTGAATAAGTCTTAGTTTTTGAACAATGGAGATGATACAACAGAGAGAAGTGCAACAAAGATAATAAATTCACAAAATCTAAAACTATATATCGTGTTACTTAAAACAAGAAGTCCTTTCTAGAAATTATCTTTTTTTTTCCTCTGAGGTTTCAATTTCTCTAAACAAAACATAATACAACGCTATATATCAAAACCTATAGAGTTTGTTCAATGTACTATTCAGGGGGAAACTTTCCAAATTTAAATGCACTGATTAAAAAACAACAGCATAGCCCTGGACAGTGTGACTCGTTGGTGGGAGCATCATCCCATGCAACTCAAGGTCGTGGGCTCGATTCCCAGTTGAGGCACATGCCTGGGTTGCAGGTTCAATCCCCCAATTGGAGCAAGTGTGGGAGGCAACCAATCAATGTGCCTCTCTCACATTGATGTCTCTCTCTCTCTCTCTTTCCTTCCTTTCCCTTCCCTCCCACTCTCTCTAAAAATCAATGGAAAAATTATCCTCCTGTGGAGATATTAAAAAAAAAAAAAGAGCCACTTATTTGTATTTAAAAAAAACACACAATAACGTAATATTGTAATAACTATGGATGGTGTCAGATGGGTACTAGACTTATTGGGGTGATCACTTATAAGTTATATAAATGTCTCATCACTATGTTTGTATACCTGAAACGAATATGTGCCTGGTTTAGTCCTGAAAAAGAGTCGTGAATAACAAACTTAACTCAGCCTGTAGGAACCACTTCAAACATACCTGTATGCTGCCAAACTCAACGTTCTCATAGTGGAAATGTGCGCATTCGGCCATCTTCGGAAAGTGGCCTTTGGTGAAGGGCAACCTGAAGCACATGAGATAAATCAGTGAGATACAAGACACCGAAACAGTGAAGAAACTGCTAAGCACCAAGAGAAAATAAAACGGGTTTAGGAGCTCATGCAAGCAAACTATTTAATAGTTTATTTAATAAGCACATGCGCATGAGCACACATATACCCACACACACCCTTTCAGAAATACACGGAATCCAATGAAAGTTACATGGACTGCACAGGTCAAAAAACAACAACAAAAATTAAAAAGCATCACTGTACTCTCCTCATCGTGTCCCAAGTCAGTGCCCACAGGAAAACTATGCTGTCGGTGAATGTTATGGAAACTGAGATGAGCCAGCTTCTAGGCAGAAGCAGCATTCCCACCACAGAACACAAAGCCAGGCGTTACCTGTGCATGTTGTCGCAGCCCATCAGTCCTGGGTTGGTGGGTCTGGATGCAGAATGAACATTTTTATCCTTGTCTTTTCTATGCCCGCAATGAAAACACAGCTATCTAACCCTCTACCAGCTGACAAGGTGGTTTTTCTGCTTAAAACTAAAACAGATACCTAAAGATATTTCACTTGAGAGTCAACTTCTGGCACCCATTCCCTACCCTTGTGAAGGCGAAGCTGAGATACAGCAATTCTCGTAACTCAAACAACAAACTCGATTTTTCTAAATGGGTGAGAACACCTACTAAAGGTACCAAGAAGGACATACTTGGCTTTTTCCTGTTGAACAAATGCAGTCTAATACACAATGACATAAAGATGCAAGAACAAAATTATAGTGTATTTTTAGACCAGGGCTAGTCTTCAAACCTAGCCCACTAACTGCTGAGTCATAAATTAAAGCTTAACAGTATAGTTTAATGTATGGACAGTAACAGCTTATTTAGTAAGAAATCTAAATAAAGGTTTTAACAGAACTAAAGTAAAGAACTCATTTCCATTTATAGGAATTCATTTCAAAACTGCGGTAAAGTTATACTTACTTTTTCACGTGTTTAACCTTCATACTAGCTGTACTGCCACATGTCTTAAGGCTAAGGTCTCCAGGAATCTCAGGCACATCTGCTCCTCTTGCCTTAAAAATAATAAAGAAAAAAGATTTATGACTATTCCTTTAGCACCCGTATGTTTTAAAAAACAGAGTATGGTTCATTTTAATGATTCTATTGACTCTGTACCAAGAGCAATAAATACTGATTTAATAATCTCTTCTTAAAATGATAATTTACTGAGTTTTAATTAAGAATAAGAAAAAAAATTCACCTAATTTAAATATTTAACTTTACAGTATGAGAAAAAATGTTCTGTTAAGAATTTTCATGCTCTTATACTCAAATTTCAAAATCAGCTATTATGTGTCTCACACATACTTAAACCTCCCCAGGGAGTTGGTGGAATAAAGTAACCTTGGTTACAATGATTAATAAAAGGTAAAATGGTAATAGGAACATAATTAGGAGATGACAACATGCATTTCTCACAACAGAAGTTGAAAGTGACATCTATGTAATACTTCCAAATTTACTCCTTCATCTGACACAGTTTTCATGTGGTGAGTTTTTAACTCTAGTGACACATTCAACTGCAAGGTTCTTCATACTCTGAACAAAATAAATAGCAAATCCAAAAATCTATAAAAAACATTTATGCTATATTATCCATGATTTGTAACATTAATTAGTATAGCTAATGCCACCTGATGCAACAGGGGAGAATAACATGGGGTGAGCAGTTAAATTTAGTTAAGAGGAGATTCACAAAGAAGATGTGGTAAATATATGCAACAGAATACTACTCAGCCATAAAAGGAGAAGTCTTGCCATTTGTGACAACATGGTTGGACCTTGAGGGCATTACACTAACTAAGCAAAATACATCAGATAAAGAAAGACAAGCAAGCCCTGGCCAGTAGCTCAGTTGCTTGAGCATCGTCCTTATACTCCCAGGTTACGGGTTTGATCCCGGTCAGGATGCATACAAGAATCAACCAATGAATGCAAAAATAAGTGGAACAACAACCTGATATTTCTCTCTTTCCCTTCCTCTCTCTCTCTAAAATCAATACATAAAAATAGAAAAACAAATACCATATGATATCACTTATATGTGGCATCTAAAAATATAGACCAAAAAACAAAAGTTTATAAATACAGGGAAGAGACTGATGCTTGACAGAGCAGGGGGGTAGGCAGTGGGTAAAATGGGTGAACAGGGTCAAAATGCACAAACCTCCAGTTATAAAATAAAGAAGCCATGGGGAAGTGACGTACACCCGGGTGACTATAGTTAGCAGTACTGTGCTGCATCTGTGAAAGTTGCAGCTTTACTTAGCCAAGCTGGACATGTGGGAGCACTACTACTGCTGTGATCAGATGGGGATCAGGCCTGAAGCGGGTCTGCCTCGGGCCGGCCTGTAGTGTGTGGGTTCTTGGCTTCGAGCAGGGAAGACTTCACAGCACGAGTCCAGGTGATTTTGAGAGTAAGTTTATGAAAGCTGGGACAGTGACACAAGGAAGGGCTTAGGACAGAAGAAGCAACAAGAGAGAAACGAGGTGGGGCTGCTTTCCCACAGGTACTCTATCAAGGTCACGGTCTCTACTGACTGGTCAGCGCCTTAGTCACTCACTGCAGCTGGTCCTAGCGTCACCCACCTGGTTTTGCTGATTTTCTGGGCCTGGAGCTGAAATGGAGGCCTGGATGTTATCTCTAGGGAGGAAAGGTCAGGGGGTCTAAACCACACCCAGGGCTTTCGGCCGGCCCCGGTGACTTTCCGTATCTGGCTGTAAAGTGTCAGACCAGTTCAGTCAGCTGTCTGTCTCAGTTTCCCCGTTCCACTTGAAAGGAATTGTCCTAGCTTTCCACTGTCCTGGCTCTCTATTTTGATGCACACTGCTAAATAATCCTCCAGAAAACACTGATCCCATTTACAACACTACCAACCATGTACATGGATGCCTGTTCTCTCACAACCTCACAAACACTGAATATTATCAATCTTTAGCATTGCCATCTAATAGGATTACTTCATCTTTTTTTCTAATTAAATAGGTAAAAGATTCAATAAAGTTTCACACTTTTAGTGGGCATCTGTATTATTGTGTGTGTGTGTATATATATATATACATATTGTTAGATTCTGGTTTTTAGATTTTTCAGAGAAAAGAACATTTTTAAGTGAAAGCTAGTCATATCTGTCTGACATATAAATATCAAGATTTAATAGCTTGCCATTAAAATTAATAACCTGGAAGATCTAGTCTGTACACTTCCTGATTAAAAGACTTACTGAAAAGCAATAGTAATTTAAGTCAGTTGATACTGGACTGGAGTAAGGAAGGACAAAGGAAATAAATATAACAGAAAGTCCAGAGAAAGCCCACATATAGACAACAAAACTTAACTTGTGAACAAAAGTAATAATGAGATTCAAAGGAATACTGCTGTGTCAATAAATATGCTTGGTGAAGTTTTCTAAAGCATGCAACATAAGAATAAACCTTGAACCTTCACAAAATTCACTCAATGTGAGGATTAATAATGCTGCTAAAATTAAATACAGAAGAACAACTTTAACATAAGTAAAAGTGCCTTAAACAGGAAATAAAAAAAGTATTACCTTTAGGAAAAAATTAAATTTGATTACATCAAGATTAAAAACAAGTCATTTAAAAAGAGCTCCTTATAATATATTAAAAACTAACAACCCAATTTTTTAAATGCCAAAAAATCTAAACAGGTATTTCATAAAAGAGGATGCCAACTGGTCAATAATTGTAGATACTCAATGTCTTACTCATAAAAGAAATGCAAAATTAAACCATAATGGGATAATATACACTCTCCAAAGAGCTAAATTTAAAAAAAAAAAAAAAGTAAAATACCAAAGTTGGCAAAAAAAAAAAAATGAAGCACTAACACTCTCATTTATTGCTGATTAAAGTGTAAAATAGTAATAACCACTTAGGATATTTGTTTGATAATTCTTATTATGTTAAACATGAAATACCTATCATCCTGCAACTACACTCCTGAATATAGACCCAAAAAATATTCCATATGTACACAAGTAAACATGTACATAAACATTCATAGCTTTTTTATAATCACCAGAAAATGGTCATTATAAAACACAAATACCCAAAATACACAAAAACAGGGGAATAGCTGAATAAACTATAGTGTGTTTATGGAATGCTGTGCTTGAAAAAAAATTTATTAACATTAAAAACATGAATAAATGTAGGCATTACTACAGTATGTGACTGTGTGTGTTTGTATTAAAAATTAACAGGAAAAAATGTCAATAGGAATTTTTGTGAAACTTCTGGTTCTACATTTGTCTAAAATAGTTATAACTGGGGAAAAAATGAGGAGTGAGAAAAGAATTGTATTTCAAAGAACATTTTTAAAAAGACTGTTTTCTTACTTATTTTATAAGTTAACACAGACATCAAAACCACCCAAGAAACTTTCAACACTAGTAAGGACACGATTAAGAAAAGCTGTATAAATGTATAAACCAACTGTTTAAGTCACTAAAGTTCCACAATACAGAAAAGACATAAGAGGCTATGATCTTTAAAAGAAACAGATTATATAAGGTGAACTCCATACTCAGCCAAACCCCTGATAAAGAGAAAACCTTAATAGCAGCCAAGGGGGGGAAAGTATATACACACATTACACTCACAGGACTACATATGAGAAAAGCAGAAAACGTGGAATGGGTTCTTTCCATTGCTTTTTAAAACAACTGTCAACGTTGAATTCTATATCCAGCAAAATTTATTTCAAAAAAAAAAAAAAAAAGAATGGGAGGCTTCTAGACTCTTCTGTTTATAACAGAAACTCTACAGAAAACAAAATGAAATAAAATAAAAACAAGCAACTACCTGAGAATTCTAAAATATTTAATTAGAGTAAGTGGATTGGGGTGTAAAGTCAAGACCTGAAGAATGACTAATCATAGGCTGACAGCGTGTTTCCTGGATTCAAACCTCCCCCCCCCCCCCCCGCCCCCCTCCCTGCCCTTTACCTCTTGGAATTGCCTAAGGAAAACCTGACTCATGATATAAGTAACAAGCATGACTAGTAAAACTCTAAGGAATTACAACTTTCTGACTAGAAAATGGCCCTTGAATATGGAAACAAATAGGCAAGAGTTTTCTTTCTTTTTTTTTGCTTCTCTTCCAAGGACAGACTTGGGAGCAACACTTCAGCTGTACCATGGACACGTAAGACCCTGAGTGAAAACCCATCCTTCTGACTAGAGCAGTGATGGCGAACCTTCTGAGCTCGGCGTGTCAGCATTTTGAAAAACCCTAACTTAACTCTGGTGCCGTGTCACATATAGAAATGTTTTGATCTTTGCAACCATAGTAAAACAAAGACTTATATTTTTGATATTTATTGTATATATTTATTTTTTTTTTTTTTATTTTTTTCATATTTTTTTTTTTTTTATTTTCCTCTTAAAGTATTACAAAGGGTATTACATAAGTATCCTTTTCCCCCCCCCCCCCGCCCTTGACAAACCACTACCCTCCCTTACCCCCCAGTGTCTTATGTCCATTAGTTATGCTTATATGCATGCATACAAGTCCTTCGGTTGATCTCTTACTCCCCTCCCTCCTGCCCCCCAACTCTCTCTGGCCTTCCCACTGCAGTTTGACAATCAGTTTGAGGCAGCTCTGCCTCTGTATCTATTATTGTTCAAAAGTTTGTAATGGTCTTTATTATCCATGAATGAGTGAGATCATGTGGTATTTTTCCTTCATTGACTGGCTTGTTTCACTTAGCATAATGCTCTCCAGTTCCATCCATGATGTTGCAAATGGTAGGAGTTCCTTCTTTTTAACAGCAGCATAGTATTCCATCGTGTAGATGTACCACAGTTTTCTAATCCATTCATCTACTGATGGGCACTTAGGCTGTTTCCAGATCTTAGCTATGGTGAATTGTGCTGCTATGAACATCTGGGTGCATATATCCTTTCTGATAGGTGTTTCTGGTTTCTTGGGATATATTCCTAGTAGTGGGATCACAGGGTCAAATGGGAGTTCCATTTCCAATTTTTTGAGGAACCTCCATACTGCCTTCCACAGTGGCTGCACCAGTCTGCATTCCCACCAGCAGTGCACAAGTGTTCCTTTTTCTCCACATCCTCTCCAGCACTTGTCGTTTGTTGATTTGTTGATGATGGCCATTCTGACAGGTGTGAGATGGTACCTCATTGTTGTTTTGATTTGCATCTCTCGGATGATTAGTGACTTTGAGCATGTTTTCATATGTCTCTTGGCTTTCTGAATGTCCTCTTTTGAAAGGTGTCTATTTAGATCCTTTGCCCATTTTTTGATTGGATTGTTTATCTTCTTTTTGTTAAGTTGTATGAGTTCCCTATAAATTTTGGAGATTAAGCCCTTATCCGATATGACGTTGGCAAATATGTTTTCCCACGAGGTGGGTTTTCTTGTTGTTTTGTTGATGGTTTCTTTTGCTGTGCAGAAGCTTTTTATTTTGATGTAGTCCCATTTGTTCAGTTTCTCTTTAGTTTCAACTGCCCTAGGAGCTGTATCAGTGAAGAAATTGTTTTGGCATATGTCTGAGATTTTGTTGCCTTTGTATTCTTCTAGAATTTTTATGGTTTCCTGTCGTACATTTAAGTCCTTTATCCATTTTGAGTTTATTCTTGTGTATGGTGTAAGTTGGTGGTCTAGTTTCATTTTCTTGCATATGTCTGTCCAATTTTCCCAACACCATTTATTGAAGAGACTATCTTGGCTCCATTGTATGTTCATGCCTCCTTTGTCAAAAATTAATTGAGCATATTGGTTCGGGCTAATTTCTGGACTCTCTATTCTATTCCACTGATCTATATGTCTGTTCTTGTGCCAGTACCAGGCAGTTTTGAGAACAGTGGCTTTGTAATACAGCTTGATATCTGGCATTGAGATCCCACCTACTTTGTTCTTTCTCAGGATCGTTGCAGCTATTCGGGGTCTTTTTTTATTCCAGATGAATTTTTGGAGAGTTCGTTCTAGATCTTTGAAGAAGGCCATTGGTATTTTAATGGGAAGTGCGTTGAATGCATAGATTGCTCTGGGTAGTATGGACATTTTAATGATGTTGATTCTACCAATCCAAGAACATGGTATGTTCTTCCATCTGTTTATGTCTTCCTCTATCTCTTTTTTCAACGTCCTGTAGTTTTCTGAGTAGAGGTCTTTAACCTCTTTAGTTAAGTTTATTCCTAGGTATCTTAATTTTTTTGGTGCGATGGTAAATGGGATTGTTTTTCTGATCTCCCTTTCTGAAAGTTCACTGTTGGTGTATAGAAATGCCTCAGATTTCTTGGGGTTAATTTTGTATCCTGCTACATTGCCAAATTCATGTATTAAGTCTAGTAGCTTTTTGATGGAGTCTCTAGGGTTTTGTATGTATAATATCATGTCATCTGCAAATAAGGACAGTTTTACTTCCTCTTTTCCAATTTGGATGCCTTTTATTCCTTCTTCTTGCCTAATTGCAATGGCTAATACTTCCAGTACTATGTTGAACAGGAGTGGTGAGAGTGGGCATCCCTGTCTTGTTCCTGTTCTTAGGGGAAATGGTGTTAGTTTTTGTCCATTGAGTATGATGTTGGCAGTGGGCCTGTCATATATGGCTTTTATTATGTTGAGGTATGATCCTTCTATTCCCACCTTTCTGAGAGTTTTTATCAAAAATGGGTGTTGGATTTTGTCGAATGCTTTTTCTGCATCAATTGATATGACCATGTGGTTTTTTTCTTTCAATTTGTTTATGTGATGTATCACATTTATTGATTTACGGATGTTGTACCATCCTTGCATCTCTGGGATGAATCCTACTTGGTCATGGTGTATGATCCTTCTGATGTACTGCTGGATCCGATTTGCTAAGATTTTGTTGAGGATTTTGGCATCTATGTTCATGAGGGATATTGGCCTGTAATTCTCTTTCATTGTGATGTCTTTACCTGGTTTTGGTATTAGGGTGATGCTGGCTTCATAGAATGAGCTTGGAAGCGTTCCTTCCTCTTGAATTTTTTGTAGTAGTCTGAGGAGGGTAGGTTTTAGTTCTTCCTTGAATGTTTGGTAGAACTCCCCTGTGAAGCCGTCTGGCCCTGGGCTTTTGTTTGCTGGAAGCTTTCTGATGACTGCTTCAATTTCTTCCATAGTTATTGGCCTATTGAGGTTTTTAGATTCTTCCTGATTGAGTTTTGGAATGTTGTATTTTTCTAGGAATTTGTCCATTTCCTCCAGGTTGTCCAGTTTGTTGGAGTAGAGTTGCTCGTAGTATTGTTTAACAATCATTTGTATTTCTGTGGGGTCTGTTGTTATTTCGCCTCTATCATTTCTGATTTGGTTTATTTGGGACCTCTCTCTTTGCTTCTTGGTGAGCCTGGCTAGGGGTTTGTCAATCTTGTTTATCCTTTCAAAGAACCAGCTCTTGGTTTCATTGATTTTCTGTATTGTTTTTTTGGTCTCTATTTCATTGATTTCTGCTCTAATCTTTATTATCTCCTTCCTTCTGCTCACTCTGGGGTTTTCTTGTTGCTCTCTTTCTAATTCTTTGAGTTGTAGAGTTAGATGATTGACTACCATTTTTTCTTGTTTTTTGAGATAGGCCTGTAGAGCTATAAACTTCCCTCTCAGGACTGCTTTCATTGTGTCCCAGAGGTTTTGGATTGTTGTGTTTTCATTGTCATTAGTGTCCAGGATGTTTTTAATTTCTTCTTTGATGTCATCGGTAACCCAATCAATATTTAATAACATGCTATTCAGCTTCCAAGTGTTTGAGTATTTTGGGTTGTTTTTATTGTAGTTTATTTCTAACATTATGCCATCGTGGTCTGTGAAGAAGCTTTTTATGATTTCAATCTTCTTGAATTTGTGGAGACTTTGCTTGTGACCCAATATGTGGTCTATTTTTGAATATGTCCCATGAGCACCTGAGAGGAATGTATATTCCGCAGCTGTGGGGTGAAGTGTTCTGAAGATGTCAATTAAGTCCATCTGATCTAGTGAGTCATTTAGGATTGCTGTTTCTTTGCTGAGTTTTTGTCTAGCGGATTTATCCAGTGATGTCAGTGGTGTATTAAAGTCCCCTACTATGATTGTATTGTTGTCGATCTCTCCCCTGATATCTTCCAGAAGTTTTCTTATGTATGTGGGTGCTCCTGCATTGGGTGCATATATGTTTACCAGGGTTATATCTTCTTGTTGTATTGATCCCTTTAGTATTATGAAGTGGCCTTCCTTATCTCTGGTTATGGCCTTCACTTTGAGATGTACTTTGTCAGATATAAGTATTGCTACCCCAGCTTTCTTTTCCTTTCCATTTGCGTGAAAGATATTTTTCCATCCCTTCACTTTCAGTCTGTGTGAGTCCCTTCTAATGAGGTGGGTCTCTTGTAGACAGCAGATGTATGGGTCATGTTTTTTTATCCATTCAGCCACTCGATGTCTTTTGGTTGGAGCATTTAGTCCATTTACATTTAAAGTTATTATTGAAAGGTATTTGTTTGTAGCCATTTCTTTTTGTGTGTGTGTGTGTGGCTGTTTTCTTTCTGAGCTTGATATTTCTTCTTTTTACACCAGTCCCTTTAGCATTTCTTGCATGGCTGGCTTGGTGGTGATAAACTCCCTTAGCCCTTTTTTGTCTGTGAAGCTTCTTATTTCCCCTTCAATTTTGAATGATAGCCTTGCTGGATAGAGTATTCTTGGATTCAGTCCTTTGCTTTGCATCACTTTGTAGATTTCCGTCCATTCTTTTCTGGCCTGATGTGTTTCTGTTGAGAAATCATTTGATAATCTAATGGGAGATCCCTTGTATGTTACTTTCCGTCTCTCTCTTGCAGCCTGTAAGATTCTCTCTTTATCCTGAACATTTGCCATGGTAATTATGATGTGTCTTGGTGTGGGTCTTTTCGGGTTCACCTTGTTTGGGACTCTCTGGGCTTGTTTGACTTTTTTCTTCCCCACCTCAGGGAAGTTTTCTGATATTATTTCTTCGAATAGGTTTTCTAATCCATGTTCATCTTTCTGTTGTTCTGGCACCCCTATTATTCGTATGTTGTTTCGTTTCATGTTGTCCCAAAGCTCCCTTAGGCTCTCCTCCTGTCTTTTAATTTTTTTCTCCATTTGCCGTACAGTTTGAGTGTGTTTTGCTTCCTTGTCTTCTAATTCACTAATTCGGTCCTCCGCTTCTCCCAGTCTACTGTTGATACTTTCAATGGAGTTTTTTATTGAAGCTATGTCACTCTTCATTTCTTCTTGGGACTTACTTAAGTTGTTGATTTTTTCATCTGTTTCTTCTAGCTTCTTGCATAAGTAGTTGAGTTTTTCATCTGTTTCTTCTTGCTTCTTGAACATGTGGTGCATGTACTCTAGGAACCTTATTCTGAATTCTTTTTCCGTCATGTTGCATATCTCTGTCTCACTTAGCTGCTTTTCTGGCGAGTCCTCCTTTTCTTTCCTTTGGGGGTTTCTTTGCCTACCCATGTTTGATCTCGCTGACATATGTAGATGTTGAGGTGTTCAGTGGCTGCTCCCTGGGTGGCAGGGGCTCCTTGGGTTGTGGTTGCTGCTCAGACGGTTGCGGTAGCAGCTGCTTTCCAGTTGGCAGCAGCTCCTCTGGTGGGTGTTGTTCACAGCTGTGTTGGCTCTTCTGGCTGGTGGGGGGAGGCTTCACGTACAGTTGCTGTTCCACAGACAGAGGGTGTGGTGATCAGGAGGCTGTGGTGATCAGGAGGCTGCGGTGATCAGGGGGCTGCTGTTGCTTGGATCTGCTGCGTTGATTTAAAGGCACAAAATACAACAGAGCAAGGCACAACGTACCAGGCACTGAACACAAGTATATTCACAATATTAATAACTCCAAATAAAGGTGACCAACCGAATTAAGAGAATTAGGGGATAAGGGAGAAAGAAGAGAAGAAGATAAAAGAGAGAACAGAAAAGAAAAATAAGAAAAAAACAAACAAAAAAGGAGTGCAAAAATAGAATTGGGAAAAAAGAGGGGGGAAAAAAGAGAGCGAAAAAAGAGAATGAAGTAGAAGTGGGGAAGAGACTCCCCGTATGAGGAGCAAACTCCAATGGAACTGCCACTAATCTCAACAAATTCCAGCAACAGATCCCTGGAGATGAATGCAAACTACAAACCACCAATAATATCCAGAGGGGTAAGGGAAAACAGAAGCACAAAAATAGCTGGGGTGGGGTGGGGGAGGGAAGGGAAAAACCAGCAGAAAAAAAAAGAAAAAGAAAAAGAAAAAGAAAAACAACCTCACAACCAGTCCTAAAAAAGAAGAAAAAACACAAAACAAAACAAACAAACAAATTTAAAAAAAAAAAAAAAAAAAAAAAAAAAAGCCCAATATATTCAACAATCAAGAAAACAATAGAAAGATAAGAGAGAGAAAAAAAAAAAAAATGGTTGGAAAGTGAAGAAGGATCTTATTGTATATATTTAAATGCCATTTAACAAAGAAAAATCAACCAAAAAAATGAGTTCGCGTGTCACCTCTGACACGCGTGTCATAGGTTCGCCATCACTGGACTGGAGAAATAATCAAAGGGGACCCTGTTGTGTAAAGACCGTAGGGATAATCCTTGTTATGTTTTTCTCTTTTTTCTCTCATTGCTTAGGCCTGATGACAGCCCCAGTCAGGAAAAACTGTGCAGTACAGAGACTAACATTCTTGGAGAATACATTCCTCCTTCCTTCTAGCCAGAGAAGCCAGGAAAAGCATCCTCTGAGAGGAGACAGTGGGTCCCAAGTCAAAACTGAACTGATGCTAAAACCACCACCTAACAAATCCAGATAGAAACATCACCCTAAACCCCACCAGGTTAATGCCTGATAAGCCAGGAAAGTCAACATTCTCCAGAGGATTTCAACAGGAGACAGTCTCACAAGATAATATTCAAAATATCCATGACACAATAAGAAATTACTTGATACACCAAAAATCTGTAAAATATGAGCAAGTCCCCAAAAAGAGACAATCAGATACCAAATATGAGATGAAACAAATGTTGGACTTACCAAAGACTTTATACCATATACTAGAGGCCCGGCACACAAATTCACGAGGCCCCACCCACCTGCGCGGCCTTGCCATGCTCACAGCCCCACCCACCCATGCTGGTCTTTGGTTGTTACAGTGTTAGGGCCATGGGCTCTTTAATATAATAGATACCAGAGGCCCAGTGCACGAATTCCCGCACTGTGGGGTCCAGCAGGCCTGCCCTGATGGGGGCTATCAAGGGTGGGCAGGCTGGGGCAGGGGGGCCGATTGGGAGCAGGGCTGGCTGGGGCAAGGGGCCACAGGCATTCTAGTTGTTCTGCCTTTTGGTCTATTTGCATATTACCCTTTTGTTATATAGGATCATAAACATATTGAAAAGACAAAAATTCCTGGGTGAAAATTGTAACCTACACAAAAAGCCCAAATTGTTAGGTAGGACCAGGGTCTCGAGGTCTGAGCAGTTCTTACTAAATGCTCTTGTTGCTAAATGTTAAGATGCAGCACAGTATTTTGCAGCTGCAGCTGTAAACAGAATGAGCTTGACAGGAACTCAACCAGATCATGTAGCCAACTGTAAAGAAAGCAACATGTTATTAACCAAATAGTATGTGGGAAATAGTTTTACTCCTATCAAAATGTGAAAAACTAAGAATGTTTGAATGAAAAGATAATGGCACAAAAGACACTAAACATTACTGCCTAGAATACGAATTAACAAATCCTTTCATACTCTTTAGATACTTCCCCATAATAATAAAAAGACAAGGCAAAATTCATCATAAAGATATTCATCAACATGAAAAATATAAAACAAACTCAAAGTCCTACTAATCTATGAAACATCAATAATATTTCCTGTCTTATAGGGTATTATGCAGCCATTAACTTTGTTTATTAAGAGCTTTTCATTTAGCACTAATTATGTATACATAAATTTCTCCCAGGCAAGTTTTATAGAGTATTAATGGTTTTAAAATTTTTGTCATTTCCATCAACTAATGTTATCACATATGTTAACTATATCATGGAGTATAAATACCAGAGAAAAACTATATAACATTGTGGGAGGAAAAATTCTCAAGAGAATCCCCGCCAAGATTCCTATGTCACTTCCTGGCTATTCAAACACTAACGTGAGCAATGCTGGGAAGAGACGGCTCAGATGTTATTAAAATTCCAGGTCAGTGGATCTTAAAGTAGGAAAATTATCTGGGTGAGCCTACTTCCTAGTCTCGCAAGGCTTCTGCTGAAGCATCCCTCGGGAGTATGCTGCTCATGAGAAGGCAAGGCCTAGAATTAAGTGCAAATTTGGCAGGTGGAGTAGGTAACTGGTGGGAAATATAGAGCTGACTCAGCGCCACAGCCCTCTCTCCTTCTCTCTTGCAACCATGCATTTCCATGCACATGCTACAATCTGTCCCATATCCCATTCTGCAGATCTCAAAGCCCTCCCTATTTTCTCCTAAGGGAAACTGAATTCCCTTCCTCCTTCACAGAAATGTTTTAACCCCCTTCCAGGTGTCCCTACACTATGTCCAGCAGCCAATCTTTCCCAGAGGTCTCTTTCCTTCCAGTGAACCAGCAACTCCTGCACCTATGACACTTCCCATGATGCACATTGGGAAACATTCAAGCTTCTCTTAACTGCAGCACCTTAATAATAAGGTAGAAAGTTTATGTTAAGTAGGAAGGAGAGATAAAATTGTATATGGTTTACAATTATAAGTCACATTTCCACGCCTGATGGGAAAGGGGGATAGATAAACAAAGCATTATTCTTTGAAACTAACAATTTGGAAAATTTTATGTAAGAAAATCGTGTTTATATTATGTTAAATTTAAAACACTCTGCATTGCAAGAAATCATGAAAGAAATATACCAAAATAATCTCACCACTGTGCAAAATGGGATTGTGGTTGACAGTCTCTCTCTCTCTCTTTTTCAATTTTCTGCCTTTTCTATATAAGCATGTTTTGTGTTTATAAAGTAGAAGAGAGAAAAAGAGAGAAAGCAGGCTAGCTAGCTTTCCCACCTCTGCATTTACCTACCTTTACAGCAACCATTTGCAAATGCATAACAAACTGTCATAAATAAATGAGATTATATATTCTATAGAACTCTAATGGGCAAAACTAGGTATCCATATTTAGGGAGGAATAAAAATAAAAACACACGTATAATGGGAGGTACCCATACATATATACAGTCAACTGAAAAAGCAGTATTTGAATGGAAAATCCATTCTGCCAAGAAAGGCAAACAGGACTGCCAGTTTCCAAATGCAACCACAGTTTAATCATAGTAAATAAATGCAAAAAAATCTCTGTAATGAAAAGTTTACAAAGTTTTAATTAGTCTAAATATTATTCCCTTTCTTACAAAGAAGAGATAATGAGGTAAAATTTAATAATCATCATCCCAATACATCAGAAAAGCTAAATTTATTAAATCTACAGTGTATTACATTATCACTAAAATGATTCTTAAAGAAGATCACAAAGAAATTCAATTAACTGAGTTATGTGTGAATATTTTCAAGAGAATTTTGTACAGCAAAATACGCTTGATGTTAAAAACATATTACAAGACAATTTTCTTCACTTATTTCTTCCAGTATGTTATCTAGACCTCCCAATGTGCAAGTGCTAAATAACAGAAATGGGACTCAAAGGAGGCAGGAAGGTTTAAGTATGTGGAAAATTCACAAACCGTACAAGTAGCTATCAAATGAGCCCATGAGTAAACTATATAGTTACTCCTATTTAATTCTCTATTTTGATGAGGAACAACAGGGTGGGAATACTAAAGAGAAGAAAAAAAGATTTCTGCACCTGATTATAAAACTAGTACTTTTGCACAAAGGAGTTGCCTTTAAAGTTCACTTCTAACAGAAAATATCTCCTCGAAAAGAACATGCAACAGCTAGGGGAAAATTATTCAGGAGCAATGTTTAAAATAATTTAAGAAAAATGATCAGCAAGGGCCATCAGAATAATAATACAAATTCTCTAGGCAACAGCTAGGCAAGCAACTTAAAAATTAACACACTGACATATTAGCAAAATCTTAAAACATTTTGAAGTTTCTACTTTTCTATAATGCAGATTTATCTGTTCACTCCTATCTGCCCCAATCATTAAAGATAATCCTACTGATTCAGCAGATATTTTCTGTTGAAAATATGGAGTCCCATGTTGTATATACTTTTACCAGACATTTTATGAAAAGATTCCTAGGAAAATCTAAAAACAACATGATTAGCTTTGTAGGTACTTTATTCAGGTAAAGTACTGCTATTCTTCTGTGCTGCTAGAAAATGGTCTGTTTCTGCACTTGAATTTTGTGCACCAGATCTACTAGTAAAAATGTACATATAATGTTTAAACGTGTATTATAAAAACATAAAATGTGAATTCTTCCTGGAATAGGCAGGGTATGAAGAGAAGGGTGGAAGGGAACCAAGAACCACAAATGATGGAGACACTGAGTTGGAAATATTCTACTAAAGGAAGAAATGGCAAGATTCTAGACTACGCGTGACACCCCATTCTTCTAACTGCATGTGTTTTATGTCCTTCCTCCTTCAATATTTTACAAGTTTAAACATTTTTTGAAAAGTCATATAACAAATTCTATCAGTAAAAGTAACATCCAGATCACTTAAAGTCTTAAAGAGCACAATATTTGTAATGTATTTTTTAGTTTAATAATTATCAAATAAATGCTGGGTTTATGACCAGTTCGCCAGCTCAAAAGATTTTAGGCTTAATGTTATAAAACTACCCATTTTCAACACCTTTTAACCTATAAAATGAACGAGTTCATACATTCAACCTAATATAAATCCCAGAACTCCCAGGAGTGCATTAATTACCTTCCATAATTAACACTGCTTGATTCATGCCAGAGAATTCCCACCATCTTCAGCCAGAGCCGAATGCACCATGGAATGGGGTGGGCTTGGGGTTGTTTATTGAAGAGCATTGAATATACTGGCAGAAACTCAAAACCTGGGCTTTGCATAGTAATCAATGGGTGCATTTGTGATTGTTCACAAAGCAACTCTGAACAAGACATCGCGCCTTTAGAACTGAAATGATAAACACCATCAGTGTCTCTGAATCATGAGGAAAATCCACCCATCAATCAAAAATGAACAGCTAAACATCACACAGTAAGAAAGAGCTAAAGAAATTCACTGAAGGAGCATCTGCAAAGACTTTTCTCTCTCTTATTCGAATGGCAAATGTTTTTATAACTGATGGGTAAAAGGAACCATAGAGAGTAGAGCAATACACAAAATACACATGTCTTCCAAAAGTACTGCTTCAAGACTATTCAGGAAGAATGACTATTCTATCAATCCTCTTTAGAAAGCAGGCAATATGGGGGGAATGTGGTCCAAATACAAGGGAGGTACTTTTGGAAAAATGTAATGGTCTAACTTTTTATTTAAAACAGAATGAAAAGAAAGAAGGGGAGAAGAAAACAAAAGAAAAGAAAATTCATATTAACAAATGAGATAAAGAAAATCAGGGAGCCCTAACCGGTATGGCTCAGTGGATAGAGCGTCAGCCTGCAGACTCAAGGGTCCCAGGTTCGATTCTGGTCAAGGGCATGTACCTTGGTTGCAGGCACATCCCCAGTTGGGGGTGTGCAGGAGGCAGCTGATTGATCTTTCTCTCTCATCTATGTTTCTAACTCTCTATCCCTGCCCTTCCTCTCTGTAAAAAATCAATAAAATATATTTAAAAAAAAAGAAAAGCAGGGAAATTCGGGTGCTGTCAAGGAAAAAACAACTGGTTCAATTTGTCCAGAGAGTGACAATTTCATTCATTCAAAAAAATATTTACTGAGAATTTACTATGCCAGGCACAAGAGACAAAACATGAGTGACAAAGTCCCTGTACTCAAGGAGCTTACAATCTCATGGAAAAGAAAGACAATTTTCATACAAATATTCAGTATGTCTAAACACTGTGGAGAAAACTAAAGCAACGTAAGAAAGATAAAGAGGGGAGGGCAGGGTTATTATTTCATCTAAGACGGTGAGTGAAGGCAGCACTTAATCGTAAAGAGGGAACTGAAGGAAGAGAGGGAGCAAGCTTTGCAGATAATGCAGGGAAAGTGCTTTCAGAAAAAAGAAAGAAAAAGAAAAAAAAAAGACCACAAACACAAAGGCCCCGGAGTAGCTAATGCTTGGCATAGTCCAGAAATAAATAGCAAAAAGGTCAATGTAACTGGAGCAAAATGATCAAGTGAGGAAGGGCTTTGGCTTTTAAGGAAAATGAATTGGAACCATTTCATTTATAACAAACCACAAGGTCTTAGACCTGGGTGACTGAAATAAAGTGAGTGTTATTAACATGATCTGTAAAGTTAAAAAGAAGCTCATTGAGGGAGCAGGAAAGATGAGATTTAGTGAAAATCTACAGCTCACGGCTTCCACAGGACCTTCAGCTGGGAAATGAATTCCTACAGGGCTAGGGACACGGACATGGAAGTCATCTGTATAGAGAGGACAATGAAATCTGCAGGACCAGCATAGAACTGGGAGGGACCAAGCACGAAGAGACGAAGTACAGATCCTGCAAATGCCTGCTTTCAGCAGGTGGGAAGAGAGTCGGAGGAAAAGAGCCCACCCTTGTGAGTGTGTGTGTGTGGGGAGGGGGGGGTGAGAGGGAGAGAGAGAGAGAACATGCATGAGAGAGCACATGCTCATGCACATATATGTGTTTATGAAAGAGGAAGAGGGACAGGAAGGAAGGGGAGAGCATCACTCATGGACACACACACACACACACACACACACACACATACACAGTTGACAAATCCAAAAATTAACTTCGTGCCTTTTAAATTTTTTCGGTATTTTGGAAGTACAAAATTTACACTTTATTTTTCATGAGATCATTTTAAGCCAACACTAAGAAGTAAGATGATTGAAGTGGTTTTAGTTAAAATATTCAAAACTGGTGAGAGATTTCCTCTTACTTTCTTTTTATATCTTTTATCTTATTTTTTAAGATCCTAATGTTTACTTACTTATATAATTTATTATTAAGACATTGCAAATAATTATTTTACTCTTAATTTTTTAAAACTCTAGCTTTTGATTTCTTAAGATAACTCGTTATTTTGTTACAAGTTGATGAAGAATAATAAACAAATCATGAACCATACATCAAAAAAGGGGAAAGTCCTATTTTATGGTTTGTTTTTTCTGTTTTGATTTTTAAATGACTATTTAGAACAGACCAAATACTAAAAAGGGGACGATCAGTAATCAAAAGCCCCCAACAAATAAAACTCCAGGACCAGATGGCTTCATTGATAAATTCTTCCAAACATTTAAAGATAAGTTAATAGCAATCCTTCTCAAACTCTTCCAAAAAATAAAAAAAAGAAAACTTCCAAACGTTTTTTATGAGGCCAGCATTACCCTGCTACCAAACCAGACAATGAAGCCACACACACACACAAAAAAAAATTACAAGCCAATATCCCTGATAAACATTGATGAAAAATCCTCAACAAAATATTAGCAAACTAAATTCAACAATACATTGAAATACACCATGATCAAGTGGAATTTAATGCAGAAATTCAAAAATAGCTCAACATCCACAAATCAATGTGGTACACCACATTCACAAAACAAGTTACACAAATCTTATGATCATCTCAATGCATGAAGCAAAAGCATTTGACAAAATTCAACATACATTTGCCATGAAAGCTCTCAATAAAGTGAACATAGAGGGAAAGTACTTCAACATAATAAAGCCATATATGGCAAGCCCACAGCTAACATCATATTCAAACATGAAAGGTTTTCTTCCAAAATCAAGAACAAGACAAAGATGCCTCCTCTCTCTCACCTTGTCTTTTTAACATAGTCCCAGCCAGAGCAATTAGGCAAGAAGAAAAAAAAAAGGCATCCAATTTGGAAAGGAATAAATAAAACTGTCACTATTTGCAGGTGACATACAGAAAACCCTAAAGGTACCACCAAAAAACTGTGAGTACCAATAAATGAATTCAAAGTTGCAGGATATAAAATCATTATACAAAAATCAGTTGTACTTCTCAAGGCAAATAACAAACCATCAGAAAGAGAAATTAATAAAACAACCCCATTTATAGTTACATCAAAAAGAACAAAACATCCATGAATAAACTTAACCAAGGAGATGAATAACCTGAACACTGAAAGACATGTCACTGATTGTTAATCCTCACTTGAGGATATTTTTCAATGGGAAAAAGATCCTCAAGTGAGAATTAAAAAAATCAAAACAAAAAAAACTTACACATGAAAAAATTAGAATACCAAACTGATAATACAATTAGGTGCTACCACATCTATATAATAATAAAAGTGTAATATGCTAATCAGACCAGACGTCCTTCCAGACAACCTTCCGGATGGAGACAGGGCTGCAAGGGAAGCCCGGGTCCTGGGTACCAGAGGGAAGCCAGTGCCAGCAGCCTGAGGAAGGAAGGCCTGCTCTTGCACAAATTTCATGCATCGGGCCTCTAGTATGATATAATTGGTAATTTCCATAAACATATCAATGTGGACTCCAAAAAGGATAATTCATTAGCTTTCAATGTATGCAGCATATGACATTTTAATACAAACCACCATATAGTAACAGATAACACCTTTCTTCCCATTCGATAAATTCAATGTAGGTTTCGGGGAGGTTATAAGAATTGTAGGGGACAAATGTGGAAGATTTAAAAATGGCAGAGATTACTGAATATCCATCCTTTCAATGGAATGCTGGCACCTCCAGGGATTACCTGATTCCACAGGGGGTGTGGGGCTTGCTTTGTTTGCCTGGCTATTTTACACCTCCACAGATAAGTGAACTTGTAACATCGAATTCTCCTTTGAACCAGTTCTAACACTTGACTGATTCCTTCATTAATTAATGAGTGAAATATCTTTGGTATGTGTTCATTTTATATTTGTCTGAAAGTCATGCTTACATCCTCTTCTAAACTTCATCCTTCAGTAAAATGAATACAAAATGATCCCCATGCCTCCTCAGAGATCTCACAATATTGTAAGGAAAACAGCCAACTAAGATGAGAGTAGGTATTATAATAGAGATATGACTAGCCAACTAGGATGAGAGTAAGTATTACAAGAGAGATATGAATAACATATGAGAAGTAAAATAAAATCATTTTCTGCCTGGAAGGTTTAAGAGAGTCTTACCTCTTAAGTTACAATTATATAACAAGGCAGGGGCCACGAATCCAGGGCCAACCCACCCACTGCCTGCTTCTGTGTGGCCCATAAGCTAAAAATGTTTTTTACATTTTTTTAACGTTAGGGGGAGAGGGGAATCAAAAGAAGTATGATTATCTAATGACATGTGAAAATTACATGACATTCAAATATCAGTGTCCACAAATAACATTTTATTGGGACACAGCTACACTCAATGTACTCTCTGTGGCTGCTCTCATGTTACAATGACAGGACTGAGTAGCTGTGAGAGACCTTGCGTGGCACTCTCATCAATCCACACGCACACCATGAACTGCAGTATCCTATATAATAAAAGGGTAATATGCAAATTGACCGTAATAGCAGAAAAATTAGGAATGACTGGTCATTATGACACACACTGACCACCAGGGGGTAGACACTCAATGCAGGAGCTGCCCCCTGGTGATCAGTGCGCTCCCACAGTGGGAGCTCTGCTCAGCCACAAGCCAGGCTGATGGCTGCCAGTACAGCGGTGGTGGTGGGATCCTCTCCAGCCTCCTCAGCAGCACTAGGGATGTCAGACTGCAGCTTAGGCCTGCTCCCCGCTGGCAAGTGGACATACCCCGAAGGCTCCTGCGCTGCCAGAGGGATGTCTGACTGCCAGCTTAGGCCCAATCCCCGGGGAGCGGGCCTAAGCCAGCAGGTGGTGTTCCCCCGAGAGTTCCCAGACTGCGAGAGGGCACAGGCCAGGCTGAGGGACCCCCCTGAGTGCACAAATTTTTGTGCACCGGGCCTCTAGTCTACACTAATAAAAGAGAAACATGGTAATTGGCGTACGACCGCTACCCTTCTGATTGGCTAATCAGCGTATCCTTATGCAAATTAACTGTCAGCCAAGATGGCGGCCGGCAGCCATGCACTGAAGCGAGCAGGGAGGCTTCCTTGCTCCAGTGACTACAGACTGCAACTTTCCCCGCCTAACTTGCCGGCCTCTCAGCTGGCAGTTTGAAACATTCTAACAAATATAGCCGGCTGGGATCTCAGAGCTGAAGTTACACATTGTTTCGATTATAGAACGCTCAGCAGTGGAAGCCTCAGAGCTAGAGCCAGAGCTAAAGCTGGCCCAGAAGAAAAAAAAAAAAAAGAAAAAAGGAGCGGTTGGGAGCTTCCCGCCAGCCTGAAAGCAGTCAAAACCGCCAGCCTGAAAGCAGCCCTCAGCCCCTCACCCAGACTGGCCAGGCACCCCAGTGGGGACCCCCACCCTGAAGGGTGTGTGACCAGCTGCAAACAGCCCTCAGCCCCTCATCCAGGCTGGCCAGGCACCCCAGTGGGGACCCCCACCCTGATCCAGGACACCCTTCAGGGCAAACCAGCCGGCCCCCAGGCCTCTATCCTATATAGTAAAAGGGTAATATGCCTCCCAGCACCGGGATCAGCGGAGCCGCGAGGCCTCCTGGCACCAGATCAGCATGACAGGGGGCAGCGCCCAAACCCCCTGATCGCCCTGCGGCTCTGTGTGTGACAGGGGGTGGAGCCCCAACCTCCTGATCGGCCCTGCTCTGTGTGTGACAGGGTGCGGCGCCCCAACCCCCCCCCCCCCTCCACGGGCCCTGCTCTGTGTGTGACAGGGTAGAGCCATAACCTCCCCATCGGCCCTGCCCTGAGTGTGACAGTGGTGGCGCCCAAACCCCCTGATCCGCCCTGCTCTGTGTGTGACAGGGTACAGCCATAACCTCCCCATCGGCCCTGCCCTGAGTGTGACAGTGGTGGCGCCCAAACCCCCTGATCCGCCCTGCTCTGTGTGTGACAGGGGGCGGTGCCCCAACTCCCCTATCAGCCCTACTCTGTGCGTGACGGGGCGGTGCCCCAACTCCCCTATCGGCCCTGCTCTGTGCGTGACAGGGGGGAGCTCCCCAACCCCCTGATGGGCCCTGCTCTGTGCGTGACAGGGGGGGGGGGGGGCGAGGGGGAGGGCAGTGCCCCAACCCCCTGATTGGCCCTGCTCTGTGAGTGACAGGGGGCAGCGCCCCAACCTCCTGATTGGCCCTGCTCTGTGCGTGACAGGGGGTGGCACCACAACCTCCCCATCGACCCTGCCTTAAGTGTGACAGGGGGCGGTGCCCCAACCCCCCAATCAGCCCTACCCTGAGCGTGACTGAGGGTGGCATCACAACCTCCCAATCCGCCCTGCTCTGTGCATGACAGGGGGCGGTGCCCCAACTCCCCAATCAGCCCTGCTCTGAGCCCGACCAGGGGCTGCACCTAGGGATTGGGCCTGCCCTCTGCCACCCAGGAGCAGGCCTAAGCCAGCAGGTCGTTATCTCCCAAGGGGTCCCAGACTTCGAGAGGGCACAGGCCGGGCTGAGGGACCCCCCCTTCCCCCCCGAGTGCACAAATTTTTGTGCACCGGGCCTCTAGTCTATAATAATAAAGGTGTAATATGCTAATTAGACCAGACAGCCAAAAGACCTTCCGGACGAAGCCAGGGCTGTGAGGGCCGAGCCTCTTGCACAAATTTCATGCACCGGGCCTCTAGCTGAGTTATAACTCAACAGCAGTTCAAGTTCAACAGGTATCACCATACCACATTTTTTAAATTACCACTTGGTACAGATCATGTAAAAATAAGCAAAGAAGAGACAAGTGGACTTTGAAGGTCACGCTTTTAAGGCACAGAAGAGTATGGGTTTTGTTAGCAAATCAGATGGTAGAACATTGTGCTTCTTACCCAATGACACTACAGTTATGCTGAAAGATAGAATATACATCAATATTACCAAACTCTGCACTCATCACAATATTCTCAACTAACAGGAAAGCCATGATCTGAAAAATTCCAAAATTCTAAAAGGTTATTACCACCACACAGGACTTCTTCACAAAAACAGAAACAAGACTGCATCCAAAGTAAATTTCCAGGTAGCTCATTGGTTAGCCAACAAGGAAAGTCATGGTACCACTTACCAGTGGTGAACCCATTAAATCGTATTTGACTGCAGCCGCCAAAGAAATGCATCCAGAGAAAACAGACTCTTTAAGCCTATTAGCCTTTTGGTCAGAACGGCTGTTTGAAGAGTTGAGGTTATTGGGAGCAAAATCAATAGTATATTTTAAAAAAAACAAGGCAAATGACTGCAATTGGCTTTCCTTGACTCTCAAACATAGCCAATATTGCCTCAATGGTCGAGGAGTCAATGCCAAGTTTAAAATGGCTCAAGAATTAGCTCCTATGAACAGTCTGCATAGGGAAACTACAGGCGACAATATTCTCAAGTAAACTCAGCAAACATTAGTCCAGAACAACCTGAAGTGGAATCTACTAAGATACATTAAAACTGATTTGGGCAAAAAATATGTGTGGAGCAGAGAAAGGATTGGACCTCCTTTCCACCTCTGTTACTGAACACTAAATGGCCTTTGTAATTAGTTTTTGGGGCACGTTTGGTGCTATTTCTTAATGAATTCTACCTAAAATTACAAGGCAAAACTTACGCAAGAATAATACTGTCAGTCTGGCAAGTAATCGTGAGCAGTTATACATACTTCCCAGCTATCAAACATGAAACCGAGATGGGAGATCGCCATCCCCACATCAACTTGCAGTGCATATATTTTCTAAGCTCCAACTCCACTTCCAGCAGGCCTTTTCAGACTGCCCTGCAAATGCAAAGTAAATTTCCATATTGCAAAACCCACTTCACTGTGCAATGGAGGCGCTTCCTTCTAACCTTCAAATCGAAGTTTGCAATGTTATGCTAAAGGGCAAAAATTAAACGAAAAATCTAATAGAGTCCTGAAAATGCCTTCTAAGCAATGAATATGCTCAATTAGAATCATGTGCTCACAAACAGATGTCAGTATTTGGCAGGACATATCCAAGTGAAAAGGCATTTTCAAAAAATGAAATATGTAAAATCTCATTACTGACCTTCACTGACAGATGAACATTCGCATTCAATTTTCATGATGAGAAACACTAACTTTTAATTACAATTAAATAAAATGTTACTTTCCACAGAAAGATTTCATTGTTCTTATTAAGAGACCGGAATTACATAATGTTATACTAGATTAAATGGGTATTTTAAATGTATGTGGAAAACTATACTGCATGGGATTGGTCCACCTCATCCCCCAACAAAAAATGCTCTTCCAACATTTCAGTGAATGTAAACTCCATTCTTCAGGTTGATCAAGCCAAAAACACTTGAAGTCACCCTTGACTTCTCTTTATCTCGCTCTCTGTATCCCATTCATCAGCCAAAACGGTTGGCTTTTATCTGTAAAACTATATTCAGAATCTAACCATTTTTCATCCTATCTACCATCCTGGTTCAAGCTTATCATTATCATTCATCTATTACAATAATCTTCTAACTGGTCTCCTTATTTCCTCTTTTAACTCCCCATTTAGCCTATTCACAGCAACCACAGACTCCCTTTAAAATTTTAAGCCGGATTATGTTACTTTTCAGCCAAAAATCCTCCAGTGGTTTCCCTCTCCCGCTCAGCACAAAAAAAAACCAAAGACCTTATGGACAACAAGAAACAACATGATCTGCTCTCCGCCCACCCAAACCCCTTCTCTGGCCTCAACTCCTTCCGCTTTCCCCCGGCTCACTTCCAGCCAATGTCCTATCTGGGGGGTTTGTTCCAACGCTTTTTAACCCTCTGCCCCAGACTTTAACTTGTTCTTCCACTGCCTAAAATGATCTGTTCCAGATAAATCACCTCCCAGAGCAGTGGTTCTCAACCTTCCTAATGCTACGACCCTTTCATACAGTTCCTCATGTTGTGGTGACCCCCAATTTCATTGTTACAAATTGAACATGATTAAAGCATAGTGATGAATCACAAAAACAATATGTAATTATGTAAGTTTTCCGATGGTCTTAGGCGACCCCTGTGAATGGGTCGTTCGACCCCCAAAGGGGTCACGACCCACAGGTTGAGAACCTCTGTCCCAGAGGCTGTCTGTGCCCACCGTGTTCTAGTATAACGAGCAACTATCCTTTCACACTGCCCTACCCTCTGTAACCCTACTGCTCTGCATTCATTTTCTACAATAGCACATACCACCACTTAACATCTTATATATTTAATTAATTACATTTCCTCCTACCCCATTAAAATATAAGCTCCACAAAGGCAGGAAATGCGTGTGTTTTGTTCAGGGCTCTACCCGCAGAGTCTAAACCAGTGCCTGGAATAAGTTTTTGCTCAATAAAAGAACAAAGCAACAACAGCAACACATTTTCTGTAAGTAAGGCTTCTTCAGCTCCTCTTTCTTATGTAAGTAAAATATGCATGCATCCGTTCCAGCATTAAGTGATACGTATCCATAAATATATACACTAATTGCAAAATATCTATTTCAGAAAGAGATGCATTTCCAATTTTATTTTACTCTTTGTTTGATAATTATTTGCCCTAGCCCGTTTAGCTCAGTGGATAGAGCATCGATCGGCCTGCAGACCAAAGGGTCTGATTCCAGTCAAGGGCATATGCTCAGGTTGTGGGCTTGATCCCCAGTAGGGGGTGTGCAGGAAGCAGCCAATCAATGATTCTCTCTCATCATTGATGTTTCTCTCTCTCCCTCTCCCTCTCTGAAATCGGTAAAAATGTACTGTAATAAATGCATGCATCCACGTTCATACAGCTGATTTACCATGGCGCTCAGTGTTTCCTCCCAATCGGGCCGCTCTCGGGGGTGGACGTTTCTGTGTAGTTCTGGAACAAAATCATCCTCTTCAGAATGTACCGAGGACTTCATCTTCCTAGAGACCAAAACGTGAGAGACTTTGATAAGAATTTATGCTTCTATAAAAACTTTCCAATGACTACAATTCAAAGAATAGAAAATTACGTGAGATTTAAAGTTGAATTAAAAGAGCTTTGGTGAGCTAGTATTGTTCCTCTATTTCTAGTCTAGTTTTTGGAGATCTTTCCTGATGTACCAAACACCTGTTTTATTCCAGGAGATAAAACTAAGGTCTTTCACTAGTTAACCTTTATGATCTGTGATAATCCTATATAATAAAGAGCTAATATGCTAATTAGACCAAACAGCAGAACGACCATCCGGACGACCTTCAGGATGAAGCCGGGGCTGCGAGGTACGAGCCCCTTGCACGAATTTTGTGCATTGGGCCTCTAGTTATTATATAAGGACTGATTTTTATCAGTTCAACATAGTTGGTACCTTGAAAAGATTTGCAACAGTGGTCAATATTAAAGAACTGCGCTAAGCATTAGTAAAATTTCAGGATGAAGGGACAGATACAGTACTTTTTTTTCCAATTTATGGAGGACAATGTATTAAACTAACATTCTCAAGGAGAATAACTATGAATTTTAGACAAATCATATAAAGCTTCTTTCCTGAAGGCACAAGAAAGCAATCCATACAAATAGAATATCTGGGGCTACATTCTTTGAGAGAAAAAACCTATGAAGCAAATTCCATACTTAATCATTCCTTTTGTATAACAGACTATACAAATCAATGGTTGAGGATAATATGATAGCGTAACTAGGCTGAAGAGGCAGAGGTTGGATGTTGGGGTCATCAAAGCAGATGGGGATTCAGGGTAAAAAAATGCCACCCCTCAAAGACCTGTAGAGGAAGAGTCCAAAAATAGACATGGAAATTCCCCTCAAATTGTGAACTGATTCCTCAGCTTGTAAGTATGTAGGACAAGATGCCAAGAAACCTATCAAAAAACAGCTGCGGGGTAACTAGTGGGCCCAGCAGACATTTCACAGGCTGGCCATGCTGAGGGAATGGAGGTTGGCAAGCATTGCCCCAAACAGGGGCACTGAAAAAACAAACAAAACAAAGAAACCTGGACTCTCAACTGAGACTCCAGAAAAGCCATGCCTCAGGACTAAGGACAAAATAGCAATAGATGAGCTCAAAGCCCCAAACCAAGCCTCGGGCATGGTCAGAACTGTCAGAAGAAAAATTAACTCTCTTCAGAGGAAAATAACATTCTACAGGCCCCTTGCAACTTTCCATCCACCTTGACTGGTAGCCCACAAACATTATAAGGCGAGCTTTAAGAAAACAGAAACAAATGAACAAAATTTTTAAAAAACGCAGTCAAAACAGACCAAGAGTCATGTTTGATTGGGATTTTCGAATTATCAGAAAGGGACTTAAAAGTGGCTATGACGGATTTCTGGCTTCTGGTTATGATGTAGAAAGCATCACTCCCAGCCTAACAACAAGACAGATAATCTACGAAATCATAACTTTTCTTGAATCCATCAAAAAACTGAGGTCTCGTGGCAACCCACTACTAGCCTAAACTCTAAGGAAAGGCAGGAATATCCAAGATGATCTAAGTCACAAGCAATCACTAGGTGATGGTGAACCTATGACACGCGTGTCAGAGGTGACACGCGAACTCATTTTTTTGGTTGATTTTTCTTTGTTAAATGGCATTTAAATAGATAAAATAAATATCAAAAATAGAAGTCTTTGTTTTACTATGGTTGCAAATATCAAAACATTTCTATGTGTGACTCAGCACCAGAGTTAAGTTAGGGCTTTTCAAAATGCTGACACGACGAGCTCAAAAGGTTCGCCATCACTGCACCAGGACAAGGCATGGGTAGAAGAGAGAGACACAACTGGTAAGAAGAATTCAGTATCAAGCTGTTAAAAATATTTATAATTAATGCGTTCAGAGAAAAGTATGTTTATAATAAAGTAGATGAAAAGATAAAGTACTTCAAAAGAAACTTATAATTATGAAAAACAAAAAAATGTTCATCCTAAAAATAAAAATCTTAAATTAAGAACTCAATGGATGGGTTTAACAGAACAATGGGCATGGCTAAAGAGAGGATTGGTGAACTAGCAGATGGTTCTACATTGAAGAACAAAGACAACAGAAACAGAAATACACAAACCAGCATAAAACACAAGGAGACTTGGTAAAAGGTCTCAAATATGTCTAAAACTAGCAACTCGGAGATAAGAAATAGAATGAAAGAGAGAAAGGGACAAAAGCAATATTTGAAAAAATAATGGCCAAAAACTTTTCAAAACTGATGAAAGTCATCCAACTACAGATTGAAGAAGTCCTCAAGCAGGCTTTTTAAAAAGCGTCTATTTAAAAAAACAAAACAAATATATTCTTAAACATCAGTAGACCAGGTAGCCCTACAGAACCAGCGCGCCTCAGATCTTCTGACTGCAGAAAAAGGAGGAAGCTACATATTCCTTCAGGAGGAATGCTGCTACTACATCAACGAGTCCGGAGTAGTGGAGCACAACGTGCATACCCTGTCTAAGCTGAGTGAAGAACTACATGCAAGACAATCCCGCGACAACTCTCTTTTCGGCTGGTTCCAAAGCCCTTTAGCTACCTGGGTCTTACTCATGATAAGACCCTGATTCTCATCTGTGTCTTTTTTCTCCTAGCCCCCTGCCTCCTCAAGTCCATCTGCTCCCAGATTGAGGCACGGGTGACTGTAAATCAGCTCCTGCTCCATCCCTACACTCAGCTGCCTTCTGACTGCCTCTGCCTGACCCTGGCCTTTATTTTATTTTTATTTTTATTTTTTTTATTAAATCTTTATTGTTCAAAAAAAAAAAAAAAAACAAATATATTCTTAAAAACAGCTAGAGAGAGAAACCAAGATGGCGGCATAGGTAAACACCAGAGTTTGCTGCCTCGAACAACCACTTTAAAAATACAACTAAAAGACGGAACGGACATCACCCAGAACCACAGGAAGGCTGGCTGAGGAGAGACTCTTCAACTAGAAGGAAAAACAACAGCATTACAAGGCCCAGAGGAGGCGCAGTGTGGAAAATTTAAAGGTACGGTGGTGCGGCGGTGCGCGCGCAAAGCGGGCTGGTGGCTGAGGGCGCGGTTGTCGTTTTCAATCAGGAGTGAGTCTCAGACTCTGGGCTACAGATCCGGGCGAGTCTCTAGGGACCCAGACTCAAACGGGAGAAGCAGGACTGTCTGGCTACGGTCCCTCCGAGGTTTGCAGCGGTTGTGGGGACAGAGAGGCAGAGCCCCTGGAGACCGACTGAGAGCAGCCATAGCTGCTCCCTCCCCCCGCCCTGTTGAGCCCGCCCCGCCCAGGCCCTGCGCAGAGCCATTTGCCGATCGCCTCAGGCAAAGGCTGGACTAGCGCCTCCCCAGAGGACTGAAGTTTTCCACACAGCTGATTCCAACAGCCAGTCGGCCTGGTGGTCAAATCCCTCTAGGGTTAACTACAACAATTAAGGCTTGGCTAGAACAAGACTGCGCACAAAGACCACAAGGGGGTGCACCAAGAAAGCATAAAAGATGCGGAGACAAAAAAACATGACAGAAATGGAGGATATGGAGCTAAGAATCGCAATTTTGAGGGCTTGCTATAAACTTGTGCAGAGCCTCACGAAAACTAATGAGACCCTCGATGCTACGATAAAGAAATTAGAAAGTAAGCATACACGGACTGAAATAAAGAATATTATACCCAATAGCAGACCAGAGGAGCACAAGAATCAAACCAAAGATTTGACAAAAAAACACCCAACTGGAAAAGCAAAATGAAAAAAGAATCCGAAAGTGTGAAGATAGTGTAAGGAGCCTCTGGGACAGTTTCAAGCGTACCAACGTCAGAATATTAGGGGTGCCAGAAGATGAAAGACAGCAAGATATTGAAAACCTATTTCAAGAAATAATGGCAGAAAACTTCCCCCACCTGGTGAAAGAAATGGACTTACAGGTCCAAGAAGCGCAGAGAACCCCAAACAAAAGGAATCCAAAGAGGACCACACCAAGACACATCATAATTAAAATGCCAAGAGCAAAAGACAAAGAGAGAATCTTAAAAGCAGCAAGAGAAAGAGACTCAATTACCTACAAGGGAATACCCATACGACTGTCAGCTGATTTCTCAACAGAAACTTTGCAGGCCAGAAGGGAATGGCAAGAAATATTCAAAGTGCTGAATACCAAGAACCTACAACCAAGATTACTTTATCCAGCAAAGCTATCATTCAGAACTGAAGGTCAGATAAAGAGCTTCACAGACAAGGAAAAGCTAAAGGAGTTCATCACCACTAAACCAGTATTATACGAAATACTGAAAGGTATCCTTTAAGAAAAGAAGAAAAAGGTAAAGATATAAATTGTGAACAACAAACATGCATCTATCAACAAGTGAATCTAAGAATCAAGTGAATAAATAATCTGATGTACAGAATGAACTGGTGATTATAATGAATCAGGGACATAGAAAGGGAATGGACTGACTATTCTTGGGGGGGTAAGGGGAATAGGAGATTCGGGAAGAGACTGGACAAAAATCGTGCACCTATGGATGAGGACAGTGGGTGGGGAGTGAGGGCGGAGGGTGGGGCGGGAACTGGAAGGAGGGGAGTTATGGGGGGGGGGGAGAGGAACAAATGTAATCTGAAAATAAAAATTTAATAAAAAAATAAAAATTAAAATTAAAAAAAAAAAAAACAGCTAGAGAATAAGAGACAAGTTAAACCGTAGCTGGTCTTGCTCAGAGCGTCGGCCTTCAGACTCAAAGGTCCCGGGTTTGGTCCAAGGTTTGATCACAATCCAGGGCACATGCCTGGGTTACGGGCTCAATCCCTAGTAGGAGGCATGCAGGAGGCAGCCAATCAATGATTCTCTCTCATCATTAATGTTTCTAACTCTCTCTCCTTCTCCCTTCCTCTCTGAAATCAATAGAAATATATTTTTTTTTAAATCTTAAAAAAAAAAAAAAGACAAGTTGACTTCAAAGAAGCAATAATAACAATGTCAGAGGATATTTCAATGGAAATGAGAAGATAATGGAAAAAATCTTCAACTTCATAAAAGGAAAAATACTGCCAGCCTAGAGCTCTCCTCCTTGTAAAATCATGTAAAGTAAGTTATTTTCAAACAAAAGATGAAAGAATTTCCCACCAGAAAAACTGGAAAATAAAAGGAGCATTCTTCCCACCAAAAGAAACTGACCCCAGAACTACAGAAATGAACAAAGAGTGTAATAAAGAACAAAGTGTAGGAAAATTTAAGTAAATATTGGTGTTAAAACTAACTAATGCGCACACAAAAATAATATCCTCTGAGGTTTATAATAAACAAAGCACAGAGGATTGGAAACGTACATGAACACAGTTTAAGAGTCCTCTTTTTTGAGAAGTGAAATAAGTCCAATCTTAGAGAATGCAATAAGTCAAAGATAAAAGTTGCAATCTCAATGGTAACCACTAAAAGAATAATAAATAAATATATAACTAAAAATCTGACAGAGGAGAAAATTTTGAAAAATAAAGCATACTTGATTAATCCAAAAGAAAGCAGGAAAGAATAAAGGCACAGAGAATGAAAAAGGCAAATAAAAAAAAAATCAAGATGGTAAACTTCAATCCCAGTACATTATTGTAGTTTTTAAATTGAATGAGCCAGTAAGCAAGCATGTGGAGAAACTGGAACCCTCACTCATTGCTCGTAGAAACTTAAATGTTGCAGCCACTGTAGAAAACAGTTTGGCAGTTTTACAAAATACAAATACCTTATGATCCAGCAACTCCATTCCTAGGTATTAAACCAAGAGAAATAAAGACATATATCCACCAAGAACGTGTACACAGATATTCATACCAATATTATTCACAATAGATAAAAAGTATGAACCACCAAAGTGTCCGTCAACTGAAAAATGAAGAAACAAAATGTACCAGGTTCATACAATAAAATTATGCAGCTATGAAAACAGAGAATGAAGTGCTGATTCATGCCATCGCATGGATGAATAGTAAAAGCCTTTTTGCTAAATGAAAGAAGTCAGACACAAAAGGCCACATATTATTTGATTCCATATAAACAAAATGTCCAGATTAGTCAAATCCATAGAGACAGAAAGTATATTGGTGGTTGCCAGGGACTCGGGGTAGGAGGATATGGGAGAACTACTACTAATGAATAGGAGATTTCTTTCCGGAATGTTCACAATTAGATAATGGTGGTAGTTGTGTAACTTTGTGAATATATTAAAAACCATTTAATTGTAGAATTTAAAAGAATGAATTTTAGTATGTGAATTATACCTTATTAAACTAGTAAGTGGACTAAAAAAAAGTCCATTAAAATAGATAAAGGAAACACATTTCACAATGATGTGTCAAACGAACAGGGTGATATAATAAAATCTGTATGTGACAAGTAACACAGCTTTAAAATACATAAAGCAGCCGAAACCGGTTTGGCTCAGTGGATAGAGCGTCGGCCTGCGGACTGAAGGGTCCCAGGTTCGATTCCGGTCAAGGGCATGTACCTTGGTTGCGGGCACATCCCCAGTGGGAGATGTGCAGGAGGCAGCTGATCGATGTTTCTCTCTCATCGATGTTTCTAACTCTCTATCTCTCTCCCTTCCTCTCTGTAAAAAATCAATAAAATATATTTAAAAAAACAAACAAAAAAAAATAAAATAAAATACATAAAGCAAATCTGAAAGAACTAAAAGGAAAAGAGATAAACCCGCAATTACAGTTGCAGATATTAATAAACATTTCTCAGTAATTGACAGAATAATCAGACAGAAAAAAATGTCGTAAGTATACAGAACATTTGAAACCAGTATTCCAACCTGAACTAACATAGCACATTAAACCCAACTACACAATATGCATTCTTTTCAGGTACATCTAAAACATTTATCAAGAGACAATATGTAGACAATAAAGTAAATCTCAACAAAGAATTTAAATTATGAATGAAGTAACTTGTGACCATTCTAGAATTACACAAAAAATCAATTACTACAAAAAAGATAACTACAAATTCTCCCAAATGTTTGGGAATTAGGAAACACATCTCATTGTTTTACCTTACACTGACACAATGTTATATGTTAATCATATCTCAACAAAGCTGAAAAGAAGAGTACCTATTGTATAATTTTATTTACATTAAGTTCAAAAACAAGGAAAAATAATCTATTGTCACAGAAATCAGAATAATGTACCTTTGGGAGAGGTACTGACTAGGAGCTTGTAAGGGGCTTGTGAGGTGCTGGAAATAATTTATATCTTGACTGCATTGTGTTACCTGAGCATATACACCTATATAAATTCTTCAAGCTATATATGCTTATGATTTGTAGACTATGATATGCAAATTATATCTAAATAAGTTTATTGGCAAATGTTACACATTATTTTAATAGGTGTAAAAATTATTTATATGCATTGGGTCATGTAACAATGAATCAACACCATAAACACTTAATATCTATTTATTTGACTCTTGTTCTCTTTAAATTATGGACTTATTTAACCCTTAAAGTGATTAATTATAGTTTTATTAATTATAGTTTCATAAATTGAGCCACACATATTTTTTGTTTCCCAATACATATAAAAGCTACGTTTACATTATACTGTAGTCTACTGGGTGCACAATAGCATTATGTCTAAAAAAATGTGCATAACTTGATTTTAAAATTTTATTGCTGTCCTGACAGGTAGCTCAATGGTTAGAGCTTCAGCCAGCACACTGAAGGATGGCAGGTTCGATTCCCAGTCAAGGACACGGACCTGGATAGAAGGTTTGATCCCCAGCCCAATCAATGATCTTCTTCCCTCCTACTCTCCCCTCACCCCGCCTCCCTGCCACTCCCTCTAAAATTCAATGGGGAAAAATATCCTCAGGTGAGAATTGACAACAAAAAAGCACAAAAAAACTTTATTGCTAAAAAATGCTAAGCATCACCTAAGCCTTCAGTGAGTCATAATCTTTTTGCTGATAGAGGGTCTTACCTTCAATTTGTAAAAAAAAAACAGTATCAGCAAAGTGCAATTAACTATGTCTGTATATATAAACATATAGAGAGATTGTTCATATATATTAAAGAATATATACACACAAAACAAAATATAGAAACAATGTGTAAACATGTTCTGTGTAAAAAAATAATAATAATAATTGTTATTCCTCCATTGCCACCCTACTTTTCACATAAAAAGTATGTGTACACACTGTTGCATAGTTTTCTAATATACCCTGGAGAACTTCACACATCCTATACAATAAAGGCCTAATATGCAAATCGACCGAATGGGGGAATGACCAGTGGAAAGACTGGTCGCTATGATGCGCACTGGCTACCAGGAGGCAGACGCTCAATGCAGGAGCTGCCCCTTGGTGGTCAGTGCACTCCCACAGGGGGAGTGCTGCTCAGCCAGAAGCTGGGCTCACGGCTGGTGAGCACAGCGAGCAGGCAGGCAGACATCCCCTGAGGGGTCCCGGACTGCGAGAGGATGCAGGCCAGGCTGCGGGGACCCCCTAACCCCCAATGCGTGCACCGGGCCTCTGGTTAGTATATAAAGAGCTTCCTTGTTGTTTTCACTAAATAGATATTCCATGACTTACTTAACCAGTCCCCTACTGAATAATATTTGAATTATTTCCAAGCTTTTGCTATTACAAACAATGCTACAAAAAGATGGTAAATATGTCACTACTACACATGCACAAGTATACCTGAGAATTCTCATCAATGAAAAAAATTATTTTCATGCATTAGCCCATTTTTCTACTGGGTTGTTAGTCTTTTTTAAATCTATTTTTAGTTCGTTATACGTATATTAAACAGATTAGTTCTTTATCTGTGTGTTTTTCCAGGATATCATTTGTCCTTGCTCATTTTGTTTTTTTTATAATACATATGTTTTATATTTAATATAGCTGAATTTCACAACCCTTTCTTTTATTGGTTTGCATTTTAAATCATAGTTCAAAAATGCCTACCCTGATCCAAAATAATTTTTTAAAATTTTCCCATGTTTTCTTTTAAAAAATTTATGGTTTCATTTAGTATACTTATATCTTTGATCATTTGGAATTTATCCTTGGATGAGGTAGAACTCCAATTTTATTTTCTGCAGATGCGCATCCAGTTTCCCACAAAGTATTTATTGAATAGTACATTCTATACCATTGGTTCTGAGAAGGCATCTTTACCATGTCTATTTGAGTATATTTCTAAGCTTTCCATTCTACCCATTATGCCTACTATTCATGACAATACCACAAGGTTTTAATTATTGAGACTTTCTAAGTATAATATCTGGTTGCCCTAGTCATATCCACCATCCTTGCTTTTTTTTAAAAGATTTTTTATTGATTTTTAGAGAGAGGGAGAGAAACGTGAATGTGCAAGCAGAACCTCAACTGGCTGCCTCCTGCATGCCTCCTACTGGTGATCAAGCCCACAACCTGAGGATGTGCCTTAACTAGGAATGGACGGGCAACATTTCAATGGCCAGGACAACACCCAACCAACTGAGCCACACCGGCCAGGGCAATACTTGCTTTGTTTATTTTCCTGAAAAGGTTTCTTGTCTAAGTTATTAAGCCAAGATCAATTTATTTCTAGATCAATCTATCTAGGTTTTTAAAAAAGCATTCTTATTAGCACATTACATTTATAATAAATTGACATTTTCATAATGTTGAATATTGCCAGGTAGGAACAAGGTACAGTATTCATTTGTTCAAAACATTTAGTAATGTTTCAGATTTTTATATAGGTCTTAGAGTTCCTTATTAAGTTTGCTTTTGATTATGCTATCTTTTTTGTTGCTCTTAAAAATGGCACCTTCCCCTCCATTACATCTTCTCAATGGTTACTGCCTGATCCACTATCATTAGCCCTGTTATGCAGATAGAAAAATTGAAACACATGAACTCATCTCAGACACTCTGATGTGATAAACCATTTTCTCCTGGATTATCCCACTTTCCAGCCTGGAGAAGACACTGAAACAAGCCAACCCCATCTCTAAGGACCACTGGACTGGGGAACAGATACCAAGACAAAAGCTCCCTCTCAGAGCCATGAAAAAACGCCAGTAGGCTTGCCATCAAGTCTGCATATATGTAGAGGGACAGATCTCTCCTTCTCCCACTTTCTGAAAAGTCAGTAAGCTAATCAAAGCAAATCTTTAGCAGAAAGGCATGCATGGGATCGGCTGGCCAGATATCTTGATAAGCTTCTGGAAGACAAAAAGCAAGTGGGAGCATACTGACTGAGAAACCAAAGGTTCAAGGCTACACTCCCACTTCTCTCCACAACAAAGGAGAGATCTGCACTCCAAGGAATTAATAAAACCTGGAAAATTACCTGGAAAGAAATTTAACAACCAATTAGAAGGACTAGGGCTCCTAATGTGGGTGTTTGTACCTGAGAGAAGCAAGGCAGATGCTATACGCATCATGCGAAGACTAAAGAAAACATTGTAGCCCAGTGAGTGTGACTCAGTGGTTGAGCATTGACCTATGAACCAGGAGGTCATGGTTCAATTCCAAGTCAGGGCACATGCCCGGGTTGCAGGCTTGATCTCAGTAGGGCGCGTGCAGGAGGCAGCCAATCAGTGCTTCTCATCATTGATTTTCTATCTCTCCCTCTCCCTTCCTCTCTGAAATCAATCTATATCTATACTAATAATAGCCTAGGTCAGTGATGGCGAACCTTTTGAGCTCGGCATGTCAGCATTTTGAAAAACCCTAATTTAACTCTGGTGCCGTGTCACATCTAGAAATTTTTTGATATTTGCAACCATAGTAAAACAAAGACTTATATTCTTGATATTTATTTTATATATTTAAATGCCATTTAACAAAGAAACATCAACCAAAAAAATGAGTTCGCGTGCCACCTCTGACACGCGTGTCATAGGTTCGCCATCACTGGCCTAGGTGGTCATCACACCCTCACACATCACACTCTAATGTCATCACAAGATGGCCACGCACACAGTGGAGGCGGGGTCCAGTGGAGGAGGCGGGTCGAGGCAGGGGAGGGCAGTTGGGGGCAATCAGGCCAGCTGAGGAGGGCAATTGGGAGCAATCAGGCCACCAGGGGAGGGCAGTTGTGGGTGATCAGGCCGGCAGGGGAGGGCAGTTGGGGGTGATCAGACCGGCAGGGGAGCAGTTAGGCGTCAAACAGGCCAGCAGGGGAGCCATTAGGGGGTGATCAGGCTTGCAGGCAGAAACGGTTAGGAGCAATCAGGCAGGCGAGCAGTTAGGAGCCAGCGGTCCCGGATTGTGAGAGGGATGTCCGATGGAATCTACCCTTGGTGAAGATGCTGTAAAGATTGTTGAAACAGCAACAAAGGACTTAGAATATTACACAAACTGAGTTGATAAAGCAGCAGCAGGGTTTGAGAGAACTGACTCCAATTCTGAAAGAAGTTCTACTGTGGGTAAATGTTTTCAAATAGCATCACATCCTACAGAGAAGGCATTCGTGAAAGGAAGAGTCCATCAATGCAGCAAATTTCATTGTTAGTGTACACTGAGAAATTGCCACAGCAACCCCAACGCTCAGGACCACCACCCTGATCAGTCTGCAGCTATCAACACAGAGACAAGACACTCCATGAGCAAAAAGACTAAGATTAGCTAACATCTCAGGTGACAGTTACCATTTTTTTTTTTATTATTGATTTCAGAGCAGAAGGGAGAGAGAGAAATATCAATGATGAGAGAGAATTATTGACTGTCTGACTCCTGCACGCCCCCCTCCTGGGGATTAAGCCCGCAACCTAGGCTTGTGCCCTGACCAGGAATCCAACCATGACCTCCTGGTTCATAGGTCGATGCTCAACCACTAAGCCACACCAGCCTGGAGATAGTTAGCATTTTTTAACAATAAAGTATTTTTAATTAAGCCAGGTACATTGGGTTTTTATAGACATAATGCTACTGCACACTTAATAGACTACAGTACAGTGTAAGCATAACTTACATGCACTGGGAAACCAAAACAGTCATGTGACTTGCTTTAGTGCAATATTCACTTTATTGCAGTGGTTTGGAGCCAAACCCACAATATCTCTGAGGTATGCCTGTATAATTAAATCTGAATAAATGATAAAAATATTAAATCTCAACAAAAAACTATGATTGGGGTCGAGGAGAATGGTGATAAATAAAGAATGCAAAGTCTCATCTAGGCAGAAGGGAATTGAGAGAAAGAGGAAGTATGAGTATTCTGAAAATCTTAAGAGGGAGATATAATCTTGCTAGGCTAGTCACCTAATCTTTTTTTTTTAAGGAAACTGAGTATATGACATTTATAAACAGAATTTTAAATGTTTCAGAAATTTTTATTTACTAAGTTTCAACATACAATTGACTGTTTTAAGCGAGTTTAATGTTTAAGTTGAATGCAAAAGTTAAGGAAAAATAGGTTTTTAAAGTTTTAACTGCGCATAAACAACTTAATAGCTAGGAAATTTTATATAGTTTCTGTGCTCTAAGTCCTGTCTTGAACTTCAAAAACCTCATACAGACAGATATATAAAAAAGGCTCACCTTAGATTCCATCGCAAAGAGTTTAATGACTGAAATACCAAGAGAGTCTTGTACTAGCATGCCCCATGATTAAGACAGATTCATTTCACAGATTATAAAGGCAGTCAGGCTATACTCCAATATGGCATAAAATTTTCTGAGATAAAGCAATGTTCACATAAGACTCTGCTGTTTACAATTAATTTTTTTTTCTAATACTGGTAGCAGTATGTTAGGTGAAAGTTACATTTCACATATTAAAAGAATATGTGCAGGGCTAAACTATACTCTAGATCACACATAGAAGGTTATAAAGTAATATAAACATAACCTTTTTTGCAAAATACACATCTTTTTTGGTATTGTACATAACAGATTATTAAGGATAAGTAATTTCAGAGTATGATATTGGCATATATGTCAATAGTTACTTGCTAATGCTACCTCTCTAGCCTTCCAAGCCCATAAAAAGTGATTGAGAACCCCCAAATCACGAATTTCTACAGAAGACAAAGGAACAGTCAAGGTATTAAAAGCAGGAACTTCCACCAAACCGGTTTTGCTCAGTGGATAGAACATCGGCCTGCGGACTGAGGGGTCCCAGGTTCGATTCCGGTCAAGGGCATGTACCTTGGTTGGGGGCACATCCCCAGTAGGAGATGTGCAGGAGGCGGCTGGTCGATGTTTCTCTCTCATCGATGTTTCTAACTCTCTATCCCTCTCCCTTCCTCTCTGTAAAAAATCAATAAGATATATTTAAAAATAAAAAAAATTAAAAAAAATAAAAGCAGGAACTTCCAGAAGAATTTAGCCATTAAAGTAAACTGTCCTCAATGTAATTAAAAACAAGAATGAGAAGAAATATAACATCACATTCCAAGCCCTTGTTACCTATTCCTACTGCTGCAACATCTAACTTATGGTACCGTTTTAAATAAGGCAGAGCATGAATAAAGCAACCAACCAATCGAGTTCCTGGACTGTATTAGTCCTGGGATGCTACAAAGCAATAGACATGCCAAGAAAATTAAAATATGTTCACCAAATCATCTAGTGTAACGGAAGTTAGAAGTTTTTTGTCTCGTTTAAAATCAATTACCTTACAATGGAGATAAAGTGAAGATCTGATTGAGAGATCCGGGCATCTGCAGACTCTGATTTTAAAGATATACAAGTTCTGCCTGGCTGAAGTGGCTCAGTTGGTTGGGCATCGTCCTATGCACTGAAAAGTCACAGGTTTGATTCCTGGTCAGGGCATATACCTGGGATTAGGTTCAATCCTTGGTGAGGGCACATACAGAAGGCAACTGATTGATGTTTCTCTCTTACATCAATCTCTCCTTCTTTCTCTCTCCTTCTCTCTTCCTCTCTCCCTTCCTCACTCTAAGCATGTCCCCAGTTGAGGATTAAAAAAGAAAAAAGATCATTCTAAAAATGTGGTTCAATTATGCACCATATCATCTCTGTAACTGTTTCAAACTACATGTCCTACTTGCCAGGCTGTGTTATCTGCCAATAACGTGATGTTAGAGAAGACTAAGAAAGATTCTATAAAAAATAAGAAAGATTATATAATAACCCTTCCTACCCTCAAACGCCAAAAAACTAGAACTTTTCGTGACTGTGAGTCAGGAATGATTGCTAGGTATCCTAGAGGTCGTATCTTTATAAGGTCACATGATCGTATGCATTAACTCACTTTTATATTGGTTCCATATCTATACATCATGGGTGCTCAAAACTCCTCACAAAGCGTATCTGTTACAGCCTCCAGCAGTTATTACTACTGACCAGAGCATAACACTTAGCAGCAGACATATCAAAAATCTTTTCTAAAACTAGTCTTTCACTTTCAACATCAGTTACACCTGAGTTCAGAATTTTGCTCTACTGTATTCTGACAATAAGGTCAATTGCTTTATAAGTTTTAATTTTTTAATCTGGAAAATAAGTAAAATAAGACTTACTGTATAGGAGTAGATAATGAATATTCTGTATATAACATATTTGGGTTAGTACACTGCATATAACAACTCCTGAGTAGAATATTTCTTTCTTAAAAGAATTAAAACATTTGTTTTTCCTTTTCTGCCTCACATTCCCCTTCTGATAATCCCTAAGGACTATTCTATTCTAAGGATTCTAGTGATCTTTAAATATTCAGTCCAAGAACTATCTTACCATAGAGAAATGGGAGACATTAACTTCCCTCTACAAGTAAGAAATTAGAAAATGAGAGATCTGTGACTCAGTGGTAGACACCTGTGAACTACTGCCATGAAGGAGACTGGGCAACTTCCCACAGTGCTAGATGTAAGAAGAAGTATCCTTGTCCGGCTGGTGCTGCTCAGTGGTTGAGCATTGACCCAGGAAACAAGAGGTCACTGGTTCTATTCACAGTCGGGGCACATGCCCAGGAAGGCTATTCTTGTCTAACAAGTTAATGGAGGCTCACAGCACCGAATCTATTACAACAACAGAGTCCAGGTTGTTTTCTTCCTTTGACAAATACCCCACAATTTTAATACCGGGTCAAACAGTATCAAAGCAAACAAAATAAATACTTTACTCCTACTGATTGTCCGTGAGAATGACCACACTGAAAACTAAGGAATGTGAGTAACTCCAGCAACCTTGGGAGAAAAATGGCACACTCAAAAAAGAAAGGCTAAATAAAGTCATGGAGAGAGTGAGAAAGTTCGCACAAGAATGCCATGTGCTCATAAAATAGTTCCTTTGAACATTAAAATTATTTTTCAAAATTTAAAACATATGTCTTATTCGTTTTAACCACTGATTAGCTAATTTAGTGTGAGTTATCACGAGATCCCAATATCCAATCCCTTTTGTCATTTAACCTAGACTTTAAAAATGAAATCTGTGGATACAGAAATCCTTTACCTTGAGAAAGAGAGACACTCTTTTGAACACTAAACACAAAGACAAGATCTGATGGAAATAATGGTATGTTCACCTACCCGAGAACTCACAGGTAAAATTATAAATGATGTTTAATTGCCCATGTGGGTGGCAGTGATAATCTGTACTACACACTCTTCCAGAGATTTTGTTCATGCCTCCAAAAAACTGTAATTTGCTAAGCCTTTTTGAAAAAGAAAAGCCAAAATCAAACCTCCTAAAATCTGTAACAGTGCAACAGAATTAACAAACAAATGGCCCTGTGTCCACAGGCTGAGTGAGAACTCTTTCTTCACCACCATTGAACCTGGAGAGCTGCTTAGTCAAGAGGCCTTCTCCAACTTGGAGAATCGTGGAGTTACAGTCAGAGATCCAAAACCAAGACTGGTGGGGGTAGAGGGAGGGAGCCATAAGGCCAGAAAGAAGATTAAGGATTAAAGCCATGAAATAATGAATTTATGCTTAATGAAAATGTTTCACACACATGAATAAGGCACCAAAAGCAGCCACACACACACACACACACACACACATACACACACACACACACACACATATTCTAAAAATAGAGAAAGAAAGTCCTATTATATTCAAATTCAGATTAAATCTCTCCGATACAAATCAGGCACAGGAAGGGGTAGTAGTTCACTCGAAGTCTCTACTTGAAATTCCTGAAATGCCACTCCAGAACCTGTCTGACACCTTCTCTTCCTGGTGTTCCAACAAGTCATTTCTCATGCATTTTACAAGCTCAGGGCGAGCTGGGGAGTGAAGAGCGTGATATACAACTAGAAACCTGTCCTCTTACAGCACCAAACCATCCCCCAGAGAAGAGAAAGTCTTACTGAGAAGAGATGAAAACACAGAGGATGGGAAGGGGGCGTGGGGGTGAAGAGAGAGAGAGAGAGAAAGAGAGAGAGAACTGGGGATTCCATAATTACCTCCAAGTTTCTTCCCTTCCTTCCCCTTCACTGTCAGTCACCTGGGTGACAACTTCAGAATCCAACCAAAAGACACTGTCATCCCCTGAAGTGCTGCTCTCACTTTCGGTCTCCATCCTGTCGTCCAAAGTGTACCTCAAGGCATGGAATCGGGAACGCCAGTGTTCAGGCTGTTCAGCTCTATTTACCTGCACTCGGGTGCGTGGCTGGCACACCAGTGATATGTGACCATGCCGGCCACAGTCTATTACGCGCCGGGTTAATTACAGTGGGTAAGACAGGAAATCACACACCACATACTCACTGCACTGACTGCTACACCTGTGACATCACACCCGCCCACTGCCCGAGGCCCTGGGAGGTGACCTACATAAGCCAATGCAGAGCCCAAAGGAAGGGGACGTTTCAGTCACTCTTTTTTTTTTTTTTTTTTTTAAATATATTTCATTGATTTTTTACAGAGAGGAAGGGAGAGGGATAGAGAGTTAGAAACATCGATGAGAGAGAAACATCGATCAGCTGCCTCCTGCACATCCCCACATATTGGGGATGTGCCTGCAACCAAGGTACATGCCCTGGACCGGAATCGAACCTGGGACCCTTCAGTCCGCAGGCCGACGCTCTATCCACTGAGCCAAACCGGTTTCGGCTCATTCTTTATAATTTATTTCATCACCATTTGTCTCTTCTTAACTGAACGTGTCCACTTAACATTAGATGTTTTCAAAATGCATGCTTCTCTCACATATCTTTTTGCTGTTTCAGACTTAAGAAAAATAAACAGGAAAACTAGAAAAGATAACACTATGGGTAAAGCTCTCCTGGGCCAACCATGCAGAGAGGCGCAGTTATAGACCTCACAGGTAAGGAGGATCACAATTTATAGACAAGGTAAGTCTAGGGACCGGGCCAACCTCATGCCTTCTAGTGTAACACACCCATCTTTCCTTCCTCTCAGCAAGAACTGCCATCTACACCTTTGCTCAGGTATCCAAAGTAGGACATTCACAGCCAAGCTTGTCTGTCCATGGCTTTAAAAAAAAAAAAAAAAGCATCCTAAGTTAAAAGATGTTGAAAATTATCCTATATAATAAAGAGCTAATATGCTAATTAGACCAAACAGCAGAACAAGTGTCGGGCTGCGAGGGCCAAGCCCCTTGCATGAATTTCGTGCATCAGGCTTCTAGTTTCAAATAAAAAGCATGCAAAAATTATATCAAATAAAAAGCATGCGACATTTTTGCACATAATTTAATATACAGATGCCAATAGTAGCAATAAAATGACTTTCTGGGAATTGAGTGAAAAGTATAGCATCTGTAACAGGCAACAACACAACTGTTACTTAGAGAACGGCCATCCTGGTACCATCCATTCACAAGTCAGATAGTCATAGGTTTCTGCTTTTAATGGGGCCTTGATTATCTATGAAATCTGATCAGATAAAAAAAATTTAAAGGCATCCACTAGGATACCCTTGAATTTTCATACTTGAAAATAAGGAAAAGAGACCTTCTAGCTGACTTTATTTATACAATACTGTACTTTTTTCTTTCCTATAAAATTATAACTTACATAATGTGTTACTGTATTAATCTTACTGCTTCAAAACTCTGTATAATTTTAATCTACTGACTGTGATCATCAAATGTATTTCTGCTAGAAACCAAAATTCATTCTCAAGCCTGGGAATACATTTAGAAAACAAATGGTTCTTGATAGCAACAAATATGGAAAAAATTCCTGAACAATTTACACAGAGGTATATTGCAAACTAGTCTAATAATTTCCACTCAAGACAAATCCATTGCAAATTTTGGCCTGAATAATCATTTTAAAAATTAATGTATTACTGAGATCTCTCTATGCCATAAATCCCCTATCATATTCCAAAGATTCTGGGGAGATGAAATTTAATACCTCCCCCACTCCATCCGCAAAATAAATTTCCAATGGATCAAAGATTAAAATGAAAAAATAAAACCATAAAAGAAAACCATAGGAAAGTTTTTACCTCACAGTGGGAAAAGTCCTTTCTAAATATAATTTTAAGAAGCCCTAAAACCATTAAAAACCATTTAAAATTTTACAAATAATATATATTGGAGATATATACTAGTACATAGCAAGTAATATATAAAGCGTGCCTACATATATACAAGACTCAACAACCCAGAAGATAACAGGCAAAGAGCATAAACAGAATAATAATATAAAAATATAAAAGGACCTTAAAACATAGTTAAGTATTTAATTTCACTCATAATAGAAAAGCAAAAAACACAGTAAGATGCCTTTTTCAATCTTTCAGGCAAAGATTTTTAAAGGTTTTAACAAACTGAAACAAGATGTGGGAAAGTAAATATACACTGTTGATGGGAATATAAAATGACATAACCTCTGTGCAAGACCATTTGGCAAAAATCTACCAAAATTCAAAATGCACATATTTTTGGCTCAGCAATTCCCCTTCTAGGACATTCCATTATTTTTACATGTGGAAATAAGAGATGAACAGAAATATTCATTGTAGTAAACTTTATAATCACAAAATAGAGATAGCAAAAACAACCTTACTTGCCCATTAGCAGAAAATTACATAGTTCAATTATGGGCTAGCCATAGAATGGAATGCTATTAGTATACAGTTAAATGAGAAACACAAGGCAGCCCTACTGGCCATAACATGGAACAAAACTCTAAGGCCACTTTAAGGCAAAGAAGAAAGAGATAAAGGTATGGAATAGTGTCTATGAAGTGCTGCAATTCACATTTTCGAAGAAGCATGCATGACTAGACATGTGCAGGATATCTACGGAAGGACAGTACCAATGACAGTTGTTGTCTCCAAAGGAAAAAACACAGAAAAGGAGTGAGAGGGAGACAGGTTTTCACTATATCATGCACATATAACCCTTATAAAAATCAATAACTAATTTTATATATAACCTTTTATACCCCTCAGTAAAGAACCAGATTTTTAAATACTATTTCAACTACCTGGATCTTCTTTTTCTTCTAAACAATTTCAACTCCTTTACGATGTTTCTATTCATCCCACATTTCCTTTCAACTCATCTCTTTGTCTCACTTCCTCAAGCCCTTTCAAACCTGGGGAAGTGGACTGTCAGCACTATTTTCTACAGAACATGAGGGCAGTCTGACTAATCCTTCTCACCAATCCGACATACGCACCAAGCAAACCTTCCCAGACTTGTCCTCACAGGGTTGACTCTGCTATTAGAACTTTTAAAGATTGTTTTTAACTTCGAAATCAACGTGTTCTGTTTTCTTTTCCCTTCTTCTGGAGCTAAAGAAAACCCAGCACGAACAGAAGGTACTGAATAGCAGGAGGGAGGAAAGAAAGCAGTCAATCCAATCCTTGAAGCTGGGAAGTTCTCAGAGGGCTCTGCTCCTGAAGACCCTGTGGTTGCCTTTCCTACCTGGTTTACAACCTGATCATCAGGCATTAATATGACTGTAATCCCTTCTCTACCTATTTCCCACCCCAACCTATGAAGACCCAAATCCATGGTATTTGCACCTCATTGATAATGGAATCTAATGTCCGTAAATGCAGAGACTGCATCTACTTACTGTCAAACTCATGAGCCACATCCCTTTCTTTTACTGCTTCCCTGTTCAAAAGTTCACAAAATCCAACACAGGAATACTTTCCAACACTCAGGAGACTCAAGGTATTCTCATGCCAAGGGTGTGTGTATGGGGGGGTGGGAGGGGAGGACATGGTATCAACGTTAACATATTCTACCAAATGAAATTAAAATAGTCAGAGGCTACAGAGAACAACGCATACAACTACCCAGCCATGGACACACAAAACAAGAAAGTTGTGTTAACTTCAACATTCTATTGGCTGACTCAGTAGGTAATAAGAACAGAAATGCTTGCATTATCAGATACATGAGATTCCAGATATCTCAGGAAATCTTCACTGGTCTGAGGCGGTACTCAATTTTGCTCTCAATCTACAAAAACAACAACACACAAATCAAAACTATATAATTGTTAACATATAAAGTCTAAAACAAGTTATAATTATCCTAGCAATGAGTTAAAGACCACAAAAATACAATATCTACATATAGTGATTAAATGAAAACACTGGCAAAAAGAAATTTAACAGAATCACTCATCTTTTAAAATGACCATATTGACTAAAACAGTATTTTTATCTGAGTAAATCTATAGGACTAAAAAAGGAAGTGGACCAGTTAATTAATGTAAAGGTACGGTGTTGAAAATTAAGAACTAATTATGTCACAATTGGTATAGTAAAAGGTCTTGTAAAGATAATGAAGTCTGAGTATCCTTTAATATAATGTTCAATTCAAGAAAATATTTCCTGAGTTAGAATTTTGATTGGATATGCCATAGTCAGTGAGTTACAGCACAAGAAGGCTACAACTTTCATGAATTCAGAGCTAGAAAATTATGATCTTGGCAGAAACTAAACTGTACATATAGTACTTCTGGTTACCACTGTAATAGAACTCCTCCTAATATTAATAATACCGCAAAAAAATGCTAAATATAAATTTAGTGAATAATAATCAGAAATGATCTAACTAGATTCTCAGTGGAAGATTTGGGAGGGACTAGGATGCAGTCACTATGGGGGAAATTGGGACTAAATAAATAAATAGGCTATACTAAGCCTGCATACCTGAAAATCTCAGGGTATTGTTTAACCTTATTAACATTTCTCCAACTACACTACTTGAAAAATGCCAATACATCGAATGTTTTCATCTACTCATATGTTTTACCTACTGGTATCCTTACCTGGACAGCTCACTCGACTGTGTTTATTTGAGAGGGAAGTAATTTTAGCAGCAGCTACTCATCTTATTCAGCCTGCTCCCCAGCTGCCACCCACAGGGGGTGGCAAGAATAAAGGTGGGAGTCGGCAGTAACTAGTTACTTAAAGTTTTATAAAACACTTACAGAATTAGGAGCGTTTTTCTTCCATCACAATCACCCCATCCTCAAAGGATAGAAGCTAATCTGACATCTAACCATTCTGATTTAAAATAAGTATGTTTCTGACTGATGTTTTTAAGCTGCCACCGCTTCTGCGGCTAAGGGGACCGGGGAGGGTGGTGTGTGAAAAATGTGAAAAGAAACTTGGTACTGTTACCACTGCAGATGCACGGAAAGACACTGCAAGGAATACCACAGAAAGGGGGGAAGAAAACTGAATGAAATAAAGCTTTCATGAAAAAAAAAAAAAGCCAGATTCGATCCCATGGAGAGAGTAAGGTCTCCACTTGCAGAACCTGCCAACATTCTGTTCTCACCCCTCACCGGGGCTGTGCTGACCAAGGGCCTCTGAGCAATCTGTGGGGAAAAGGTTTAGGAGAGCAAAAACTACCAGGAAATGTCTATCCAGGTGTACTGATGAGGTTTCTGGCTTTCTACAGTATTTTGCTTTCTGCTTTAAATTTTCAAGGCATAGATTATAGATGTTCAAGCTACAAAATAACCTGTTTTAGGCCAATTAAGTTTAGACCAGGGAAGTTGACTGGTATTCATACTTTTGTTCTCAAGAAGTTCTGAACAGCAACACAGTAAAAAATAAATAAATAAATAAACAATAGCCTTGGCCAGTGTGGCTCAGTTGGTTGGAGTGTCGCCCCATGCATTGAAAGGCTGTGGGTTCGATCCCCGGGCTGGCTGAGTACGGGAGGCAACTGATTGATGTGTCTCTCTCACATCGATGTATCTCTCTCTCAACTTTTTAAAAAAGTTTAAGAAAACAATAGTAATAATGAAATAAATATACTTCTACTCTGGTATCAGTAATTCTTTGGTTTTATTTTCCTAGAAAGGAGCATTAAGTTTCTACCTGCTCATTTAAATTTATTTCAGGAGACAGGCATTTTTCCCATTATCTTTTGTTATAGAAATTTCTTCTGGGAAAACTTACCCATTGCAAAAATAATCATGTGAAACTTTTGAAGAATAAAATATAATAGGAAGGTAAAAGGAAGTTAATATAGGTAGCTCTTTAAAACCATACAGACTTGTATTTAAGTTTGAATGACACATTAGTTAGGAATTGAATATCTGCCTATTTCTTCTGATTTTGCTGGAGCCAGACATTAAAGTTATTATCTGTGGTGCTTTTCATCTGACATTTCCCAAAGATATAATGAATGCAAAGCACATTTTACAATGTCTCAAACAGAACTGGCAAAATAATGAAGCTATTTTTTGTTTCAATTCAGCATCTCCAAGTTCTATCACGATTCCCTTGTGGTAAGGTAAGCAGGTTTAGAATCTAACTCATTGCTTACTGGTATGCAATGCATCGGCTACTATTTCACTATTATAAATAGCAGTCAAGTTAAATATAAAAGTAATTGAAAACAACAGTAGTATTTTTTTAACAGTAGTATTTTTGAGTATCCATGGTTCCCATTTTAGAAATAATGGTAGATATTTTTTAATTTAATGAAGCTCAAATAATTCGAATTCCTTCTATGCCACTTATTATCTTAAGTAATTTCCTTAAAATCTCTGAAGTTCGATCAACAGCCTGAACCTGAGTCTTGGCCTCTCGCCTTCTTCCTTGAACAACATGAGCTTCATCAAAATCTGCTCCAGCTTCTTCCCAAACCTGGACTCCGGGCAGTTGCCCAGCCACCAACCCAGCTGGCAAACGGCAGGGCCAGTGTCTATGCAGGCACCAGGGGCTCAGGCTCCAGGATTTCCATGTCCCACTCCACCAGCATCCATCGTGGCAGGGGGTCCAGAGGCGTGGCCATGATCTGTGGGCATCCAGACAGAGAAGGAAACTCTGCAATGCCTGAATCTCCACCTGGCCTCCTACCTGGAGAGGGTGCGGAGCCTGAGAGCTGGTAATCAGAGAATACAGAGCAAAATCGGGAACACCTAGAGAAAAAGGGACCCCAGGTCAGCGACTGGGGCATTACTTCTGACCAGAGAGGGTCCGAGGGCTCAGATCTTTGCAAGTTCTGTAGACAATGCCCATCTTGCTGATGATGACTTCAGACTCAAGATGAGATGGGACTGGCCATGCACCAGTCTGTGGAGAGTGACATCAATGGGCTCCGAAAGGTCACTGGTGACACCCATGTCACTGGGCTGCAGCCAGAGACAGAGAGAGAGGCTCTCAAGGAGGAGCTGCTCTTCATGAAGAAGAGCCACGAGGAGGAAGTAAATGGTCTATGAAACCAGACTGCCAACTCTGGGCTGACCGAGGAGTTGGGTGCCCCCAAATCTCAGGACTTCAGCAAGATCATGGCAGACACCTGAGCCCAGTATGACGAGCCGGCTCAGAAGAACCAAGAGGAGCGAGACAAGTACTGGTGCCAGCACATTGAGGAGAGCACTACAGTGGGCACCTCGCAGACCACTGAGATAGGAGCTGCTGAGACGGCAGTCACAGAGCTGAGACGTACGGTCCAGTCCTTGGAGATCGACTTGGCCTCATTGAGAAATCTGAAGGCCAGTTTGGAGAACAGCCTGAGGGAGGTGGAGATGGGCAATGCCATGCAGATGGAACCGCTCAACAGGATCCAGCTGCCCTGGAGTCAGAGATGCCCCAGACCCGGGCGGAGGGGCAGGGCCAGGGCCAGGGCCAGGGCCAGGAGTAGGAAGCTCTGCTGAATATCAAGGTCAAGCAGGAGATTGATCAACATCTACTGCCGCCTGCTGGAGGAAGGGGAGGACTTCAATCTTGGTGACACCCTGGACAACTCTATGCAATCCATCCAAAACTCTATGCAATCCACCAGGAGGATTGTGGACAGCAAAGACCTGTATGAGGTTGACCCCAAACTTCTGAGGCATTAAAGCTTCAGAAGCAGGGAACACCCTAACCCCCTTGGAGTAAAGTGGGCAAATAAGAAGTCCTGAAATCATTAAACATCAAAAAGTAAATAAAACAAGATCTCTGAGGCTCAATTTCCTCATCTGAATAGAATAACCATGCCTAACCATTTTGCAACCAAAGTCATCAAATGAAACAGTACCTATAAAGTATCCTTGCAACACAATATATATATAGAGAGAGAGAGATAGAGAGAGAAAGAGAGAGAGACATAATAGTTGCTGAAAGAATGGTAGCTATGACTAAAGAAAGATGTTTCATGAATCTAGGTTTTGGGTTTATTAAAAAAATGTTAAGCTCCTTTAGATAAGAAATCAAAATTCTCATAAAATTAAATTACCAAAATATCATTACCTCACTTAAAGATATTAACCACTAATCCCTTAATATCACAAATATCCAGACAGTGTACAAAATTTTCCAATGGCCAGGAATCTTTTTTTTTTAATAGCTGATTTGTTTAAATCAGAAAGTCCACACATTATATTTAACGAATAGATGTCTTAAATTTCTTGTGGTTTAAAGGCTTTCCCGCTTTTTCCTGTCATATATTTGTGACGAAGCCAGGTCCGATATAATCTCTAACAGTCTGGATCTTGCTGATTATATCCCAAGTGCTGTTCTACGGGTTCCTCTAGCTGTCATGTTTTCAGTCACTAATTTCTAAGAGCTATATTGAATGCTTTAGTTTTATATTTTCTGCCTTATCTACCAGCCTTCTAAAAAAGAAAAATGTTAATCGAATGAACAAAATGGAAAAAAAGTTAGAAAATACAAAGAAAAAAAGGTAACCAAAGGGCCACAGATAACCTTGCAATGACTTAACTAAGTTAAAGTGGGGCAGCTCTCCATGGTACGACATATTAAGAGGTTGCAAGTGTTGACCTCTAACCTAAAGGGGCTCTTGCACCCTCTACTGCCATCAATGACATTCTGTGTCCTCCTACACGATCTACTAGGTGGACAATGGTAACACCACACACATCTGAACCATCTATGGCTAATCCTAAGACTCTACACAGCACGTTTGTCATTAATTAATTCCTCCTATTTTAGAAGGACCACATAAAAGCTGCGTGAACTATGGACTATCCTTAAAGTGGAGGACAGAAACATAAGTCAATCCCACTTGAGCAGGAAGAAGGAACAATTTATATCCCAGAATAAATGATCAATTATGTGAATAAAAAGCTGAAAATCCCATTCTAATATACTAAACTTAGTTCACCAACTCTTAAATATTTGAAATTAAATGACTGTAAGAATCAGGTCAAATAATGAACTGTAACAGGCTCATAGCTGAGAAAACATGGATTCATGACATAATGTAACACAGAGGGGATAAACATTAATAAATCCTCATGAGCTTCGAAATCCAACATGTTAGTAACAAGTGTCATAGATTTGCCAAGGAGAACTAGACAATCTCCTCCACCCAACCCCAAGAAAGTGCTGTTACTATCTGGTCAGTGCATCAGAATCTCCAAGTAAAAGATTCTGCAAATACCAACTATGTCCACGAACTAGCAAGGAGTTTTTATATGAACAAATGGAGAAGACGATTCAACCTTCGCTGGTGTTTCTGCCAGCGTCAACCAACCAGCCAGTAATAAAAATATCCCCTTAGATTAGTACAGCCATTTACTGTTTTCAAAGCACTCTGACAAATTTCAGAGCAAATGACAAGTGACAAAGAGAAAGGGTGGGAATTTTATATATTTTAGATATAAAATCAGATTTTAGAAAACTAAAATTTTAAGAGAAAAAAAGCATTGAGAACTGAACTCATTGTAATCTTTCTTTTTTGTATTGCTTAAAGTATTACAAAGGGTATTACAGATGTGTCCTTTTCATTATAATCTTTCAATAACTACATAGTCACGTTAAAGAGCTTAATAGTAAAAACAGGTGCACCGTGTTCCAGGAAATGAGGATACAATGAGAGAGCAGGTCACGTGCAGCATTGTTTTCCAAAGGAAAAAAAAAAAAAAACTAAGGCTGTTTCTTCAAGAATCTTTTAAACAGATTCTCAATCCTTTTTTCTGCCCCCGAAAAGTTCAGGGATATGTACACACTCAATGATAACAATGACTCATGACTTATTTAGGGATTTATTTTGATTAACAACAATTGAGAACGCAAATTCTCCTTGAGAGTGTCAAGCTGGCTGAGCATTCAAACCTTAAGGGGGAAATTATTTCAATTAGAACTTAATTTACTTGAAATCAGCAGCACACACAAGTTATTTTTAAGGAGGGATGGGATGGGAGGAAGAACTGGATGAAATGAAGTCTCTGGTCAGGAAGGACAACAGGAGGGGGGAAGTAACCAGGCAAAAAGTAAACTTTGTGTAATTCCTTAAAAACTCCCAGATGAAACAGACATGTCATTAACCAGAATGTCTGGGGATATCAGTAAGGGTACCCATACTCTCCCCCAGGACATTCTGTAAATGACGCCCGGAGACACAATGATGGCCTGCGCGGCCCCTGGCTGTGCATCAATATGGGGGCAATCCCTATGCTGTTGCTGACATGTTTGTTAGGCCATCATCTCTACAACTAGGAATATTTGCCAAATTGAATATGTGATGCAGATGTCTATGACAGTGAAGGAGAATTTGGCCAGTGGCTATGTACCACTAAGAAGAATGAAGGGCGAGAGAAATACTTGTGTCAGAAAACATAAAGAACTTGAATCAACCATGAGCACTGAACAGAAATTTGAGTCAAATAATCTCAAAGCTAGAAGAACCCTTGAAGCCATCTATTCTGAAATCAGTCAACTGAACTCTAGAAATTCAGGTTTCCTTTTTCTGCCTTAGAGCGCAAACAGCTCCGTTGTGATACAAGCCCAGCTACGGAAGAGCTCAAGCGTGCTACAGTCCAACTAGGAAGCAGCATGGCTGTGAAGCCGCACAGCTGTGAGGAGGCCCCTCTAGACAGCTCTGCTCTTAGGAGGAAAGGGAAAGAGTGCTCTCTGGGCCAGAGGGGAGCAGAGCTGACTTATAAAGACAGAAGTCCCCACCCCCTGGTCTCTGATTGGTCCGTCTCCAAATCCTTGTACTTTGCTGGGCCCAAAAGGCACCTCCTGAATTGTCAGAATAGAGCCGTTCTGATTGGTTGATGAAGATGCTGTTGGGGATATAGATGCACAGCTCCCATTGTACAGGGAAAGCCTTGGTCCTACTGGTTGAAAACAATTCCAGGAACACCTTTGTAAGGGATGGCAGGGACACAGTGCGGGCAGGCAGTTCAGTGCAGGAGGCAGGCAGCTTGGTGCAGGCTTCTCCCTGAAGTGCAGTTTGCGAGACAGGCCCCCGTGTAGAAATGACTGCGAGGCTCTGTTGTGGTTTTTTTTTAATTTGACTCCAGTTAGCCACCAGGAGTCCTTCTTGGTAGGTGATGCTTTTGCAGGGTCCACAGTTATTAGGACCGCTACTGCTTTTTTACTGCTGTGAATACAAAGCTGTATAGATTTTGAGATATTTGTGCAACCTTATTTTTACCAGACCTTCTCTTTTTAGTATATGATTTGTAAAACCACAAGATTTTTTTTTTTGGAAATACATACATCATGTTACAGCAAAAACACTGTGTAAAAAATAATGCTTTAAAATCAATATCTATATTTACTATACATGCTTTTATGGACAGTCAGATATTTCAAGTCTTACTACAAAATAAAAGTTTTCCCATCAAAAAAGTTGGGCATCTAACACAACAGAACAGCTATTCATGGCCTGCGCATCTCAGTGCCTTCTATGTAACCCAAAAGAGCCAGGAGTTCCTCAGAATGTATTTAAGAGAACTATTTAAAGATGCTATGACTGACTCCTAAACTTAACTGGGCACCCCTTGAGTAACTTAAAAAAGTACAGGTTCTCCCACGCCCACATAGACCTACTGGGTTTCCAGAAACCAGATGCTAGAATCTTCACTAGAGGTTCTTCAGTTCATTTTATTTATCCAACAGCCCACTGGATCATGATCAGGCATTTACATAAGAAACAAGCACAAAAATTAAGCCCCCAAAATGATATGCTTTTACTTTCTGAAATGACCAATAATTCAAGAACAGGAAATAGCATTCCTAAATAAAGAGTATTAAAATTGTATAAATAGCCGTTTTTTAATCCTATAACTCAGAATTGATCAATTCAAATATGGAGGGGTTGTTCATTAGCCACATGTGGTTAGTACAAGGCTTGAATGAAAGAAAATAGTAACATTGCTATCAACTTTAACCTCTATCTAGTTGCCTGGCATACTATACAAATAAGACCCTCGCTGTGCAAAAGGGAAGCAAACCATGGTGTTTGTAACATATGCACATGTGGGAAGTCATATTTTCTTAGCACAGAGCTATGGCAATCTAAAAGAAGCAAAGTCACCATCTTCTTTTAACTATTGTATTTTGGAATTCTTGGGTCTGTGGGGGCAAGTTATTCTCATGAAGGCTATGCCAATAAAATTTACGCTATTACAAACCGTACTGCTTAATTTACCTCAAAATAATTTATACTTACTTCTTATTTTAAACTAGAGGCCCAGTGCACAAAATTTGTGCATGGGGGAGGCGGTGTCCCTCAGTCCGGCCTGCACCCTCTCCAATCTGGGACCCCTTGGGGATGTCCGACTCACAATCTGGGACCGCTGGCTCCTAACCGCTCACCTGCCTGCCTGCCTGCCTGATCACCCCTAACCACCTCTGCCTGCCGGCCTGATCGCCCCCTAACCTCTCCCCTGCTGGCCTGATCGCTGCCTAACTGCTCCCCTGCTGGCCTGATCATGCCCCTAACTGCTTGCTCCCCTGCCGGCCTGATCATCCCTAACTGCCTCTGCCTCAGCCCCCGCCACCATGGCTTTGTCCGGAAGGAAGTCGGACATCCAGAAAGATGTCCAGTCAACCGGTCTAATTAGCATATTACCCTTTTATTAGTATAGATGCTAATATGACTCTACTACAGTGGTAGAATGTTATATGTAGTATAGTACATAAGGTAGTACAACTGTGAACATTCTAGGTGGCAAGTAGAGCATGGTCTGCTTATATCAAATGCCCTATGGAACTCCACAGCATTGTGTATGTGTGTGTGTGTATATATATATACATATATATATGCTTAATTAACATGTACTTAAATGTGTGTGATCCAGAATACTTACAAGAAAGCAACAAGGTTCTAATTTGAGAGCTAAAAAACTGCTTATTCTACATATAAAGAACAAACCTATTTGGGCTACCAAACATGATTAATTTGAAGCTCAAATTATATTTTCATCTGAACTTTACCTTGTTGTTCCCGAAATTTTATATATATAATTTCTTCATTTTATTCTCTAAATCCCACCAAAAGTTTATATTTCAAATAAAATACAGCATACTTGAAGAATCTCAGTTTTCATTTGTCTAAGCCTCAAATTGTTTTGACTCAGTTAGTAGTTCTGCTGCTTGAAATGTAAATGATACAAGTTGTATTCGGAGTAATTAAGAAATGTTCCCCAAGGCAGTGGCATGCTCTTATGCTCAAGGAAACTCACATTTCATTGACAATGAACAAAATCACTGCTTCAGCTAAACCAGAAAAATACCCCAGGAGATATTTTATCTGACACAAAGGATGTGGTTTACCACCTATACCACCTCAATTTTAATCTTCCATTTGTCAGAATTAACTTGGCAAAGGCAAATGACAGCACAGCACACAATAATGTGCTGAAATTTCCTGCAATTGGCAGCAGGTGGTGCGATGGTGAAGGAGAAAGGTGGCTGATGCAAGAGTCCAAGATGTCATCACAGTATCCTTAGAATCCATTTAAATAACATTATTGCAGAACATATCAAAAATAGTGTGCCTTAGCTCAGCTGCCTTAAATGAATGCTGCATTATTGAAATATAAATACCAGACTAAAACTCCTGAAAACGTGACAGGTTCCCTTCCCTTGAATTAAATCTTATGTTGCAGATAATATTTTTAATAGTGCAACATTTTCGTAATGCTATATGAGCTATTTAAAAATATTTATTTCAAATATGTACAGTGCGCTATGATAGCCAAAATAATGAATCTTACGTGAACACCATAGGGATGATAAATTGAGGCAATAAATGAGGGCAGAGTTATTGGTAATGAGACTAAATATGTACTCTAGTTTTGTGGGATAAGTGGATATGTGATTTGTATGATTTTAAATAAAAATCTTGAAGGTAAGACCTGACCAGTGTGGTTCAGTTGGTTGGGCGTCATCCTGTCCACCAAAAGGTTACTAGTTTGATTCCCAGGCAGGGCCTGGGATGCGGACTCAATCCCCAATAGGAGACTTGCAAGAGGCAGCAGATCTGTGTCTGGAGCTCACATTGATCTCTCTCTCTCACTCTCTCTCTCTCTCTCTCACTCTCTCTCTTTTTCTCTCCCACCCAATCTCCCTCCCTTCCTCCTCTCTCTGAAAATCAATTAAAAATCTTTTTTAAAAATCTAGAAGGGAAGAACAATGTCTCGTATTTACCTTTTCTTGTCCATGTTTGTTCCTCAAGAAGCAATTTTTAAAACAGAATTGCAATAGTAACTCTCCCCAAAATCCATAAGCCCTAACCCATGAGAAAAAAGTCAGAAAAACTCAAACTGAGGGACAGGATAAGACACAGAGAGCCCCAAACAAGATGAACCCAAAGAGGCCCATACCAAGACATATCTTAATTAAAATGGCAAAAGTTAAAGACAATGAGAGAATCTTAAAAGCAGCAAGAGAAAAGCAGTTACTTATAAGGGAGCTCCCATAAGACTGGTGGGTGATTTCTCAACAGAAACTTTGCAGGCCAGAAGGGATTGGTGTGAAATATTCAAAGTGATGAAAGCAAGGAACTACTTGCCAAGATTACTCTACCCAGCAAAGCTATCAGTTAGAATCGAAGGACAGGTAAAAAGCATCCAAGTCCAAAAAAAAGCCAAAGGAGTTCATCATCAACCTATCAGTATAATGTGAAATGTTAAAGGGTTTTCTTTAAGAAGAAAAAAAAAGTTCCAAAATATGAATAATAAAATGGCAATAAATACATGTCTATCAATAATTACTTTAAATACAAATGAATTAAATGTTCCCATCAAAAGATATAGGTTGGTTAGATTAACAAAACAAGACCCTTACATATACTGTCCGCAAGAGACTTCAGATCAAAACACTTGAACTGAACATTCCATTGGCAGGATGAAATTTTTAAAAAATGTGATCCAACTATATGCTGCCCATAAGAGACATACTTTAAACATAAACTGAAAGGATGAAAAACAAGTTTCATGCAGACTACCAAAAACAGAGTTGGAGTGGCTATACTAATACTAACAGAAAACGATTTTAAGAAAAAAAACATTGTTACTAAAGACAGAAAACATCTTATACTGATAAAATGGCCAAGCCTATCTAATAAAGAGGTAATATGCAAATTGACTGACTGTCACACCATCACAAAGATGCCAGCACCCATAGACACAAGATGGCGGCGCCCAGTCCCCTTAGCCCTGCCGGAGTCTCCCAGTCCTTTCAGACCCGCCAGGGGGGGTGGCAGGCGCTAGGTGCGGCTGAGCCCACCCTCAGCCCCCTAGCCACCCAGGACCGGCCCAAGGAGCAGGCAAGCCTCGGATGTTAGCTGCCCAGCTGCTAAGGGTGGGCCTGAGGCGCAGGCAAGCCTTAGATGGTGGCTGCCCGGCAGCCCACGGCCGCCCGAGGCTCAGGTAACCAGGGCCAGCCGAGGCTTGCGCTGCCGGCAGTGGCAGCAGCAGAGGTGTGATGGGGGTGTCTCCATCTCCCGATCACCGGGTCGCCTCTCGCCCCTGAGGGCTCCCAGACTGTGAGAGGGGGCAGGCCGGGCTGAGGGATCCCCCTCCAGTGCATGAATTTTCATGCACCAGGCCTCTAGTCTGTCAATAAGATGAAACTGCTACAAATATACATGTGCTAACAGCAGAGTCCCAAAATACATAAGGCTGCCAGTGTTGAGAGGTGGGAATACAACACTAATGTTGGAAACTTCAATACCCTACTTTAAATAATTGATGAAACAATTAGAAGATTAATAAGGAACAGAAGAATGGAACAACATTATACAACAACCTAACCTAACTGACATCTACGGGATGTTTCATCTACACCAGGATACAAATTCTTCTCGAGTATACAGGGAGCATTCTCCAGGATAAACAATATGTTAGACCATGAAACAGGTCTTGATTAATTTAAAAGGACTAAAAGTGCTCTGAAAATATGCACTCTTAAACCACAATGGAATGAAATTGGAAATTAATTAACAGAAAGAATAGTGAGAAATGCACATGTAACTGAAAATTAAACAACACAATCCTAAATAACAAATAGGTCACAGAAGAATTCACGAGGACAATTAGAAAATGTTGGGGACAAGTGAAAACACAAATGCAACCTCCAAAACTAACGGGATGCAATGAAAACAGTGATTAGAGGGAATTTACAGCTGAAAATGCCTTTATCTTAAATACTAAAACAACTCAAGTCAATAACCTAACCTCCTACCTTAAGAAGCTAGTAAAAGAATAAAGTAGATGCAAAGCAAGCAGACAGAAATAGTAAAGATACCAAAGCAGAAAGAGACAACAGGAAAAAAATTAAAAAACAGAAAAATTGAGAAAACAAAAACTTAGTCCTTGAGAAAGATCAACAAAATTGACCAATCTTAAGCTACTGCCGGTCATATACTGTTATGTAATACATGTAATTTCATTTAATAGTCACTGCCACCTATGAAGGTACATTTGGCCCAATTCACACAAAAGTAAAGTAAGGTTGTGCACTGTTACACCACTGACCCTACGACAAAGAACCAGGAAAGAAAGAAGTCAAAATTTAAGCCATATGTTCTTTACATCATGCTGCACTGCCTAGATCAGCTTTTGAATTTATGAAGTGTTTTTAAAGAACACAATTGTATTCATCTCTAACTTTTGTCAAATATAGGATTTTAATTATGATGTTCTTTTGACTTAAACTGGGCATTATTGAAAACAGTCATTATCAACTTATACTTAGAAAAGTATGTACTGATAGAAGGCTTTAGGAAATCAATATAAATGAATAGATGCAAATTATTAGTAATTAAAGCATCATTCACATATAATAAATATTTAGAAAGAATATTGCTTTATTTTAATATATATATACATATATATAAATTAATATCAGGAGAGACCAAGATGGCGGCGTAGGTAAACACCGGAGACCGCTGCCGCAAACAACCATTTCAAAAATACAACTAAAAGACGGAACGGACATCACCCAGAACCACAGGAAAGCTGGCTGAAGAGAGACTCTACAACTAGAAGGAAAGAGAACAGCAAACCGAGGCTCAGAGGCGGCGCAGTGTGGAAAATACAAAGGTACCGAGGTGCGCGCGCAAAGCGGGCTGGTGGCTGAGGGCGCGGTTGTCGTTTTCGGTCAGGAGTGAGTCTCAGACTCTGGGCTCCAGATCCGGGCGAGTCTCTAGGGACCCAGACTCAAACGGGAGAAGCGGGATTATCCAGCATCAGTTGGAACCTGAGGGCAGCTTTCTCTCCGAGGTTTGCAGCGGCTGCCGGGGTTCTGAGAAGCAGAGCCTCTGGGAACGGGACTGAGAGCGGCCATAACTGCTCCCTCCGCCCGCCCTGTGGATCCCGCCCCGCCCAAACCCTGTGCACAGCCATTTGCCGATCGCCTCAGGCAAAGGCTGGATTAGCGCCTCCCCAGAAGGCAGACGTTTTCCACACAGCTGTTTCCTGCAGCCAGTCGGCCTGGTGGTCAAATCCCTCTAGTGTTAACTACAACAATTAAGGCTTGGCTAGAACAAGACTGCGCACAAAGACCACAAGGGGGTGCACCAAGAAAGCATAAAAGATGCGGAGACAAAAAAACATGACAGAAATGGAGGATATGGAGCTAAGAATCGCAATTTTGAGGGCTGGCCATAAATTTGTGCAGAGCCTCACGAAAACTAATGAGACCCTCGATGCTACGATAAAGAAATTAGAAAGTAAGCATACACGGACTGAAATAAAGAATATTATACCCAATAGCAGACCAGAGGAGCACAAGAATCAAACCAAAGATTTGACAAAAAACGCCCAACTGGAAAAGCAAAATGAAAAAAGAATCCGAAAGTGTGAAGATAGTGTAAGGAGCCTCTGGGACAGTTTCAAGCGTACCAACATCAGAATATTAGGGGTGCCAGAAGATGAAAGACAGCAAGATATTGAAAACCTATTTCAAGAAATAATGGCAGAAAACTTCCCCCACCTGGTGAAAGAAATGGACTTACAGGTCCAAGAAGCGCAGAGAACCCCAAACAAAAGGAATCCAAAGAGGACCACACCAAGACACATCATAATTAAAATGCCAAGAGCAAAAGACAAAGAGAGAATCTTAAAAGCAGCAAGAGAAAGAGACTCAATTACCTACAAGGGAATACCCATACGACTGTCAGCTGATTTCTCAACAGAAACTTTGCAGGCCAGAAGGGAATGGCAAGAAATATTCAAAGTGCTGAATACCAAGAACCTACAACCAAGATTACTTTATCCAGCAAAGCTATCATTCAGAACTGAAGGTCAGATAAAGAGCTTCACAGACAAGGAAAAGCTAAAGGAGTTCATCACCACTAAACCAGTATTATACCAAATACTGAAAGGTATCCTTTAAGAAGAGGAAGAAGAAAAAGGTAAAGATACAAATTGTGAACAACAAACATGCATCTATCAACAAGTGAATCTAAGAATCAAGTGAATAAATAATCTGATGTACAGAATGAACTGGTGATTATAATGAATCAGGGACATAGAAAGGGAATGGACTGACTATTTTTGGGGGGGTAAGGGGAATGGGAGATTCAGGAAGAGACTGGACAAAAATCGTGCACCTATGGATGAGGACAGTGGGTGGGGAGTGAGGGCGGAGGGTGGGGCGGGAACTGGAAGGAGGGGAGTTATGGGGGGGGGGAAGAGGAACAAATGTAATCTGAACAATAAAAATTTAATTAAAAAAAATAAATTAATTAATTAATTACTATCAGAGAGGAAGGGAGAGGGAGAGATAGAAACATCAATGATGAGAAAGGATCATTGATTGGCTGCCTCCTGCACACCTCACACTGGGAATCAAGTCTGTCCCCTGATCTGGAATCAAACCATGACCTCTGGGTTCATAGGTTGATGCTCAACCACTAAGCCACTCTGGCTGGGCAAGAATTACTTTAATTTAAAATAATTTTCCTTAAATCATCCTATATAATAAAAGCCCAGTGACCGAACGGCGGAACAACCAGAATGACCAGTTAACCAGTCACTATGACGTGCACTGACTAACAGGGGGCAGACGTTCAATGCAGGAGCTGCTCCCTGGTGGTCAGTGCACTCAGAGGGTGGGTTCACAGCCACTCAGCTGACTGGGATGAGCGGTACTCCTACAGCGGGCCAATCCCCACAGGCCACGCCCCCCCACCAGTGCACGAATCTCGTGCACCGGGCCTCTAGTATTTATAGTAATTTCATTCACACCTTCTTGAAGAAAACTTGTTTCCTAATTAAACTTTTTACTATTGGCTCAAGTATCCAACACTCTGAATTATTAAAGAGCTAATTAATTTTATTTTTACATTGTGTTATAATAAAGTCTACCCCCTACCACCACCATGGAGCAACCCCAAAGACTGCTGCCTAAACTACCAATTGAAGATTAGAAGTATGTAGATAACAAGAGCATAAAAGGTAGTATAGTGGAGAGGCTATCAGCAAGATTTGGGGCCACTGGAAAAAATCATATCTGAATCCCTTAAAATATGTCAATATTTTTAATTAAATTACTTAAAAGTCTTAATTTTATCACCATGTCGAGAACAGCCTGCATATTAAGAGATACGTATATGTAATATTAATGTGGCCAAATAACAAGGAACAAAAATATTTTAAGCTGCTAAATGAAATACTGAGCTAGCTGCTAATAAAGAATTGGAACATCAGGTGGCAGTCTTGTGAAAGACATAATTACTGTAACAGAGAGGCTTGGAACATGAACCTAAAATTTAACATTCTACTGCTTAGCCAAATCAGATTATTTTATGAAACATTAAAAAGAAGCTATTTATTTTTTTCCAAATCCACAATCCATATCTTTGAGAAAATGCTTCGATGCTACTGAGAAATACTATTGTTTTTATACCTAGATAAAAGTGTTTACTCTCCTTAATCTCTCCCATTTGAGTTTATAATAAAAATCTAGGTAATACATGTAAGGAATGATGCAACCATCTGTATTCCATACATATTTACTTCTTGTTCTATTTACTTTTTTTTAATTTCATTACAAAACATCTTAAGGAAAAGCATTGTTCCTGGAATATGACAGGAAAGTAAGCAACTTTAAACATTTTTGTCCTCTACAAGCTAAATTTGAGACATCAAATTAAACTAGGAAATACTTTTAATATTTCTGATGAGTAATATATCATAAGTGTGTGCCTCAGAATAAACCTTTTTTTTAATGATTAAGCTATCTTTAAACTGAATGATTTCAAAAGAAACTGTACCAAATACTACATTCAAATCAATTCAATGATTGGCTAACTTGTAAAATATAAGAATCTATCAAATATAAGCCTAAAACTCAATAATCAAAATAAAATAATTTTTCACTGTATTAGCACATAAATACTTTATGGTTCTTGTTCAAATATTTACTTTTGTTGATGGTGTTGTTGTTTCATTTTTTATTGATTTTTAGAGAGAAAGGAAGGGAGAGGGAAGAGAGAAAGACCAATGTGAGAGTGAAAAATTGATCAGCTGCTTCCTGCTTACCCCCTACTGGGGATCAAGCCCAAAACCCAGGTGCATGCCCTGACTGGAATCGAACGGGCAGCCTCTTGGTGAATCCATGTATCTATTTAATGTTCTGTGTGATGAAATGGGAAATAGCATAAAAGCACTTTAGACTTCAAAACACAACACGTGGCTGTCTTGAGAAAATCACTTGCGTGCTTCAGATGCAAGATGAGCAAGCCTCATTTTTCACTGACTACCAGGATAGATCATCCAAACAAAAAATCAATAAGGAAATACTGGTCCTAAATGACATTTTAGTCCAAATGTACATAATCAATATTTACAGAGCCTTTTATCCCAGGACACCAGATTACCTTGTTCTCTAGCGCACACGGAACATTCTCAAGGATACACCGTATGTTGAGACACAAAACTAGATTTAACAAATTTAGTAAGACTGAAACCACACCCAGCTTACTCTCCAACCACAATGCTTTGAAATTGGAATTCAACTGCAAAGAGAAAGTGGGAAAACCACAAATATGTAAAGATTATATAACATGCTATTAAACAATGCTATTAAACAATTTTTTCTTTGGGTCAAAGAAAAAATAAAATAAGAGATCAAAAGATACTGAGACAAATGAGGATGTTAATACTACATATCGAAATTGGGGGGATATAACAAAAGTGGTAATTAGAGGAAAATTTTATCATTACAGGCCCATCTCAATAAACACGAAAAATCTCAAAAAATAAATAAATAAATAAATAACCTGACACTTCACCTTAAAGAACTAGAAAAAGAAGAACAAAGCAAGCCCAAAGTTAGCAGAAGAAAGGGAAAAAATCAGTTAACACTCCTGAAATCACTGAGCAAATTATTTAAATCAGAGACAAAGCCTCTAAATAACATATTGCTTTTTTTTTTTAATCATTAAGGGGCATGTTTTCTACATTAAAAGCTTATGCCTCCCTAAAAATCCAAACCTAATTTATTGACAATTCCTGTCACTTTATCTATAAGACATATCCTGAATCTCACTATTTCTCTCCTCTCCACTGGCACCTTAGTCTAAGGCCTCGTTACTGTCCACCTAGACTAGCAATTGCTTCTAATCGATCTCCTTGTTTTCATTCCTGTCTGGTATTCGTTACCAAAATGGTAGGGAGAGTGACATTTCCAAAATTGTATTAAGCTCATTATCACTCACCTATTTCAATTTTTTAAGGCTCTTCGTTGCACTGTCATGCTTTGGCTCTGCCCACCTCTCATTCCCTCTTGGTCCCCTGTCTCCCAACCACAATGGTTTTTTGTTCCTGCTACAGACCCTGTCCATTCCTTCCCCAGGGCCTCTGTGCTAGCCACACCTGGAGGCCCAGATTTTGACGCAGCTGCCTCTTCGTGGTCTTGCCTCATATGCCCCTCCCTGAGGCCTTCCACAATCCCACTCACTAAAACAACCTCTACCTCTAACAATGAGAAACTGGCTAAAGACCATCCATCGCCCAGCTCCCGACACCCCACCTATTTTTTGCATGACACTGCAATAATTCTTGAATTATCTCTCGTATTTATTTAGCTAGAATATAATTCCCATGAGAGTAGGAACCCTATCTGTATTCATAACACAACAGAAGCAGAAAGTTATTTGCTAGAGCACAAGCGCTCTGGTAAAAAGACTGACGTTGTTTCCTGAAGTGGAAAATTCACATGTGCTATAACCTAGCAACTCATTTCCTAGGCATGTAACTGAGAGGAACTCTTGTACATGCACAATAGGAAACAAGCATAAGAATATAATTGCAGAAGCACTCTTCACAATAACAAAAAATGGGAGAAACAACCCAAATATCCACAAACAGAAGACCAGATAATTACATTCCGGTGATGGTCATAGAGTGAAATAGACATAACAATATAAGACGGATCAATATTTTTTGAGAAGTAATACTATGGAAGAATTTTAGCAATGTAACAGTAAATGGAAGAAATCGCAAAGATTTGATCACACATCATGATCTTTTTATAAAATTTAAAACAAGTTCTTGAAACAGTAAAATGTCTTTAGGTACATAGAGCTGTAATAAAACTATATTAAAAAGCAAGAGGATAATGAACATAGGAACCACTACTTAAACTGTTTACAATTAGTTTTTTTTATTATTATTACTAGAGGCCCGGTGCACGGATTCGTGCACCAGTGGGGTCCCTCAGCCTGGCCTGCGGGGATCAAGCAGGGATAGAGCCGAAACCGGCTCTTTGAAATCCCCTGAGGGGTCCCGGATTGCGAGAGGGTGCAGGCCAGGCCAAGGGACCCCATCGGTGCACAAATCCGTGCACCAGGCCTCTAGTATGCATATAAGATCTTTGGTTAATCTCTTCCCGCCCTCCCCACTCCCTCCTCCCCTCTGAGATTCATCAGTTTGTTCCATGTTTCTGCTCTTGAGTTGAGCATCTGCCCCATGGTGGTCAGTGCGTGTCATAGCCACTGGTCAGCCAGCTGAACAGTCAGCCAGTTGCTTAGGCTTATAGATGGATGGATGGATGGATGGATGGATGGATGGATGGATAGATAGATAGATAGATAGATAGATAGATAGATAGATAGATAATAACAACAATTTTAAAAGGGTAAATAAAAAAGATAGTTGAGAATTTGGGGCTTGCCCACATTCCCAGTTCCACACTATACAAACCTAGGTCTTGGCACTATGACCAAATGCTGCCCAGGTCTGTTCAATTTTTTGTGCTTTTGTTTTAGAAGCCCCTTTTATAGGATGCTACCACTTATATGGAGACATGTGTGATAGCAGACTAAGAAACTGATTTTAAATAGGAAATAAAAAGTCTTTAACTGAACCCTTTACCTCTAACAAACAAAAACTGGCTAAAGTCTATCTACCCTTCCTCACCCCGCTGCCAACATTCTTTGTTATTCTTTCCATAACTCTGTAATATTTCTGTCTGAAAGCAAGAAACAATGATTCTCAACACTAAAATATTTTATGGAGTTAAGACAATAATGCAACAATCTAAAAGTGTAATACAGGCACTGGTTAAAAAAACAGGGGTACAGCCATTCGAGGGAAAACCGGGCAGTCCCAACAAAAGAATGATGACAAAGGCACTTTATGTAATGACACAGAATTACGTGGTATGTAAAAAAAACCTTTCATCAATGTATGGAAGAATCCACATAAACATGCTACAATTTCAGTTTACAGGAGAGAAAAGATACATTTAATAACAATACTAATACTTGCAAATGCTTTAAAAATCTCTAGTATACATAAAGAGTAACTATTGTAAACTCTTCTACTTCTTCTGAATTTTGAACATCTGAATATATGTATTAAAAAACAAATTTGGCCCGGCCAGTGTTGCTCAGTGGTTAAACATTGACTTATGAACCAAGGAGTCACAGTTCCATTCCCAGTCAGGGCACATGTCCTGTTGCTGGCTTGACCCCCACTAGGGGGTGTGCAGGAGACAGCCGATGCATGTTTCTCACCTCATTGATTTTTCTCTCTCTCCCCCCCTCTCTAAAATCAATAAAAACATGGGTTATTGTTATTTCTAAATTTTAAAATAACAAACAAGAAAAAACAAATGAAAAACAAATATATTTGAAGAGCACTGATTTTGAATGTGGTATTTTTGCAAACAGAAACTACTCCATGGCAGCCGCTATTCTTATTACCTTAACTAGAGGCCCGATGCACGAAATTCGTGCAAGAGTAGGCCTTCCTTCCCCCGGCTGCCAGCACCAGCTTCCCTCTGGCATTGTCACCAGCTTCCCTCTGGCACCTGGGACTCAGGCTTCCCTCGCAGCTCTGGCTTCATAGGGAAGGTCGTCCGGAAGGACGTCCAGTCTAATTAGCATATTACGCTTCTATTATTACAGATTTTGTATACTCATGATCAGGATGACAAGAACACTGTCTACACATGAAAAGTGTGCTCTTCAGAGGTTCTCACAGATTATCTGAAGATTTTTAAGAATTTTAAATTAGGTTTCATCAAGTCAGTTAAAAACACTTTTCACCTGTTGAGTGCTACATTTCCTACCTATACTAGTATATAAATTAGGTTGGTTTCTTTCTTTTTTGTAGCCTGTCAGCTTGAAAAAGATTTGTATCTATTGTCACCAGCACTGTACCAACAACCAGCATCAACTCATGCCTATCTTTTGAATCACTAGTGAGATTAGTTCATATTTTTAACTGGGGGAAAAACACTGGCCTTATTTGCTTTTTGATAAGAACTGTGGGGAAGTTTCCCCTTCGTGTTAGATAACCGAGTATTTACATCTAAAATAACTTGTAATTGCCTTTGTACACCAACCACATACTACAAAAGCATGTATTTGAAAGTGAAATAAATGCTGGTTGTACATCCTAGTGTGTGACATTTCAAACTATTAAGTTTTAAACCCGATAATTAAATCAAAACTGACCCGCAGCGCCTTACCCTTCAAATGGAAGCACAATAGCCAAGTGCCAAGGAATACACAAAGTTAAAATGGCACGTCCTCTGGGGGTGTCAATTTGGCATATTGTTATATTTCTATCCATGTGAATATATTAAGCTGTGTGCACTGCAGAAGTCATGTGGCTTTGTAAGGTAAATAAGAAATAAAGGCAGGGCTACTTAACTCTCGTCTGATGCTATGTGTACCTTGGTAGAAAGCTTGTGACTCACTAACCTACCATCCACTGGTTTTATTCTAGTTTAGTTAAAAGGTATACAGAAAAGAAACTAGGATTCTACTTGCAAGGTCCCTATTTTTTCAAAAAAAAAAATCTGCATTTAATTTGAAAGAAGTTAAGATCACAGACCAACTGCACAGTGCTTTCCAAAATATCCCTGATGTTGGCTATCAGTGCTCATTAGGTCCTCGATGTGTTGGACTAGCACAGCAGTTCTCAACCTGTGGGTCGCGACCCCTTCGGCGGTCGAACGACCCTTTCACAGGGGTCGTCTAAGACCATCCTGCATATCAGATGTTTACATGACGAGTCATCACAGTAGCAACATGACAGTTATGAAGTAGCAACGAAAATCATTTTATGGTTGGGTCACAACATGAGGAACTGTATTTAAAGGGCCAGAAGGTTGAGAACCACTGGACTAGCACTAAATGGCGATGACATACTTCCTTCCTTGACAGCAGAGCCTCTGTAAAATTCAGCAGCGTGTTAATGCAAAAACGGGACAAAATAACCTTTTGCTGTTCTGCTGTCATGGCTCTGTCTTCCTTGCTCACTACCTCAGAGTTCCTTTAAACATGATGCTCTGGGTCTGCCTGGCCTTTTCATCCTGGCACCTCTTTAATAACTGCTGATGTCCTTCCTCTTGAGCAGAGCGCATTTACACACAATGCGCAACCTATTGTGCAGAACAGGAACGCAGGGCCCTCTTCCTAAAGCCTCAAAAACAGCACCGGTGACCAGGCACCTTTCTATCTGTATATACAGAAACCAAATAAAATGATAAATCATTTCCACACAGAGAAAGCACACATTCGACAAGAAGGCTGTAATTGCAACCTCTAATTCTTTCAGTCGTATTTTTTCAAAGGACTTTCTCTATGCAAACACTGGTTGCTACCTCCTGGACTGATTTGCCTGCTACTGTTTGCCAGTCCTGTGTATTTTTATCCAACATGGCATCTCAAACGGTACTTCTGTTGCAGTAGCCTCCAGCAGCACACCTCTGTGCGCCGTACTTAAAAGAGCAAACTATCAGAAAGACCCAGTGTTTGCATTTAATCTTTATAACAATTTGCAAAATTGCTACACTGCACATCCAGCTTATTCCACGGCAACTTTCAGGTGAACTGTCCCTTAAGTTACTTCCTGATATTTCTTCCTTTTCTCACCCAATGACTCTGATTCACCATACATAGTTTTACATTTCTCTACACAGCTGGAGGGGGTAAGATACTAAGAAAGAGCCAAAGGATGGTTCTAAGTAAAGTATTTGCTAGAGCCCTAACCGGTTTGGCTCAGTGGATAGAGCATCAGCCTGCGGACTGAATGGTCCCAGGTTCGATTCCAGTCAAGGGCATGTACCTTGGTTGTGGGCACATCCCCAGTAGGAGGTGTGCAGGAGGCGGCTGAATCAATGTTTCTTTCTCATTGGTGTTTCTAACTCTCTATACCTCTCCCTTTCTTTCTGTAAAAAATCAATAAAATTTTTTTCAAAGTATTTGCTAGAGCTAATGACCACAATAGTGCCATTAAGTGCTGTATCAAATAAGTGGCAAACAACTCAGTATTTTTTAATCAGTCATTATTGCAACGTTGTTTTTACAAGCCCAGTATGTATATCTTATTGCCTTCTTGGATCATATTCAGAGGACTCGGGAGAAATCATGTTTTTCTCACGGTTGCCTCCTGGTTCATTAAAATCTATACTTCATAGGATGAAGCGAGTTATCCGACCTGAGAGATGCAAGACTATAAAAGCATCTAAGGAGTAAAACCTACACCACAAAATGTTAACCACAAGCAGCTGCAGAAGCATGAAAAGACTGTCTAATAAAGCTGATAACTGCACCTGGAAAATTTCAATGTGTAATTTTACTTCACTGAGCCGTTTTGTGCACTTGACTTACGCTAACATCATGAAGTGACCAAGCACATCCATAGTATAATTTTAAAATTCAGTTACAGAGCTTCAATAATATAGATCTGAAAATTTTGTAAATCTTTAAAAGCAGAAATTGTCACTTTTTCATATTAATAACCTCTAGTACTGTTTTAAGTAACATTAATTGAAAATATACCTGCTGTGTAAAGTTAAAAATGCAAAACAAATTGACTTGATTTCATGACAACTGAATGGATTTAAAACATGTCAGCCAATATTGTCAGATACCTTTGGAAAATTAGACGTAATATATCAAAACTATCAAAATATAAAAAGATATGCACTCGCAGTCCATGCATATAAAATTATGATGTAATATATCTACCATTTATTATGTACCAACTATGTGATACAAATATCTTATTTAATTCATACATCAACCCTGTAGAGTAGGGAGGTAACTATATACCCATTTTACTCATTAGAAAAACAGACTCAAGAGAGGTTGAATAACTTGTCCAAAGTTACAAGAAACTAGTAAGAAAGAATTCATATTGAAGTGTGACAAATCTAAGACCCTTGTTTTATGCGCTAAGGCATGCTGGGTGTCCTAATCATCCCAAAGATCATTCTGGTATTTGTGAAACCGAAGGTCCTAATTTAATGTATGATTTTTATTCACTATGTAGCCCCAGTTTCTTCATAGCATGCCCTGTAAGCCTTAGCCCTTCCCCTTGCTAGTCATTGGGGCCAGAAACAATGGCCATGCCTTGACTAAGGGTCACAAGGTATGAGTTTCTTTTAAACTAAAGATAACATCTCGAGATCTAAGTTCAGTTCCAGCTCCTGAGCTCTAAAGGTGGAATGACCCCTGGCTGCTTTTCCATTAAACCAAACAGAGACACCTCAGAGCCGTCCTCACGCCCTGAGGGAATGATTGATTATCCTTAACTCACCTCCAACCAATCAACTTCCAACAGGAACCCGAACTCCTAAGCCACCTCTGTCTTGTGATTTTGCCCCATAGAATCTGTAACCTACAAGCCATGGGGGAGTTGGGGCTTTTGAGCATTAGCTTCCCACTCTCCTGAGTGGGGCCTTCATAATGGAATAGCCAATCCTTCTCCATGCAATTCTCAGGCTAGTGCCAGGAGGACGAACTCTTTCTGTTCTGTAATATTTGCTATATGTGGTTTTCACTTAGGCATTTAAATCCAATACAATTATCTGGTATTTGGAACTGAAATTTTAAACACTTGTCAAACCTTGGTCTAGAGCTGAAATCTGTGGAAAGAAGGACCATCTGGACAGGGGGCCCATAAGTGCAAAGGCACTGGGGCCTGAGCAGCTTGATGGCTAGTGTAGTATGAGAGGGTGGGCAAGTGGGGTGACCAGGAGAAACGGCTCCAGAAATAGATCATGTAGGGCTTTTCAAGCTGTGTTACGAACCCCTGAAACAGGGAGCAACTGAGAGGTTTGTGTAAAAGAGGAAGCTGACTGCCCAGTCGGCATGGCTTACCTATGCCGTGTGTCAGAGGTGACACGCGAACTCATTTTTTTGGTCGATTTTTCTTTGTTAAATGGCATTTAAATATGTAAAATAAATATCAAAAATATAAGTCTTTGTTTTACTATGGTTGTAAATATCAAAAAATTTCTATATGTGACACGGCACCAGAGTTAAGTTAGGGTTTTTCAAAATGCTGACATGCTGAGCTCAAAAGGTTCGCCATCACTGTGAGTCTAGCCAATGGGGTAACAAGTCACACGAGAGGGCTGGCGATGGAGGAAGGGGGAAGTGGCCAGGTTCATGATATATATTGCAGGTAGGGACAACGAAGTTTGCTGATATAGCAGGTATGAGCCAGAGAAAAAGCAGAGTCACCATTGATCCCAAGGTTTTTGATGATGCAAAGTCATTTTCAATTTTCTCAATTACAGTTGTGACTAATCCTAATTTTTTCTGTAAAAAAAAACCTCTGCAGCTTTGCTCATGCGCCTCATGAAATATCTCATAGTTTTCCTTCCCAAAATTCTAGTTATCCTTCAAAGCTCAGCAAAACTGTCACCTTTCCACCTCCACAAACCCAAAGTAACCTGCCATCTTCCCCGTATTAGGGCTCTCATAGCGTCTGTAATTTTCTTATGTCACTTACCACATACTGAACTGTAATTAAAATATTTATAAATATATTGTAGCCACCAAATAAATTTCAAGTTCCTTGCAAACAAGAACCACAACTTTTATTTCTTTATCTCCCATTGAACCTAACTCAATGCCTGACACAATCACATAAAAGTCTCCAGGAAATGAGGGACAGATGCATCAAAAATAATAAAACACAACAGCAGTGGCAGCCAAATTCAAGTGCTCTGCATACGCTAAATACTACACCAACATTTCATTTATCCCTTACAACATGAGAAAGGTGCTATGATTATCTCCACTTTACAGATAAGAAAATGAAGCAGAGAGATAATTAACTTACTCGACGTTTAACACTGTAATAGTCTTCAATTGCATAAATAATGCTGCAATTAACATCTTTCTATATATAGCTAGTTCCTTATTTTGGACTACTTCATTAGACTCTAAAATTATAACGTTGAGTCCAACAGTCTAGATGTTTTGATGGTTCTCATACTTATTTTTTTATTTATCTTTTCTAAGAGGATTAACTATTTTATAAAGCCACCAACTAATAATGAGGGTGACAGTCTTCCTGCCCCTCTGTCAGCCTAGTTATCACCGTGATTTTCCCATTCTCCTTGTTCAAGCAGGCAACGAACGACAAGCCTAATTCTTGGTCTTAAACGATATGCTACATGTACCATTTCTGACCACTTTTGGGGGGGAGGGTGATTATTGCTATTGTCACAAGTGATGTTTTAAGAGACATTATGCCTGAATAATTTACTGGGACTTATTTCATAGTAGTTATACAGATGAAAGAAAATCAAGCACTTCATCTAACTCAGATATTCATGAAGCCTTTGACAATATCCCATTCATTCATGTATTCAACAAGCCTGTATTAACAGCCCGCTGGGATCTGGTACTACCCTAGTCCCTGGGCATAAATCAATACAATACAATCCTTGCCTTCAAAGGGATCACAGTTTTTAAACATCAGAGCCATGCTTGGGTGAGCTGGTTCATGGATCAGAAGCTGACTCAAGTCAGTTTTAGTACTGATTCCAACTAAAAGTGCTTGAACTTCACACAGAGAAACACCCAAATGTGACCGAATGAATTCAGGGTCAAAGAAGTTCAACTAAAGCCTGGCTGGCATGGCTCAGTGGTTGAGCATCAACCTATGAACCAGGAGGTCACGGTTCTATTCCTGATCAGGGCACCTGTTCAGGTTGGGGGCTCGATCCCCAGTAGGAGGCGTGCAGGAGGCAGCTGATCAATGATTCTTTCTCATCATTGATGTTTCTCTTTCTCTCTCTCTCTCTCTCTCTCTCTCTCTCTCTCTCTCTCTCCCTTCCTCTTTGAAATCAATATACATAAAAGAATGCTTTAAAAAAAAAAAGGAAGTTCAACTAAAGCATCATCAAATAAAGGGTGTCCATAAATAAAAGTCTTCCATTAGCAAAGGTAATGGCTAGCACCAAACCCTCTAGGAAGCACAGGTACTACGTAGATTTGAGTTCATCAAATCAAAAATGGCAATTCAGTAGTATCCTCTGATGATGAATAAGATAAACAAACAAAAAAAAGGTTTATGTTCTATTTCCTGTAGTATTGAACAAAATTACGAAAATCAAAACTTAAAAGGCAATAAATAGAGATATAAAGCCAACACAAAGCCTCTGGAAAAACATTGAGTCAAAGCTATAAATCACTGCTCAAAGAAACAGGGCAATTATTAACCTTTAAGGTACTAACAACCAAGAAAATCATGCTCTCCCTTAGCAGTAAAATCTATTTTTAACTGTAGGTCACTAGTGGCAATCAAATACTGAGATTAAACCACTGGTCTGACCCACTCTAGCAATTTCTAATTCAACCCTTTGGCTCCATAGGCATTTCAAACTAATTTGCCAGGGTGATCAATCAGAACACAAGGATGAGGTTTTTTTAAAAATATATATATTTTATTGATTGTTTACAGAGAGAAAGGGAGAAGGATAGAGTTAGAAACATCGATGAGAGAGAAACATCGATCAGCTGCCTCCTGCATACACCCTACTGGAGATATGCCAGCAACCAAGGTACATGCCCTTGACCGGAATCGAATCTGGGACCCTTCAGTCCACAGGCCGATGCTCTATCCACTGAGCCAAACCAGTTAGGGCAGGGATGCGATTTTTGAGGGGCCTATTCTTCCTCCTGTTCTCCTCTCAAACTCCTCTCTACCATCCACCATGCTATTAGTATGGGTCTCTAAGAGATGTATACCATGATGACATCCGTGTTTCAGTTTGGAACTTGATGGTGGCTAACTTCAGTATTGGCTCAAAAGGAGCACTTCCCCGACTCAGTACCCCCTTTTTTTCCTCACCCAGGCCCACCTTCCACATTCCACTGTGCATACACTGACAGGCTACAGCTGATCTTACTCATCACTCCCCTACAAGCCCAGCAGCACTCTGCATCCAGCAAAGGGTCAACCATGTTCACTACACCAATTGAAAACAGCAATAAAGTGCTTACTCCACAATTCTCAGAAGTGAGTAGAAAGTTATCGCACTCTCATGCAAACAACCCAACGCCAAAGACCGAGGGTGTTTGTAGATTGAAAATGGAACCGATGCCGACCTGGTTCAAGTCACCATTCAAAGCTGGATGAGGCCAGCGGCCAGGAGTCATAAGATTTTTAACTGATTAAGTTCAGTCATAGGTTTGTCTTCTCGTGCATTCACACTCCCTGTTGCGTGACTTCAAAGTGAACTAGGAGGCTTTTTAAAGGATTTTGAAGAGCCCTTACAAACTACATACATCAGAGGAGGAGAAAAATGCAACTATTCTGACAATATTTCCTCCAGAAGAAAAACGATAGGAAATTTGATTACTCTGCCCTCAAAGAAATTTATATGGAAAAAATTGATATCACCTTCCAATTCTACCTAACTGAAGAAAAAGACTTTCTTTTACAACATATAAAGGGTATCATACAGCAATCTTCTGTCCACCTTTTCAAGTTCATTTTTAACACATGAAAACACTGCATGCCTGGCCAGTGTGGCCCAGTGGTTGAGCATCGACCTATGAACCAGGAGGTCATGGTTCGATTCCCAGTCAGGGCACATGCCTGGGCTGTGGGCTTGATCCCCAGTGTGGGGTGTGCAGGAGGCAGCCGATCAATGATTCTCATCACTGATGTTTCTCTCTCCCCCTCTCCTTTCCTCTCTGAAATCAATAAAAAATATTTTTTTTAAAAAAAGAATTTTACATTTAACAAAAAGCACTGAATTGGCATTAATGCTGAGGTTTGTATTCCTCGTAGACCCTCCGGGAGAGGGGGCTGGTGCCAGGTCACGCTTGCAGACCATTAGCTGAGACCCCACTGCTGACTCAGAGTCACACACCCGAGTGGTCTCCCACAGCACCCGCACATCCACCACATGAAAACCTACCCCACGCTCTGTTTCAGTGTGGCATTCCTGAGGGCTGCAAGTCAAGAGAAAAAGACTGGGAGAAGAACTAGAAAGGGCATCAAATGCATTCATTCGAGAGATGTGACTAAATAAGGAAACAAATGGAATAGTAGAAACACTTGATAACCACCAAACCGTCAAAAAAAAAAAAATTCTTTCTTTTTTATGAAAACATCTAGAGGCAGCAATACTAGAGGCAGCCACATGGCTGTTTCGAAGCCCAGTGCGCCCAGAATTAGATGCCTCCTTTGCATCTAACTTCACCGACTGGGATGACTAAGATTCCTCTGTAAGCCCGTGCCACCTCCTCTGCAGCCAGCATGTCCCTGGTTCTATTGTACTTCTAATCAACGCGTGTAAGAAGAATACATTCGTGAGCTGCTTTGAGAATTTTATGTTGGTGTCTATTTCCCCTCGTTCTCTTATGCCACTGAAATAGAAGCTCTGAAATGAATGAAGAGATCTCATTTTACATATTGAGTTGCTACGACAAGACTTTTATTATCCTGAGATCCTAATACTTTCAGTTCTTCATAGTAATCGTCACGATGAAGACAAATAGCAATTTACCTACAGCCTAGCTTTTTAAAAGCTCATTATGTTAAACCAGTGGGGGATTTTTAAAACGATGCTTAAAAAACCATGTCATTACTAACAAGTGGTTCATAGGGAACAGGGAGGCCTCATGCCTGCCTCCTCCTACCAGGGGAAGTGAAATACCATCCCTCTTTGTTTTGCTCTAAGGAGTGTTCTCACTTTCTATCCTGCGGCGGCATTATTTCTGAAACTATCGTGTCATGAGCTCTTCAACTATCTAATTTTTGAACACATTTGTGTTTCTGTTCATAGTTTTATGATATTTTTCATGTTTGGAAGAGCTTTAACTATGATGTCATTACAGACAAAAACGAGGCGGAAGGAATTTAACGTATACTGAGCACCAAATGTGTGTCAGACACTGTAGAAACCAACCTACAGATGCCGTACCTCCTTTACTCTTCAACGAAAGCCTGTGACTCCGAAGTCACGCAGGTGGTCAAGGGCGGGGCCAGGGTCTGAATCCAAGCAACCGTTACTCCAGACAACACTGCTATTACCTGGGATGCCAGCATTTTTTTTAAAATCTTATGGTTTTTTTCTGGTTATAAAAATAACACCTGTTCATTGCCAAAATTCTGGCAAACACAGAGAAGTACAGAGAAAATGAAGAACTGTCCGAACTCCTGCCTCCCACAATAACCGATGCTTTTATCTTAGTGAACATTTTTCTTTACAAATTAGAATCTGAAGTTTCAGAATTCTTTTTATTTCTTACTTTAAATTATACATTTCATACAGGATTACCCTTCTCGCTGTTAAAATCCACACGGGAGGTAAAGTGCTCCTGCTCCTGGCTCCATTCCAGTCACCGCTATTAGTATTAGACTAAACAGACTTTTTCCTATGCCTGTACATGCCCATATAGGAACAGCAATATGGCTCATTTATAAATAATGGTCCTTTTATAAATATCATACTTTTCTTTCTGTGCATGTGTATGTGCATTACTCCACACCTTGTTTTTTTGCATTTAAGGCTCCCTGATAATCTTTCCAGGTCTGTATACACAGGTCTGACTCATGTTTTTAATTGCTATGTATTATTCATTAAAGCTCAACTTCTTATAGAGTCCCTCATACCTTTTCTCACTTACTATATCGTAATTTTTTCTTGTTATTCAATCGTCTTTAGAAATAAACTCTATAATAGCTAAGATCCCTCTATATGGAAACACCACAATCAACTATTTCTTGTTGGACATTATGATTTACCAAATTTTCACCATTAGATATAATACTTCAATGAGTATCTTTGGTTAAATCTTTTTTTTTTTAAATGTTGTATTACTTTCTTAGGACAAGATCCAAAAGTGGAATTACTAGGTCAAAAGTAACATTCCAAGGTTCTTGATACATAATCCTAAATTGCCCCTGAGAAAAATCACACCATTTTAACACACCCACATCAATGTATGAATTCCACTACATTCGTTTTGCGTTTTAAAGAGTTATTTATTCAAGAAACAGATGTTCAGCCCAGCTGGTGTAGCTCAGTATTTGATCATCGACCCGTGAACCAAGACATCACCGGTTCAATTCCCAGTCAGGGCACATGCCCAGGTTGCTAGCTAGATAGCCAGTGGAGGCAGCCAATCAATGATTCTCTCTCATCATTGATATTTCCAACTTTCTCTCCCTCTCCCTTCCTCTCTGAAATCATTAAAAATATATTTTAAAAAATAAAACTAGACTTTAAAAAAAAAAGAAACAGATGTTTAAAAGTTGCACTGACTGCTGAAATCCAACCTCTGATTTCGTTTAGATCCCAGAGGTTATGATTTAGACCATCAGGTTGTGACTTCTTTGATATTGGTTAAGAGGACTCTAAAACAGCAGACAGGAACGATAAGATCCTATCTTGACGAGGCAACACTAAGTAACTCCAAAGGTGATGGTGATAAGATTATATCTTATCTGGTTTACAGACTCTCCTCTGAAGCATCTCGCCTTTAATGCAATATGATGTGCTCCAATAACCCTCACTGTAGAATAATGTTCTGTTCAATGAATTGTTTTTCCATCAGCCTACGTCACAAAATCTTGGAACCGTTTCCCTAAGAAAATGTGCCTCTCGATGTAAAAAACACCTGGCAGGAACAGCACACTTTTGAAAATAAGTGGACTATGCATATGAAACACAGAACATGGCGTCGCATTTGCTCAAGCTCCATGTTTAAAGGCAACTACATTTTAAAAGTACACATCTGACTGAGATTTGTCTAATGATCTTACTGAAACACATCAACAATATATGAATTATACATATTTGTAACTAAAATACCATTAAATAGAGCAGAAGATATTGAAGGTCAAAAACAACAACGAAGGACCTTTACCACAAACGTGCCAGTGTGATCGCACACTAGCCTGTTGGTCGCCACCACAGAAAAGGAGGCGGTGTGCAGCTTGGAACCAATTCTACACTCGCGTGAACTTCACATCTGCAGTGCGCTTAAGAGGCAAGCTTATTGGCAGATGGTACCTGTGCCAACTGTAGTGCTTTAGAATGCTGCCTGTGCCAACCTACGGCTTCATCCAACTGGCAACTTCATCCTCAACAGGGGATTCCAACTCCTCAAGGATATTTGATGAAGTGGGCAAAATATTGATCACCATTACAAATTAGTTATTTCTATTTACCAAACAAATACTCCAGGAAAGTGTTAATAGTTAATGAGCTGGAGCTGGCCAGTGTGGCTCAGCTGGTTGGGCACCATTCCACGCACCAAAAGGTGGCCGGTTCAATTCCTGGTTTGATGCCTGGCCAGGGCACATGCCTGGGTTTACTGGCTCGATCCCTGGTAGGGGGCGTGCAGCTGGTTGATGTTTCGCTCTCACATCGATGTTTCTCTCTGTCCCTGTCCTTTCCTCGCTCTCTAAAAATCAATAAAAATATTCTTTCAAAAAAATAACAAGCTGGTAGATATAACTGGCAGAACTTCCAAATTCAACTGTGTAAGAAAGGCAAGGTTCAAGTGTAGTTGTATTTGAATTAAAGCAAGGATGTACCACCATAAGTATGACTGATTTTGCCAGCATGCCTAGAGGTAAATGCCGATTAGGTTTAAAAAAAAAAACAAAAAAAAAACCTACATCTTTCTGGAGGGTCGTCTCCTGAATGTAATGATGCTGCCATGGTTACCAGTAAAACACTAAAGCCCTTGTAAATGCTATTCTCTCTACTCGGCACCCTTTCGCCTCTTTCTGGGCCCAAAACTAAACCCAACCAGGGAGCATCAACTGAGGAAGCTCCCTGAATTCTGGCACGGACATCTCAGTATAATTATTCTGGCTTCAAAGTGGAGGAAGAATAGACAAGTTTTATGCAGGGAGAGCAACAAGAGACTGTTGCGGTCGCTGGGGGAGAGAGAACACCTCGCAGAACTAGGGTAGAAGCAGTGGGGATGGGAAAGGCAGCCATATTTGACACTGGCTTGGAAGGGGTGAAAGTAGAACTACACCCATCAAATACGCCCAGATGTGCTTTGGTGGAAGAGTTAGGTGAGCCAGAGAAGTTAAGAAGGCAGAGGTTAACCTCTTGGAGATTAGCAGAGAGGAAAACAGAAAGCGAACAAGGGAGAGCAACACCCCTACCTAACTTTGAGTGAAACTGATCCTAATCTTGCCCCTCTCCTAGACACCTCGGGAGTCATTATCTAAATTTTGTCAGATAAAGATCTATCGCTCTCCCTTTCATTACCTTGTGCTTTGCTTCTTAAACAGGAACTTAGTGATATAAGTAGACAGGTCATGGCCATAAATAAGGACATACTCCGTGCTGCCAAACATGGCCCTAGATAGAGTATGGATAGGCAGGTTTACATATTCTCAACATTTTCCAATCCAACGAAAACAAGCAGCAGACAGGAAATGTGCTATATCAGGAGCATGCAGTGCACATCTGTTTTGGTTGCTCATTTCCATGAGCATTCATGAAACGGCCTACACTCAGACAGAACGTGCTCTGCAGAGAGCGTGCAAATAGCCAATACATGAAAATCTGATACCAGCACACTATACTAGAAACTTTATACTTAATTGGATCAATTTAAGTAAGCCAGAATTCTCACAGGGCAATCAGAAAACGTATTTAAAGCCCTAACCGGTTTGGCTCAGTGGACAGAGCGTCGGCCTGCGGACTGAAGGGTCCCAGGCTCGATTCCAGTCAAGGGCATGTACCTTGGTTGCGGGCACATCCCCAGTAGGGGATGTGCAAGAGGCAGCTGATCGATGTTTCTCTCTCATTGATGTTTCTAACTCTCTATCCCTCTCCCTTCCTCTCTGTAAAAAAATCAAAAAAATAAAAAATAAAAGAAAGAAAGAAAGAAAACGTATTTACTCATGTGGCCCTGGCCCACGGGGTGGTTCAGTTGGTTGGAGAATCGTCCCGTACACCAAGCATGTGGCCAGCAGGCTGCATGCCTTGTTTATTTAGGCATGTGGCCCGCCAGGTGCGATTTGACATGCTTGCTGTACACCAAAAAGGTTGCGGGTCGAAGCACAATGTTTCCCTCTAACATAGATGTTTCTCTCTCTCCCTTCCTCTCTCTCTAAAAATCAATAAAAACATATTCTCAGGTGAGGATTTAAAAAAAAAATAAGTATTTACTCACAGAAACAGAGTAGATTGGTGGCTGCCAGGGGCTGGGGAGTTGGGGAAATGAGGAGATTTGGTCAAAGGGTACACACTTACAGTTATAAGGTACAGCATGGTGACTACAGTTAACAACACTGTATTGCATACTTGAAAGCTGCTAAAAGACTAGATCTTAAATATTCTCACCATAACAGCAGCAACAACAAAATTGTAATTTTGAGAGGCGAACTAGCCTTACGTGGTAAACATCTTGCAATATATATGTGCTTCAAATCATCAAATTAAACACCTTAAACTTACACAATATTATATGTCAATTATAATTCAATAAAGCTAGGGAAAATATATTTATTGATACCAGTATGCAAATATACCCAGTTAGAAGCCTGAGGCATACAACTCTAGCTGGAAAGTTCTGTGAAGACAGGAATCACATCTGTTTTGTTCATCTTTGTAAAGTGTTCATAAAGAATTTGAAAATCAATATGCAGTCAGTAAACACCTGTGAATTAAATGCTGCCCCTGAGATCTTTAAGCAAAAAGATGTATCTGACCCACTAAGACAGGCGAGTTTCTGCCCACCAGGAGGTTGTATAAAGGGACTGCTATCAGATATGAGAGCAAATGTGAATTCATCAGTCATTCTAACTCAAACAGGGCATACTTATGTGATTTTTAACTGTTCATGCTTACATTAAAATTTCAATAAGTGAAATGGCACATTTGTTATGAAAATCAAATAGGTGTATTTAGAGCCTTATATGCCTAATCGCATTCAGTTCCAATTTCTGAATCAAACATGAACCCTTCCTTGTAACCCACTATTTATTCACTGAAAAGGGGGGAAACCTCAATGCAGGCCACATATGCTGACCACTGGGCCCCTATTTTAAAAACCAGAAAAAAGTTTCCCCAAAATTATTGTAGTGATCATATATTTTTAATTTCTCTAGATAGTCTCCATTTTAAATATTGCGTCACGTATGCTAAGGGAACACATAATCACTGTATCCAGAAGGCTCCCTACTTCCTCGTTCCTTTTCCCCACTCCCCAAAGAAAATAAGGAAAGTCATGAATGATCCATTTTGAAGAAAAATAATTATTTTGCTTTGAAAGCGTATGATTTCCCCCAATTGAATAAACATAAAATGGAAAAGGAGAAGGCAGGATATTGGGAGAAGTGTATTCCAACTGACAATATCACGTCGTAACGAAGATCGCTGCCTGCAAATGTCATGCACAGATGATTCATCCTTCCAGATGGATTCGACTTATTTTTATTTCACTATTCCCGCTTCATCTTTCTGAAGCGAACTAATTCCCAAACATGGCATCCACAGAGCTGGTCATAACAAACAAAACAGCTGATTACTTACAAATGGGAAAATGAAGCATCGGAGCAATTAAAGGCACACATTTAAACTAAATATTTGATTGCTGTGCACACTGCAGTGATTTATGCTAAAAGTGAGCAATGATTAAATGGGATGCATTGTGTGTGCACCACGGAATTATTCTGTTTACTCAATAAATCTGAAAATCCATTAAGAGGTTAGAGGTCCTCACTGGATTCTCTTGATAACTAAGTGGTTTAAGCCAGCATTTCAGTCAGTTGGTTGAGGGATGTATATGGCAGAAGTTATAAGGCATACAAAATGAATATTAATTCCACCTAAGGACCATCTTAAGGAACAAAGCTGGAGGACTTAACCCTAGCAGTTAACAAAGTCTGTTATACAGCTATAATAATTAAGACAGTATGGCATTTGCAAGAGGGTAGAAAAACTAATATAACAGAATAGAGTGCCGAAACAACCACATATATTTGGTTATCTGATTTACAACCAAGTTGGCACTGCAGTGTAGTGAGGGAAAGGATAATTTTTTTTAATCCTCACCAGAGGGTATGTTTTTTATTGATTTTAGAGAGAGAGGGAGGGAGAGAGAGAGAGAGAGAGACATTGATCAGTTGCTTCCCGCATGTACCCTAACTGGGGATCAAACCCATAACCTAGGTATGTGCCCCGACTAGGATTTGAACATGCAACCTTCTGGTGTATGGGACAACACTCCAACCCACTGAGCCATCCGGCCAGGGCAAGGAGAGTCGTTTTTTAATAAATGGTGCTGACTAACTAAATGTCCATATGAAAAAAAAAAATGTATTGCGAACCCTCCCTCCCCCGCTCATATCCTAGAAAGAGGGTGGGTCTAAATACAAAAGGTAAAATAATCAGATATGAAAGATAAAACAATAATGCTTTCATAAGAAAAAACATAGATCATCTTTGTAATGCTGGAATAGGCAAAGATATTTTTTGACAGTACTCAAAAAGTGCGAACTATAAAGGAAAAGCTGGTAAAATGAGTAAGACCTATTCCTCAAAATATACTTAAAGAGTGAAAGAGTAACTCACAGAATAGAAAAGATATTCAGAAAACAAATATCTGACAAAGGACTCCCACAAATGCTAAGAAAAGGCATACAACTCAATAGAAAAATGGGCAAAAGACTGGAGCAGGTGCTTCACAAAATACACACCCACCAGAATGAGTCAGTTAAAAACAATGACATAAAGTGTGAGTGAGAGTACAGTGGAGCTGAGCCCTATGACTCAGCAATTCCACTCCAAGATATCTCCCCAACAGAATACTTACACACGCTAGCCCAAAGGTATGTGCTAGAATGTTCTTAGCAGCAGTACTCATCATCGTCAAAACTGTACGGTGCTCACTTTGTAAGGTCTATAAATCTCTAACCACTATCTATGGTGTACACCTGAAACTAATATGATACTGTCTGTCAATTGTAACTGAAAAATAAACAAACTTTAAAAATATAATAAGAATAAAACTGAAAATCTGGAAACAATGCAAACGCCCACCAACAGTAGACAATGAATTGCTACACAACAATGGGAAGGAGTGATGTATCCTATATAATAAAAGGCTAATATGCAAATCAACCAAACAGCGGAACAACTGGTCGCTATGATGTGCATTGATTGCCAGGGGGCAGACGCTCAATGCAGGAGCTGCCCCCTAGTGGTCAGTGCGCTCCGACAGGGGGAGCACCACTCAGCCAGAAGCCGGGCTCATGGCTCGAAAGCACAGACAGAGGTGGTGATGGGAGCCTCTCCCACCTCCACGGCAGCGCTAAGTATGTCCAACTGATGGCTCCCGGACTGCAAGAGGGTGCAGGTCAGGCTGAGGGGCCGCCCCCTCCCCCCCGAGTGCACGATTTTCGTGCACCAGGTCTCTAGTAATTATATATAACAATATGGATAACTATCAGAAAATGCGTAGCAAAAGCAAGTAGACAAGAAGACTAAAAAGACTTCATTCTATATGATTCCATGCATATAAAGTAGAAATACAAACAGAAACTAACCTATGCTGTTTGAAGTCTGGATGCTGTTAATCCACAAGGGCAACAGAAATTTGTTTCTTCATCAGATGCCGGTTACACACGTGTTCAGCTTGTGAAAGGTCACAGAGCTGTACGTGTACGGTCTGTGTGCTTTCCCTGTATGCATATTACACATGAAGATAATATCATAGTTAACCTTGGTATTTAGCAGCAGTACTCATCATGTAGCAGGCCATTGGTCAGATTCCTGTCCTTAACAATCCAAATGACCCTGCCTGTGCTAGAACTACCTGAAATCCCTCTATTCAGGGGGAGCTCTAAGAGTTTCAATACAGATCATGCAGCCAAATGAAGCCAGGGACTTGAAATGAAGGAATGGATGAAATGACAGTGGGAAATGCTATGCTATTTATGGATACGCCTGCACTTCCTTCAAATCTCTAGCAGTAACCAGCATCCATCAATCTGGACATACAGCTGGTCCAATCAAATCTACAAGAAGTAATTCCAGCCGAAACCGGTTTGGCTCAGTGGATAGAGCGTCGGCTTGCGGACTGAAAGGTCCCAGGTTCGATTCCGGTCAAGGGCATGTACCTGGGTTGCGGGCACATCCCCAGTGGGAGGTGTGCAGGAGGCAGCTGGTCGATGTTTCTCTCTCATCGATGTTTCTAGCTCTCTAACTCTCTCCCTTCCTCTCTGTGAAAAATCAATAAAATATATTAAAAAAAAAAAAAAGAAGTAATTCCAAAAATCCCTGAGTCTTCTGGCTTTGAAGTTAGATAAAGCCCCTTAAGTTATCACAAGATTCCAAATCTCCTGAAAGTACGTTATAATAGGTATGTAAATTATTGTATCCGTTAGGATTAATACGCTGAGGCGTATAACAGGAAGTCCAAATTATATGGCTTAAACAAGGTAGTGAAATGGAAGTTGAGAGAAAGGCATCTACTGACAGCTAAGAATAGATGGGCTAGTAGCAGTGTAAATTTCTCGGCTTTTCTCTTAGTGTCTGTAGAACACTGGTCCAGCCCTAGTCCTGTCTAATTTCTAGGCAGGAGGGAAAAGAAATGGGTAAAAAGGCTTTCCCCAAAACTCCATCCAGAAACTTCTCCCTACATCCCATTGGCCAGGACTGTCGCTTGGCTACTCCAGCTGGGAAAGAGGCTAAGAAATGAAAAAATGTGCAGTTTTTTTAAGTAGGCACACTTCTGCTTCTAACAAAATGTCACATTCTGTTAGAAAGCAAAGGGGGTAAATGGATATGAGAGAGGCAATTAGGAATCTCTGCCACAGCTATGATGAGTTTACTAGTGATGTGCTTACCAACACTGAATATATTTTTCTTAATTTAGCAATGTATAAGTTTGTGGCTCAATGTTCTGTGCTACAATTCTGGCAAGTATTTTTCCAAAGTATTTTTCATACTATTTACTACAGGAAGCAATGTAAATGCCGCCATTTCTTCAGCTAGCAGCAACAGGTCAGTGTCCAGATGGTTTTCCTGTCATATTTTGATTTTAGTAGGTTATATAGAAAATTACCAAAAAAAAAAGTTAAAGTTTTCTGAAACAATCAGTTTGTAGATGTGTAGTACGAAAATAGTAAGTCACAAAAAATGAAACTTCTTAAATCCTATAGAGAGTAATTATTTCCTGACCAATTTTTTTCACAATAAATAATGCATTCTCAGTCTGCCCTTTTCTGACCTAAAGCATTATTCACCATTCATCCAAATTATGTTTTGTTTTAGTTTATTTTTAATTTACTAAAAATCAAGCAAGGTGGCACTTTTCTGCTGAAATGCAGTCAACACAAACGTTTCCTCTCAGTAAATAGATGTGAATAATGCTATGTTTAGCCTATCCCCCACATTCTTCAGTCCTCCTCTTTATCTTTTCCTTGCATAAATCATCCATTTTAATAAACAAATTCTATTTTGTCTGAAATAGTAACAACGTATTTCATGGAAGATTTTTTTAAAGGGAATATTCAGTTCACTAAATATTAAATGACAATTTTATAGAATTTTGTCGAATATACCTTCAAAAGATACATATATATATACACACATATATATTTATGCAAAGGTTTGCTTGTTCTCTCTTAAACTATCACATTAAAGTCTAAACTAAGCTCAATACATATCACAAAAAGGCTTTAAATAAACTAAACCAAAGCTAAAATTGAATAAAAAATATATTATTAACCCAGGAGAGTTGAATTTAATTTTTTTAATCTTTGAAACATTTAAGGATTGTCTCCTCCCCCAGATGGAGATCATCTGATGCCTGCAGTTGCTGGTTCTGATTCTATTCTCCTGTTCCCTGTAGACTGGGATCTGATTGCTCATCTGCAGCTACGTATGTGTACCTTGCGTGTCCCTCTTTTTCTTTCTGTCCTGCTCCCAGCTCTCACTCTCTTCCAACCATCTTCCCTGACAGCAAAGGCCTCCCTTCATGGCTACCGTCCCCCTCCCCCTTCCACATGGATCCACTGAGGATCACAGACCGCCAGAGGCCCTGCTCATCTGAGGCCCTCTGAGGCAGGCCTAGAAAGAATTGTGCCAGTAAACTGTTATATTTCATAGGAGTAGCTGATATATCAAGACTCAAAGCTAAACTTCTGAAGTGATTTTTCATATGAGTATGACAAATAAAGTTCTTCAAGTATCGATTAGTTAAGAATTTACGGTAAACTTCTGATAAATCAGTAGTTTCATATATACATAAACATGAGAAAAGTTACTAAAAAGCCAATAATTTTTCTTATCGTAACTACCACACCAATTTTCACACCCTACCCCTTTATCATCACGAAGACCAAGCTGCCAATGAAGTCAGAGGCTCAATCCCAGTAGCTCCAGTTGAGCTGCATGGTCTCAGATCTTTGCAACGGGCATAACCTATGAACCAAACTATGGGCTGATCACTGATCAGAAAGAGAACTGCCTAAGAGTAAGTGACAATAAATGCACAAGTGCATTATTGATGGAAAAGAGGGCCACCTAGAAGCACATGCACTACTGAATGGTGAATCAGTACATTAATATAAAATACAAACATCATGCTTTATTAATCATATATAATTATGCAGTGATCAAATCATATATATTACATATATATGTATATATATATTCGTGCACTGGGGGAGGGGCGTCCCTCAGCCCAGCCTGCACCCTCTTGCAGGCCGGGACCCCTCAGGGGATGTCTGGCCACCAGCTTAGGCTCGCTCCCCTAAGCCGGCAGGTGGACATCCCCCGAGGGGTCCTTAGCGCTGCCACGAAGGCAGGAGACGCTCCCGCCACCACTGCTGCACTTGCCAGCCATGAGTCTGGCTTCTGGCTGAGCGGTGCACACTACCAGGGGGCAGCTCCCGCATTGAGCGTCTGCGCCCTGGTGGTCAGTGTGCATCATAGCGACCGGTCATTTCACTGTTTGGTCGATTTGCATATTAGGGTTTTATTATATAGGATAATGCAACCATATAAGCCAGAACCAGCTTTTCTCCAAAATGGTAATAGCAGTATTGATTCCGCAGCCTTTCCAAGGACAACAGATTTGAAATAAAACCTTATCTGAGCCCCGTGTGAACACTGGCTAGTGCAACCAACAGTAAATTCAAGACTGAGCTACTCTGAATCTGCAGAAGAGCGCTTCCATACCTGTAATTACGGTATTCTCACACTGAGAGGCAGTAAAGTTTTACTAACCATCTTGGGAGAAAGGAAAAAAGACTACCGTAAATGCCGTTAGTCCTCCTTCCTCACACACACAACCACCACAACACAGTTCCTGTGGATCTATTGATTCTCTCATTCATTTGACAATATTTATGGGTTTCACTCTCCGCTAATGCCCAACGTTTAAACAATGTACAAGAAAGCTAAGGAATTAGCATGACCCAGATATGGAGGACTTTTATAAAGACGATAACAAGAACTGCAGAGAAAAAAAAACACACGCATCCACCGGCCTTATCAGTGCATAAAACGACAATCATTCATGTTGCTATTTTTGTAAGTGAAGACAGTATTTTTACAGAAACGATCACTTTGGAATATGAATATCCGATGAGATTTAGCCGAATGGACACGAGATTCTTCTGAGACTAATAACAGTTTCTTCCACCAATGAAGCTTTTTGTTTTTTTGGTTTTTTGTTTTTCTGGAGTAGGGTCATTCAACAATTCCGGAGAAAGCATAGCCCAAGTCTTCTGGCAGCTTTTCCCATCCTCAAACAATCCCTTGTTCAGATCCACAGCCACAGAAGCTCAAAGGTCACTCGTCTTTATACTCGGTTCCATGGTGGTGACAAACACACTTTTGTCCCCGTTCCTTCAATGACATGGGCTGCAGCAACTACACTGCACTTTTACATCTGAGGCCTGCATGAGCATCACTCAGTGAAGGGCCATGGGATTTCATTTATGCTTCAGCCATCAATTATTAAATCTCTACTGTGAAATAAAACCATTTCTTTTCCTGGGCCGAAATGAACGTTAATTCTAGCCACACACCAAGAGTATCACTGGCAGTAACGGTCTTCACAGTTCCGTGTCATAATTATCATACTTCTTATAACACTGAGCTGTAAAGCTTTGTCCACTCTGTTTTTCAAGATTTTTCTCATCCTTGTTGTCTTTCTCTAATTTAATCCAGACATGATAAAAAAAAAAAAAAGGAAAGAAATGTATTATGGGTTTTTATACAGGATTATATACCTTAAAGTTCTTTCTTAAAATAGGACAATATACATAAGTACGAAATCTCAAAAGTTACAAATGTTATTTTAAAATAGAAAAGAGCCTGAAATATACAGGGGTGAGCAAAGTAGGTTTACACTGTGCTAGACGCCATACTCCTCAGAGAAAATGGATCCCAGCTCCTTTTTCCTTTAATTTCACTGAGTATCCAGCGGAAAGAAGCAAGAGAGAATACATCACGTAGCAAAGATCATAGAAATACAGAAATGTTGTTGAAATTGAGGATAAGGTGGCTCTGAACATGGCTACCAGAAGGAAAAGAGGCCAAAGTAAAAAAAGGAAAAATTACTCCAGATTTTGTTGCATACAATTCAGTGACTCGGAAATATTCCTACACCACTGGTGCCTTCATAGGCTCATTTCACCAATAGTTTCTTTTTTTCTACTTCTAAAGGCCACAGTCCTGAAACACTAAGAATATCGTAATGTTTTTTACATCACTAATCTAGCCAAAAGTAATCTGGAAGATTTTCTAAAACTTCTCTCCTCTTTCAGACCTTCCCCTCCTACTTTCAAGAGGCTAACCTACAAAAGAACAGCTAGAGCCACATGAATTCTAGGTCCTCTGGGTGCTCAAGCCAGGCCCCGATTTTGATTAGGCAGGAATGCTAAAAGAAATAAAGCCAGCGAGAACCAAGCATTGTTTCTGTTTCCAACTTCTCTCCTTTGCCAAACAAGCGGGTGATGAGGAATTCACCAAATAGTTTCCAGGACATACTCTTAAGCAAATACATGTATGAAAACTGCTTCCTACCAGGAGCAAAGGGTTGATAAAACAATTTCTTCTGTTAGCCAAAGTAGTTTAGACTTTATGTCTCACTAAATGATTCCCAGAATATTAATAATGTAATTTTTAAAAGGTGAAACTATATTAGAATCTTATTTAGTAAGGGATTAGCATGCTACCAGCAATGACATAGAAATTCCTTCTACTACTGTGGCAGCAAGAAAATAAAATCTTCAAATTCTGACGATTTTTATAACTAAACTTGTTTATGGTTAGCCATTACCATATCTCCATATGAAAAATGAACAGGAACCTTTATATAAACAGGGAAATTTGTCTGCCCTTCATATACAAATTAAGAGAAATTATGAAAAACTGACAAAATGTTCATAAACAATGTATACTCATGAAATAATAAACTGGGCATGTCAGATATAAACTAAAATAGAATTAAAATATAGCTCTTGAGCTTTGAATTTTTACTCAACTTCTAAAAATGTACTAAATTATATTTAAAATTATTCTAGCTCTTGTTTGTTTTTAATTTCTAATAATACAAATGGCATAAGGAAAACCCCAACTTTTTATCCCCTACAAATCCACTTCCAATAATAGTAAATATTTACTAAATTGATGCTGAGATGTCAGTTTAACCAACTTACAAATAAAGAGCTGTAAAATCCGGCTAACGCTACTATTTTAAAATCATTTCAAAATACAGTTTTATACTTAAGGAAATTTTTACGATCTCAGGTCAGAATGTATTCCCACAAGAGGGAACAGGTGAACATACAGATAGGTGTTTCCCCAAATGAGCCAACAACAAAGCCAATCATTATACACTACTTTTTAAATACACCAAAAAAAGAACATTAAAAAAACTGATTTAAAAAATAAAGACACGTAAGTGGATAACAGGTACATAAAAAGATGTCCAATATCCCTAATCATCAGGGAAATGCAAATCAAAGACACAATGAGGTATCATCTCATACCGGCTATAATGGCCATTATCAAAAAGACAAGAGACAAGTGCTGGCGAGGCTGTGGAGAAAAGGGTACCCTGGTGCACTGTTGGTGGGAATGCAAACTGGTATAGCCACTATGGAAAACAGTATGGAGATTCCTCAAAAAATTAAAAATAGAACTACCATAGGATCCAGTGATCCCACTTCTAGGTATGAAAAGGACATGAAATCACTATCTCAAAGAGTTATCTGCACCCCCATATTCACTGCAGCACTATTCCCAGTAGCCAAGACATGGAAAGACCTAAGTGTCCACGATGGATGAATGGATCAAGAAAACACAATGTATACATGCACAATGAAGTATGATTCAGCCATAAAAAAAATAAAGAAATCCTTCCTTTTGCAACAACATGGATGGACCTCGACAAATACTATATGTTCCCACTTATATATGAAATCTAAAAGAAGACAAATTTTCCCCAGCTGGGTGGCTTGGTTGGAGCATCATCCGTGCACCAAAAAGGTTGCGGGTTCGATTCCTGGTTGGGACACCTAGGAGAAGCAACCAATAGATGTTTCTCTCTCACATCAATATTTCTATCTCTCCTTTCCTTTCTTTCCAAAAATCAATAAATACATCCTTGGGTGAGCATTAAAAAAAAACAAAGGCAAATTTATAGAAATAGAGAGTAGAAAGGTGATTGTCAGGAGCTGGGGCGGGGAAGATGGAGAGATGTTAGTCAAAGGGTACAAACCTCCAGCCATGAGATGAGTATGTTCTGGGGATTTAATGCACAGCATGGTGACATTTAACAATACTGTATGAAAGACCTGAGAAATGTTAAAATAGTAGATCTTCAATGTTAGCACACCAGAAAAAAAAGGGGGGGGGGGGAATTATGTAAGGGATGAAGATATTAACTAACCTGATTGTATATCATTTCACAATATACCCATCTTAAACTTACATGTTACATGCCAATGATATTCAAAAATAGTTGGGAGGGGCAAAAAAAATTATTAAAAATGCATAAATCAGCCCAGCCGGCATGGCTCAGTGGTTGAGCATCAACCTATGAACCAGGAGGTCATGGTTCGATTCCCGGTCAGGGCACATGCCTGGGTTGCGGGCTCAATCCCCGGTGGGGGGCATGCAGGAGGCAGCTGACCAATGGTTCTCTCTCATCATTGATGTTTCTCTCTATCCCTCTCCATTCCCCTCTGTAAAAAAATCAATAAAATATTTTTTTTAAAACGAAAGAGTTCGGGAGATCTGGCTGACAACAGTGTGAATATACTAAACAGTTCTGAACTATACACTTCAAACTAGTGAAGATAATAAATTTTGTTATGCAAATATTACCACAAAAAAAATTTAGTCTGAGTAGCTACTTTATGGGGCAACTGCAATGATTAAACCAGATCACATACTAGTATGTAAGGGCTAAGAATAGCTCCTGTATATCAATACTAATTAAATATTGTTAGCAATAACAGTCGCTACTGATATTATTTTTTAAAATATGTTATTGTTGATTTTAGAGAGAGGAAAGGAGGGGGAGAAACAATAACATTTTTTTAAATTCCCAGATTCTCTAAAAGCAATACAGAATGGAAATGGATAAACATCATGCTCTACTCTCACTGACAACCTGTTCCAAGTAGGGAGGCAGGCAAGTTAGGAAATAAACTATAGAGGCACAAGGATTTCCATACCACTCACGCATTCCAATACCTATCGCCATGATTGTCAGCTAAATATACAAACACGCCTCAACCACTTAAAACCCTTGAAGCAGGGTGTCTCAACCTCACGGTACTGACATTTACACCAGAAAATTCTTGGGGGGCGGAGGGAGGTGGCAACTGTCCTGTGCATGAGTAACATTAGAGCATTAGTTTTTCTAAATGTAAGAACATAAACCTGGGAAACGTTCCTTCCCCAGCCCAAACTGAATGTTTACAAATCATTTATAGGGTAACACTGAGGGTACTGTCAGTCACAGTGGCTACTGAGGAAAGAGTGATACTGAGTGAGGAAAGCACAGGTACTTTGAGGTCAAACAGACCTAGATTCGGATTCTGAATCAATCCACCACCAAGTTGGGTGACTTAAGCAAGTGACCACACTTTTCTGAGGTTTAAAGATCAATACAAAGTGGGCACTAAATTAAAAGGAAGTGAATTTAAGTGCCAGAATTTTATAACTGGTCTATGAAAGACCTATTTCTAAAAAGTATTGCAGTTTTCTGCCTTGATATAATCTAACTTTTTATAAATGACTCGGGGTGACCGTTTCAGACAAACATCACTCTAATCTATAATAATAAAAGCGTAATATGCTAATTAGGCTGGATGTCCTTCCCAAAGACCTTCCCGATGAAGCCGGGACTGTGAGGAAAGCCCGGGTCCTGGGTGCCAGAGGGAAGCCGGTGCCGGCAGCCAGGGCAAGGAAGGCCTACTCTTGCACGAATTTTGTGCAGCAGACCTCTAGCAACTAAATAGGACACTAATCTAGAGAAGGGAGCTATCAAAATGGATAACACAGGTTCAAGACACCTGCTCAATTGTTTGACTCACACAAAAATAATACCATTAATAGGGATGAACGTCAAGTTGAGTCTTCAGGTTAAGGAGCAACAATACAGTAGTAACGTAACAGTAGGGAGTGGCTAAAGGGTCAAGCCTCAGACTGACCTGTGACAGAGCCACATACAAGTCCCAGAGCCCTCCGAGCACAATTAAGCTTGACCTTATAGTCCTCCCTTGTTCCTAGGTAGCTAATGGGCTGTGGGAGGTACAGCAAGTGCTGCCAAAACAAGGCTTGAGTAATGAAATAGATTTGAAACTCGCAAGAACATTGTAAACATGCTGACCACTCCCCTTGTTTTGCTTTGTGTGCTGACTATAACATAAAGCTTCAGCTTACAGGCTGTGTCACTGTTTCCTCATCCAGGAACAGTGATCCTACCGGGCCCCAACTGTATTCTCTTATCTGTCTTCCTTAATCCTTCACCGCCCCTCCTCAGGTTCAACCCTGGCCGTGCTGAACGCAGTTCACATAACATAAGTTGGGATAGAACAACTCTGATAAATGTAATTGCCTACTTGCTCTAAATTAGTGGTTCTCAACCTGTGGGTCGCGACCCCTTTGGGGGTCGAACGACCCTTTCACAGGGGTCGCCTAAGACCATTGGAAAACACATATATAATTACATATTGTTTTTGTGATTAATCACTATGCTTTAATTATGTTCAATGTATAACAATGAAAATACATCCTGCATATCAGATATTTACATTACCAATTCATAACAGTAGCAAAATTACAGTTACGAAGTAGCAACGAAAATAATTTTATGGTTGGAGGTCACCCCAACATGAGGAACTGTATTAAAGGGTCACGGCATTAGGAAGGTTGAGAACCACTGCTCTAAATGAACCTGAAGTGATAGGATGTCCAAAAAAAAAAAAAAAGTACAAGAATAACAATTTGGGTTAGTAGAAAGACTACACCAAAATAAGAGTCAGAAGAATGGCGTTCTAGTTTCCACTGCCCTACTTGAGTGAGAATATGTAGCTAGATTAAGCCACTTAGCCTGGATTTATATCCTCATTAATAAGAAGGGCACAAACCTACTTTGACACCTCCAACATTGTCAGGCAGACCAAATAGTGACGTTGCTTTTAAAAAAAAAAAAAAAAAAAGGCTCTTAAAGCTGTATGTAAAACACTTCAGACAATGAAAGCTGCACAGTCACCCTACACCAGTCTGGAGCAGGGCTTCCCCATCTTTTTCACTGATGACACCTACGGAAAACGACTGCACTGCGACAGGCATATGGGGTCAACAAGCCACGCTGTTGCTGGCCAACAGGGTTCAGCCTAGAGCAGCCGTGGGCAAACTACGGCCCGCGGGCCGGATCCGGCCCGTTTGAAATGAATAAAACTAAAAAAAAAAAAAAAAAAGACCGTACCCTTTTATGTAATGATGTTTACTTTGAATTTATATTAGTTCACACAAACACTCCATCCATGCTTTTGTTCCGGCCCTCCGGTCCAGTTTAAGAACCCATTGTGGCCCTCGAGTCAAAAAGTTTGCCCACCCCTGGCCTAGAGGCTCTTGCCACTCTGTGGCTGACAGCCCTCTCTGAGGACTAGGGAAATCAGTATTTCTGGCCCATCGGTAACATATTCAGAGCATTACCCAGCACACTAATTAGAATCGTGTCAAATTTGGAATACTGTAGGAGGGAATTTAACATTTTCCACGCTAACTGGCTCTAAAGAGAATCAAGACCAGAGTCTGACTATGATAGAACAGTCCTATCTTGGACTTATGCAATAGGGACCCCTGTCCTGGGCCTGGGTCTGCGGAAGGCCATGCACTGGCCTCTCTCTGGCCACACCCTTTACCAGGGGCCCCGTTGTTCTCAGGGTCTAAAAGGTGTGCCCACCTGCAGCCTACACATCCCAACCCTCATCCTGCCCAGTACCCCAGAATGTCCTGTCTACCTCCAGGGTCTGCTCAGGCCTCTCCCCTGAGTACATCCTTCAGGTTCGTTTAGCAGTGGTTCTCAACCTTCTGGCCCTTTAAATACAGTTCCTCATGTTGTGACCCAACCATAAAATTGTTTTCGTTGCTACTTCATAACTGTAATGTTGTTACTGTTATGAATCGTAATGTAAATATCTGATATGCAGGATGGTCTTAGGAGACCCCTGTGAAAGGGTCATTCGACCGCCAAAGGGGTCGCGACCCACAGGTTGAGAACCGCTGGTTTAGGGCATGTAGGCAATACCTCATCAGTACTGACACCCCCAGGCCCAAGTCAAGCAGCTCAAAGGCATGTGGGGATGTATGTGCTAGAGCAGTGGTTCTCAACCTTGGCTGCGCATGAGAATCACCTGGGAATCTTTTTAAAATCCCGATTTCTGGGCCTCATCCTCCGGAAATTCAGTTTCTTTGTTATGGGGTAAGGCCACAACATTAGTAACAAAGAAACAGAATTTCCGGAGGATGAGGCCCAGAAATCGGGATTTTAAAAAGATTCCCAGGTGATTCTAATGCGCAGCCAAGGTTGAGAACCACTGTGCTAGAGGGTCCACATATGTGCAGGTGCAAAGTCCCTTGTGCAAGGAGCCTGCAGTGAACAGGGGACCTCAGGTCGGAGGCTGGTCCTTCACAGAGCGCAGACATGGCTGAGAATTCTGTGTGTCTCTGATTTCGGTCGTTATGAAGTTTGGGTAAGGTAGGCAGTGGAACAGCTCCCTCTGTGAGTTTGATTCAGAACTTGTAAATTGTTAGACTTGTGGCATATGGACTTCCATTTGTATTCTTGCCCCGAGTCCCCAAAAACATGTTAGGAATGGGCCTGGAAAAAGGAGCTAAAAACCTTGTCATGTGAGGAATCGTTGAGGAAAATGAGTACATTTAGTCTGGAAAGAAAAAAGGCTGATGGGAGGAGAAACCAACCAGCCATTTTTCACATGACAGCTCAAGAGCTATCACGTGAAAAATAAAGCATATCCGTGTGGTGTTGGAAACGCAGGGAGCTGCATTCCACTTTCATAAAACCAGGACGTTTTCAACAGGAAGAGCTCTTTTTAAAAAGAGCTGGGCTGTCATGTGAGTAACTAGGCTCTCAGATGCTGAAATTGCAGCAGCACGGGGCAGCTGATCCTCTTCCAGGGAAAATCGGGAAGGAATTCTGATACTGGGAAGAGGTCAGACCACATTCCCGAGCGGCCTCCACTCTGCAGCACTCCGCAGTCTTGTGAAGCTGTAGCTCTACTGTATGTGCAGACACAGGTGGTCCGAGACACACGGCGAAACTAAAGTTAAATCCTGAAGTAACCTTTCTTTCTTCAAACATCCCTGCTGTCAGCTTACTCTTGCCATCTGCCTCCCCCTAAAATGGGGATGAATTCCTCCATTCTACGAAATGAATCACTAAGCAAAGGTTAACAACCTAGAGCAGTGATGGCGAACCTATGACACGCGTGTCAGAGGTGACACGAGAACTCATTTTTTTGGGTGATTTTTCTTTGTTAAATGGCATTTAAATATATAAAATCAAAATCAAAAATGTAAGTCTTTGTTTTACTATGGTTGCAAATATCAAAAAATTTCTACATGTGACACGGCACCAGAGTTAAGTTAGGGTTTTTCAAAATGCTGACATGCCGAGCTCAAAAGGCTCGCCATCACTGACCTAGAGGCTCTTGCCCAGCCTGCCCCAAGGGCGTTTTTCTCCTTCCCCCGGAAATCACAACTTCTCCTCCTGCTCCCAGTTGAATCCTCTGATTTATCATTATCACTGAACACCTTGTCGTCCAGCCCCACAACGGATTCAGGCACCTCTCTGTCAGCAACAAGTTATTTATTAAGTAGGAATGCGAAGGAAGCAGCGTGTAAATAGTGTGTGGAGAAGGGGATTATAAATTACGCATATAAGCAAATAAATAATAAACTACAATAAAGAAGGCTAATGGGATGGTGTGGAAGACAGACTGGGATGCTGCATGCGTCCAGGTAGTCACAGCGGCCTCTCCAGGGAAGGAAAAGAAGGCAGTTGTGCAGAGATCTGAGGGGAGTGCATTCTAAACACAAGGAGCAGCAAGTGCAGATCCCTCAGAAGGAACGTGCTCAGCTTGTTCAACGGGTAAAAAAGAGCATCGTCCACTGCACACCCGTGAGAATGGCCAAAATCCGGAACATGGCGACGCCACAGGCCAGAGAAGATGTGGGGCGACACGAACACTCACTCGTTGCTGGTAGGAGTGGAAAATGGTGCAGCCGCTTTAGAGAACAGCTTGGTGGTTTCTTATCAAACTAAATACACTCTTATCTTCCAATCCAGCAATCCCACTCCTTGGTATGTACAAAAGGAGGTAAAAAATGATGTCCAGAAAAACTTGGCCAAAACTTGGACGCAACCACAATGTTCTTCAGCTGGTGAATGGACACGCTGCTGTGCCGGGACATCCGGACAATGGACTATTATTCAGCGCTTAAAAAGTAATGAGCTATCGAGCCTTAAAAAGATTACAGAAGCCCTAACTGGTTTGGCTCAATGGATAGAGCGTCGGCCTGCGGACTCAAGGGTCCCGGGTTCAATTCCGGTCAAGGGCATGTACCTTGGTTGCAGGCACATACCCAGTAGGGAGTGTGCAGGAGGCAGCTGATCGATGTTTCTCTCTCATCGATGTTTCTAACTCTCTATCCCTTTCCCTTCCTCTCTGTAAGAAATCAATAAAATATATTAAGAAAAAAAAAATACAGAAGACACTTAAATGCCTATTACTAAGTGACAGAAGCCAAACTGAAAAAGCTACATACTCTATGATTCCAGCTATATGACATTCTGGGAAAGGCAAAACTATGGAGTCATTAAACAGATCATTGGTCGCCAGGGGTTGGGGCTGGGGGAAGGGGAAGGCAAGGAATGAATAGGTGAAGCATCAGGGATTTTCAGGGCAGTGAAACTACTCTGTACAGGATGTATGACACCAAGAGTGAGCCCTAATATAAACTATGAACTGGGGGTGATAATGCTTTGTCGATGTAGGTTCATCAGTTGGAGCAAATATACCACTTCTGGGAGACGCTGATAATAAGAAAATCTTATTGTTGAAAATCTGTTTCCTTTTGCCCAATTTTGCAGTAAACCCAAAACTGCTCTAAAAAATAAAGTCTATTAAGAAAGAAAAAGAAGAACATCATTGTGCCTGCAGCCCAGTGAACAGACAGAGAATAGAAGATGAGGCTGGAGAGGAGGCCAGGAGCCAAATCGTGCCCTACAGACATTCGGAGCTGCATTACTTCCGCGGTTGGGAGCTGTCTTGCGCGTTGTAGGATATTTAGTAGCATCCCGGGCCTGTACCCAGCAGATGCCAGCAGCACACTCCCCGCATCACACCACACCCAGTCCTGACAACCAAAAATGGCTCCGGGCATCGCCAAATGTCCCCTAAGGGCCAAACCTTCCCCAGCTGGGAACCACTGATACAGGGCCTGGTAAGCGGCCGAGATGGTGGTTTTGTTTCCATAAAATTTTTACATTTTAGTTTCGGAGTAAAGTGTATTAGAAAGCCAGTAAGCAGATGACAGGATCAGATTAACATTTATCATTACCTGTACACGGGCCATATGGAAAGGACAGAGACAATGCAGTTTTCCAGCGGAGAAAGGTTTTTAATCGTGAAAAAAGCTGAGATGTAGCCAGGTCCAGTTTATATTTTGAAGTTGGAGCGGAGAAGACTTGACATGAGATAAGAAGGGAAAAAATGGAAGATGACTCCGAGGGTTTGGCCTGCACAACTCAGTAGATGGTAGAGCCGCTTGTTGAGACAGCAAAGACTTGTGAGAGGCAGAAGGAGGAATAAATGAAGGAAGGAGTAATTTACAGTTCATTTTTGTTCATGTTGCATTTGAGGTGTCTGTTAGACATCAAGTGGAGGAATGACGTTAGATGAATCTAGGGCGGGCGGGGGGGGGGGGGGGGAGAATCATCACTAGAAATAGGAATTTAATCCTCATCAGCATATAAATGGTATTTGAAACCATGAAAACGGATGAAATCACCCTAGCAGAGCCGTGGGGTCATCCCAAATTTTAGAGCCGCGTTAAGGGAAGAGATAAACTGGCAAAAAGACAGAGAATGAGCCGGTAAGAGATCAAAGGAAGTTGTCAGTCATCCGATGTGAAATGCTGGTGAGAGGTCAGTAAGATGTAGACACTGAACTGATACTCACTGTGGCAAGATACAGGCTATGGCAGTCGACACAGCAAATATAAGCATCTCTTGCTCTAAAAGGAAACAAATAAATTGGGCACTAGCTGAAGGGAAGCATAAGGTGGAGGAGAGCGTGGTGTAAGGAAGGTGAGTTATTCAGTTAAAGTATTAGGGGCTCAAAACAACACAGGATTTTATTCTTCTCTCCCTTAACCATCCGGAGGTAAATGAGCTGTCCATGGCTGGGAGGTGGCTCTGCTCCATGAGATCACCCTAGAATCCATCTTATTGGTCCACGGCCTCCTACAGTGTTGCTCTCGCCTGCAAGGCTGAGCATGTGTACATCCTCCTTGGCAAAAAGGAGGAAAGAGAAGTACAAGGCAACTAGCTTCCTCAGACCATGACCCAGAAACCACACGGATCACCTCTGGTCACATCCATTTGGCCAACTTTTAGTCCCAGGGCTACATCTAGGTGTAAGAGAGAGGCTAGGGAATGTAGTCTAGTTGGGCTGCCAGGTGCCCAGATAAAACCTGAGGGTTCTGTTTACTGAAAGGAAGCCACAGAGTGGCATTTGGTAAAAAAAAAAAAAAAAAAAGTCAGTCATCACTGCGGCAGGTAATATAAGGCGTGTCTGCATACTAAACGAGATGATCCAGTAAGGAGAGAAAGATAACTTCAGAAATAAAATAACTGCAGAAGTGGAGGCCTCAAGAAGGCAAAAATAGCCTTAGCCAGTTTGGCTCAAAGGATAGAGTGTTAGCCCAATGATTGAAGGGTCCCGGGTTCGATTCGGGTCAAGGGCACGTACCTCGGTTGCAGGCTCAATCCCCAACCTTGGTCGGGGCGTGTGCGGGAAGCAATCAATGGATGGGTCTCCCTCACATCGATGTTTCTCTCTCTCTGTCTCTCCCTCTCCCTTCCACTCTCTAAAAATCAATGGGAAAATATCCTTTTTTTAAAAAAAAATCACACCAAATGAGTGTAAAATCCAGCCCGCACTGAGCAGTTCTCACTTGGGTTATCTCCTGATCGGCTGATTCAGACATGCTGTTTCTCCATCACAGAGAATATGTCCAACTTCAGAGCTGGAGGGAGTCTACCCAGTTCATTGTACAAATGCTCAAGGCCACAAAGTGTCCTCTCCAATAGGACATCCAGGTCTTCCAACTGCCAGATAAGAGATCATCCCACTGGCGCCTCACCTACCCTTTTATAATATTCCTTTTCATAATAGTTTATCTTCCCAACGCAGTGAACATTTCCTGAGAGCAGAGAGTCCATGCCACCCTCCTTCATATCTACTTTCCGCTGCCTTTGGCCTGGGACAAAATGCATCGTGTGTACTCAGAGGATACTTTCGCTGATAAAAAAAGGTATTTGGCTTCCCTCATCCTACTGGAGACAAGATTGCTATTGAGTGTAGACCACCGGATATAAAGCAACTCGTAGAGATTGTCCAGTTTTGCTTGGGTGGGTCTAATGGAAATTAGGCAAGTTGCAAGATGATGGTCCCTACTTAAATTTTTTTTTAAAAAATCAGAGAATCAGCCGTAACCGGTTTGGCTCAGTGGATAGAGCATCAGCCTGCGGACTGAAAGGTCCCGGGTTCGATTCCGGTCAAGGGCATGTACCTTGGTTGCGGGCACATCCCCGGTGGGGTGTGCGGGAGGCGGCTGATCGATGTTTCTCATTGATGTTTCTGGCTCTCTAGCCCTCTCCCTTCCTCTCTGTAAAAAATCAATAAAAAATATATTTTGAAAAAAAAAAAATCAAAGAATCATAGAATTTTGGAGTAAGAAAGGACCTTGGAGACCTGTAGTCTGACCCCCTCATTATAGATATAAGAAAAATGAGGTTCAGAGAGAAAAATTACTTGTTCAAAGTCAAAGACTGTTGCCCTGGCCAGTGTGATCAGTGGGTAGAGCACCAGCCTTCCAACCGAAGGGTCATGGGTTTGATTTCGAGTCAAGGGCACATACCTCGGTTGTAGGTTCCATCGAGACCCCTCAGTTGGGGCATGTGCAGGAGGCAACCAATCAATGTCTCTCTCTCACATCGATGTTTCTCTCTCTCTCCCTCTCTCCCTTCAACTCTCTCTCTCTGAAGATAAATAGAAAAAATAACCTTGGGTGAGGATTAAATTTTTAAGAAGTCACAGACTGTTTACAGCAGAGCCTAGACAGGAACCCAGGTCCTGTGACTCCAAGTTCAAATTTCCTTTCCCTGTTAAAAGTTACTTCATGTTTATGTCTGTGTTTTAATACACTGGCTAATTATTGAACTCAGCATATGTTCTTCAGAAATGTTGAAAATGCTACTCATCTCAAAGTATCCTTTTACCACATATCTCTCTGGTGAGAAAAGGAACAGGAATTACACCCTCCACACAAGGGAATAAAGACAATGCAGTCAAACAGCTTGCCCGAGACCACAAGGCTGAGCCCCAAATAATAATGACTGTATGATTTTTAAGTGCAAACAAACTGAATGTCTACTTTAGAGTTATTTCCCAGAGTATGGCGCCTATCTTTTCCGAAAGAGACAATGTAAATATATCATAGCACATCCGGGTTACACGCTCTTCCTTTCCACACTTTCCATCTCTGCAACTTCCAATATTAATGTATATTATAACCCACACCATAAAGTAAGATTGTAAATGGATATGGGATCATAAGCCTATAGGATCTCTCTGAAAACCAGAATTCAGCTTCTTGCAATGCACATTCTGGTTCATAGATTTGTTATGCGAAAGTAAGCCAAACAACTCCGTCCTCACTTCCTTTTCCCGGTCCTAAAACAACCTTCTTTAAATACCAGGGAAGACCCTCTAGTCCAGGTACACTAGGAAACTCTAAACAGCTATCTTACCAAATCTTTACGATCTTGGAAAATACTCCCTCTCAACCTTCTCTCTCAGCTAGAAAACTGGTTGGTTGGTAGGTTAGTTGAACCTCAAAAGAAAATACCGTCTCCTCATGATAGTGGGTCTTCTTTACCTTTATCTTTCCGGGGCGCTACCATGAGAGCCCCGTAGGTTAGTTTCCCAGGTGCTCTGCTCTATGGTGTCATGGAAGAGCCTGTGCCTCCATCCACCCCACTGGTCCTTCAGGGACAGTGTGAGAACGTGAATGCCCTTTCATCTCCCTTGGATCATCCATCCCACTGCATTTAAGCATCACCCAAGGCATGAAACTACATGATTTGTAGGACTGCAAGAGCTATAATGATCCCAATTCTGTTTTGTGGGTTTTTTTAATTGGAAAATTAAATTTTACTTTATTTTTTCCATCACCATTTATTCCATGTCCTCTTCCACCTCCACCCATCCCCCCCACACACACACCCCTGCAATCGCCACACTGCTGTCCGTGTCCATGAGTTCTTAAGTTTTATTATTATAACTTGAAGAGGATGTTATAGAAATGCTGATGCAAATCACAAGGAAGACTTGGAGTGTCATATAGATATAAGGAAAGTTATCAGACCCTGGCCTAATTAAAACAGGTTTATCTCACATATCTTCCCAAAGGGAGTGGGGGGAGGGAACAGTACCAAAATAACAGTGACATGTATATTTGCAAACACAGAATAGTATGGAAAATTCTCAAAATCCAGGATCTCCAAAAGATAGAGCAAAACTATCTTTCTACCCATTCTTCATCATCTAAATAAGTGACTAATAAAAGTACAATATAACATCTGGAAAATGACTCGTTATTCCAATCATCAGCTGTTAACTACACTAATGGTTTCAGTAAGGAGAAACAGCAATAACAAGTAAGCCTACCATTCAGAAGAACAACTGTATACTATAGGAGCAACGGCGACGGACGTACAATATTTTAGGCATATGTTTAGATCAAAACTTATAACCATCACCATCTACACTGTACTGAGTGCTTCCTACACACTTACACTGTATTACGGCCTGACATGTACCATGTTTCATTTAGTCATCACTACAACCTTCTAAGCTGGATTCTATTTTCCTTCTCTGATGACAAAGGAGGCACCAAGATGATAGCTTGTATAGGGTCAAAGCTGATTCCACAGCTGGCATTCAAACACAAGCCCAATTTGGCTCCAAAGCAAAAATCAGTATCTTTCCAGGGGTCTGAGCCCTTATGGTGAGTGCTATGACAGGAAATAATGCCTGTGCCAAGGCAGGCATAGAATTTTAAGTCCTAAATCAGAGTTTGGCACACTTTTTCTGTAAAGGGCCAGACAATACATAGTTTAGGCTTTGCAGGCCATGCTAGCTCTGTGGCAAGAATGCAACTCTATTGCTGACCTGCCAATGCAGCCACAGACAACCCATAAACGGACGAGAGGGCTGTGTGCAAGTTAACCTTCTCTTATGGACACTGATATGTGAATTTCATATAACTTGCACATGTCATGAAATATTATTAATCTTTTGATTTTTTTTCAACCACTTATAATTTTTTAATCATTCTTGGTTTGTAGGCCATACAAAAAAAAACCAAGCTGCAGGCTGGATTTTGCCAATTCTGTCCTAAATAATGTAGGGGGGGAAAACATAGATAGATAGATAGATAGATAGATAGATAGATAGATAGATATAGAGATAGAGATAGAGATAGAGATAGATAGATAGATAGATAACTGAACAGCTCTTCTCACAAATCCTAACTTGTAACCTTCCTTTGATATTTTGAAATGAGGCTTTAAAAAACCTCAAAGTCTCTATCAACTTTGCCCTCTGCCCCAGAATAATCAAATACTCCAAAAGTTCCTAAGAGTAGGTACTATGTTATGGATTTCCTAAGGATGAGACAGAATCACAGAATTTGGGAACTAGAAGAGACCTAACACCTTCTCGTTCCTCATGAGGCTTAAACTAAACAATGAACAATGTTTAGTTCATTTTATGCCATTTTTCTTCTGCTCCCAGGGTCTTCTGAAGCAAACAGCAGCCAGTCCCTGCCACTTGTTAAATGTATTTACAGTCAACAGTGAGTCCATATACGTGATGCAGACAATACACCCAGCCCAGCTTGGAAAGGGAAAACACTGCTAAGTCATCTCCAGAGAGGATAAGAGGAAAAGAGAGAGAGGAGTGAGGATGGATGTATTGACAGGAAGATCTCAGCCCCGCTGCAGATTAGCCTCTGGTGATTGGAAAATGACCTGGGGGGTTGGGAAGTGAAAATAAAAGGAACCTAACGACTGGAATTCAAACCAACATCAAAGACTCTCGTGACAGTTGAGCCTGCCTGGCTGCTGCTTAGTCTATCCCTGGAAAACAAAACAGTTATGTAACTGAAAAAGGTCCCTGCAACTCACATTTCCTCTCTGGGCCACTGAGCCCCGTGTCACCCACCTCCATGTGCACCACCATCCCCCACCCCAGCTCTGTTGGACAAGCCTCTGTCCAAAGTGCTGCTTTAGTCCACGGCCTGCTCTCAAGCCGATGGGGAGAAGATATCTGGCTGGAGCACAATCGCAATCTCCCACCACCCTAGAGACTTCCTCTACTCAGCATCACCGCACCATCAAGTTTAAAACTAAACTGGACTCTAGCTCTTCCAGAAAATGGAAATCAGAACAGCATCCTCCCCCTGTCTTCGCAAACAGTCCTATTAAAAAAGAGTCCACACCAACGAGTAATTGAAAAACTTTGAGATCATGCTGTAGCAGCAATTAAAGCTTCTATTTCCTGCACTCTCAAGTCCAAGGAGCAAATGTCAAGCTTCCCGGTCAGACTTCCATTCACCCAATAAGAAAAAAGAAAAAATATACATATGAATGAATCACAACCATCACTACCCAAAGCTACTGCAACAAGAAATCCAAATACTGGACCGAACTAGCACATTTTCTGGACTCTAGGAGCCACTGTCGTCTGGCACCATATGCTTTTTTCTGCTCCCAGTAGAAATAGGAACACAGACAACGCTTCCAAAAGCCAACAATGTATCAGAAGTTATTCCCATTCAGCCTGACCTAAAAGGTCTAAATCTGTGCCAAATAAAAGTCGGAAAGAATGGAAAATAAAAGAGAGGCTGACAACAATGCAATGCGGCCCAGCTGCCAGCTACCCGTGTAGCATCATGCAGTGCCCCAAGCATTGCAAATTGCAATTCTGCGTGCGGATCAAAATTATAATTATCCCAATTCTATTTCCTAAAAGCTAACTATTAAACTGCATCCCAAGCATCCGGCTGGCGGGGGGGGGGGGGGGGGGGGGGGGGGCGGTGGTCAGGGGGAAGGTATTCTTCTCGCCTTCTAGAGCTTCAGTAAGAGAAGGTGATGTGAAAAGGGGTCCAGAAGTAGGACCAAAACTAAGAAATCAGGCTGGACGCTCTCCTCCTCCCGTGTCCTGGGATCCGTTTGCTAAAATCTTCAACATAAATATTTAAAGTCAACAAAATGAGAAAAGCTAGATAAGGGGGTGGCGGGGAGTTCAAGGGGCTGGGGGCGGGGGGGGATGCACTAAGTCACCAGTGTCGTCCAATATGTAGCAGCAACTTCAGCCAATTGGAACCATGGGAGGGAAAACTCCACGGGAGTCCCCGCGAGCTGAGACCTGTCGCCCAGCCTGCCCCCACCCCACCCCCCAAGGGGGGCGGCACCGGAGGGAAGGATCGCGGCGGTTCCTCCCCCCCCCCCCCCCGAGAGCGGTGCCCGCTGCCACCCCGGGAGTCGCGGCTCGAGCCCGCCAGGAGCCTCGCAGGGAGCCCCGCACCGCAGCCCCGCAGCGGCCAGACCCGCCGGGCCCGGTCCGCCGAGGCCCTGGGGCCACGGGCGATGCTGGCGCGGAAGGCGGTCGGCCGAGCCGGTCCCCCCGGGAGGCTGGAGCAGCGAGTGCGGAGGAACCGGGGAAACCCGAGATGGTCTAAGCACATTCGATCCGGAACCTTGACTTGAAAAAGCATTTTCTTTTTTCCAAAAAGGAAAGCAAGGCCCCCGCAGCCTTCCCCGCGGCGCCTGCCCACGTCACCGGCGCCCCCGGCCCGCCCGCGGCCCCCGCCTTACCGAGCCCCGCGGCCCCGCCGCGCCGCTGCGGCCTCGCTGCGCCCCAATCGCCGCTCCGTGTCTGCCCTCTGCGGGCGCCGGGCCCGCCGCTCGCCGCTCCGCCTCCTCGTCCTCCCGGTCCTCGCCGCCGAGCACCGCCCGCGCCGCGGAGCCTAGCGCCTGGCCGCCCGGGGCAGCCGCGGAGGCTCGGCCGGGCGCCCCCCGCGCCAGCGCCTCATCCCGCCGGGCCGCCCGTCAGGCTCGGGGGGCGGGGACGCCGGGCTCCCGGCGCGGCCTCGCGGTCCCCGCCGCCGCCACGCACCGCGCTCGCCGCCCGGCGGAGTCGGCCGGGGTCCGCGATCCTCCGATCCTCAGGCTCGGAGCCCCTCGCCCGCCGCCCCAGAGCCGCCCCGCCGCGCCCCCGCCCCGCTCGCCGCGCGCGCCCGCCGCCCGGCCGGCCCCCGCCTCCTCCGCTCCGCCCCCTGCACCGCGCCGCCCGCAGCGGGAGAAGAGGCGCGCCGCCGCGGCTGCGGGCGCGAGGACGCGCGAGGGGGGGCGGGCGGAGCGCGCGCGCGGCCGGGGGCGGCGAGGGCGCGCGCGGGCCTCGCCTGCTGTTGTCCCGGGAGCGCACGTGGCCGGCGGGGGGCGCCCGGAGCGGCGGGGCCCGGAGACCCGGACCCAGGAGTTCGGGCGCCGTCCTGTGCCCCGGTTTATGCGCTGCGCTGCAGGAATAGAAACCGGGCCGCGGCGGCGCTGACACCGGGGAAGAACCCTCTATGGAGACTACGGCAGTGGCTCCCCTCCACTCCCGCTGACCCCTGGAGGCTGTCATCGCGCGGGGGAGCACGGAGGGGGGAGGATGGGGGCCGGGGGGCGTTGCCGGCAGCCAGGAAGCTCCTCGCCTCTCCATCGCTCCTGCATTTGGATCTCAAATCAGCTCGCACCGGTTATGATTGGGAATGAGGGGTCTAAAAGTTCCTTCGGCGGCTCCTCCATTCAGGGTTATGGGCCGGGAGATGGGAAGGGACATGGCAGGGGAGAGGAAAGGCAGGGTGAAAGCCGACCTGAAGGTAGGGGCGTGGGCAGACCGAGAAGAGACTTTGGAGCGGCGTGGAGGAGCTGACAGGGGACCCCCTGCCTGTGGGTGGCACTGACCTTGCTGCTCCCCCTATTCCTTTTGTTCAGACCCTGTGCAGCGGCCTCCACGGAAACAACCATCTGTGTAACAATATACTTGATCTTCTACCATCTTCTCTTTTCATTGTTTCTTTTACCTTCCACTCCTTCTGACCCATTTGATAGCTAAATGTTGGCGGGAGCGGGAGCGGGAGCGGGAGGGTGGGGAAGAGGGCAGATAACCTATATAATGTGACTCTTAGTCCTACATCCGCCAATGCCACTGCAGTGATTCGGGTCCACCGAGCACTTAGTCATTTCAGAGGGAATTATTGAATATAAAACGTGGCCTTGCTCACCCTTAGCAGGATTTCAAGGGCGTGGAGGTGAGGCAGGAATTCATCACATTCTGGAGAAATCAGGGAGTGCACATGGAGGGTGATCCCACGCTGGCCAGTTTCAGTATAATCAGCAGTTGACCAAGAGTGTAGATGTTTTCTAGCAGAGAACAAGGAACGGGATGGAATGAGAGGATTTGCTCAGAGGCACAAACTGAGGTGGGAAAACTTCAATAAGCCTTATTTATTTATTTATTTGTTTGTTTGTTTATGTGATATATTGATTTTAGCTAGGGAGATAGAAACATCAATGATGAGAGAGGACCATGGATCAGCTGTCTCCTGCACGCCCCACACTAAGGATCAAGCCTGCAGCCCCGTGCTTGTGCCCTGACTGGGAATCGAACCGTGACCTCCTGGTTCATAGGTCGACGCTCAACTACAGAGACACGCTGGCCAGACAGGAAGACTTTTTTTAAAATAAATGTGTCCTGATATATAGCCAATTCCTAGGGAAAGGTGCAGTTAGGACCCATAACTCTGAACGGGTACTTCCTAGGTGCTAGGGAGACAGCAAAGGACATGAGGAAAACTAGAGGCCTTCAACTTCAACACAAGCCCAGGGTTTAAAAATTGCGTTCTCCAAACTGCAACTGTTTCATGGTTACCTCTTTTGACCACAGAGAGCCGACTCTGCCGGAGCGGGGCAGATATGCTCGTGTGGGGCCTGGAAATGGTGAACGTTAAACTTCAGGCCTCCTGCGATGTTAAGAGGGAGTCAGTATAGGACAAGGGTCAGCAAACTCATTAGTCAACAGAGCCAAATATCAACAGTACAACGATTGAAATTTCTTTTGAGAGCCAAATTTTTTAAACTTAAACTATATAGGTAGGTACATTGTTATTAACTTAATTAGGGTACTCCTAAGGCTTAGGAAGAGCCACACTCAAGGGGCCAAAGAGCCGCGTGTGGCTCGCGAGGCACAGTTTGTCGACCACGGGTAGAGGGCAATAAACCGAGTCACCATGGGAAGCCAGTTTTGCCGAGGGCTTTCGTCCCTTGACTACTCTCGAGTAAGACAATGATCATCTGTATTCTTTGCATAAAGCCTTCTTCACATCTCAGAGTTCGGTCATCCCATCCCAAAATTCAGCGGCATTGGGTGCATGTTAAATGGTTTACGCTCAGCCGGTGGGAAAGGTGAAAATTATAAAAAGGAGCAGGGACCCATGCCTACATTCGATGACAGATACTTACTTCATTCTCAAAACAAGTCGGTATCCCAACCGCCCCCTCCAACCCTTGGTATTATATCTCGTTCCTTAGGCGTCTCCAGAATGTCAGCGGGATCTGAGCAAGCTCTAGGGCAGGGGTGGGCAAACTTTTTGACTCGAGGGCCACAATGGGTTCTTAAACTGGACCAGAGAGCCGGAACAAAAGCATGGATGGAGTGTTTGTGTGAACTAATATAAATTCAAAGTAAACATCATTACATAAAAGGGTACGGTCTTTTTTTTTTTTTTTTTTTAGTTTTATTCATTACAAACGGGTCGGGCCGTAGTTTACCCACGGCTGCTCCAGGGGCCTGGTGCTCCTCACTCTCCTTCAGAGCCAGCGCTCCATCTCCTTGGAAAGAAGCATTCAAATGCCCTATGAATAAATAGTCAGTCTTGCTAACCCTGCAGATAAGCTGAAGGCCATGACTTCTGGACAGCTCTGCACCATCTGCACTTACTTTTCAGATGTTTGCAACCCATGACCTCTAACCTCATAATACCCTTAGAGATTCAATACACTTATCCCCAAAACTGCAGCACTTCCTTAAAAAAGAAAAAGCCTGTCCAGCTGTAAAATAATGTACAATAGCTGCATTTGTTATGGTTTGACTCAGTATTCCCAAGGTGAGGGGCAGGAGGGGAAAAAAAATTCTCTCTCTCTCTCTGTGTGTGTGTGTGTGTATGTGTGTGTGTGTGTGTGTGTGTGTGTGTGTGTTGGAGGCCTCAGCCTGGCCTCCTTTCTCGGCCTTGGCACTGTCATCTTCTGCTGGTAGCATCTGGGCTCGCTCCTGGCACCTTGGATCGGTGGCACTGCAGTCCCCTCCAGGCACTGAGCAGCGTCATGGTGCAGACAAATAGAGCCAGCCAGGACAGCAGCCACACAGAGGATTGCAGCACACTTACCTAACCTTGACTTTGAGATCGAGCCTGGGAACTGAGCAATGGACAGAGAGCAAGCTTATTCTCATCCCCAGATTGAAGGCTCAACAGCTGGCTTGAGAAAAAAGAGTTGCCGAAAGCAGGCCAGGCTTAATAGAGAATTTTCCCAAAGTGACATTTGACATTGCCTTGTTTATTTTTTTTTCCTGCCCAAAGGGGCAGTGCCGTATTGTGCCCCCATAAAATAGAACAGCAAAATACATTTCAAAAAGGTATGTTGTCTGTGTGTAGCATTCTCCTAGCTCAGGAGTGGGGAACCTTTCTTTTCTGCCAACCCAGGGCCATATGGATATTTGTAACATCGTTCGAGGGCCATACAAAATGATCAACTTAAAAATGAACCTGCTGTGTTTGGTCAAACATTTAATTAACTCACCCCTAATGCCTTGGCAGGGCGAGACCAAATGATTTAGTGGGCCTTCTATGGCCCACAGGCCAGACGTTCCCCACCCCTATCCTAGCTAATATGGATGCCCATGGGGTAGCCTCTCAAAACAATGAACCCTTTACAACAAAACTACTATTGAGCAACACTTTAGGGCAGTGATGGCGAACCTATGACACGCGTGTCAGAGGTGACACGCGAACTCATTTTTTTGGTTGATTTTTCTTTGTTAAATAGCATTTACATATATAAAATAAATATCAAAAATATAAGTCTTTGTTTTACTATGGTTGCAAATATCACAAAATGTCTATATGTGACACGGCACCAGAGTTAAGTTAGGGTTTTTCAAAATGCTGACACGCCGAGCTCAAAAGGCTCGCCATCACTGCTTTAGGGAGTAGTCAGTAGTCCTATTCCCTGCGGATGGGACAAATCCCTTGGGATCTGAAATGATCATTTTCCCCATCGTCTCTCCTCTCCTGGTCACATTTCAGTTCATTATTCTCTATCATGGTAGTTTAGAACTTTTGCTTGTTTTCCCACAAATAATTTTTTTTTTCAGTTCTTAAAGCTTAACACCAGCTGTACCCATCACATGTCTGCTCCTGAATGGTTCAGACAGTAGCTCCTTGTCTACTTCCCCATAGTAGAGGTCCTTCACCTCTTGCAGAATTCTAAATGTTGACTGCCCCCGGGTTCTGGCCTTCAGCCTTTCCCATTCTCTTTCTGCTCTCCCTCCCAGGGCAGTCCCCAGCCGCCCTTGGCTGTAAATAGCCTCCATTCAGTGATGTATATCTTTAACCTTGACCTCTCCCCTGCACTCCAGGCTCAAATATCCAGCTGCCTATATGACATCTCCACTTGGATATCTCAAACTCAATGTGTCCACAACTGAACTCTTGTTTTTCCACATTAAAAACAAAACCCAAAGTTGCTTCCTGCAAGTCTGCCCCATCTCAGAACAAAGGCATCCCTTTCTCTCAAACACCACATTCATTGTAGCAGCAAAGCCTTCCAGTTCTACCTTCAAAACATATACTGAATCTAATCTCTTTCCTCCCTCTTAACCACTAATACCTACATCTGCACCCTCCAAGCCCCGCCCCCATCCTCCATGATCTCCCTCCTGGGTGACTAACTGGTCTCCTTGCTTTCATTCTTTCCCCTCCACGGTCTCAACTCAGCAACCAGAGAATTTCTTTTAAAACTTTAGTAAGATAATGTCATTCTCCTCACTCAAAACTCTCCAGCGCTCTATGCTGCTAATCACACTACCTTAAAATTCAAAGTCCTTTCCCCAGCCATGCAAGCCCTTCGGCCCCTAGTCACCTCTCCAGCCGTTACCTCTTTCATTTAAAAAAATATATATATTTCTTTTATTGATTGCATAGAAGAAGGGAGAGGGAGATAGAAACATCAATGGTGAGAGAGAATCATTGATTGGCTGCCTCCTACACACCCCACACTGGGGATCAAGCCTACAACCCAGGTATGTGCCCTGGCTGGGAATCAAAGTGTGACCTCCTGGTTCATAGGTCAATGCTCAACCACTGAGCTACGCCAGCCGGGCCAGCCTTTACCTCTTAACGCTCTCTGTTCCAGCTCCCAAGGCCAGCCTCCAGCCGTTCCTTATACCAGCAAGGGACACTTCTCCCTGGCTTTTAAGTGAACCTTTACAACTACTAAAAGAATTTTGCCGCCGAAACTGGTTTGGCTCAGTGGATAGAGTGTTGGCCTGTGGACTGAAAGGTCCCAGGTTCGATTCCGGTCAAGGGCATATCCCCAGTAGGAGATGTGCAGGAGGCAGCTGATCGATGTTTCTAACTCTCTATCTCTCTTCCTTCCTCTCTGTAAAAAATCAATAAAATATATTTTTTTAAAAAAAAGAATTTTGCCTCTGTTCCCTTACTCTGCTTTTTTTTTCCTAACAGCCTTTACCACTGCATGATTGTGTCTGTTAATAATTATCTATTATTTGCCTGTCTTGCTAAAACAAAACCTCCATGAGGGCAGGGACTTGGTTTATGGGCCATGGTATCCACACTGCCAAACAAATGAATAAATAGTACCGTCAGCGTACAGAATCTCTGTGCTCACTTATTGCTACGGATGTGTCTTCTTTATACTTGTTACAACCGGGGACAACTGCAAATTATAAAATTATGTCATTTGTAATTCACGGGAAATCAAAACAAATTATACTGAAAACCCAATAAAAGACCAAGATTCAGCAGAGAAGAGTACATATTAAATGAGTAATGTACTGCCTCTGAGGCAAAATCATAGACTAACCTTGCAATTAGGTTTTGATTGTGTAAAAGTTAAAGGCACAGCACATTAAAGCCAAATTACAGGAAGTGCCTCTCGTTCCCAAATGAAGCGATCACCATGTTGGAAAAGGAATGTGGTCAAGTTTAGGAGCTGCCCCTGGTCCCTTTCCTGTCTTATCTTGTCCCACTATGAACCTTGAACAAGCTAAGGAACACGGCTGTAAAATGGGCCTGCCTTCTTCCTTCTTTAACTAATATCACAAAAGTAGAACAATTTAATTATTATGAAAAAGCTTTAGAAGAAAGGATATTTGGAAATTAAAATACTTAAAGTTTCTCCAAATTCATGTTTTTAATCTTTATTGTTGAAAGTATTACATATGTCCCTTTTTTCCCTTCTAGCCCGCCCCTGCCCCCCACCCAAGGTTCTTTTTATTTAAGTTGAGTGTGTTTTTTTTAATTCTCACCCCATGATATTTTTCTCATTGACACTTTTTTAGAGAGAACGGAAGGGAGGGAGAGAGACAGAGAGAAAGAGAAACATTGATGTGAAAAAGACAGATTGGTTGCCGGAGACCGAGCCTACAACCGAGGTATGTGTCCTTGACCGGAATCAAATCTGGGAGAGCGTCCGTAGGCTGTTGCTCTAACCACTGAGCCGGCTACAGCTCCCAAACTTTTTTGTCTAATATTTTGAAAATGAGGAAGAAATAAATATATTTTTGAAATTCAACTAATGACGTATGAAAATCACTCAGCATTTCTAACATAATCAGAAAAAAAATGTCTGAGGCAGCAAAACCATCTCAGTCTGGGGAGCAAATCACCCACCATCTGAGGGCTACACCGGCATCTATATGAATAAAAGGGTAATATGCTAATTAGACCAGATGTCCTTCTGGACAAAGCTCTGGTGGTGGGGCCAAGGCAGAGGCAGTTAGGGGTGATCAGGCCAGCAGGGGAGAGCAGTTAAAGGGATCAGGCCAGCAGGCAAGTGAGCGGTTAGGAGCTAGTGGTTCCAGATTGCAAGAGGGATCCCAGATTAGAGACGGTGCAGGCCAGGCTGAGGGGACGGACACCCCCCCTCCCATGCACGAATTTCATGCACCGGGCCTCTAGTCATCTTATAGTCAGATGTGCACTTCAACCAGGAAATGAAAGGCAACACACGGAATGCAGGTTTTTGTATAAAGTATTAATTCCACCTCTTATCAGACAAAATTACGTGAAGGCTCCTGAAAGAATTAACAGAGGCAACAATGACATTTCTGTATATGAGATACTTGATGTCTGGAAGGGAACCGGGGCTCGGGGACTTTTTGAACCTGTATTTCCTCAGCACACTTGCTACTTTACTGAAAATGTATGCTTGATACACAAAGGGAAGGTCCTGTGAAGGCACAGGAAGAAGTTGGTCATTTGCAAGCCAGAGAGAGAGGCCTCAGAAGAGACTAATCTTGCTGACACATCATCTTGGATTTCTAGACTCCAGAACTGTGAGAAAATACATTTCTGTTGTTTAAGCAAAAAAAAAAAAAGAGTATGTTTAAACGAGGTAACTCAAGGAAGCTACATCTCCCATTGGTGGCTGTGATGATGGTGAGATGTTGCCACTCCTCGTGAGAAAACACACACACACACACACACACACACATATTTACACACTCATGCATTTATATACACGCCCATTTACACACACATGCATTTACACACATGCATTTATATACGTGTCCATTTACACACATGCATTTACACACACATTTACACACGCATGCATTTATATACACACCCATTTACACACACACGCATTTACACACACACATGCATTTATATACATGCCCATTTACACACACACCCACACCCACACACACACTGCACTGCAAACCATGAGCTCTCTGTCCCGCTCAGAGCTCTGCCTGAATCAGCACTCTGCTCAGCTGCTTGGTGATGCTCCCAGCCCCAAAGCCTTTTATTAGATCTAAAGAACTGAAACCAGTGTGAGGAAGTGCATGGGAAAGTGACTTGGGAAAGCGAGAGATCAAAGGGAGGTCATTCCTCCCCAGGCTGCTGCTTTCCCAGGGTGCTGCCGGCCATTCCCCTCCCACAATTCCGTCTTTTATGGCTTCCCGTTTCCAGAATTTAGTGCATCTCGCAGGCTCTAAGACATCTGTGTCTCCCTGTGATGGGCTGGGCTGAGAATGTGCCTATGTTACTGAAACTTAGTGCAGTAGGTGCTAGGTTTCCTGGGCAACTTGAGAAGACCTGAAGTCCATAATTCCATATGCCATTTTATTATGTTTTAAAAATCGGTTACTTGCACTTGGCTTTGGAAGTTGTTTTGTGTTTAGCTTTTAAGTGGGAATGATCCCCGGGAATACTGGGGGTGAGGGGGCCATAATATATCGGAAAAACAATAAAACTACTCTATCAAAATATGATTTCCCTGTTCCCCACTCAATTTTTTCTCTTATGTAAAACAAACAGTATTACTACTCCTCAGAGTGATATAAAAGGCCAGTCTTAAGCAGAGCTGATAACAGACACAAACTTACTAGTTCAGTTCTTTCCTGAGTCATGACCTAATTTACAAAGTATTTCTCTTTAGTTCTTGAAGGATTTTAACCAAAAAGCAATAGTAAACATCTTACTCATGGTAACAGACTACTTTGTTAAAGAGGACTTGCCCTGGCCAGTGTGGCTCAGTAGGTTAGAGCATAATCCCGTACACCAAGAGGTGGTGGGTTCGATTCCTGGTCAGGGAATGTGCCCAGGTTGCAGGTTTGATCCCTGGTCGGGGTGTATGTGGTAGGCAACCAACTGATGTTTCTCACATTATTGTTTCTCTCTCTCTCCCTTCCCTCTCTCTAAAAAAAAATCAATAAAATTTTTTTAAAAAGAGCATCTAATTTGATAGAAAGTTGTAATTTAGGTAACTCACAGTTTTTCATGCTCTGTGGAGGGAGCACCTTTCAAAAGCCAACCTTAGGCTTTATCCACAAGATTAAGGCACTGCTGAGAGAAACTGAGGCACAGAGAGATTCAAATTCTGAGTAAAATTCAACCTGTACTTGGTCTTTATTATCTATTTTTAAATAAATTATGTTGATGGCCAGGTCACACACAACTGGACAAAAATGTCACTTAAGAATAATGTTATCTGGCCCAGCCAGCATGGCTCAGTGGTTGAGTGTCAACCTATGAAACAGGAGGTCACGGTTCTATTCCCGGTCAGGGCATATGCCCAGGTTGCAGGCTCGATCCCCAGTGTGGGGCGTGCAGGAGGCAGCCGATCTATGATTCTCTCTCGTCATTGATGTTTCTATCTCTCTCTATCTCCCCCTTCCTCTCTGAAATCAATAAAAAATATATTTTTTTAAAAAAAAATAATGATGTTATCTGTACATTGCAGGAGAAAGCCCAACCAAACATAAAATCCTCTCTCCACTCTCTTTCCTCCCCTTCTCTGCTGGAGTGGGGAAGACTGGGGCTGCTTGCCTTTGCATCCCACCACTGCCTCCAGGAACTGAACCCAGTGCAGTTGGCTTTTCCCACACCCCCAAGAAGACAGCATCAGAAACAAATACACATTCAGGTGCTGTGACTCAAGCTAAGGTCTAGTATTAGCCAGACCCTTGGCATTTCTCATACCCAGTCCTTTCTCGGTTTTTTTGATGGGCAAGTAAGTCTCCATAAGAGAGCGATTTTTCCATCCCAACCCCATTCCATACTTAACTAGCACTGTTTCCATGCTAGGTCTCATATCCTGCACCTCGCCAAATCCTCTGGTGCAGTTCTCTGGGAGAGACAAAACCTCCTCAACATCACCTGGATTCTATAATGGTGTCCTTGTAAGAGGGAAACAAAGTCAACCATCACATTTTCCCTAAGCAGATCAGAAAATCGGGCCCTTTTCTTCACCAAGAGAGAAAAATACCTTTTTTTTTTTTTTAAAATCCTCACCCAAGGATATTTTTTCATTGATTTCTAGAGAGAGTGGGAAGGAGGGAGGTGGTAGGGGGATAGAGAGAGAAAGAGAGGAACATTGATGTGAGAGAGACACATCAATTGGTTGCCTCCCACATGCGCCCCTATAGAGGCTGGAGAACCTTCCACTGAAGTACGTGCCCTTCACCAGGAACGAACCCAGGACCCTTCCGTTCTCGGGCCGACACTCTAACCACTGAGCAAACCGGCCACCAGGAGCAAAGTGATCTTAAAGGAGATGGCTAACTCTCAAGTTCTCGTCTATATACTACCATGTCGGAAGCTGGGCAAAGGAAAGTGAACTGGGAGCTCCCTCATCTCTCAATGCTTAGAGTTTAAGATAGATCAAAACAACAAAGGCTAACCTATGGGTTCACACAGACATCAAACAGCTGTGCAAACACTGGACAGATGCATAAATTAAATACAAAAGTCAATAAAGTATTTACATTAAGCAAAAGTCATGCAGCTGCTGTTATTATTCTCCGCGAAGGCTCGGGAGGGCGGGCGGCCCTTCAGGCTGCACAGATTGCATGTTTCTGTTGGGGACGGTGTCAGCAGGAAGCCGTGAAAAGGTCGCACACGGCTAGAGGAACAAAGACGAACTGTTACGTAAACTGGTGTCTGCTGGCACGCAACCTCTAAGCTGGGTCTTCAGGCTGAGACCCAGAAATTGGCTCTGTTTCCCAGAAATTACTTTTACTTCCCAGACGATGCTTTTAGGAATCTGTGTCAGGAACTAATTTTTATTTTATTTTTTAATATTTTTATTAGATTTTTAGAGGGAGGAAGGGAGAGGGAGAGAGAGAAACATGGGTGTGAGAGCGAAACATTGATTGGCTGCCTCCTGCGCGCCCCCTACTGGGAATTGAGCCAGCAACCCAGGCATGTGCCCTGACCACAATTCAAACCAGCAACCTTTTGGTGCACAGGACAATCAATGCCCAACCTGCTGAGCTGCACCGGCCAGGGCAGTAACTAATTTTAAAAGGTCAGCGGCCACCCCAGTCGCCAGCAACAGCAGGAACCCAAGGAGGTGACCTGAGAGATGCAACAAGGACTGTCCTACCTGAGAGAGTCACTTGCCATCCTACACGTGTCCAGGGTGAGATGACAGTAGCTCAATGCAATTGGACACTCTGCCTGGTAGCCAGGCACCGTGGAAATTTCCTGTCTTCTCTGTGGAGGAACCGGGATGAGGCACAGCTTTATTTAGCCTGGATTCCTATACTCGACACCTGCAGCATGGGAGACATGAATGATTGATGAATTCCTAAGTTGCTCATGAATCTCTCCTTACTGTAGGAGGTGGAAGGGACTATGGCCCTTTGTGCTTATTTTAAACACAAGTGTTATTTTTATTCAGAGGCATTATGCAGTGTTCTATCTTTGAAAAAAAGAATAAAGATGGTTAAAACAACACAAGCTCATTGTTAAAAAATTAGAAATGACAGCAAACTAGAAAAATCAATCCTATAATTCGGAGATAGTCAATATTTTGGTACATGTCATATATATATATACTTATCAGAAACAGGATCATATTGAAAATAATGTGTGCAATCTACTTTTTCCCTTAACATTTTTTTTTCACTTTTCATGAAAATAAATATTTGCCTACATCATTTTAAATGATTATATGTCCATATCATACTTCTTATTCTTCTTTTGTGGGATATTTCTACATCTCTCACTAGTGCTGGCTGGAGGGTCATCCTGGTTACTAAATGTGTGTCCACACCATGCACCTTTGAGAGTTGAACGTCTTTTTTCACCTCCTAGATGATACCTAAACTCCCCTGCTGAGGGCCTCAGCCCTTTGGTTTAAGGATTTTTTTTTAGTTAAAGAGTGAGAACCCCAGGAGAGGTGCTCCTTAAACACTATCCAACACATATTTCCCCTTTTTTTCCTTGGGAAGTTCTGAGGAGGATCTCAAAGACTGGGCTACACTCCGACCTTGGCCCTGGGCCTTGGCTGCTCAAACCAGTGAAGTTTCAACATCCACACTTAGAACTGTTATTTCTATATAATAAAAGGCTAATATGCAAATCGATCAAACTGCGAATGACCGGTTGCTATGATGCACACTGACCACCAGGGGGCAGACGCTCAAGGCAGGAGCTGCTCCCTGGTGGTCAGTGCGTTCCCACAGGGGTAGCGTTGCTCAGCCAGAAGCCAGGCTCACAGCTGGCGAGCACAGGGGTGGTGTCGGGAGCCTCTCCTGCCTCTGCGGCAGCGCTAAAGGTGTCCGAGGGCTCCTGGACTGTGAGAGGGTGCGGGCTGGGCCGTGGGGACCACCCCCCCCCGCCCCCCCCCCCCCCCGCCCCAAGTGCACGAATTTCATGCACTGGGCCTCTAGTACTTTTTTTAATTGACTAAAATCCCGAGCAGTTGGAAAAACAGTTAATGCTGGCTGGCACTAATTACTGCCTAAATTTAGTTTCTTAGAGGAAACATGTTCAGTCTTAATTCCCTCAATACCTGGTCCAGATATTCATTTGAGTCTCATGTTTTTTACATATTCCTTTTGGTTTTCTGTAAATATTAATTCTTTTTACCTTACTGTCTATCTTCATTACTGCATAGTCACTGTATTAACCTTACTGAGACTCAGTTTTTATTTTACTTCCAAGCAACATGCACCAAATTCAGGTCAGGGGCAGTCTTCTTCCCATAGAGAGGGTCACAGTTCGATTCCCCGTCAGGGCGTATGCGCAGGTTGCAGGAGGCAGCCGATCAATGGGTCCTTCTCAGTGCTTCTATCTCTCGCTCTCTTTCCCTTCCTCTCTGAAATCAATAAAAACATATTTTAAAAAGAATAAATTCGTTTACAGTTGGTGTTTTGAATATGTGTTTTCATTCACATAGTAGCCAGATTGTCTTCATCCCAATAAGTGTGTCTCTGAGGTGTGTTATCAAAACACACTTAGTGTGTAAAGGCAGAGTCTAAGGAGAGGGAAGGTTCCTGATTCTATGCAGCTGTGTGTGCCTATGTGCGTGTGAGAGAGACAGAGGGAGAAACAGAGGCAGAGAGACAAACAGAGAGAGTTATTTCTCATGAGAAGTGGAGTCCATCCCCAGAGACTGAAGGTTGGCTCAATGTCAAGGGCTGCCAGGTATTTAAGAAGTGCTCATTGCTGTTGTTACTAAAATTCTGTTTCCAACAGAGACTCACAGAGCAACCTGAGGGAAATGACCAAATGATTCCATTCCTCCAGTCTCCCACCTGAACACCAAGGACAATAATCTTTTCTGACTCCTTCCATTACGAAGGCATAAGAGTGGCCCGGGCAGCATGGCTCAGTGGTTGAGCATCGACCGACCTATGAACCAGGAGGTCACGGTTCGATTCCCAGTCAGGGCATATGCTTGGGTTGCAGGAGGCAGCTGATCAATGATTCTCTCTCATCATTGATGTTTCTGTCTCTCCCTCCCTCTCCCTGCCTCTCTGAAATCAATTAAAATGTATTTTTAAAAGGAATGAATTAGCTTACAGTTGGTGTTTTGAGATTCTGCTACACTGCAGTGGTTCTCAACCTTCTGGCCCTTTAAATACAGTTCCTCATGTTGTGACCCAACCATAAAATTATTTTCGTTGCTACTTCATAACTGTAATGTTGCTACTGTTATGAATCGTCATGTAAATATCTGATATGCAGGATGGTTTTAGGCGACTGTGTATGGTTTTATATTTGTTTGTTTGTTTATATTTCCCACCACGTCCCACGTGGTTCAGGGTTCAGGATCTGGAAGACGTCCGCACGCAAATGAAAGAGACAAGACAAGAAATAATAATTTGGAAATTTTGGGGGACCAGGCGGGCAAGTCCAACTCAAGAGGAAGGACTTCCACTGGTGCTCAGGCCTCACCAACCTTTTATTGGCTTGGGATATACCCATAGCCCTTAGGCAGGCAATTTCCAGTAACAGGCAGACTAGCCCATCAGCAAGGATTTACATAATAATAAATGGGGAAGTTGCTTCAGCTACCATTGTCTGGACTAACAGTGGGTGCACAGCTCTGACCTTTGCCAGACCTTCAAGGGTCACCAGCCTTCCGGGTTCCTTGTCCACACCTCTCTGCTGGTGAAGACCATAGGCAGCTTCCCACAGGCGACCCCTGTGAAAGGGTCGTTCAACCGCCAAAGGGGTCGCGACCCACAGGTTGAGAACCGCTGCTCTACAGGAACATTCTGACTTCATGCTCCTTTCCTATGCTTGTATTGTCACTCAGCCATTAAGGAAGGACAACTATGCTAGACATGTTGCTTTTCTAGTAGTGCTCTCTCGGGAAGAGTACCCAATTGCTGAGCCTTAACAAGTATAAGAAGTTCACGCAAAGAGAATGAGGGAGAGAGAAATCATAACCGCCCACTCGCACTCACACATACCTGGCATTTCAGGTTTTGAGCGGTTAATAACCAACTCCTTCGTTGGAAGCTGTCGCGCTCACAATGCGGGTTTGATTGTTCTCACACACCCCTCCTGAGCACCCCTCCTTTCCTGAAAGGGCTCCGCACAAGCCCATGTTTCACCTTCGAAAGGCAAAGGGGTGGCGTGGAGTTTAAAAGGAAATACAGAGGGGTTCACAAAGCGGAGCAAGGAGCAAAGGTTCTCAGTCCGGGAGGCCAGTGTGTTTAAGTCAATATTGTTTTCCACCGCTCTGTGTCCATTCACAGAGAGTTTGGGTTGACGGTGTGGCTCGTCTGGATTCCCTTCCTCTGACGGAGGGATTGAGGAGTCCAAGGCACCATTGGGAGATTCACAGGAAAGAGAATGGATGGGGGAGTCTTTTACAGAGAATGGTGAGTCATGCTAAAATGAAGATAGCACGCAGATTCAAGAGAGGCAAGGATCATGAGTCAGCAGAGGGAGTCTGGAGAGGCCACCAAGTTGAGCAAAGCAGCAGATGTGGAGGTCAGAGAGCAGAGCTGGGGGCAGAGAGACAAGAAAACCAAGGCAGGGCGCAGAGGGGGCAAGAGCTATGGGAAAGCTGTCCTGGGCAAATATTCGGGACAAGGGCTTGTGGGGACGGCCTGATACTGAGGGCTAAAAGGGACAGTCCTGTGAGGGTAAGCCCGTGGATCCACAGCCACTCAGGGAGCTCTGGTCTTGAAGAAGTTTTATCAAGGTGACAGCAAACACTGTCACTAATTATATGGAATGCTTACTCTGCTCTATGCTAAACTGTGAACATTAATTTAAAATACAGTGCTTCATACTTGCAACAACAATACTTTTTAAAATGTATTTTTATTGATTTCAGAGAGGAAGGGAGAGGGAGGGAGAGATAGAAACATCAATAATGAAAGAGAATCATTGATCAGCTGCCCCCTGCTCGCCCCCTACTGGGGATCGAGCCCACAACCTAGACATGTGCCCTTGACCAGAAATGAAACCGTGACCTCCTGGTTCATAGGTCAATGCTCAACCACTGAGCCACCACGCCAGGCACAACAACAACATTGAATAGGTATAATTACCCCTGCTTTGCACCCCAGAAAACTGAGGTAAAATCACGTGTCTAAGATCACACGGGAACTGGCAACATCATGGCTTGAGGTCCGGTCTTTGTGTTTTCAGAGCCCTCGTTCTTCTCAAACTTGAGATAATTAAATATGCACAGTCCTCCCAGATATTCTGACTCACTGGTTTTGGGGGCAGGGCCAGGGAATCTGGGTTTTAATATACATCCCCAGTGTAGACAGAGGGATTCAGGTCCCCGTGCCAGACACTCCACAACACTACCCTGTCCGGGTGCAGGGGACTTTGCTATCCAACAGCGAAGTTCAGAGACAGGCATACAGGCAATAGGGAGAAAATAAATTGGAGGGAGCAGGTAGAAGAGGTTTCGCCTGTGATAGACAGTCCTGATAGTCTACTCATTCTCCCAAAACATTGTTTCCTGCCACTTGAAAACAGCGAAAAGTATACAATCTGGTAGCTGAAGATCAAGCTTACTCCTGAGTTTAGGAGTTCGGGTCTGCAGACCCCAATCCCTTGTTCCACCCCGGGTTAGGGATACAGGAGTCTTCCCCTGACCATCCCTGGGACTATATTATTTTTTATTTTTTTTAAATCCTCACCCAAGGATATTTTTCCATTGATTTTTAGAGAGAATGGAAGAGAGGGAAAGACAGAAAGAAACATCCATGTGAGAGAAACACATCAATCGGTTGCCTCCTGCACGTGCCCTGACCAGGGACTGGGTCAGGGAGAAGCCCGCAAGTGAGGTATGTGCCCTTGACCGGAATTGAACCCGGGACCCTTTGGTTCGCAGGCCGATGCTCTATCCACAGAGCCAAACCAGGAGCTAGGGCCCTGGGCCTGTATTCTACAAAGCTCTCAGGGCAGGAACTTTGGGCACTGTCATTTCTCATTTGTGAGAATCCCATTTCATTGGTTCTAACCAGAATAGAAAGAGAGCAAGAACTGGACTTTCCAGCAATTCTAAAGACAATTTTTAAACAAAGGGAGTTGTTCTCCGAATTACCCACCAAACAAAGCACATTGATAAAAATCACCGCTGGGTTTCCCAACATCATTATCATGCATGAACAGGCACCTCTCCCACTTGGGTTAAACCCTTGGATTCTCAGATCAAGCTTCACAGGAGAAATCTGTCTTGCTCACGATGCGTTTTCTCATCTCCCAGAGTCCCCCCTTTTAGGGCTGATAACTTTCTTTTTATCTAGATTTTTTTTTTTTTTTAAAGAGCCTGGGAGACAGGTTCCAGCAAGCGAAAGGAGGCCGTAGGTAGTTCCTTTGCAATTTTCATTTCTCCACATGCCATTTGCATAACTCATCATCTACATCAGCTGGAGACATTCTCGTGAATTTGTTTATTTCTTCTCCCAGGTTCCTAAGTCTTCTCTCCTCTGTCTCGGCGGCCCTGCTACTCCCCTGCGTCTGCAAGCGCCTTTGTGGCCTCCACTGCAGGCCTCCAGCCAAGGCCAAAACGGATTCTTTTCATCTATTCAAGTGTGATCTGGGCCAGACAAGCCTGCTCCCCAGGCAAGAGGCATAGAAAAGTATTCTGTATTCAGCTTTCAGCTCCGCAGACTCTGTGGGGAGGGCCCAGCCCAAGCTTGGCAAGGCCAACGCGGTGACCAGGGCCATTTGGCAGACGCAGGAATGCTGTCTGTTTGGCCCCTTCCCTTCACCTGGACAGAGCACCGAGCAGAAAGCAGCAGGAATGGTGAGTGTGTCCTGTTCCGGTCGCTTCCTCTAAGTGCACGCCCAGCTTTAAAAAGCACCTTCTAACAGTGGTTCTCAACCTTCCTAAGGCCGCGACCCTTACATTCCTCATGTTGTGGTGACCCCCAACCATAAAATTATTTTTGTTGCTACTTCCTAATTGTCATTTTGCTACTGTTATGAATCGTCATGTAAATATCTGATAGGCAGGATGTATTTTCATTGTTACAAATTGAACATAATTAAAGCATAGTGATTAATCACAAAAACAATATGTAATTATATATGTGTTTTCCGATGGTCTTAGGCGACCCCTGTGAAAGGGTCGTTCGATCCCCAAAGGGGTCGCAACCGACAGGTTGAGAACCACTGTCTAAGACAGTGATGGCGAACCTATGACACGCGAACTCATTTTTTGGGTTGATTTTTCTTTGTTAAATGGCATTTAAATATCTAAAATAAACATCAAAAATATAAGTCTTTGTTTTACTATGGTTGCAAAGATCAAAACATTTCTATATGTGACGCGGCACCAGAGTTAAGTTAGGGTTTTTCAAAATGCTGACATGCCGAGCTCAAAAGGTTCGCCATCACTGCTCTAAGAGATCAACCAAAGAACTTGAATGCATGCATATAAGCATAACCAATGGGCACAGACAGTAGGGGGCTGAGGGCATGTGCTGGGTGGGTGGGAGCAGCCAGGGAGAGGTCAAGGCAGGAAAAAGGAGACCCATGTAATACTTTAAACAATCAAGAATTTAAATTAAAAAATAAATAAATAAAAAGCACCTCCTTTCCCCTCTCAACACAGCAGGGGCATGTTTGTTTGCTTGTTTGTTTGTGTGAGATGCCACATAAATTTCAAGAGCAGTACAGCGGTTATATATAGACTTGCTTAATATAATAATCAGCTGGTATGTTGGCATGTAAGTATCAAACAGAGCACCTATTTGTCTTCAATACGTAGAGGATTCAAGGCTTGAGGTATATTAACAGGAGAAGGGAACTGGGTGAAAATGGAGACTGAGCTATTTAAAAATACCTTTGCTTTGAGTCAATTGCCTAAAAATATACGTCCTGGTCCGGTAGCTCAGTTGGTTAGAGTGTAGTCCCTCAATACGCCAAGATTGTGGGTTCAATCTCCGGTCAGGGCACATGCAAGAAGCAACCAATGAATGCATAAATAAGTGGAACAACAAATCTCTCTCTCTCCCTCTCTCTCTCTCTCTCTCTCTCTCTCTCTCTCTCTCTCCCTCCCCCCCCCCACTCCTGCCAGCCAGTGAACTGACTCTCCCCTCTTGCCCAGCCCTGCCCTTTCCAATCTAGTCATCACTCAAGCCCTAGTAATGCTATGCTTCAACTCCCATTTAAGCCAACTCTTTGTCTTTAAACTCTGTTGGCCACAACCCTGAAGGTGGGGTGGGGTGGGTGGCGTGAAGGATTTCTTATAGTGATCATACCATTTGTATTAGTGCTTCACACTGAAATGAAACTGTTGTTTTGGGGTATATTTTGGCTTTTTTGGTGAAGTCTTATAAGTCTATAAAAAATTCCTTATTATTTTCCTGTGTTTTTAGAAGTAAATTCATATACATTGTTGACACACAAAGTTGTAGCCCCTCAGTATTTATATTTTCTTTACTCTCCTAATGCTGCCTTTTGGTGTACCAGAGGAACATGGAACTGAACGAATCAAGAAACCTGAGATTTCATCCACAACAGCACCCTGGGTGAGTTTTCTTCTTTGTAAAAATGAAGATGATCCGACTCAGATTCCTTTCTGCTCTAGTTCTATGACTAGTTTCCCACATGCTCTGCTATAGCTCTTGTTTACTATTGGCAGTGTCACTATTGGGGGTTGGGTGAGGGATACCAGTCACCCCAACCCTAGGGCTCTTGATAATAGAATAAAAACCATAATGTGGCCTGCCCGGTGTGGCTCAGAAGTTGAGCCTTGACCTGTGGACCACGAGGTCACAGTTCGATTCCCGGTCAGAGCACATGCCTGGGTTGCGAGCTCGATCCCCAGTGTGGGGCGTGCAGGAGGCAGCTTATGAATGATTCTCTCTCATCATTGATGTCTTTCTCTCTCTCTCCCTCTCTGAAATTAATAAAAATATATTTTTTAAAAACACACCAAAGGGTGGTCTCAATGAGAGTCAAAGCTCTCTGGTAACAGCCACACGAAGAATGTATCTAATTCTTATTTAGACCAGGGCTGGTTCCTGACTGGCTCAGAACCCTAGTCTAACCCATTTCCTTACTAAATTAGTTAATCTCTTCCCACAGATAATTTCCAAATCTCTATTAAGCAGTCTTTCCTCTCGGAATACCACGTCAACGTTCAGGAAGCTTGACATTCTTGATAACAATATGCAGTTGTAATATGGAGATACAGGTTTCTTTTCCCTCATCATAACAATTCAGAGCTTCCCTCTTGGCCATTTGGTATCTTCTTCAGGAAGAAAGCAAAGGCTGTGTGTCTACATTGCCCAAATCTCCGCCAGGAGTGAAAAGTTCAATCACTCCCATGCAGTGCCTAAGAGTCTAAAACTCGCCTTCAGGGGACCGATTGAAATGTTCCCTTGTTTGTGCAGGTAGATTGAGTTTCCAGTGTTTGTGCAGGTAGATTGAGCTGGAGTCGTTCGCTGTAGAATTGATCAACCAAGCAACCCTCCTGTCATTGTGTGAAGAGAGATCAATGAACAGTCTGAAATCTGCGTGTCTTTGCAAGGTTTGGAAGGAGATACTAAGTGTTCAGTCTACCTACCTTGCAGCGTCTACCCGATTTAGGACACAATAGCCCCGGATTAACTAGGAGCAAGTGTCTCATCTGGAGAGAGGGTAGGATGAGCCATTGAAAACAAAATAACACTTATTTGTAACAAATCCAACTGTTGTTGAACAAATTAAGAGGTTTTATTTTATTTTTTTTTCTCTTACATTGCAAAGCACCAAGAGAAAGATAGTCCAGGGTGGGTATGGTAGCTCCATGATGTTATCAGAGACTCAGACTCCTGTTACCTTTCCATGCAGCCATCCTTAGAGTATGCTTTCTCCATCTTCATGATACCAAAATGGTACCTATTCCACCGTCCCTCCCCCGACCCTCACCCCAGGCATCACAACCCCATTCTAGGCAGGAAAAAGAAGAATGGATAGCGGACAATGGTGAGTGTCAACTGAGTTATTTCTCTTTTAAAAACATTAAAGAAAGCCTGACTCAGTAACTTCGGCTTTCATTTTAATGGCAATGGCTGTCATAAAATACCAACTGCCACGCATATTGGGAAATGGAGTTTGATAGCTTGGTCCATGCCATCCCATATAATGTCAAAGCTCTGATTATAAGAAAGAAGTAGTTCAATTTGGGTTAAACAACTAGTAATTTTTGTTACAATGTGGAGGGTTTTTTGTGTGTGTGTGTGAGAGAGAGAGAGAGAGAGAGAGAGAGAGAGAGAGAGAGAATGGAAAATAGCATTTTGGTGGGTGGATCATGGGAAAGAGATAGAAAGAGATCATTTTCTGCTAGGAGTCCTGGTTGTTCAGGGAATGAGCAGGTGTGTCTGTTGAAAGATCGCAGCTGACAGCACCTGCTGGGAACTGGCTGAGGCTCCGCACAGGGTTCCACAGAAGCCCCTGGGAACCGCCTCTTACCTTTCAACTCCACAGACAATGAGTCAGTAGAGTTCTGCATAACCAGTGAGGGAGGAATTTTGTAAGACTGCCTGCACGCATACCTTGCAGAAGCAATGCTTGTTATATATTTCTTCTATTAGCGAAGTGGCTCTATAACCCTGTAGAAGACTGACTGAGGGTGGTAGATAAGACTACCTGGCAATATTTGATTTTCCCCCAGATGCTGGGAGAGCGTAAGTCAAATGAAGGCTGTGGTCTGGAACTAGTGACCTCTGGGAAGGACGAGGCTGGCCAAACATCGTTACTCATTTCATCTGCCTGATCTCTCTTTTTGGAAACAACATAGAACCTAGAGAGTTAAACTGAATATAAACAAGTCCCCTAAATATGTAATATATATATACACTCAAAATGAGAAGAAACACATGTAAGCTAGAATAGTTAGAAGGGCTTCGTGGAGGAAATAGCTCTTTTTAAAAAATATATTGTTATTGATTTCAGAGAGGAAGGGAGAGGGAGAGAGAGAGAGACATCAATGATGAGAAAGAATCATTGATCGGCTGCCTCCTGCATGACCCCTGCTGGGGAGGGAGCCCGCAACCCAGGCATGTGCCTCTGACTGGAATCAAACCCGGAACCCTTCAGTCCGCAGGCCGATGCTCTAGCCACTGAGCCAAAACAGCTAGGGCAGAAATAGCTCGTAAATTGAACCTCACAAAATTGGGAGGATTTTTTTTTTTAATCCTCACCTAAGGATATTTTTTCCATTGATTTTTAGAGAGCGTGGAAGGGAGTGGGGGAGAGAAAGAAAGAAACATTGATGTGATAGAGGCGGATCGATTGGTTGCCTCCCACACACACCCCGGTAGGGGCTGGGGATCAAACCTGCAACCTAGGTACATGCTCTTGACCTGGAAATGAACCTGTGACCCCTCGGTATGAGCAGACAATACTCTAACCACTGAGCAACACTGGCCAGGGCACAAAATTGGAAGACTTTTGATACTTACAGTCAAGAATAGGGAGCGAACCCTGTTGAAGTGCAGTGAGAACTCTGACACAAGGGAAGGAAGCAGTTCTGGGTGAAGTTCTCCTCCAGCAGGCTCTGGAACCCTCTGAAAGGAATAAGGGAAATAGGAGAGGACAGGAGAATGGCGAGGTAAATCACTGGGGGAGGGGATCCGGAAGGCCATAACTCACCCACCTTGTCCCTATCTTTCTTTTGTTAATACTTCCAAGTAATTGTCCAATCAAACAGAAACTTAAGAAAATCAATTCAAATAAAATTGTGATGAATAATATCAAGCGTATATATGCATTGCTGGTGGGAGTGTAAATGGGTACAACACTTGCAAGGCCATCTGGCAGTACTGCCTGAAGTTAGGTTTACATACGTGCTGTGAGGCATCAATTCCACATATGTAAGGTGATATGTATATAAAATGACACTTGCCTGCGGCATGGCTCAGGAGTTGAGTGTCATCGACCTGTGAACCAAGAGGTCACGGTTCGATTCCCAGTCAGGGCACATGCCTGGGTTGTAGGCTTGATCCCCAGTGGGGGACATGAAGGAGGCAGCTGATCAATGATTCTCATCATCGATGTTTCTATCTCTCTCTTTCTCTTCCTTCCTCTCTGAAATCAATAAAATAAAATTTTGAATGATTCTAGTACCCATAACTAGGGGAGTGGATAAGTAAAATGTGAAAAATGCACACTATGGAATAAAATACTACAGTTTGAAACACTGAACTAGATATACATTTAGTGACGTGATGAATACTAAATACAGTTTGTATTTTAAAAGTAAGGAAGAGAATGAGATGGAAGCACAATGCCATTTATAAGAATTAAAAGGCCGAAACCGGTTTGGCTCAGTGGATAGAGCATCGGCCTGCAGACTGAAAGGTCCCAGGTTCGATTCCGGTCAAGGGCATGTACCTGGGTTGCGGGCACATCCCCAGTGGGAGATGTGCAGGAGGCGGCTGATCGATGTTTCTCTCTCATCGATGTTTCTAACTCTTTATCTCTCTCCTTTCCTCTCTGTAAAAAATCAATAAAATATATTTTAAAAAAAAGAATTAAAAGCACATACTAGTACACGCACATAAAGAAAACACATACACACAGACCACTATGTCATTTAGAGCTTGTAGATACATGGGAAGAGATCAATCCATCCATCAAGGACAGAGCCTTCGGATACTAATGATAAAAGCATGTGCTATGGACTCATCTCTCTGTGCCTACGGTTTTGCTCCCACCTCTTCTCTCCACAAAATAAACCTTTAAACCTCCCAATATTTTTAAATGTATGAGTCGCACATGAATATATATTTCTCCCGTGTCTGAAATTGCAATAAGAAGAAGAATCTCAGTGGGTCGTGAGGAAATTTAAGGAGATCCATTAGATGCCCAAACGGAGCCACCCTCAGAGAGTAGGCGTGAACTGGGCTCACGAACTGCCCAGGGGACTCACAATGACCTTGATACCAATCTCACAGCGCCGGTGTCCAATTCCTGCCTCAGCGAAACGGTAAGTCATCGCATCAGGAACTTTCAGCGTCAAGCAAACCGTCAAAACCACGACCAGTATGGGAAGTCCTCAAATGGAAGGATATAAAGGCCTGTTGCCTGTTGACTTCAACCCCACAGAGAGCATAACGGAGCTATTGATTTGGGCTTACAGAGACTCATCAACACCAATATTGTCCCCTGTGGTCAGCTGTAGCTCAACTCAGTGCTCCTCTCTGATCATTACTCACTGGAGAAGGCCATCCTGCCGGTTCAGGGATTACCAGGCGGCGTGAGCGGGGCGGCGAAGGCTAACGTAGCCAACTGACACTGCGGGACGGAGGAGACTGGCCAGAGTATAATGACCTCACCTGGCGTGGGATCAGATGATGGGGGTTTTGCTGGCCTTTGGTCAAAGGTCTGGAACTGTGCACTGAGGTCTTTGGGGAACAATGTATAATCTGAAAAAGTGATTGGGAGCATACCATTGAGGGCAATGTAGGTATTGTTTGTAGCCAATAGAACACTGCCGTGTTCTATTACAAATACATAAGCGGTTCTGAACACAGTCCAAGGCCTCTTGAAATTAAAGTGAAATGTGACCCAAAATTCTTTCCTGTATAACCACTATTCAGGCCTGGCTCAGTGTGGCTTAATTGATTGAGTATCGTCCTATGCACCGAAGGGTCACAGGTTCGATTCCTAGTAGAGGCACAAGCCTGGATTATGGGCTAGGTAACCCAGTAGGGGGCGTGCAGGAGGCAGCTGATTGATGTTTCTCTCTCACATTGATGTTTCTCTCTTTCTCTCCCTCTCCCTTCTGCTCTAATATCAATAAAACATTTTTTTTTTAAAAAAACTACTGTCCATGCAAGAGGAAAGTACTTTATTTTTCCACCCAATGAAGGAATTTTTAGATATCCTATCTATCCTGCTACAGTACATTATTCATAAAGTCTGTGAATCCTCTACTCCTTAGCCTCAAAAAAGTGGGACATCTTAAATGACTTGATAAACTAAAAGAATTCTCACCTATCTCCTGTAGATGGAGTCAAGCTTGAGTCCAAGACTCCATCAGATGATCCCTCAAGATCTCTTCCGGACTGGAGTTAAAAGATTCTTTAGTATGTGAATGGGAAACAAATTTAGAACTTGAAGGGATCTTAGAGGTCTTCCAGTCCAATTTCTTCCCTTTATCTTTGTAGAAATTATGTCTCAGAGAGGATAACTTGCCCCGTGTTGACCAGCCAGGTCATTTCTATTCAATACTCATTTATCAAATACCTACTACATTTCAGGTATCATATTAAACAGTAGTACTATAGATAGAGCGAATAATAATAAAGCATGGCCTGTTAGTTCAGCATGCATGCTAGAGCCAGATTCCCTGGATCCCATTTAGGCTTCACTGCTTATAAGCTGTGTGACCTTGGTCAAGTCAACCTTTCTATGCTTCCCTTCATTTTCCAACCAATAAGATGATAAAAGACTATATATAACCCACGGGATCATTACAAGACTCAAAAGAAGCAATATACTGCCCAGCAGGCATGGCTCGGTGGTTGAGTGTCAACCTATGAACCAGGAGGTCACGATTCAATTCCTGGTCAGGGCACATGCCTGGATTGCGGGCTCGATCCCCAGTGTGGGGCATGCAGGAGGCAGCCGATCAATGATTCTCTCTCATCATTGATGTTTCTCTCCCTCTTCCTTTCTCTCAGAAATTAATAAAAATATTTTTTAAAAAAGAAGCAATATACTTACAGCACATAGAACAGAACAGTGCCCAGCTCATAGTAAGAGCTCTGTTAAGTGTTTGTTAATGAAAATACAAGGTTTCTGCTCTCTGTCCTTCGTTTAGACAGCCACCCCAGCACATGGGGGACATGCAACACTAGCCTATCTAATTAGTATTATGCATCATTTTCAGGCACAGATTAGTCTAGCTCACCAGTGAGTCTTCCCACCTCATACCTAATACAGTGCCTGGCACGTGTTAGACTCAGTATTTGTTGAATGGGCGAATAACTGAACCACAAAACTCAAGAGTCAAGGAACAGGCAACCTGATAAGCAAATATTTGCACAGGACCTTAAAGAATGAAAAGAAGAGCAGCATTTCCTCAGATAGAGAAGGGACGAGGGATGTGAGGCAGCGTAAGCAGCAAGAGCAGAAGCACGGGAGTGTGAGGGTGGCTGGTTTTCTTCCTCTGTGTGCGTAGCTTACTCTTCTCGCTTCCTTCATTTGAGGGGTTGGGGACCTAGACCACAGTGTGCCATGGACTCTGCAGCTCCCAGCTCCTGCTGTATTGTGCAGCCCCATTCTGGTGAAACCAGGGATGATGAAGATGCTCAATAAGCCACCAGTCATTCTTTCCTTTAGCACATGTTCATTCAGAGGGAATTGGCTGATTTCAGAAAGCCAGCAGGGGTTAAAACACTAAATGTGTATTTACTTAGCCCACTTCTTCATTGTGATTACATTTTATTGTTGTCTATTATATTAGATTCTCTTCCATGAGGGACTGAAAGCGTCTTATAGTTACATGCAACTAAACTACATATAATTGGATTATTTTCCTTTGAAATTTTTTGACATTGTTAACCACCTGGTGGTTCTTATGACAGAGATGTCTGGCTGTCCCCCAATATCCATCCTCCCTTCTATAGCAAGAAGCATACTACGCAATTTTTACCTGGGCACATGCACATTGAGGATAATGACCACATTTCACAGCCTCTCTTGTGTCTGTGGTGGCCAAATGACTAAGTAGACATGTTTGGCTTCCCAAAAAATACATTTTCAAAGAGTGACAGCCCTGACTAGTGTTGGTTCAGTGGTTAGAGTACCAGTCCGCTCACCAAAGGGTCGCTGGTTCGATTCCCGGTCAAGGGCACGAACCTGGGTTGCAGGTTCAATTCCTGGCCCCTAGTCAGGCACATATGGGAGGAACCAATGGTACTTCTCTCTCTCTCTCTCCCTCTCTCTCTCTCTCTCTCTCTCTCTCTCTCCTTTTCTCTCCCTCCCCCACACACCTCCCTCTCTCCACTCTCTCTAAAAATCAATGGGAAAATATCCTAAGGTGAAGATTAACAAAAACATAAATAAAAGAGTGAGATTTTCTTCTCCCTCCTTCATATCCTCTCCTCTAGATGGAATGTGGGTGTGATGGCTAGAGTTAAAGCAACCATTTGACCTTCTGAGGTGACCTTGGGAAGAGAAAAAAAAATGCTCAGGAGAACAGGTAGAAGTCTGGGTCTTTGATACTCTGTGGCGTGTCATATGGGAGTGAAATAAACGTCTGCCTGTTTAAGCTACTGTTAGTTTAAGTTGGTTGTTTTTGTTTCTTGCAGCCACATCTGATCCTAACTTAAACAGCTTCCTCTTCCTAGCCACCCTGACATCTCCTTCGCCCCTTCCCAGTCAGTTGTACAACTCAGAGAATAAAAAATTGCCCTAGCTGGTTTGGCTCAGTGGATAGAGCATCGGCCTGCGTACTGAAGGGTCCCGGGTTCAATTCTGGTCAAGGGCACATGCCCGGGTTGCAGGAGGCAGCCGATCAATGATTCTCTCTCATCATTGATGTTTCAATCTCTCTCTCCCTCTCCCTCCCTTCCTCTCTGAAATCAATAAAAACATGTTTTTCAAAAGAGCTGAAATACACAAACCTACTCATGACTCACTGACGCAGTCTGACACATCCATAGTTAAGTGGCACATACTTGGGACGAGGGGTGGCAAAGATGAAAGCTGGGAGAAGGGAACGGACTGGAGGGTTGGGAGGGCTGAAGGCAGGTGGAGGTGAGGTGAGGTTTCCCAGGTGAGGGAAGGGTGGAGCCGATTGTCCGGAGGGCAAGGCAGTGGTGTGGTGGAGAGGCGGTGCGGACAGGAACAGCCTGCTGTCTGAAATAACAGAGCGTGAGTCAGCCAGTGGCATCCTTTTAATATGTGGTGAAGGGTGGGTGCTCCCAGCCTCCTGGATGCAGGTAACCAAGGGACACACTGCAGCCAGAGCTCATCTGTACCAGCGGCAGCCTCCAGCCGACTGGCAGACTGGAGGGCTCTGTCTGGGGAGGGAAGGACCACACTCTGTGTTATTTTTAGTGCTGCATCCCCGAGCAGAGCAGACCAAAGGCCTGTGCGTGCCTGTGAATTCCTCCGATGGAACTGTGTGCGTGCAGTGCCCGTTCTCCAACACCCTTGCCATCAGACTCCTTTCTGCAGCCTGGCCTGCAGTGACGGCAGGTCCTACCCACGGTCCTCCGGATGCTCTGCTGGTCGGCTTCCTCAGGCCTTGTCGAAGAGATGCTCTCAGCAAAGGAGTGGATGTTGAGGAATCAGCAGCTTTGGACATCAGAGGCAAAGAAAGTTTCTGCATTTCCCAATGTTTCATGCGCGCCAAACCTACGCCCAGCCTGGTTGGAAATATCAGCACAATGGAATCCACAAGGACCTTCAGCAAAGCCACACGGACAATTTCCCCCAAGCTGCCGGGGAAACTCGACACCCTCCCAACACCTAAGAGCCCTCCCACCAATAGAACATCTTTGCCCAGCATTACATCATCGGCAAGAGATCCCATTGGCTGAGTCTACCCTCAATTAAAAGCCCCATTTCTGGCAGAGAAAACTTTTTTGCAAAAGCCTTTTTGGACAGCAAACACCAAATTTAGTTTTTTTAATTTCCTTTTGGTGCAAAACTTTAGTGCAATGCTCAGAACGGAGGTCCTTGAGGAGCTGGCTTCGGTCGGCTAGAGCTTCCGGCCAAACCTCTGAGGTTGCTTTTCCCTGAGCCCCTGAGGGCCAGGCCCCATGTGGGCAGCGCCCTGCCTCGGTAGGTGGGAAGCTGCGAAGAGGTTTCATGAGGAAACTTGCTACTTAGCTCCCAGACGGGACATGCCCATCGCGCTTTTGAGCAACAGCCAAGGGATGTCATCGCGGAGGCTCCTGTGCAATCACATGGGAGCAGGGGAAAGCCTTCGAATGGGGGATTTTAGTTAAGTGCTTGCATGCCCTGCATTGGGCTTGGTAGGTGGGCCCTTGCCCTCAAGGAAAACACAAACACTCCCTCCGCTGCCTTTCGCATGAGGTGCTGCCATCACAGAAGCTCTGTAAAGAAGCTGAAGCAGTAGGCCCTCGGAGCAAGCCACACACACTTCCTAATGCGTAAAAAGACCAATTGGTCTTAGGCCGGGAACTAAGTAAAAGGAAGTATAACTCACTGCACGCGCCCCCCCCCCCCCCCCCCACACACACACACACTCACCCCTGTTCTTTTCTTTGGCCTTATTGGGTTCCTTTTTATCTGTAACTGTCTCTGAGATGAAAGCTACAAAGGTAGATACGTTATAGTCATTGCACTGCTCCTACCACTGCTTTATTACTCTGTATCCGTCCCCATATCTCCTTCCTTCTCTCTCTCTTTCTTCTTCTTTTCTCCCTCCCCCCTTTTTCTCTCCCTCTCAGTTGCTCTTTCTTTCTCTTTGTCTTTTTAAAAAATATATATTTTTATTGATTTCAGAGAGGAAGGGAGAGAGAGTTAGAAACATCAATGATGAGAGAGAATCATTGATTGGCTGCCTCCTGCACACCCCACACTGGGGGATCGAGCCTGCAACCCAGGCATGTGCCCTGACAGGGAATCGAACCGTGACCTCCTGGTTCATAGATCGATGTTCAACCACTGAGCCAGGCCGGCTGGGCTCTCTCTGTCTTTCTTACAATACAAATAGATCTCCTTGGTCTTCCCTTAGAGAATGCCGCTCTTTCTTCCAGATCGATTCCCACCTGACTCTGGTCCAGGGCAGTGGTCGGCAAACTCATTAGTCAACAGAGCCAAATATCAACAGTACAACGACTGAAATTTCTTTTGAGAGCCAAATTTTTTAAACTTAAACTATATAGGTAGGTACATTGTTATTAACTTAATTAGGGTACTCTTAAGGCTTAGGAAGAGCCACATGCAAAGGGCCAAAGAGCCGCAGTAGAGCCGCAGTTTGCTGACCACGGGTAGGGAGATCTGAGTTCCCATTCCTGAATTAAAACATCCTGGGGCAGGGAGGGGTGGAGCCAGTTTCCCAGGAGACAGCCAGTGCCATTTGCATCTGGATGGCACCTTTCCCACAGGTCTGAGTCCAGGTAACCACAGTGCACTTGCCAATGGGCCCTTAATCCAGGCGATGGTTTCCCAACATGCAGTGTCTAAAGCAGTGGTTCTCAACCTTGGCTGCACATTAGAATCACCTGGGAATCTTTTTAAAATCCTGATTTCTGGGCCTCACCCCATAACAAATAGAATTTCCAGAGGATGAGGCCCAGAAATCAGGATTTTAAAAAGATTCCCAGGTGATTCTAATGTGCAGCCAAGGTTGAGAACCACTGGTCTAAAGGGAAAGGGAGGAGGCCATCCCTCGTCCCCCAGGAAGTGGGAGCTGGATTACATCGCTGCGGGGACATTTAGGGTAAAGTGTGGATTTTCATGCGCTGGAATCTTTCTGTCTTCACAGTTTGGCTTTCAGAGGAGTGAAGATAATAATAGAAGGATGCGAGTTTCCCGTGATGGGGAAGAATCGCACTTGGGAGGTGGGTAAAAAAATGGAAGGGATCACAGGGTCAGATCGCGCAGGTGGCTGCCGTCAGCACAGGAATTCCAGAGGATGAAGAAGCAGTGGGCGTAGGGGTGAGGTCAGCCCCAAACATCGAGGGAGGGGCTGCTCGGTCTCTGGTCACGCCTTGTTCTTTTACACGGAACAATCGGAGAGGCAGCCAGACTTTGGTGAGAATGAACCGTCACCTGGCCTTCCCCCCAGGCTCACCTTGGACCAGGCTCTACCTCTAACTCACTTCCCATCTCCTGACGCTCCTGCTCCCACAGGCTCCTGCCGGCTGTCTTCATATCCTGCCGTGACCCTCCGATTGCGTGCTCTGATGTCTTCCTCCAGGACTGATCTCTGCTTGCTCTCTTAGTCCAGCCGCTGGCCCTTTAAATGTGGCCGACTCAGCAGGCCCAGACTGGCACAGAATAGGCTGTGGCAGACAATAGTGTTTATTCTAGGCAATTGTCCCAGACCGGTTACTCCCTGCTTGCTCCCCACCTGCTGCTGCTGCTGTCTTTCCCAGCATCTGAATTCCTCCTCCCTAGGCCCTGGCTCAGGCTCCCTCTCCCAGCCCATCCAGGGCTACCCAGGCCCCTCGGCTCGGGGAAGGGACTGCAAACATCAGGCCAGAGGTGGCTTTCTGCTTCCACTCTGACGGTTCCAGGTACCAGCAGGCCTGGGTCAGGCAGGGCAGGCTCCGGGCGCCGCCCCAGCGCTAACCTGGCCAGCCAGGTCCTCAGAGGGGACAAAGGGCCAGGCTTCAAAGCAGCTTGGGCCACACACCGACCGACCGCGCTTCTACTCACTGCCTGGAGGGAAGGGCGTGGGAGAGGGTGCCACCGCCCAGCTCGGGTCCTCGCCATCCTCCCGTCCTGCCTGCCCCCTCATGCAGGGTGTCCTGCCCTGGAGAAGCACCTGCCAGGGTGGGTCCCAGCACCAGCTCGGGAGTCTCAATGCAGTTTGCTCACCGAGTGTTAGCTGTGGCCTCCCTCTGCCTCCGTTGGGCTTCCCAGGGACCAGGCCTCTGAGCCCCACTCTCAGGGCCCTTGGCTCCCCTCCCTTCTTACTCTGCTCAGCCACCCTTCTCCTCCTGCACCGAGATCCCCTGCTTTCCCAGAGATGATTTTTTAAAAATCCTCACCCCAGGATATTTTTTCCATTGCTCTTTTTAGAGAGAGTGAAAGGGAGGAAGGAGTGGGAGAGAGAGGGAGAAACATCGATGTGAGAGACACATCAACTGGTTGCCTCCCACACGCATCCCGACGGTGCCGGGGATTGAACCTGCAACCGAGTTACATGCCCTTGACCAAGAATCAAACCCATGACCCTTCAGTCCTCGAGCTGGCACTCTAACCACTGAGCCAAACCAGCCATGGCCAGGGATGGTTCTTTTGAATCACATGGATTTGGAGATGAAGGAAGAGGAAGGGCAGAGAATGGCTAGAGGCGGGGGATAAAGAAGCAGGGGCCACAATGGTGGCGGTGACAGACACGAATGTCAGGGCCATTGAGCCTCCAGGACTGAGGACACTTTGGGGGGGGTGGGTGGGGAGCGGGTCTCACTTCTGGTTTTTCTGTAAGTTTCTCTATGTGTCTGGTTATTTCCATCCCACCCACAGCAACATGCTAGTGTCAGTCCTCTCAGGTGGTGGTGATGGGGAAGGGAAGGTAGGAGAGGACGTATGACATTCTTCCTACGTTTTATGACACTTGCATCTGTTTTCTGTGGTGTTTTATGACACTTGTATGTGTTTTCTAAGCTTCCTGAGGGCGGAGAGCACGCCTTGCAGACTTAGGAGGTGGGGCAGCGCCATGACATCAGACCACGACGACGCGTCTGCGTGACTGCAAGCAAGTCGCTGGAGCTCCGTGAGCCTCGGTTTCCTTGTCTGTCAAGTAGAAACAGTAGCTCTGTTTTCCAGGGTTCTGAGGACTACGTTCAAGACACATCAGAGCCCTGGCACATTGTAGCTATTTCAGAAAATGGAACTCTATATTCTGGCTTCAGTTTCCTCCATGGTCAAATGGGAATAATAGAATACCCATCGTATTGAGTTGTCTTAAAAATTAGCCACGTGAATAGTTGTAAAGTCTTCAGACAGGGACCCAGCATCCGGTGAGCTCTGTCCGACGGCTGTCAAATAAAGTTAATCTTCCTGTCCCTTTTCACCACCCCCAGGTGCTGCCTCGCCCAGGGAGGTGCTTTCGTAAGGATTGCTGACATCGGTCTCAGGCACACACAAGGAAAGAGGCAAGGCAGACACATGCACAGGTGGCTGTGGATTGAGGGGGCCGCATGCTTCTGGTTCTTCTTCTCCGTGTTTATCCCCCTTTTACCGATGCCTCAGTCTGGACCACCTCTGGCAGCGTTCCCCTCCATTCCCTCTGCCCAAGGCTTTCCTGAAGGTCACCAGGGCAGAGAGCCCCGGGTGCCTAGCAACGCACAAAACTGGGAAGACAAGGACCTCACCCTGGGGCGACCTTCCCTCCCCCGATCTATAGTTATCACTGGTCATGCGGGTTAGACCCCCTGACCTTTCGTATCGCTGGTCACGCGGTTGGGCCTGTCCCCTGACTTTTCCTTCCCTGGCATGTTGCTAGTCATGAGGGTTAGACCCCCTCCGAGGGGAACGAACAAAAGGGCTGAAGAACAGCCCCTAAGCATGAAGCCCCCAGGACAAGCGGTTCTTACCCACATCAAATACATCTACTAGTAGGTTCCGCTGTCTTTCGGTTCCAAGCCCAGGAAAGCAGCAAAGCCAGACAAGCAATGCCATGACTGACATAAGGACCAGATGCATTGACTAATGACCCCCGGCCTTGGCACCGACCAATCAGGAGAGACCTGGGCCCTAAAAGGACACAGGAAAGCTGTTGCATGTTCTATTGGGATCCTCCTCTGAGACCTCCAGACAAATACCTTCAAGATGGAAGACCTGGAGCTCTCCCTCCCAGGAGCATGGATACGCTTTCCCCTCCCCCTTGTCTTCCCCTCATCACTGCCCCCCCCCCCCCCTCCACCCACACACACACACTTCTCCACCCCTCACCTTTACCCTCCTCTCTCCTGAGCTCCAGGGGCCCTTCTTTTGCCTCCGGAATTTGTTTCCTGAGCCCAGTCCTTCTGCAGCTCACCTCTCCTACCGCTGTGGCTTTCTAAATAAACTTTCTGTTATAGTTTGAGTCTTGGCTCTGAATCTGGCTCTGAAGCCAGAACTCAAGTGCCGAGGTCGCTGAACCCAGGCCCGGTCTCGCTCCACAGGCCTAACACCTGGTGCTGTTTTCGTTTTGCCGCCAAGCGAAGGAATAGCAGCTGATCCCAGAACTCCCTGCGTTTACTGTTAAAGCTCATGAGCAGACCCCACAGCCCCGCCCGCTCCTTTCCTTTCTCTCTCCTGGGGCCCAGCCTCCATCTGAATCTCCTTTTGAGACCTCTCATTGAAAGACCCAGCCCTAGCCGGTTTGGCTCAGTGGATAGGGCGTTGGCCTGCAGACTCAAGGGTCCCGGGTTCGATCCTGGTCAAGGGCACATTCCCAGGTTGTGGCCTCGGTCCAGTGGGGGACATGCAGGAGGCAGCCAATCAATGATTCCCTCTCATCATTGATGTTTCTGTCTCTCTCTCTTCCTCTCCCTTCCTCTCTGAAGTCAATGAAAATATATTAAAAATTTTAAAAAAGGCCCAGAGGTTCCACTGAATACAGTGTCTGATCCTAATTTATTAAATTTTCGTGAGGAATTTAAATGCATATTCTGGGGTATAAAGGAAACAATTCCCCCAGCAAACATCGTGAGAACAGCTCAGTTAGTCACTCTATTGACTTTCTTCCCTATTCAGCCAGGGCCCTATCCATTTGCATGATAACATTTACTGTGTATTTACTAGGTATCAGCTACTCCCTAGGCCAGTGGTTCTCAACCTTCTGGCCCTTTAAATACAGTTCCTCATGTTGTGACCCAACCATAAAATTATTTTCGTTGCTACTTCATAAGTGTAATGTTGCTACTGTTATGAATCATAATGTAAATATCTGATATGCAGGATGGTCTTAGGTGACCCCTGTGAAAGGGTCGTTCGACCGCCAAAGGGGTCACGACCCGCAGGTTGAGAACCGCTGCCCTAGGCCCTTCTATGCTGCCTCGTTCCCACGTGGTCTGCAAATCAGTGCTATGGAGTCGCTAGTGCGATGCCCATTCGCAGGGAAGACATGGAAGGCTAGAGAAGTTAACTCCTCCCAGGCCTAACCAGTCAGTGACAGTCCATAGTCCTTGAACCTGCCTCCCAAGGTCAAGTTCACTCTACTATATTCACAGGCACCAGCAAGTTCCCATAAAAGTCTTTGACTGTTCTCTGGGCCTTCTCAAACCTGCTCCCCAAGATACAGAGGAGTCTTTGCCGACGTTTTTGGTGGGCAAAGAAAATGCGTGCATAACTTTCTTCCGAACAAAGGGTCTTTGGCTCTACTGTGCTTTTCACATCGGAAAGCGTCCTTCCTGCCACAGGCCCTCAGCACAGCCAGCCCCTGCCTCCTCTCAGCTCCGCAGCCTGTCACTGATTCTAAGAGTTTTAACAAAAGAACTGGAACAGGAAGGGTTTTTAAACAGGCTGTCCCTTTCTTTAAATAATTAAAGAAGATGTTATCGGGGAGATCAGGTTTTTATGAGCTCTTCTCAAGTTCTCTGTCATTCGCTTTCATCCAAGGCAGGATTGAAGGTTGGGGTGGATGGTGGACACAGCAACGTGCCCTAATTTTGGACGGTGTGTTGGGGAGCACATTGGAGAATCCGGCCATTCACCTCCCGCCTTGATTCCTTGCCAGCAGAACAGAGGGTGGGTTTGAATGGCGGGTTACGGTTCTTTGGAGACAAATTTAGAGAAAATGAATGAACCGAGGGATGAATGAAATAATTGTTGAACCCTGACAATAGCGGGTGTATCGTGGGCAGCGAGGCTTTGAGAAGGCTAGCTCCAGGCCTTGGAGAGAGCAAAGCAGCCAAATCCATGGAAAACAAGCGTCAGGGAAACAATTTCTAAACCGGGGACTTGGGAACCCAACTCCCATTCAAACGTGTCTTCGAAATCTCGGCCTCGGCAGCACATGCCCTGCATTTTCACTCTCTCGGTGCACAGAGCAGGCCTGGGGGCCCACCCCCCCACACACAGCGGGGTGTCTGGCAGCGGCCTGCAGGACAATACGGAGGAAATTGGTTTTCCAGGAAGCAATTTCTCTATCAGCAGAGTGGTTCTGCATTTGCATAGAGGAGAGGTTAGGCTGACAGTTGGAAGGGTTCCATCTGCCTCTTGGGAGTCCTCCCTTGGAAAGCCCCAGTGTGCAAAGGACACGAGGAAATGCTGTTTTTAGTGTGGGAAGGAGTGTAGACCCAGGAGGTTAGGGGCCTTCAGGCTGAAGGAACTGCAAGTGGACTTGCCCTGAGCCCTTGACCTGATTCTTGACCCTCCTTTTCTCTTACTAAACGTAAAATGAGGTCAAACAGTCCATGGAGCAGGGGTTAGGGGCAAAGGAAGATTTCATAATAAGTATGTATAATGCCCAGCTCATTGCAGGGCTGATGTAGGTGCCTGTGAAATGCTTGTCAGTGTGACTTGTTTCCTTGATTTACACTAGAATTTAGAAGGCCAGAGGGGTTATTAGCTTATACCTTGTCATTTTAATGGCCTGTTTCTGGGAGGAAAAAAAACATAAAAAGAAAGAAAAAGAAAGCATCATCCAGGCCTGCTGGCATGGCTCAGGGGTTGAGCGTCAACCTATGAACCAGGAGGTTTGATTCCCGGTCAGGGCACATGTCCGGGTTTCGGGCTCGATCCCCACTATGGGGCGTGCAGGAGGCAGCCGAGCGATGATTCTCTCTCATCACTGATGTTTCTATCTCTCTCTCCCTCTCCCTTCCTCTCTGAAAGCAACTTAAAATATGTATGTAAAGAAAACATCATCTACTTTCCCCAGAATGATGCCCTCTGGAAGGAAAACTACCTGTAAGTCTCCAGATGCCCTGTGGCCTGGCTGCCCGGGTCTGCACGAGTTCAAGCCCCCGACCTTTATCTGGCTTCTAGTGTAGGGCCCAGCCGCACCCGCTCTGGACGATGCAGGCCCCGCAGGGTTAGGTCGGTCCACTGGAGAAGCAGCAGGCTGGAACAATGGCCCCTTCTTGTCGGGTGCCACCCACACCCTGTTGACTCGACCTTCAGAGCTGAGAAAACAGAAAATATTTCTGCCTACGACCTCCGGCGAGTCCGGGCGTCAGTGGCTTCCACCGTGAAACGAGGGAGACTGGGCTGGGTGGTCTGTCAGAACCACAGCCATGAATCCCCTTTTCGGGGGCAGCCCCAGCCCCCACAATCTGCCCGCTGCCCCTGGAAGTGCACTTGGGTTTGTCAGGCTAAGCATCCCAGTTTTGGGTTCTGAAGATGTGGACCCTGTGTTTACAAGATCACGTCGGCACTGACATTCTAAGCCTCCGGGATCCTAAGTAGGTAACAGCCTCAAGTGGCTGTTCTCCTGACTAGTGCTATGAGCTTGGGCGAGTCGGTTTAACCTCTCCGGAATTCAGGTCCTTATCTGTAAAGTTAGGAATAATAAAATCTTGCTTCAGAGCCGGAAGCTGGATTAGAGAGAGAGCTCTTTTGCTAAAGATTTATGATTCAATGACTTGGGGCCCATCGGCTGAAGCGAAGGCGGAGCTGGACCCCTGGAGGTTTAAAAGAGGTCTACAGACTGTCTTCCCCGCCTCTCCTATCCCCCCTCCCCCTCCGGTGGCTTAACAGAGGCATCAATGATGCTCTTGAGGACAATGTCCCTTTGCAGCTGGAAAGGAACCAGGCGCACCGGCCCAGCTGCTGACTGTGGGGAAGGCATTCCTGTGGTGAGATGTCAGTGGCCTCAGAGGCGAAGCTTCCTGTGCAGTCCTTCTTGGGATGGAGGAAAGCCTCTTAGGAATTCACTCTAAGTCCTAGGAATGTCCAAGTATTACCTCTCCTTCCTCCCAGTATTTCCATTATCAAAGAAAATGAGATGGGGGGGTGGGGGCTGGAGGGAGGCTCAGATCCAGGGATTCAGGGACTCTACACCTGGATCCAGTAATGACCTGTGTGATGCTGGGCAAGTCACATAATCCCTCTGGGCCCAGGTTCCTCCTATGAAAAGGAGAATGTTTGATTACATGGGCTCCTAGAAGCAGTGGTTCTCAACCTTCCCAAAGCCGAGACCCTTTAATACAGTTCCTCAGGTTGTGGTGACCCCCAACCATGAAATTATTTTTGTTGCTACTTCATAACTGCAATTTTGCTACCGTTATGAATCGTAATGTAAATATCTCATATGCAGGATGTATTTTCATTGTTTGAGACCCACAGGTTGAGAACCGCTGCAGAGGGCTGTAGGGAGTGGCTATAGGGTCAAGCCTCGGACTGACCTGTGGCAGAGCCACATGCAAGTCCCAGCTTGGAGGGCAGAGCCCTCGGAGCACAATTAAGCTTGACCTTATAGTCCTCCCTTGTTCCTAGGTAGCTAATGGGCTGTGGGAGGTGCAGCAAGTGCTGCCAAAACAAGGCTTGAGGAACGAAATAGATTTGAAACTCGCAAGAACATTGTAAACATGTTGACCACTCCCCTTGTTTTGCTTTGTGTGCTGACTATAAAATAAAGCTTCAGCTTACAGGCTGCATCACTGTTTCCTCACCCAGGCACAGTGATCCACCTGGTCTCAACTATATGCTCTTGTCTGTCTTCCTTAATCCTTCACCGCCCCTCCTCAGGTTCACCCCTGGCCGTGCTGGACTCAGTTCAGAGGGTCTATGGCAGTGGTTCTCAACCTTCTGGCCCTTTAAATACAGTTCCTCATGTTGTGACCCAACCATAAAATTATTTTCGTTGCTACTTCATAAGTGTCATGTTGCTACTGTTATGACTCGTCATGTAAATATCTGATCTGCAGGATGGTCTTAGACGACCCCTGTGAAAGGGTCGTTCGACCGCCAAAGGGGTTCGCGACCCACGGGTTGAGAACCAATGCTCTAGAGGGTGCACAAATCTAAACCTATCACGCATCTTCCTAAATCCCCTAATGGTTCCCTGTTGCCCTGAGGACACAGTCCAAACTCCCTCACACAGTTCACCTGAGCCTGGGAGGTCTGGCCCGTCTCCTCCTGCAATTGCATTGGAATGAGGCAGGGAGGGCGGACGTTCCAGGCTGGCCACGCTTGGTGAGAAAGTAGAAATGAGGCCGGTGGGTTGCAGAGGCCGGCAGAGAGGTAGCTCTGAGCAGGTCTTGGTCTGCAGCCGGACTGCAGAAGTTCAGACTGTCAGCAAAGGTTCGCTGCCACCCACTAATGTCAACAAAAGGCCCGCATCGGAGGGCAGAGAGAGGAAACACTTTATTCAGGTAAACAGTTTGCAAAATGGGGGAACAGCCTCTAAACTAAAAGTGCGTTCTGTGGAGACAAAGTGCTAAATAGGATAAGGGTGTCAAGGTCTGGACAGTTCTTACTAAATTATATTCTTTTGATATTGCTGTTGTTAATCCTCTCTTGGGGGTATTTTTTCCATTGATTTTTAGAGAGAGTGGAAGGGAGGGAGGGAGGGAGGAGGAGGAGGGGGGAGAGAGAGAGAGAGAGAGAGAGAGAGAGACACTGATGTGAGAGAGACACATCGATTGGTTGCCTCCTCAACCCAGGTGCATGCCCTTGACTGAGAATCGAACCTGTGACCCTTTGGTGCAAGAGCCAACATTGTAACCACTAAGAAACACCTGCTAGGGCCTAAATGCTATTCTCCTGAAAACGTAGCACAGTATTTTGTAGACACAGCTGTAAGCAGGACGAGCTAGACGGGGACCCAACCGATAAGTGTAACCAACTGGGAATGGTTTTTCCATTTGGCAACATGTAAGTAACCAAACATTATATATAAGCAATGGCTAAGCCTCCCTTCAGGGAGACAGAGCTTTGGATGTGAATCCCCTGTCTTCTTTACTTTGCCAGTAAATAAATACCTAACGAGAACCACGACTCGCTCATTCCTGAATAGAACACCTCAAGCAGCAACCTCTTGAGCTGGGTAACAAAAGGGGCGGCCTGCTTTTACAGAGGAAGTTCCCACTCCAGTCCCTGATTGGCCCACTTCTATGCAAATGAGGAATGCAAATTTGCACAGTCTGATTGGTCCAGATAGCACTCTCCTGACTGGCCAGAATCACACATCCTGATGGTCCTTATGGAGCTGCTCTCATTGGTCAGCAAAAATGCAAATGAAAATATAGCTGTACACTTCCAATTGGATGGGGCGGGGTTAAGCCCATTGGTTGAAAGACGATTCCAGGAAGTCCTTTATAAGGAGAGGCTTCTGATAGCAGACACACAGCACAGGAGGCTGGCAGTCCAGCCTGTGGCTTTCCCCTGAAATGCTGAGTGTGTGAGAGGTTCCCATCAGCAGTGACTGGTCTGCTCTGATGATGAACTTGAGCCCAGTTAACCACAAGGACTCATTCTTGGCAGGTATATTACGTCTCGGGGTCCACATTACTATAGTTCTGCTGCTTATCAGCTATCTGTCCATGGGCTAGTTACTAAGCTTCTTTCCATCTTGGTTTTCCCCATTTGTCAAATTTCAAAAGAATGCTCCTACTTCATGAGGTCGTAGGAGGATTGCATGAGCTAATCTATAATATAAAAGCGTAATAGGCTAATTAGACCAGACTTCCTTCCGGACAACCTTCTGGACGAAGCCGGGGCTTCGAGGGAAGCCTGGGTCCCGGGTGCCAGAGGGAAGCCGGATGCCAGCAGCCGGGGGATAGGATGGCCTATTCTTGCACGAATTTTATGCATTGGGCCTCTAGTTAATATATAAAGTGCTTAGAACAGTTCTGTGCAGGTAGCGAGAACTCAAGAAATATTCTTATTTGGGGTAAGAGTCAAGGTGTGTGGTGCGGGTTTTGTAGAATCTCAGAGGCAGCTGGAGGAGTTAGACTGGGCTGGGTAAGGATGAGGCAGCCAGTGGTGTGCAGGATAGAGTTCAGGTTGAAGAACCAGACCTGGGCAGCCCAGCCAGGAAATTGCTGCTGCGCTTAGGGCAGCGGGGGTGGCAGAGAAAGAAAAGGCACAGCTGACTTCTCCCCGCTGAATGCCAGGTCAGATACACAGGTAAAATAAATTGCTTTGGAAATGTTCCCTGGCAGCATTCTTTAGAATTCTAGGTCTAGAAGGCACTCCGTGAGTAGTAGCTGTTCATCTAAATTTGAGACATGCCATTTACACCAGGGGAAATTATGCAGCCGTAAAAACGAAGGAGCTCTTACCCTTTGAGACAGCATGGAGGGACCTGGAGTGAAGTAAGCCAGTCAGAGAAAGACAAGCATCACAGGATCTCACTCATATGTGGAATCTAATGAATAAAATAAACTGATGAACAAAAAGGATCCAGAGACATAGAAGCATGGAACAGACTGATGTATCTCAGAGGGAAGGCGGGGGTTGGGGGGGGTGGGGGGGTGGGAAGAGATGAACCAAAGAACTTGTATGCATATATGCATAATCCAGTGGTTCTCAACCTTCCTAATGCCACGACCCTTTAACACAGTTCCTCATGTTGTGGTGACCCCCAATTTCAGTGTTACAAATTGAACATAATTAAAGCATAGTGATTAATCTCAAAAACAATATGTAATTATATATGAGTTTTCCGATGGTCTTAGGCAACCCCTGTGAAAGGGTCGTTCGACCCCCAAAGGGGTCGCGACCCACAGGTTGAGAACCGCTGGCATAATCCATGGACACAGACCATAGGGTGGTGAAGGCGTGGGGTGGGGAGTGGGGCGGGCTGGAAGGGGGAAATGGGGAGTGGGGGGGAAGGAGACATCTGTAATACTTTCAACAATAAAGATTAAAAAACAAATATATTTGAGAAATGCCATTTATCTCCCAGAATGGAGAGTCACAGTGTCCATTAGGCGAAAGCAAGTCTAGAAACCCTGCAGTAAACAAGCATGGAAATTTGTGATGAATCCAGTCTTTCTGAAATAGTTTGATCACCGGACATGCTTGCCCCTCGTCCCCCAGCAATAATATAAGGTCTTGAAGAAGAGCTAGTGTTCAGTAGGACCCCCCTGTGGGATCCAGGGTCCTGAGCTGGATAAACAGCGCTGGAGAGAAGAGAACACACACATTCTCGGCAGCTCAATGTTACTATTTTCCTTTCCTCTGTTCTCCCTCGGGCTCCAGCAGTGAGGAGCCCTGGAGGACAGTTTAAAATTAAATGCAGATTTCCCTTTCCTTGCCTGGTGTGAATGTTGTTGCCTCTCTCACCCTCCCTCCTACCCACTTCTTCCTCCAATAGCTTGTCTGCCCCCGAGAAAGCCATCTGGATATGAATGTTGCAGTATTGACTGTTTCAAGGGACGCCTTTTGGCACCCATTCTAGTTTGCAGTGTTTTACTCGCGTCTCTCTGTGTTAGAAAAGCATCCGACTTCTCTAAGCGGTTTCTTTGGGGTGGTATCATTATTACAATTTCGCCTTTTCTCCGGAATTAAGGCTATCCCACCCCCCACCCCCGCCCCCTCAAAGACTTCATGGCATTTCCGCAAGGTTTATTATTCTCTTGTGCTCGAGGTATGTGGCATCCTGTTTGCACTGCAAACAGTAGAATAAGGATCACTCGGAGCCTCAGGGTCACTTCTGCTGAAGGAATCCCAGCTGTTGTGGGTCAGCATCTGGACCCTGGCGGGCGACATGCTGGGCCTGGAAAGGGAGATCAGACCAGGGGAGGGGAGGCTGACCTTCAGGATCATGTCCGCTTCCTGAACGTGAGAGGAAGAACAATGCAGACAGGGCCCGAGGTAATGAGGTTGTGTTGACCGTGGAGTTTCATGACCTTGGAAAGGACAGCAGGCCCCACCTCTAAACCTGAAGCTGAGCTATGCATGCTAGTGACTGTCATTATGAGAAGTCATCTGGACCGATCTTATATCCCATGCAGAAGCCCATAGATAACCTGCCAGGAGGCAGATGTACCCGGTAACACTACAGGCTGGAGAAAGGTTGCAGCAGGGATGTAATGGGGAGGACAGGAGTGGGGGTGGGAGATATAGCGAGAAGGGAAGGTGCCAGGGACTAGCTCAATAAATGATAGAGCGATTGAGTGATAATTGTATTTACTCACTATTAGGCTACCTACCATGGGCCAGGGCCTGCTATACTGCAAGAAATAAGATGAATACGAAATGGACCTTGTCTAGTGAGAGACAGAAATGTAAACAAATATTAATTACAAAACAATGTAGTGTAGAACCTACGGCTTAACGGCTTGCTCCGCCTCTGCATTTGCACTGTGTGGCTTTGAATCCCAGTTCTAGCACTTTCTGAGGAAGCTTGGTCATGTTAACGAACCTCTTTCTGCCTCAGTTTCTTCATCTGTTAAATGGGGATAATAGGATTTTTCTTCCTCCTAGCATGGGCGTGAAGATTGAATGAGTTGTTATACATAATGTATACAGACAGACCTCTGCCTGGCCCAAAGAAAGTGCTATATGCCTGTTGGAAACTATTATTATTATTATTATTATTATTATCACAGATTAGGTCACCGTGTGCTATATGGTCACAGAGGGAAGAGCAGGTGACTCTCTGGGGAGGTCTGGGGGGTTTATGGAGGAGGTAACATTTGAATGGAGCCCTGATCTAGTTGTTTGCTGGGCAGACATAGGGCAGGGGGAGGTGCCTGAGAGGAGAATCCACACAGAGAATATCACACGCATGGACGAGGGCTCTTGGGAGAGAATGGGGTGACTGGGAAAAGACCAGGGGACTGATCACTTGTGGGACCTTCAAGTACTTCTTTATTTTTTCTTTCAAAGATGCAACCAAGCCCTGACCAGTTTGGCTCAGTGGCTAGAGCGTCGGCCTGTGGACTGAAGAGTCCCAGGTTCGATTCCGGTCAAGGGCATGTACCTTGGTTGCGGGCACATCCCCAGTGGGGGGTGTGCAGGAGGCAGCTGATCAATGTTTCTCTCTCATGGATGTTTCTAACTCTCTATCCCTCTCCCTTCCTCTCTGTAAAAAATCAATAAAATATATATATATATATTTTTTAAAAAGATGCAATCAAGGGGAAATGACCAATGTGCACGGAGAGAATATATTCGGACTGTGTGTTGTTCTGATGTTGCCCTGAAGCCTGCGTGCGTGCGTGTGGAAGTGGCCTCCGAAAGCTGAAGAAAGCTGTTTCCACGTGTACAGGGGCATCCAGATCCAGAAACCTACGTGCACGCACATGCCGATTCCATGCGCCGAGACAATTGTCCTTTGTGGCTGGCTTGGAAATCATCCTGCTCCTGATCTTGCAAAATTCACACTTGTTCTGATGGTAGTGATCATGGACTTTTCGACCACAGGGATGACATCATCCGACAACCTTGTTTTCTAGCCAATGAGCCTGAGGCCCAGAGAGCGGCTTGCTTAGCATTACTACACCCCAGTTAGTCAGCAGGAGAGCCAGGGTATTGTTATAGGCTGAGCGTGTATCCCCAAAATTCATATGTGGAAATCCTAACCCTCAGTACCTCAAATGCAACTTTTTAAAAAGATTTTAAAAGTTGATTTATAGACAGAAAGAAAGGGAGAAGGAGAGAGAGAGAGAGAGAGGGAGAGAGAGAGAGAGAGAGAGAAAGAAACATCAATGTGAGAGCAAAACATCAATTGGCTGCCTTTTGCACGCCCCCTACTGGGGTTCGAGCCTGAAACCCCAGGCATGTGCCCTGAGCAGGAATGGAACTGACAACCTTTCGCTGTATCAGACAACACCCAACCAACTGAGCCACACTGGCCAGGGTGGAGACAGGGTCTTTCAAGAAGTAATTAAGTTAAAATGAAGTCATTAGAATGAACCCTGGTTCAATCTGACTGCTGTCCTTCTAAGAAGAGGAGATTGGACACGGATCCCTATAGATGGGAAGCCATGTGAAACAAGGAAGAAGGCGGTCATCTCTAAGCCAAGCACAGAGGTCCCAGAAGAAATCAACCTTCTGATACCTTGATCTTGTACTTTTCACCTCCAGAATTGTGAGAAAACGAATGTTTGTTGTTGAAGTCATCCGGTCTGTGGTAGGTTGCTATGGTGGTCCTAGCAAACTACCACAAGTGTCATCGCCCCAAGACCCAGGCTCGGGCACTTGCCTCTGCAGGTTAGTAGGATGAGGCTGTGATGCCAGGCAGAGTTCTCTGTGAGTCCTCACTGCTGAGGGGAGGAGGCTGGGCCTGTGCTTGGGGCAGGGCAAGGCCTCCAACACGGTGGCACGTACCCAGCTCTGGTCTATTCTCAGGATGACTAGTATCACAGGCCCCACCCACACAATCCACAACGTCACCCAGTGAATCCATTTCTATCCACAAGACTCAGAAGAAGTTTCACCAAAGTCAACTCAATGAAAAGTCCATACCAAGCGTCTTTTGCAATTGGTGATGATGATTTAATGTGTGTATTGTGACTACCAATAAATCTCACTTTTATTTGCGTGTCTTGACTGCAATCTAATTGTAGGCAAAGACCATGATAACGTACTCATTTTTGTATTCTTTGCTCTTTTAAAAAATAAATATAGTTTTATTGATTTCAGAGAGGAAGAGAGAGGGAGAGGGGAATAGAAACATCAATGATGAGAGAGAATCATTCATTGGCCGCCTCCTGCACACCCTATACTGGGGATTGATCCCACAACCCGGGCATGTGCCCTCCTGGTTCATAGGTCGACGCTCAACCACTGAGCCACACCAGCAGGGCTATATTCTTTGCTCTTGATTAAAAAAAAAATCCTCATTAGATAACGACAAGAAAAGTTATTAGCAATAATGCAAACACACGGTGCCCCTGTTCCAGAATCAGAACAAAGTCATTAATTGTCAACTCCCCATTGACACACTGCCATCTGGTGGAAGGGGGCCTGTGGAGCCTCTCTCACAGGCTGATGCTGCCTGCGTCTGGACATATGTTTGTTCTCCTTTCCTGCTGCTTTCCCTGACAGCTGTCCAAATCCAGGGGCGACAGCCACTCAGGTCCAAGGCTTTGCTAAATGTTGCAGGGGGTCAAAGTTGTCTTTGATGTTCCTCCTGCTCTGCCTTTGAATGCTGCTAGCATTCTAGTGTTTCCTCTGAATGAAATCTTGAATCCCATTCACCAAATGAGCATCTCTCTCCCCACAATTCCTTTTATTTGTGTAGAACTCACAGTTTAGAAATTGCTTCTGAAACTACTCTCTCAATTGGTTCCCAAACAACTTTTTGGAATATTTACCTCATTCAGCAAACATTTATTGACTATTGGCTGTGAACATACTAGGTTGTGAGCTAGGGATACGAAGATGGGCTCAGAAGGCCCCAGTGCCCCGAGTCCACAGTATTTCTAGGGATTTTCAAAGTCAAAAATAGCAGAAGTAAAACCAATGAATCAGCAAAGTAGTCATTAGCAAAAGCTTGGTGCACACACCAAGAAAGACAGTTTGCAAACCAGGGCACTCACACCGAAACATGGGGTGAGGCCCTGGACTATATTGTTATAAAGTAGCTTATATAGCAGTGATGGCGAACCTATGACACGCGTGTCAGAGGTGACACACGAACTCATTTTTTTGGTTGATTTTTCTTTGTTAAATGGCATTTAAATATATAAAATAAATATCAAAAATATAAGTCTTTGTTTTACTATGGTTGCAAAGATCAAAAAATTTCTATATGTGACATGGCACCAGAGTTAAGTTAGGGTTTTTCAAAATGCTGACACGCCGAGCTCAAAAGGTTCGCCATCACTGTTATATAGTGAGAAAGCAGTGACTGTGTATTCCTAAAGCAGTGATTGGTTACAAGATTATAATTTTCTCAAATGATAGGGAATTGGTCAGTGCTTACCTCATTTCAACCTTGGGAAACAGTTTAATTTTTGCTTATGATTTTCAGAGGCATAAGCAAGAAATGACCCAGGTCAAGTTAGCGTTGCAAGATGAGCTAAATCAAGCTTCCTTGTATGACTAAACTGGTAGTGTCTGCTCAGGGCATTTTCAAGGCTGGCCTCTGTTTTTTTTATTTTAACCAGACTCAACAAAATGCTTTCATTTCTTTTAAAATCAGAAGGAAAAAAAGAACTTGTAGGTGGAGGAACATGTTTTACTCTGTAATAGTGATATACTCATCTTTATGCCAATGCAAGTTTTTAATACAATTTTCATATTTTTAAAATATAATTTGTATTATTATTTTTTTTAATAGAGAAAGAAGTCCACCAAGGCCAATCTGCCTAGGAACCGCAACAATAAAAATGCAACCCCGGGAAAGGTAGGAATAAAATGAAACATTCATTTATGCAAACAGAAGTAACCTGAATAAGGGGATTTTCATTGGGTCTGCATGGGATCGAAGCCTGTTTGGCTGAACACAACAGGAAAACCAGGAAGTAAGTTGTGTGTGGGCTTAGGGGACCCCTGGGACAGAGCCACAGCGACAGCCATTGCTGGGGTCACATGTGCTGAGAGCATCTATTGAACTAGATCAACACTCTAGGGTTAAGATGCAGGGGAGAGTAAGGAGTTTCCAGGGAGAGAAATCATCTAAAAAAGAAGAAAACAGCCGCAATGTGCTGGACCCCAAAGAAAGTCCCGCTCACCCTCCTGATGGGAGGAGCTACGCATAGGATGCCGGGCACATGGGTTTACCACCCGCCCAGTTCTAGGAAGAGTATTTGAGAGCACCTGTGAGACCCTGTGAGCCTCTCAGAGGCACTATAGGTAGGGGGACCTTGCAGGGCAGGCCTGGCATCTTGATGGGCATAAAGTGGTATCTCACTGTGGCTTTCATTTCCATTTCCCTGCTAAGGAATGATGTCGAACATCTCTCCATGTGCTTACTTGCCATTTGTGTGTCTTCCTTGGAGAAATTTCTAGTTAGATCCTTCACCTATGCTTTTTAAGTTTTTATTTCAGCTTTACTAGAGGTATAGCTGACATATAAAATTATAATATATTTAAAGTGTAAACTTTTTTTGTTGATCCTCACCCCAGGATATTTTTCCCATTGATTTTTAGAGAGACTAGAAAAGAGGGAGAAAGGGGAAAGGAGAGAGAGGGAAGGAGAGAGAGGAAGAGGGAGAGAGAGAAAAACATTGATGTGAGCGAGACGCAGCAATTGGTTGCCTCCTGCGCCCACCCTGACTGAGGCAGGGAATGGAACCTGCAACCCAGGTACATGCCCTTGATTGGGAATCAAACCCATGAGCCTTTGGTGCGTGGACCGATGCTCCAACCACTGAGCACACTGGCCAGGGCTCAAGTGTAGATTTTTAATATGATTTGATATACATATACGTTGTGAAAGGATTCTCCCCATCTAGCTTATTAACACCTCGATCACTCCCATGTATGTATTTGATGAGAACATTTAATTTCTATTCTCTTAGAAAATTTATACATATGTACATATATACACATTTATTTTAATATATAATTAAATATGTTTTTATTGATCCTAGAGAGAGAGGAAGGGAGAGGGATAGAAAGATAGAAACATCAAATGATGAGAGGGAATTATTGGGCAAAGTGGATGCTCAATAAATATTTGTAGTATAATTTACCTCTATATTCAATTTGTATATTTTTCTTTCCGCCACAGAATTGCAATGGACAGCCACAATTAAAGCAATGCAATGCAAGGCTTAGAGGAAAACAGTGCCATTCAGAAACACGGTATGAAATGCCCAGAACTGTAACAATATCCTACCCCCACACTCAGTTATCTGATTGGCAAAACAGCCATTAGGAATGCAGTACCGCTCTCTGCCAGCTTCTGAATCGTTGTCCGTAGTTTTGTGGTAGTTTGAGCAGGTCACATGAATTGGCGTTTTTGTTTTGAAGGTTTTGTTGAGAGGGAGGGATTGCTGTAGTCATATGCCCGCTTGTTTTTCATACCTGGCAAGACTGACTGCTCTGGTTGATCCACTGGAGAGAGAGAGAGAGAGAGAGAGAGAGAGAGAGAGAGAGAGAGAGAGAGAGAATGCCGACCTAGGTGTGTATGGGGCAATAGCACAGTCGCTAGCAGTTTTGAATTTGCAGTTTACAGTGTCAGGGCTTTCTCTCCTGGTAGGAAAACAGGAGTTCTTCCTGTTTCTCTTTTGTATGTTTATTCTGTTATTAACATTTCACCTCTGAAGTTTGCCTTTTTGAGTCAGACCCCCCACTCTCTTTTCTCAGACCTTCAGCTTTAACCTAAATCAAAGAAGACCAGATGTCACCTCTAAATTCACACTACCATAAGTGCACCCAACCCACACAAGCGGGGTCCATTAAGATAGGATCTAAAGCAGACAAACATATATAATTACATGTAGATGTATGTACAGGCTGCTGAACAGATGAGCTATCTAGCACCAGACACTAATTAGATCCCTGAGACTAATGAACTTGGGAAAGTAGGCCTTGTACTTGTGGCTGAGATCCCCATCCTTAGGTCGGACTAAAGCTGCAGCCTCTTCAGCTGTGGTACGGGGGGCTGAGGGGGGCACAGCCCTGGATCTTGTCATTGGTGTAGACTTTCTACTTGTATTATGTGCTGCTTTCCTATCCTCCCTTGTTAAATGCCCTTATTCCAGCGATTTTCAACCTTTTTCATCTCAAGGCACATATTAACTAACTAGAGGCCCGATGCACGAAAATTCGTGCAAGAGTAGGCCTCCCTGCCCTGACCGGTTTGGCTCAGTGGATAGAGCGTCGGCCTGGGCACTGGAAGGTCCCAGGTTTGATTCCAGTCAAGGGCATGTACCTTGGTTGCGGCCACATCCCCAATAGAAGGTGTGCAGGAGGCAGCCGATTGATGTTTCTCTCTCATCGATGTTTCTAACTCTCTATCCCTCTCTTCCTCTCTGTAAAAAATCAATAAAATATATATATTTTTTAAAAAGAGTAGGCCTTTCTTCCCCCGGCTGCCAGCACCGGCTTCCCTCTGGCACCCGCCCGCAGGCACCCGGGACCCTGGCCAGCTTCCCTCGGGCCCCGGCTTTGTCAGAAAGGATGTCTGGAATAATATCTGGAAGACGTCCAGCCTAATTAGCATATTACCCTTTTATTATTATAGAGTACTAAAATTCTGCAGCACACTCAAAAACACATTATATTTTTTGCCCATCTGACAAAAAATAGGTATAATTTTATTCGTCCACACCAGATGGTTATTATTGTGTTGGCTGTTGTCATTTCTTTATTTGACAATCAAAGGGAAAAGAGGTCAGGCTATTGCATGTTTTAAAAATACTTGCGGCACACCGGTGGAAAAATCACTGCCTGCTTAATAGAAGTAGAATCAAGTTGTGTGAGTTATTTTAGATGGAGAACTTAAATCCGTGACAGTGAGGATATTAGGACTGAACCTAGCGTTTAAGGCCAGCAAAGAGCCTTCCTTGTGAAATCTAAACAGTGTTCCTTGATCTGCTGCACGAGCTTAGGAAAGAATAGCAACTAGTGACCCCTCTGACACAGAACTGAGGTTAAGGGACCCCTCAGAGGAGAACTTGTTTGCTGCTGGTAGGATGACTGAAATGTCTGTGTTGAAGGCCCATCCAGTGAGGACTACTGAAGACCACAGAGCTTGCCAATGCCAAGAGAATGTTCTGAGACCCGTGGGCAGTCATGAGCACGGATGGACTCAGTGCCTCACTAGAGCCAGTTTTCAATTTTGCAATGATTTTCTGCCAATAGAGGGAGACACGATTCCACAGCACAGGCGCCGAGCTGCCTTTCCATCCGGTAGAGGGCAGCGACGGGACACTTTCAACTCAGACCTCGCTGCGCCCTTAGAATCCTCTCCTGATTCCAGACTTGGTTAACCGCCCGCCACCCCGGCTTGGCCCTGAAGTCCCGTCAGATGCCTGGGCTGCATGGCTAGACGGTGAAAAACGTGTGAGAACGCAGATAAATCCTGTTGACAGTCCACATTCGACATAGTCACCAACCCGTATTCTTTGATCATGAAATTTGTTAGCTCCTAACAGGTGAGTGGGAATGTCTATATTTAGAGGGTTACTAGTAACCAAAGTTGCAGAACGCGGTTTCTAGCAGAGGTCTGGATTTGATAGGTCCCGACTGCAATATATTTTCCTATCAGCTTTCTTCATATTCAGTTTATTTCATTTTCATCCAGTGCTTAACACCTTTTAAATGGGGAAGATAAGTGGAAAGTAGACGTTTGTAAAGCTGGAATCCTATAATCCATATATATGATTAGTGGGGAAACATTGCCCAGTAGAAGGTTTGATGAACCTGGGCTCAAAAAACCTGTGTTTGAGACTAGTCTGCAACTTCAGCTGTGTGCGGGTGTCCTCAGGTGAACATCCTCATCCTCAGTTTCTTCATGTGCAAAACAGAAATGCTAAGGCGCCTCCTTTTTCTTTTTTTGTATTTTTTATTTTTATTAAGGTATTACAAATGTGTCCTTATGCCCCTATTGTCCCCTCATCCCCCCCCCCCAGTTCTGCCTTCACCCTCACCCCCTGTGGTCTGCTTATGCTAATATGCATGCTTACAAGTCCTTTGGTTGATCTCTCTCCCTTACCCCCACCCTCCCCTACCTCCTTTTTCATTCACAGGGCTGTGTGAAGCTCAGATGACGTAAGGTATTTGGAAATGTTCTGCAAAGCGTTCTGAAGTGTTATGCAAATATACGGTATTATTGAAGCACCTTTTATATTTTTGAATGTAAAAATGTATTGGGGGAATATGTGAATGTTACGTGTAAAACAATTCAAACAATACTCAAAGCTACAGAAAGGAAAGTAAGTCTTTCAAAAGCCTGCTATCAAGAAATGATCACTGTTCACATTTGAACATGATTTTGGGTCTCTCTGCAGGCACTTATATACATATGTATATAAACAAGGTTTCAACATTTGAATTCTATTATACATTCGATTATTTTAATTTGCTTCCCCCCTCAACATTTCAGTAATAATAGCAAACTGTTATTCATCTCTCACAGCCTGTCAGCCATTGCCTAAACCACTTAAGTGAATTCTCATTTAATCTCACAACTATGCCATGAGCATGTGTACTTATGGTAAAGATAAGTGAACTGAGGTTCCGAGAAGTTGAAGGAACAGATTTTTCAGTTTCCTGCCATTTTAAGGAATCTTACAAGTAACACATTTGCTCCTGCTTACAGCGTTTTCCCACTTTTATTATCTTGTTGGCACCCTGTCTGTTAAAAAGTAGTCCAATCAAGAGGGCCGCTTGTTTAAAAATGTCAATCCTCACCCCTAAAGGACTCCGGGGGAGGACACCTAGGAGCCTCAAGTTGTTCAGCAGGCTCTCCTAGGAGATTGTCATGTGCACGGTCATGTTTGCGAGCCACAGCCTTGGTGTAAATTCCTCGGTTGGGATTGCTGGCTGGCTTTTGAATTTGAGACACAATGCTAAACTGCCCTCCAGAAAAATCATACCAGTTTACATTACCACAGAGGGTGGGTGACTAATTTAGGCTTTTTTTTTTTTGTTTGGGCCTTTGTATTCCACAACATTACCTTGTAAATTCCTCCTTGGTTTGTCATCAGGAGAGTAACCTGCTTGTAGGCTATTTGCCGTGTGTGTGTGTGTGTGTGTGTGTGTGTGTGTGTGTGTGTATTCTGAAGGGTGAGTTTGAGGTTTTGCACTTTTCTTTAAGCTTGTTCATCATGTTGAGGTTCCCGGGAACCTATCTGCGGATTCTGCTCACGGACACCCTCTCTTTCTCTCTCTTCTCTCCCACACCTTCCCTCCTGACTGGCTTCCTTTCTGTTCTGCAGGCCATTGGCTTCAGGGCTGTAAGGAATCAAGGCATAAACTTTGCGTAGTTAGTCCTTACAGAGGGAAAGAAGTTCTAGTTCTTTCCACAAGAAGTCAACTACCATCTACCTCCCACCCCTACCCCCACCCCCACCCCCCCCACTATTTGATGTCCCTAGTTTATCCTATTCTTAGTCTAGAGTCCTGCTTAATCTCCAAAAGTCTTGATCCTCCCAACTTCCCATCTCAACACCAAAATTATCAAAATGAAACTCCCCTTCACTACATAGACATCATTCCTTTGCTGGACCTGTTTGAGCTATTAGCTATAATTTCTAGTTTTTCATCAAGTCAGATTTCCCCTTATACTGAAGTTCTAGTTAAAATTCTTCTTTTCTTTCTCAAAAATTATCTTCCTCCTACCTAGAAAACTGGATTTCTTTTCATTTCTTCATCCTTGAGATAAAGAGCTACTTTCCCTCCTAAAGGAGACAGAAAAACTTTTTAAAACTAATTAATTAGCAATTAACTCAACAATTAAGTTAGACATTTAACAAGTGATAACAGACTTCAACCTAAGAGACTGTGTACTCTGGAATATTCAGTGGGAGGGTGAGTCATCTCGGACTTAATATCAAGTTTACATTATTCAGTTATGACAGTAATTATTTTTAATTGTCTATGGCTTAAAAACATACTTCAAATCAATGCACAGACAACAAAGCCACAAAAATTAGACTGACAGCTTATCTGTACTTAATGTGACCCCCAAATGAATATAAAAATGTTTTCTTCCTCCAGTGAATTTCTTCAAGTGAGAGCTGCATTTTAATACAGATTTCATCGTGGTTTTGAACATTGCAGATCAGAAGGTTTTCAGCCCATGAGTGAGAATGTTAATGCCAAAGGAAAATGAGGTAACATGAGCAGAATGTTGGGCTGGGATCCTGAAACTCTCCTCCCCTCCACTGAGCATGTATTTCTCTGTGGGACTGTCTCTATGTAATCCACAAAGATAATGATTTGAAATCCCACGTACCCATAGATGACATCATATAAGAGATGAAAGGACTGTATTATTTTGACTTCGTAGAGAAGCAATTTTGTGCAACAGTGGTTCAGATGAAAAGCTGTGTTCACCAATATTTGGTCATTCAAATCATGTGTTAGAATTCCTTCGAGTAAAGACACATGGGCATAGGAGTGCCAATAAATTAGAGGGGAATAAACACTATTGTGTGGTCGGTAATGCTGCTACTTTTATTTTTCAACACTTACTGAGCCCCAGTCCAGCTTAATTCTGGCATAGCCCGAACCTTGAGAACACAGAATTCAATTGAACACAGCAATGTCTTTGAGACTGGCTATGGTGAGGTCATCTTCATATCCATGACATTTTGTCCTGACGATCTGTCAGTACACCTTCCAAACATGAACTGATAAAAATCACAACCTCCTCCAGGAACTATGGACTGTGTTCTGGTGTCAGAGGAGAAACCCCAAACCTTTTGAGCTACACCCACTTCTCTCCATGCTGAGAAAACAGCCCATTGTTCTGCCTATACAAATGACTAATTTGACTAATTTCCCACCCCGCCTTGGCCAGGATCTTGATTGAACTGATTGAAAAGGCCAGATGTTTTGGTAGCGTATGTAGACATAATCTAAGAGACTCACTAATTGACTTAAGCACACGTATCAGAATGTGGACTGGCAATAGCATGGCGGAGTCTCTGTTCTGTGATGGCTTCAAATCCCGATTAGAAGGGCAGGCTGCTCCTGTCATTGAAATGCATAGAGATTGGCACCATCTCATTCATTTGCTTTGGTAATTTGCAGCCTATTTAGATCTGAGCATCCCTGTAACGTGTGAAAGTCAGCAAGGAGAACTCCCGCTTTGAAGACCTATAAACACTGCCTCTGAGGCTTCTGCTCAAAGTGACATGAAGTTATTTCTGGGCATAAAAAAACAACACCCAAATGTACAACTTTAAGCAAACTTTTATTCCACTTAGATGACCTAGCAAATGAGAACATTTGCATTTTCTTAATGTTTGAGCATTTTTATAGGCGAATGTTTAATACCAGGATTTTCCATATTATTTTTTCAATTCTCCCATTTTGCTCTGAGAATATTGGCGATGTGATAACCTCTATGGGTGGTTTTCAAAAGTCATTATAAATAGCTCACGGAGATCAAGGTTGCCTTAAAAGCCTATCATCACAAGAAACACTTCAAATTGTGGTTTTACGTCATAGAAAAAGAGTCTACATGTCATCCCACGCGTGAAAGCCTGCTGACCTAGGCTGAGAATTCGGGCTAGACAATTCACTTGGCTCTATTTCCTCTTTCCTCCCTCAAAGATTAAGGATTTCTCCTGAATTAGTTTAGTAAAGAAAATTTTCAGATCTCCCCCCCCCCCCCGCTTTTTTTCCTATTTGTATTTCCTTCCCCTCTCTTCATTCCTAATACAAAACAAGCATACAGACCATGGACCCAGGCGCGAGTAAACACACACACTCTCTCTCCACTTTGACCTAAGTAGGTGCTTAGCATCTGTGTCCAGGAGTTTGTACAAACTTCCTCTTTACAACCTGAAGAGCAGACGCCATTACATTCTCTGATTGGCACACTGCACCCACGGTTCTGGGTAAAATGTTGTTCTGAATTAATTAGCAGAATAACAATCACGCGAGCGGATTTCTGTAACCCTGAAAGCTTTCTGAGTGTGTTTTCCTTTCTGTGTTCAAAAGGCAGGCTGGCTCCGCAGGTCCTGCTCTGTGCTGGCTGAAGCAGGGCCCTTCTGGTCCTTGGTATCTGGCGAGGGGAATGGCGGACCCACCAACCGCTTGTTCTCTTTGAAATCCTACCTCCTGTGGGTTGCTGAGGGCCCTGTGTTAGGGAAAACTACAGGAAATTCACAGAAAACCTGGCTGAGGCCTGCTTGAGGCCAAGGAGAGAATAAAAAATACTTTATGAAATAATTTGGCTGAGACGTCACCCGTGGGTGCAAGATCAGGGCATTTCTTTTGCAGACAATAAAAAAACGTGACAGCTATACATGAGCCAGTCTCCTAAAAAGTGCTGGTTGGAATGATTGACACCTGCAGGTGTGCGGAGTCTGTGGTCCTGGGTGCCAGGTGTTCGGTAGCACTTAGGGACCCTTGGTGGCCAGGGCCATTTCCTTTAGTTAATGATAGTCCCTACTCCCCATGCCTGCTCCTCCTACTCTTTATTTCTTGGTTGATCCTGGGTGTTAAGCATCGAGCAAAACCTAATCCCAAACACGTCTGAAACAGCAGAGGTACTGATGCCTTTTCAAATGCAGTTTTATTTTGTGATTTTTTTTTTAAAAAAAAATAGCAAATTGCTTTTTTAATTGAACTCGAAGTAAAGGTGGTGGGAGACTGGCAAATGACGGGTGAGTGCCGTGCACACGGACTTCCAGGGATCCTTCAAGAAACCTCTGAGCTGGCCGTCATCACCCACGTGTTATGGTTGAAGACCGGAGGTCAGGGAAATGGCTAAGTGGGAACGGAACCAGATTTGTCTAACTCAAAAGTTCTTTTACTCACCCACTGCGTGTTGGAGTGCTTTTCTCTCTGGTTGCAGCTTTCTTATTAGTAAAGGGATATCATGTGGGGGGGGGGGGCGGGTGTGTGTGTGTGTGGGGGGGGAGTCAAAACCAATGTTACTCCAAACTTCCGTATCTATTTTCACGGCAATAGAGGAGATTGAATTTTATTTTCCTGGCTCTATCTTTGGGATAATTGAGGCGCACAGGCTCTTGGCAGAAATAGGGCTGTTTGGTGTTAGACCAGCACAATTTGAAAGGGGAAATCGTGAGCAAAACAGACGATTTTAATCGGTATGCCAAGCTTTAAAAATGTTTGAAATATTTAAACGATTTGCTGTGATTTTACTCTTCCTGTAAAGGTTTGACCCTCTGTATATATAGCCACCGTCTTTTTTCCCAGTTTAACCTTCTCCTCCAGAAAGATGTGGTGAAGAAAGAATAGAAGGACTTCCCTAGTCCTTTCTAAGCCCGTTGGTCAAATGGACTGCATTGGTGCCCTCTCCTGAAAGGATGCTTTGCGATGTATGAGAGCAGTTTTTGTAAATGAACATCATCCTTAAAAACCGAGCTGGGCTCCTTGTCCACCTCCTTTAGCTTCTTGTTCTGCAAGGCTGCAGCGCCAGGCTCCGCAGACGGCAGCTTTGGCATGGCCCTGGGGCCCTGGGGAATATTAACTTACAAGGCTTCCCCTATGTTGCTTTTACATGTCTGAAACTATTTCAAAACTTAGCGACTGAAATACAAGTGATTAAGGACACTTGACTAGAATGTAAGAAGTGCTTTTGTTCCTTCCTCCCTCCCCACCCCCGGTTTGGAGAGAAGGTGGTGGTTGGGAATGAATGAGTGTATTTTTAAGACATGTCCCGGCTGCTTCGGGATATCTACATGGACAAGGACGCCGGAGATTCTAAAAGGGCGGTCAAAGTAAAAATCAGGCAAGTTCTTCTAGGGGTAGATCCTCGTTGCCATTTAAATGCCACCCTGTGACTCTTCAAGACCATTTTGTTTTATTAAGTGTCATGCTCTAGTTGAGTGGTGAGACTGGGTGTGTGCTGAAATGGGAAAGGAGGATTCTTTGGTTTCTAGTCCCCGGAGCCTCCTAATGTTGCAAAGGTGTTCTTGCTCCCTTCTTTCTGGCTCGGAAGGCCTTCCGGGAAGCAGGTGCCAGATTGGGGAGGGGGGGTGGGGGCCTCACTTCCTGAAACCTCCTGGAGGGTGTGAATTTCCATTCCCCTCTGTGCCTGCCTAAGCAGCTGGGTGCAAATGGGCCCTTCCCTCTCTGTGGTCCCCTCCCCAGACACAGGGCAGACACTGCCCGGGTATGGTCACAGGAGGCTGGGAAGTGCCTGCGGGTCTCCAGCAGCTGGAAAGGTTTGGGTCTCTTTGGCAGATGTTTGCTGTTCCAGCCAATTCATTAATGTTGGAAACTAAACCCCTGACTCTTCCTGACCAAAGCCCCAGGTCGTGATTGACAGCTGGGGTGTGCTCCCCCCCCACCACCCCAGTCTGAGAGCAGGAGAGAGAAAGCGAAAAGAGAGAGGTGAGGGCAAAATGGGGACTTGTTGCTAGATGCTATTGCTAAACAACCAAAATATCAAGGAAGGGAAGGAAAGCCTCATTGGAGGAGAAAAATTCAGTGCAACTAGTTAAGTTTTGTAGTCCCATCTTGTGCTTGGGTCTGTATAATTATATAATTATCCCACCTTTCACGCATTCATCAATTCAGGACACCTAGTGCCAGGCACATGCTAGTATTGATGATATCAGATGAATAATAACAGAGATTGGCCCACCAGGAGTTCCTTGTCCAGTGGGTGACATGAACATGCAAAAGACAGTCAAGGGACCACTAAGACATGGGGCAGGAATCACAGCGTTGGGGAGTGGGGAAGCGAGCAGACGTTTCACAGAGGGGGTGACATTTGAGATGGGTCTTGAGTGAGTTTTGGGGACGAGGAGGAGGGAGGGGCTGGGGTGCCGAGGGCATTCCCATAAAGGGGACTGCTCGAATAAAGGCACGGATTATGTAGGAAAGGCCAACCTTGAGAAGTAGGTGTTATGATCACCACTTACAAATGAAAAAAAACTAGGGCTCAGCTTCAATGATACAGGACGGAGCGCTGGAGGCTCCAGACTCCAACATCTGGAATCTCTCTCCCCACTACAACCTGGGGACTTAGGTCCTTAGACCCCCCCTCTGAGATAGTTCGTCTCCGTAGCAGAAAACAGAAACGATGGAAAACAAAAGGATTTGTTGAATCGAAATGTCCTACTTCTTTAGCGACTTGAAACACGGCAGATTTCAAATCAAAGGGCCAGTCTGCAGGAAAATATGGGCGCAGTTTGTGCCTGGAGTCGAGTAGGAGCGGGGAGGAGGGAGACGGCCGGGGCCAGGCGGCTGGAGCCTCCGCGCGCGCGCTGCCCTCTCTGTGCGCTGCCCGCAGCCGTCCGCGCGCCGGGGCACGGGAGCCAGCGCAGCTCCGGATCCCGGTTTGAAGAGAGGAAAGGAGAAGATCAAGAGGAGAAAAGGAAGAGAAGGAAACAAAGGAAAAAGAGAAACGGGGATGTAAGATGGGGAGAAGAAGGGCAAGGGCAGAAGAGAGAAGAGTCAGGGGAAGTTGGATAGAGAAGAACGAAAGTGGCGCAAACAGTGGGAGGATGGGAGGGAACATTGGAAAGAAGGGAGCGGTGAAAGGAATGGGAAGAGACCTAGAGGGTAACGTAGTCAGGAGGATGAGAAAAGAGTTAAGGAAAAGGGGGCACGAAAGGATGGAGGGCCCCGGAGACTCATTTGGAGCGCGCGCGTTCCGTGAGCGCACGGCAGGGCCTGGGAAAAGAGTCCGAGCGGCAACGCTCAGTGCCTCGACCGGGTCGCAAGGTGGATCGGAGAGTCTGTCGCCCAGGCGCTGGCCCGCAAGCGCCCGATCGGCCCCGCAGTCCGCGCTGCCGGTGGGGTCGCCCCCGGCACGCGGCGCTCAAATTCTGCCGAACGCTCATTTCTCGGCGGCTGCCGACATCGCCGCATTTTCCATGGGTTAACTATAACTCCCCACCCAAGTCTGTCCTCGGCCGGAACGCCGCGCCCCTGGGACCCCTCTGCTCCCTGCTCCTCCTGCGCCCAGGAGAACCCCTCGGTCTCGGCGCCAGACGGCGATGCTGGGCTGATCCAGGTGCGGCCCTCCGCACCGCGCGGGATAGCGGATCCGCCGCGGGCGCTGCCGCCAGAGCCCGGGCGCGCAGCGGCAGGAGAGCGGTGACCTTCCGCTGGACGCGCGCCACCATCCGGACACCTGGAGCCGCCTCCGCCTGGATTGGATTAGGAGAATAAAGGAAAAACGATTATAAATAAAGAGGAGGGGACGGAGGGGCACACAGGCACTCCGGGAAGGAAGTTTCTTAAAGGTGCCGGGTCTGGCGCTCGGCTCTGATTGGGGTTATTACTACTTATTTCCTCCAAGTGTTCAGTGCTTAGTTCCCCATCTGTGTCCCTCTGAGTCGAACCGCCGGCTCGCGCGGTGGGGTCGCCCGGCTTCTGCGGCGACTCGCTCCCGGGCAAGCAGCTCCTGGGGAAACCCCGCCACGACTCCGGCCGCTTCCAGGTTTCGAGTGAGGAAACGTCACCAGCTCCCAAACTCGGGCTCGGAGAAAGCGATCCGCATCTTTAATTCTCGATTTCCTCTCAGCCCAGCGCACATCAACTTGGAGCCAAACCGTGGGAACGCGGCGCCCCGAGGCGGTTTCCGCGCACGGCCCGCGCGGTGGCAGGACTCGGGCAGTGGGAGCCTCCCTGGAGCGAAGGCTGGGCGGCGGCGGCGGCGGGGGTGGGGGGTCCCCTCGCCCAACGATCACAACTGAAAACAAAAGTTCCTCCAGACGCGGTTGGGAACGCACTAGGACAGTAGGCGCCCAGGAGGAAGGCCAGCCGCTTAATGAGCGTGTGTCTCTGCGGCTCCCGGAACCCCGCGGCGTGGCGAGGGAAGGGGGACAAAAGTTGCTTTGCCGGGAGTGTCCCTGGTCCGAGATGCCGCGAACACGCTGCCTGCGAAGGGCACGCCGGCGCTGGCGACCGACAAAGTTAATGCATAGTTTACAAATAAAAAGGAATGCACACTTTTGTTGGTTACTTTTTTATTTCTACAGTTTATTACTGGGATAGCGGACAGGGCAAGGGTCATCCATGGTTTGGGATCTCCATGGGACAGTCAAATTTGCAATCGGCGCAAACGTCCGAAGCTCGGCTCGCACGGGCAGCGAGCGTAGGGGACCGGAGGGGCGGCCGCAGTCCTCTCCGCCGGGCCGGCGGGGGGTCCTAGCCCGGAAGGAGAAGGGCACACTGGTTTCTGGGGTCGCCGAGGACTCGGCTTCTTCCTAGTAAGGGATCTATATCCGCCCGTCCCTGGTTTGAAGGCGGGAGGAGCGGGGCCAGGTGGGTAGTGAGATGCGCGCGAAGGAGACGCGCTGGGACGCGCTGGGGGCAGCGGCCCGCGTAGGCCAGGCGGGCGGGCGGGGCAGTGCGCGCTCCCCGCACCGCGCGCACCCTCGAGCGCGCACGCTACACACACACACCTGGAGGTTGTTCTAGCGGAGGGGCGGGGAGGACAGGCAAAGCGAGTGTCTTAAAATAGAGAGACAGGCAGAAGAGCGAGAGACGCGCGCAGGCGGGAGGAGGCGAGGAGGGCGACGGGCACGCGGCGCGCAGGCTCCCGCCGAGTTGGCACAGGCGGGCTCCCGGCCGCCGACGCCCCTCGGCGTGACTCCGCACCCGGCCCTGCAGGAAGCGCGCGCTGATTGACAGTGGCGGTGTCCCCAAAAGGCGCGGCGAAGATGCTGATCTGCGGGTGGGTCTAGACGCGCGGCCGGCGCGCCAGGTGCCCGCTCCCCTCCGCGCCCCGCTAGGCAGGGCTCCGCCGCCTCCCGGCTGCCGAGGCGCCGGGCACAGACCCCCCGCCGGTGCGCCAGCCCCGCGGCCCGGGCTCACCATGCACTGCCACGCGGAGCTGCGGCTCACCTCGCCCGGCCAACTCAAAGCAGCCAGGCGGCGCTACAAGACTTTCATGATCGACGAGATCCTCTCCAAGGAGACCTGCGACTACTTTGAGAAACTTTCCCTCTATTCCGTGTGCCCCTCGCTGGTCGTGCGACCCAAGCCCCTGCATTCCTGTACCGGTAAGGCGCCCCGCTGGGGGGCTGGGGGGAGGGTGCGCTAGCTCTCTCGCTGGTGTCGGGCGCTTTACCTCCTCTATCCTCCCACCCGAGGGCGAGAGGACTAGAATTCTCAGCGGCGGGCAGATTGCTGAGGCGGCTGCACTTTTCGGTCTGGGAGAAGGCGATCCCTGGGAAGGGCTGGTCAAGGTGTGGAACACTAGGTGGGAACAAAAGGGAAAAGGCAACGCGCGCCAGGAGCGGGTCGCCGGAGCCAGAGGGCGCTTCCTGCTTCCCAGCGCCGCCTGGGTTCTCGGTCAGAAAGTTCAAACTCTTGACCTGGTTCAGCGCCTAAAACATCGTTTCAGGAAGTGGTGTTGCTTCTCGCCTTGAGTTCACTCCAATCTTCTGTCTTCACTGGGAATTTTTCAAGGAAAGCGGAATGCGGAGGCTCCGGACAAAATCCTGTATTCCCTGAACTTGACTGAAAAGGATCTCCCTTTGGGGGAAATAGTTCCGGAATATGTCGCGCTGTGTTGTAAGCGGAATTAGTTTTAGGTGCCTGCTACACGAAACGAAACTCAACCAAACAACCAAAAAAACAACAGTGATAACAATAAAAACATTCCTCACATCTGGGTTTCGTTCTCTGCAAGAGCTAAGACCAATAGTGACGAGAGCTAAGACCAATAGTGACGATAAAGAGCACTTCATAAATATACTGAAAAAAGCGTAGCTTTATGTAGAAAATCAATCCAAAGGTATTTATTTTAAAAAAAAAACCACCACTTTGAGTACATGAAGAGAATTGAGACTATCTAAACGTAGGCATAGCAAAACAAAACAAAAAAGAGTCGGAGCAATTTTTATTAAAAAAGTTATTGACGGTGCTTTCAACTCAAGGTGTGTCCACGTGGCATTTCCAAACCAAAAGACCCTTTAAGGTTATGTTCCTCGCATGGATGGCATGACATAAATTAATTTAGTCATATTTACATTGAACAAGGAAACTAAAGAGCCAGCAGTGGTTTTGAAAGACGTTTTTGGAATGGCCAGGCCAAGACCTGGGCAGTGATTGAAATCCTTTACTTTCTGTTGGTTCCATTGAAAGCCCCTGTGGGATAGTCAGTGAATGTGTGTAAATATATACGGTAAAGCTCTCTTACAACCGAATTGTGCCTACATGTATTTGGTTATAACATGAATATTATGCTCAATTACACCTTTGTAAAATAAATTTTATCTGTCAGGTGGAATTAGGCCTAAGAGCCCATACCAAAACTTGTAATACTGATTTTTTAAAATCCGGAAATAGCCAAGAAACAAATAAGACATTTTAGAGACAAGGTAGATATCCTTGATGTTGATATTTTTACAGTTGTGTGCCTGCCGCGTATAAACCCTAGGTGAATAGTCTTTGTAGATGTTGGATAAGGGAGATAGGCTGCATCTTGTGTTAAGCACAAATTTAATCATTTGCTACAATAACTCAGATCCTTTTCATCACAAATTAAACAGAGAGGATCTGTTTTAATCACAAATCTCCATGCACCTTGCTAAGGTTACTTATCTGGAGGTTCCCAGGACAAAACAGAACAACTTCTAAACACCCAGGTAGAGCATAGAGCCTGCAGGGTTTTTTGTTGTTGTTGTTTTTTTTTTTTTTTAGTGACTTCGCAACATGCATTGATTTGAAGGCAGCCTTTTCTGACTTTTAACAGTGGTGGAACTGGATCATAGAAGAAAACATGTCAGAAAAAAAGGAATAAAGAGCCTCTGAAATCAGTGGTCCAGTTATCGGTCAAGGCTAAGTGCTGTGCTTTACGGAACCTTGTGTGGGAAATTAATCAGAGGAAAATAAAGTGACTCATCTGATGCTGCGTGTTCAGAGAGAACTGCGCGTATATCATGAACTAAAAGCGTCTCTCAGTTTTGTGCTTCTGGTGTTCATTGATGGTTCGTGAGAGAGGGTGGTGGCTGGTTTTCTTGCCCATTATTATCCCAGGGCTTGCTCTCTTTGCGTTGTTCTTTTGAAAATGTGCTGTGAGTTTGCTCTCGTTGAGATTTAAGATACAGAAACTGGGATTTGCCAGTGGAATTAAACCCATAAAAACTGGCTACAATAGTCCATACTTTCAGACCCAAAGCTTTCAGTGGGTTTACGGTTACAGTTAAAGCCTTACATGTATTAGATCATGGGAATCCCATTAGTGACTTCGCAGAGGTTTTGCAAATACCCTACTTTCAAAGCATTTTGTTGCTTTTAACGGTTATGTTCAGGATCAAAAATCTTAGCTTGGATGAACTTAATCTTCTTTTTTTTATTAATTAAAAAACAACAGCAGTCAGTTCTTGGCACCCGTCACCCATAAATGAAACTGTAGTTTTTTCTGTATCAAGATAACTAGCACTTTTGGTGGAACCAATGCATTAAAAAGTTCAAATCAAGTGAAAGGCACACATTGGAATTAAAGTTACTGAACTTTCTCATCCTTTGGTCTGCTGTTTTAAGATTTAAATAACTAACAGAAGTGAACTTTGTCAGGTCAAACAATGAAAACTAAGATACAAAGAGTCACCACCCTGCGTAACTAGTACATAAAATTGGGGTGGAAAGAAAGTGATCGCATCAAAAAGGGCTCTTCATAGTTAAGCAGTCCATGTTCTTTATATGAATAATTCAAATATCAATTCATGATACTGAATCTCCTCAGGCAGAAGACCTTGAGTTCCGGTAAAGTGGGAAATGGAAACATTTTACGTAATCACCTGACAATGATTTATTATCAGGCACGCTAACCTTAATGGAATACTCACCTTCAAAATATTACTCTCTATTTTCACAGGCCCATTTCTTATTACAAATGGTGTGATTTTAGTCTTAGAAAGCTGTTTCTAAATCACAGGGGATCTCCTAAGTCACATTATAATCACTGAGAAGGAACCTTGTGTGGGAAATTAAGCCAAACAAAAGGAACGTTTATCATTACATTTAAAATAAGATTGAAAAAGCGAAGCGCAAAGAAAGCCTCCATTTGAAAACCGGTGTGTTCTGCAGACCATTGTTGAGCTGTGCAATACGCTCAGAATTAATTTAGTATATAACATGTTGGTCTCCTTTTCAATTTGATCACAGTGATCCTCATTCAGAATGGAAACATATTGCCATTTGGGAATCAATAACAATCACACATCAACATGAGAGCATAGACAGTGACTGAAGGCCAAGCATGAGGTACCCTTTAGGACAGGGGTCCTCAAACTTTTTAAACAGGGGGCCAGTTCACTGTCCCTCAGACGGTTGGAGGGCCGGACTATAGTTTAAAAAAAAACTATGAACAAATTCCTATGCACACTGCACATATCTTATTTTGAAGTAAAAAAACAAAACGGGAACAAATATAATATTTGTATTTGCATGTGGCCCTCGGGCCATAGTTTGAGGACCCCTGCTTTAGGGTGTCATAAATTCTGTTGAAGTCTGCAGAGTGTTGTTGATTTCTCTGGTTGGGATTTATGCTTCTTGGTGGAAGAGTCACTTGCAGAAACCCGGCCTCCAGGACCGAATAGCCTGCGGGGCTGGGGCGGGGAGGGGGGTTACCCGCACAGTAGCTTTGGGGGAATCCCTCTTTCAGTTTGATCTTTAGACATAGGCAGAGTTTCTAAACTTGAGGGGTGTTTGGAAACAAATGAATAACTCGCTTCACAAAAACAAGGATGTCACAATTTACCCTCAGAATTTTCATAGGAGGGTACTGAGAAACCAGCCGACTGTGCTTATAATTTGTGCTAATTACTTATAATTATTTATAGTATAACCTAGATTTACCGCAGACTTGCACATACATATTTGTGGGGAGGTGAATGTAGACATTTGGACATTTTACAACCCATGACCAGTACGTGACTTTTAATTATTCTACTGAAACCATAGTCCAGCCCTGGCCGCGTGGCTCGGTTGGAGCGTCTTCCTGTAAACCAAAGGTTTTGGGTTCGATTCCTGGTCAGGGCACGTACCTGGGTTTCAGATTTGATCCCTGGTTGGGATGTGTATAAGAGGTGGCTGATTGATGTTTCTTTCTCTCCCCCACCTTTCTCTCTTTCCTTTCCTCTCTCTAAAATCAGTGAATATATCCTTGGGTGAGGATAAAAAACATTTAAACCATAGTCTAATTCCTTCCCCCTTCTCTGGCAGAATAATCCTGTTGAATCTGTCCGTGATTTGCCAGTCTTATTGCATAGCTGACTGGAGGTATAGCGGTGGAAGGGATCATAAACCAGTGTCCCCTAGAAGAAGACACTGTTTTGCAAAGTGCTAGGGTCACATCAGTGTGGGCGTCGTTTCTGTCCATGCTACCCATGCTGTCTTTCTCGTAAGGGTACCCAGGAGTAGGAAGACCTTTCCTATGTGGTCACACACCCGGGGTAAACTCCTGCAGTCACACCCAAGGCTCAGACAACCAGCCAATTAAAAGGGGCATTTGGGGAAGGGTGTTTATCTTAGGAGGTGGCATTGAGAACATTTTATCCTTTGGTGGATCCAAGAGAAACAAGCTCTTTGGGGTGGTGTCCTGGGGTTCATTTTTCTTTTTCTTTTTAATCACAAAGATTGGGTGTCATCACAGTGAAAAATGAAAGGAGGTGCGGACGGGTATCATGACTTCGTAGGGAGGTCGGGAGCCAGCTACTGCTTTCTGGACTTGGCTCCTGTGGTTCCCCAAACTCGGCTCTGGCTTTGAGTCAGAAACCAGACCCCGTAGGATCTTGGGAGCTGGGAGCTGGGCACTGGAATGTTAATGGAGAAATGTAAACTGGGGTTTGGGAAAATGATCATTACGAACAAGCATTTGCATTTCTGCCAGAGGCAAATAGGCTTTTATTAGCAATTACTCATAACCACTTCTCCTGTTCCCATTGTAAGGGCACATAAATCAAGGGGCTCACAGGGCCAGGCCGCATCAGGGTCAGAGACTATATTTGGGCTGAGTTCTTTTGAGATCCTCAGCTGTTGTTTCATTATCCCTTAAATGTTATAACTCCTTTGTTGAATAGGGATGCTGAGGGGTTCTTTCAGGAGTCGGTTTTAACTAGTGACTACTGCATGAGCAGTTTCTTCTCTGGTTGTGATTTTTCTAATGAGAAAATGATTAGAAGTTTCGTTCACAAGTGACCATACCTCTCCAAACGCCTGTAATCTTCAGTTTCATGGAATGCAATAATTTAACTCAACCAATATTTATGCTTGCTCGGTGATGGCACTGTTATGAGTCACTGATGTCAAGTTTCTTCTAAACCTTGACAAACAGTTGGGATATTTAAAAAATGTCTCTAGACTACTTGTAGAACCACTGCCAAGCCCTTTGTGGTCCTTCTCTCAAGTATGTGATGGGCAGTTTGGAATTGGGATGGGGAGCATTGTGACACTTCAATGCTTTTGCTTACCATATGGAATTTCCTCTTTGAACTCCACCTAAAGGGCGTTATCACTAGCAAAACTGTCATGTTAAGCTCGTTAACGACAACTCAGATGAACTCCAGTGAAACCGTACCCATGGTAACTCTACGAAATCAGTTTCCTACAGAGATGCTCGTTTGTGTGTTTTTTGGTTGTACGTCTGGATGGAAAATAATTTGTGATACAAGCGTGGACAGCAGTGATCAAGTTGCCAGTTTTAACATATCTGGGGAATCTAAAGGCAAAGATCGTTAGGATTAATATATCCCAGGAATCTGTATGAAAAGCACTTAAGGATTGTACAGAGAGATGAAGGCAAGAGAGAGAGAGAGAGAGAGAGAGAGATAAGAGAGAGAAAGGAAAAGGGAAAAAGAAAAAGGGGTTTCTTTTGAAACTCTTGAAGCTACTCGACTCAGCCTTGTGTGTGCCACAGTGTCCTTCAGTGGCTGTAGGGACGAAACAAAGGTGGCTTCGGAAATCCTTTTGTCAGCGTAGGACCTGTAAGTGGCTCACGGTGATTCCACTTAGACACATGCTGCGGGAGCCCCTTAGGGGAAAGACCCAGAGCCTGGGGCCTGCCGGCATGTGCGTTCAGTGTGGAGGCCTGAGTCAGTGCTAACCCAGGAGCAGTTTTAGGTGTCACTGGCACTTTTGTTTTGAGGTCAAGGAGGAAGAGGAGCCGAGAGGAAAGCCAGGCAGGTCGCCCGGATCTGAGGCTCCCTCATGTGCACAAAGCCTCTGAAGTTCTGTGGGTGTTGTGAGCCCGACCCCCACGCTTGCCATTAGTCCTGGCCGAGGGAAGCGAATTCGGGTCCTGTCGCTGAGTCCGTTGCCGAACTCTTAACTGGAATCTGGTGGAGAGGGCTGCCAGGATTTGGATGCGATGCATAGATCGAAGCTTCAGCGCTCTCTTTTGGGGAGTCCTGGGTCCATGCAGCACGCGGTGGAGCGGGAGTTTTCAGCGTGGGGGGATGGACCCCATGCTCACAGCTGGCTGAGTTTCTTCGAAGCCAGAACGTCCGCAGAACCGTCACGAGCCACTCCGCTCAAGTGGCACGCTTGGGCTCAGTATGACAAGGAGGAAGGGAAGAGAAGGATTGAGACTATGTGGGTGAAGACAATTTACATGTGACAGGCCCCTCTCTCCCCCCTCGCCAGGGCCTGTCTCTGTTTTGGCTGCTCCAGAGGTTGGAATGGTTCTCTTCCCACCCCCCACCCCCACCCCGATACATGGGGGACAGGATAGAATAGGCAGTAGAATGTATTAATCACGGAGTTCAGATCAGGGCCTTGTACAAAGTTGGTGGTCTTAGCCAACGAAATACTCTGGTGTGTTTTTGTTTCTTGTTTTCATTTTAACCAAAAAGCCTTTGCAAACCCTCGGGATTTCATTGATTTTTATTGCAGCTTAATAACAGAAAAAGAAAGGCCTCGTTAAAACGAATGCTCTAAATAAAAACACAGTTAGTTTTCCATTACGGTGTCTAATTACTCATCATCGCCAGGGCATTTTTATATGGCAGTTTAACTTCTGGAAGGTGGAAACTTGGCACGCATTGAAGGAACAGAGCAGTGCACCTAGATAGATATCAGAAGATGGGCTAATTATATTTGGGCTGGGGTTGACTCTTACCCAGGATCGCTCTGAGAAGGCCTCTTTCTTCAGTCGCTACGGGAAGTCTCGGCTTTTGCTAGTGCCCGTTGAAAAGGAATCCGAAGGGAGAGAATTCTGAGCGTTAGATCACGTACAAGTGCATCTGGAAAGGGACCCTGCCAGTTACCCATTGGCGCTGGTGTCAGGACTACCTAATAGGCCTGGAGGACAGCTATCCACGCTTGCTGACTCCATGGCAGGGTTCGTGAGGATGAATGGACACAGCCTTTCTCCCAGGAAAGGTCAGGCTGCCCCTGAACAGGAGCCAAGCTGGGAGGCTCTCACCACCAAATGAAGGATGTCAAGAGCGCCAGCAGGGAGGCTGACTCGGGTCCTTTTTATTGCGTCTCTCGCTCACCAACACGTCCTCTGGAGCGTGTCCCTCTGGATCTTGGCGACAGATAGGTAATTTCACAGTGAGCACTGAATGGGCTGCCTCCCTGGGGGATGTCAGTGTGCTTCTGGCCATTATTACAAAACACTCGTGTCTGTAATAAGTGATAGGATAATTGTCCTTCGGCTTTTCTTATCCAAGGATCACATACGACGTGTGGGGAAAGGGACTGGCCCTGGGCCTGGTGGAATCCCATGAAGTCACAGCTGAGTTTCCATTTTGGGAAACCTGACAGGTCCCTAACCCTGATTTACCTGCCGGCCTCCACAGCCCATTGCCCTCTGCCCAGAGTTCCTGCCACACTTTAACGTAACCGACTCGGGCTCACGGTCATTCACAGAGGAGGCCACAGCCACGTGTGGATTGAAGGAAGTGTAACTTCCATGTTGAGTTTAAGCAAGATCTAGGGGAACTGACTCCCCATTTTCCTGATGGTAACTTACAAATAACCAGGTACTGATATCATGTCTTTGAATCATGGGAAATAGTCTGGACAAGGAGAGTTGCTGAGGCGGCTCCTCTGAGTCCTCCGGTACTTGATTCCAAAGGGAGCTACACATCTGGGAGAAAAGCTAGAAATACTTTCTATCCTGAACCTTATTCATATTCAGAACAATAGTAGAAATAGTGATGGTGTTTTTTTAGTGTCTCCCATGTCCTAGGCACTGGACTCGTTCTTCATGGATCAGCTTCAAATCATCCCTAAGAGATGGATATTATTATCTCTGCCTTACGGATGGGGAAGCTAAGACCTGAAGCAGCATTCTCCAAGTCACAGAATAGGCAAAGATCTCTTACAAGCAAGAAGATAAAAGGCAAGTACAAAAATGGACAGTTCATAGAAATGAAGAGCTAGACGGCCAGTAAGCATGAGAGGAAGTTTGTCTCACTGGTAGTCAGCCACACACCAGTGAACAGGAGAAGCCAACCCATACCCATTGGGTAGGCGAAAATGAAAGAATCTCACAGTATTAGTTCATGACAAGGATATGGAGCGGTAGACTCTGATGTTGGGAGTAGGATTTGGTACAATTCCTTTGGAGAGGTTTGTGGCAACACCCAGTGAAGCTGCAGATGCACACACATCTTGTAGCTCCTACTCCCACTTCGGCGTGGATGCCCTGAGAAATCACTGTACGTGTGCAAAAGGACACGTGTATCAGAACACTCATTTCTGCGTTGCTTGTGATACGAACAATCTAAAACAGTCGCTGCTTTTTGGAAGGAAAAAAGAGAAATCATATGTGCTATCTTTTTTTAATATATATATTTTTTTGTTGATTTCAGAGAGGAATGGAGAGGGAGAGAGAGAAACATCAATGATGAGAGAGAATCATTGATCGGCTGCCTCCTGCACGCCCTCCACTGGAGATCTGCGAGTCATGTGCCCTTGACTGGAATTGAACCCAGGACCCTTCAATCTGCAGGCCAAAGCTCCATCCACTGAGCCAAACCAGCTAGAGCTGTGCTATCTTTTTATGCAGTGATGAAAATGAGTGAATCAGATCCACTTGTGTGAATATGGATAGATTTGAGAAACTCAATGCTGAGGAAGAAAAAGTGTAGATTGACACTTACAGTCGGACACCATTTATATAAAGCTGGAAAACATGCAAAATATCTATATATTGTTTAGGGAGGCAAGGGTATGAGATCGGAGAAGGCTCCTCACAGCTTTTTATTTGCCTGTGTAATTATGGTAGTTATCAAGGAAAAGGCCTAATGTAAATATGGCCAGGCATTAAGTTTTGGCAAAGCTTGGTCATGGGTACACAGATGTTCTACATTATGCTTTGTGCTTTTCTGTATGTTTGAAATTCTCTATAATATAAACATTGAAAAATGATAGTACGGGAGACCCCCGTACGCATGAAACCCTTGATCTTGTGGGGCTTTTGATGGCTTTCTTAATAGCTTTTCTATCCTGAAACAGAAGCTTTTCAGTCTCACAGAGGGGAAATAAGAACACTTTAGAGTTAGACACGCGTACAGCTCACACTCACGCAGCCACTGTGACTTCTGAAATTGGTGTTCGGATCTTCCTTACCGCCTCTGGCTGGGTGGGGACATTATTTATCACCAAGGTAACTGCTGTTCACCCAGGAATGCTTTGGCATCTGAGTGAGTGGTTCCTGAACTGGGCACCAGGGCCAGAGGAATTGCTGGGAAGTGTGTGTGTGTGTGTGTGTTCCCAAATATACATCGATAATCATGCAAGCAAGAGTGATTAGGTTTCTCTTCCCCCCACTTCTCAATGATGTCGAAAACCACACTAAGTCGCCTTTGATGGCATCTGCTGGTATGACGTGCCATCCTTGGCTTTGAGAATGGCCCATTGCTGTTGACAATTTAACTTGAAAAACAAAACAGAACATGAAAGGACAGCTGTGAATGCCAAGGATCTAAAAATGTTAATGTGGCTGCTTAGCCGGGAAGAATGATGTCGATACGGGCTGATACACTGGTGGCGTTCTCTTTCTATTTTGTAACCAATGATTGGATTTTAGACTTTGTTTGATGTGTGGTACCAGGGATTGTTAGGGAGGGATGGGAACCGTCACCATGGTGATCACACAGAGAGCTGTCTGTTCGGGATAATCAATGGTCATCCTGTGGTTGGGAGAACGTAACCTAGACCACGTGACAGTGACAATGGGGGTGGCAGATGCTCGGTGCAGCCGAGACAGTTTTCTCTTCTCTACAAAATACATGCGGCTGATTTAGAAATGTTTCTTTAAGATGTCTTTTGACACAAATGTGGCCCTTTAGGAGCTCTGCCTTCCTGTGTCCCTTCAGAGGGGAAAAAAAAAACTCCTTCGTGTGGATGAGACAGTTTGTACTGTCGAGAGTTGGCCAAAGGGTTTCCCCTTCGCAGACCAGCCCTCTGGGCCTAAACACACACATGGGCAGAGAAGAAAAACACTAAATCAAAGCGCCCCAGGGCCCTCATCAGACCTTTTATAGCCAGAGTGGCTGTGCTGTGGCGCTTGGCAGCGCCCCCGGTCAGCAGGAATTAGTGACCACATCTAGGGGATGGTGGCCAAATAGGACATGACGGAAGGGATGGTGGATCTGTCAGACCTGTGGCCAGCGAACAGACATTCCTGGGAGGCAGGAGCCAGTCCTCTGAGCACGACACGCACGGTGGCTGGGCTCACGCCCAGGGACTGAACCTTGGCTGTGTCGTCAGCCTCCCGAACCCCTCCAGTGAGGCCGTATTCCTCATAAAGCGAGGAAGCAAGCTGGGCTTTGGGTGGGGAATGGAGGAAATTTCAAGAAAGATGGTCCAAGCCCGGCTGGTGTGGCTCAGTGGTTGAGCATCGAGCTATGAAAAAGGAGGTCACGGTTCAATTCCTGGTCAAGGGCACATGCCCAGGTTGCAGGCTCGATCCCCAGTAGGGGTTGTGCAGGAGGCAGCCGATCAGTGGTTCTCTCATCATTGATGTTTCTGTCTCTCTCTCCCTCTCCCTTCTCTCTGAAATCAGTAAAAATATATTTTAAAAATAAAATTAAAAATGAAGTTCTGTACTACCTAGAATCTATATGAAAGTGTGCAAACACACTCAAGTCTGTCCCTTTCCACAGAACTCACTACTGTATAGAAAGCCAGGTCCATAGGAATTTATTTTGAACCTATGAACTCCTTTGTGCATATTTATAATCATTTAATGTGTGCCCCGTCAGTCTCTTATCTCTCATCTCCCTTGATGATTTGGGTTTCTGAGTGATTCCAGAAGAATTCTAAGGAGCACGCAGACGTCACAGGAAGTGAGGTCATGGGGGGGGGGGGTAATTGATTTGATATCGTCCCACTGTGCGACACTGAACTCATCGAATGGGCTCTGAGCTGTGGTTCTAGGGCCATCAAAGGTGGAATTCCTACCAGGTATTCATTGGTTGCTGTGAACCAGAGAGAAAATGTTTAACAATTAAATGCCAGACCCATGCTTTGAAGAATTACGACTTGGGACTATTTTTTTATGAAGTACTTGTTGGGGGGGGGGGGGGGGGAGTCTTCACCAAGTGGTTTGGCATCACTTAAACCAGGGGTGGGGCACATCCAGCCCGCGGGCTGTCTAAGGCCCAAGAAATCATTTGCTCTGGCCCTGCCAAGGCATTAGGGGTGAGTTAATTAAATGTTTGACCAAATACAGCAGGCTGACTTTCAGGTGGATAATTTTGTATGGACCTTGAATGATGTTATAAATATCCAGATGGCCCTTGGCAGAAAAAAGTTCCCACCCCTGACTTAAAAGAATGCGAAATGGGTTTTTCACATTATGTCTAGTTGGGCTGCTTCTGGGAGTCTCTATTTTTAAAAAGCTTTCTCTATGATTATCCTGAAAAGTCATGTTGGGGAACTACTCTAGTGTAGATAACAGCTTGCAGATGAGGCTGATGCAGTTTACACCCCATGACTCAAACGTGTGAGGCCCTTTAGGGAAGCAATCCTAGTGTATGGCTTTCCCATCCGATGGTCCTCGGTTTGCTTGCATTTGACTGTCTGTGTGACCTTAGGCGAGTCATTTCATCTCCCTGACACTCCATTTCCTCATCTATAAAAGGGAGATATTAATAACTACCTGGCAGGGTTAGTAATGTAGGCTAAACGAGATAATGTATGTAAAGCTTTCAGCCTAGTCCCTAGCACATACGTGCTCAGTAATTGATAGTTTCTACTACAAATAATTATCTTAAAATGATAACCCCATCTTGATTGACTGAAGCACAGCCCTTCAGGGAAAGATCACTATAATGGTGAAGGTAAACCCAAGAAAAAGGAAATATCCTGGAAAACAAAACGAAACACAACACAACCACCCCACTTCAGTCTGGAACATTCTTGTCGGTTGTGTCATTGCCTTTGGAGGCCTCTTGCAACCTGGGTGGTCTGTGAGCTGTTCAAGTTCATGGATAGATAGGTTTCATCCGCCTCCCCCCTTTATGTTTTAGAATGGGGATTCAGAATTTTGTAAATTTGTAAATGAGTGGCGTAAACAGGTCAACCCTACGGCATCAGAAAACTGTGCTTTGTCACTTCCTTTTTTACAAGACTTGCTTATGGTTCATTACCCTGAAGCTATGTCTCCTCATGCAGCTGTGCATCCCAAGGACTTTGGGGAGTTTTTTTTTTTTTTTTTTTTTTTAGAAAAGTCGCAGAGTTTCTCCACACGTTTAATTTCTTCTTTGAAGCGCGGAGTTTAAGGAGAGTCTTTTCTTTTAGAAGAGAAAATGGTGTGGAAAAAGGTAGCAGTTTGGAGGCTAACTGTTGTCCTAGTATATCATTGGGTCTGTGGTTCCGAGGGAATTGCTGATGAAGTCCCTCTATCAGCGCCTTTGAGTTGCTGTTGGGGCTGGCTTAGGGTTGCACTCTGAGTGGTATAGCAGGCCATTCTCTGGACAGGGCTGCAGGGACCAGGGCCGTGCATGGATTTGTTTTCCTGGAGTTGTGTTTCTCAGCTGGTCACTGGTGCCTAGGAAGTCAAGTATCTGCTGATGTAATACTCTACTTGGTGAATCTGCTTAATGGTGTGAGACACCTTCTCTTGACGAGGCGTTCTCCCTCTTCATGGTGGGAAGGAAGCCCTGTGAATAGGGTGCTACCTCCGCCTACCATTTAGAGTGAAGATTCCCAGGAGCCGTCTCTAGTGACCTCATCCAGGTGCAGTGGTGGGTGGGGGCCAGGTGGGAGCAGGTGGGATGGGGCATGTGGCTGTGTCCTCCTGGCTGCCATGGAGCCCTGTTGATTGGTGTAGGGAGCCTGACTTGGTCCCCAAGTTCCTCAGACCATTGCTCCAATAGCACTCCCCGGGAGATAGGGATCTTTGGCAGCATGGGGAGAATATTGTTAAAGGTATGAATTCAGAGAAGCAAAGTACACGTGTCTGTGCTCCAGTCGGAGGGGAGTGGGCAGAATTGGGCGGTGTGGGAGGTGGGAGGTGAGAGGGAATGTTGGCAAGAAGAGTCCGGGTAAGGAAGCCAGTTCTGCTGACGCCTGGATCTTCAGATGCCTGTTCAGCACTTGTCCCCAGGAGGAAGACACCTTTTCAAACGAGAATGGAATATTTCACTTTGGAACTTGTCCTAGGAGGACGTGCTTATTATCCGAGGCGTTCCTCGGTGACTTCTGATTGGGCAATGGCCCGCCCAGCCACACATGGAGCCAAATTATCATATATATTAACGATGCAGTAAAGAATTTCATCATCCTGGGTCACAAAGGATCATTATTATTGTATCAGAACACAGTCATGGTATTCATGTGGTGCCTTGCTAGCAAGCGCGTGTACTTGGTGTCCGGAGGCCATGTGGGAGCTGAGGTCTGAGTAGAAATCTTGTCAGAAAACCCTTCTGTCGCCTGGCCGGTGTGGCTCAGTGGTTGAGCGTCAACCTGTGAACCAGGAGCGTCACAGTTTGATTCCCGGTCGGGGCACATGCCCGGATTGTGGGCTCGATCCCCAGTGGCAACTAATCAATGATTCTCTCTCACCATTGATGTTTCTATCTCTCTCTCCCTCTCCCTTCTTCTCTAAAATCAATAAAGATATATTTTAAAAAAGAAAACCACTCTGCTTAGGACCCCCCACTGACTATGAGGTCCCAGTGCCTCGGTTCCTGCTGTTGGCAGAACAGACCTACCTCCCAGTGTGTTGGGAGGAGTATTAATCCAATGCTTTGAAAATGTTCAAAGTGTGGTGCACACACCCACAGACCCACTGAGGGAAGCTGGCCGTCTCAGGGGACCCACGTATCACTGTGATTTTCTAGACGGCTTGACCGGAGGCCAGATCTGGCCTCCCGCCTCTTTCTCTGCTGCCACGAGCTCAGAACGGTCTGTACATTTGTCAATGATTGAAAAGAGATCCAAAGAAGAAGAAGATTTTGTGGCCATGAAAGCTATATGAAATCCGAACAGTGTCCCTGAGCATTTATCGGAGCACAGCCACACCCGTCTATTTGTGGTGGCTTTGGGGCTACGTCCGCAGAGGTGAGTGGTTCCGACAGAGACAGCGTGGCCCACAAGCCTGAAATACTTCCCGCCCGGCCATGTGCGGGGAAAGTGTCCGCCCGCTGAACTAGACTGTTGGGAGCTGGGTCCCGAGGCAGTGGAACAAGATTGTTACTGATCCATGGCAGATGATGTCATTCCAGGCCAGCAAAATACCTCCGTTGGTTCTTCACAGACCAGGGCCCTGTGATGTGTGAAAGGCCCGGGGGTGGGAGTTGAGTGGGGAATTTTGCAAGGACTCTCTTAAATTGAGATCAGGCTCTGAGCACTGAGGATACATTTCCAAACCTTTCTAGAGACAACACAGGATTTCTCTTGCACTGAGAGAGGGGTCAGAATATTTACAGTAACATGTTTGGGATTCAACTAAATTTGGGGGATTTTTTTAAATGTATGTATGTATGTATGTATGTATTTATTATTTATTGATTGATTGATTGTTGCTGTTCCAACCCTCACTGGTTTTCCCAGAGAATTTTAGGATGACAACTTAGAGGATCTCAGGAGTATCGATATTACCGACATTTTCCAGTTTGAGGTTTGGGTGACATTTTATTTATTTATTTTTTTTTTTTATTTTTTAAAATATATTTTATTGATTTTTCACAGAGAGGAAGGGAGAGGGATAAAGAGTTAGAAACATCGATGAGAGAGAAACATCGATCAGCTGCCTCCTGCACGCCCCCTACTGGGGATGTGCCCGCAACCAAGGTACATGCCCTTGACCGGAATCGAACCTGGGACCCTTCAGTCCGCAGGCTAACGCTCTATCCACTGAGCCAAACCGGTCAGGGCTTGGGTGGCATTTTATAATGCTTCTTATTTCCCTTTGATGTGTTGCCCATCCCTCGAAACAATAGTAGTCATAATAATGCAGGTTGTACAATTAATGCCATTTGCACAGCCCCACCGGGAAGGGTTTGCACAGCTGGTAAGGCACCGAATTGTGGGGGTACCTCTGCTGTGGAAATGCACGTCTATCTGCATCTGTTGGAATTTTTAACTAATTCAGGATCAGGGCTGCCAGACCGTTCAAGAAGGATGAAGCCCGATTCTGTAGATGCCTCAGATGGGCACTGTCGGATGGGGAGGCGCATGGGGAGGCGCATGTCGGGGCACTTGGGTTAGGGAGACTTCAGTCTCTACAGCAGGTTTGGAGCTAATGAAACCCACTGGGAAGTGGGGGATGTGAAATTAACCTGATTCAGCTGTAACTTCCTGTCCACTGTTGGGTTTATCCAGACAGGAAGCTGGGAATCCTTACCACCAAAAGGGAGTTGGAGAGGAGTGTGTATATGTGGAAGGCAGATTGACTTCAGAGGAAGAAATCATTGGTGTTCTAGGTAAAATTCTACTTCCTAGAGATGTGTGGTACATGCTACAATGATTTTTTTTTTTAATCGTCACCCAAGGATGTTTTTCCATTGATTTTTAGAAAGAGTGGAAGAGAGAGGGAAAGACAGAGAGAAATATCAGTGTGAGAGAAACACATCGATTGGTTGCCTCCTGCATGAGCCCTTGGCCCAGGGAAGAACCTGCAGCTAAAGTACATGCCCTTGACCAGAATCAAACCCGGGACCCGTTGGTCCACTGGCCAATGCTCTATCCACTGAGCCGAACTGGCAAGGGCTACAATGATTTTCTTCAAATCAGAGGTGAATTTACAAAATGATAAACAAAACACATATAATAGCAAATACTTATACTGAACTATGCACCAGGAACTTTTCTGAATACCTTGCATGAATTAACTTATTTAATAATAATCATGTGATATTATTATTTGTGGAGAGTGGCTACAGTGTTTGGACAGGTTCAAGCCTCGGACTAATGAGAGGGCACAGTCCTCTCATGGCCACGTGCAAGTCCCAGCTTGGAGGGCAAAGCCCTCCCAGCACAATTATAAAGGGTATAATTGTAAGCTTGAACCTATGGTCCGAATCTGTGGCCCCACGTGGCTGAGTGATAGGGGCTGCAGGAGGTGCAGCAAGTAAACAAAGCTTGATCAGGTGCATGTAATTGAGTAGATTCGAAACCCACAAGAAGGTTGTAACCACGCCTGTACTTTGCCTGGTGGAATCTGGCTATAAAATAAAGAGACGGCTTACAGGCTGTGGCGCTGTCGCTAGCTCTCCATCAGAGCGTCCCACCCAGACCCAGCTTTCTTCTCTTGTCTGTTTTTTCTCAATCCTTCACCTCCCCCTCTCAGGCTCACCAAACCTGGCTGAGCTGGCTTGGCACATATGGCACCCAACGTGCGGCTGAGTATGCCATGGCCGTGCCGGCTCGCCACAATTATTCTTTTCATTTAGTCGAAGAGGAAAGAGAAAGAAGTAGAGAGAGCCCTCTTCTTGGGTGGAATAGTATGGAAGCGGAGAGGAGAAGTAAAAGAACATTCTAGGTGATCTAGAGATTAACTACATTAAGGGGTTATAACCTCTGATTTCTACCGTGCTAATTAAAAAGAAAAAAAAAACTACTCCAAAAATATGGGTGGAGGAGCAGAGGATAAATCGAAACCTCACCCCACAAAGGAGAAACTCAGTTGCCTAATTTGGAGTTTAGACTTCTGAATAGTATCTTCTTTTTAAAAGTGTGGTGATGAGTCCAGATTAGACCTTCAGCAATGTTATTTAAAATTTCAGATTTTTAAAAAATTAAGACTCATTAGATTTTCCTTACTTAGTTCTTTATTTCCAGGGAATCAAACTACCCCTAGACTGATTAGGACTTTTTTTTCCCCAAGGAGCAGTAAGTTCTTACATAGCTGGAAACCTCTGGAATGTATTAGCGTCCAGATTTGCAAAGTGAGTGAGTGATGGCCATGGTTTAGTATTTTACCCATTATGTTTCACTGACTTAGGTACTGTTCCAGGAAGGGTCTGACTTAAATAAATTTTATCTCATTATTGATATTGAAATGTTAAATGTTGAATGGATAAAAATATTTATAAGATCTAAGTAGGATATAAACAACAATAATACAATGAACAGAGAACGTTTCTTCTGAGGTTGCCGTGTCCCTCGTGACACGCGCCTTCCTTTCCCTGTTGGAGATGACAGCGTCCAGTTCTGTGTTCAGATCCTGCTCTTCGCTGTAGTTTTTCCATGTTTGTATCCCTACCTTGCATATTGTGCAGCGTGCCTGGGTTTTGAACCTGATATAAAGGTTAGCACGCTGCTGTATTTTTTGTGACTTGTTTTTTTCATGTAGCATTACATTTCCAAGAACCACCAGTGTTATGTGTAGCTGCAGTTCACTTACTCTCATTGCTGCATAGTATCCAAGTGTATAAACAACCAGAATCTATTTACCCATTTCATTGAAGGACTTTCGGGTGATTTCCAGGTCTTGCTATAGATATTGCTGCTTTGACCATTCTTAACAAATGGCTGGGCCAGGACTCATTTAATTAATTTTTCTATGAAAAGGACAGTCCTATGGTTTAATGAAAATGATATCCACTCCTTGCATAGATAAATGCTGTTTTTATTTTGGAACACATATTGCATAATAAATGGGCTTATTTTTTTTTTTACTTGCTTTATTGGTGAATTTTCCCGGAGAAGTGACAATAATTTGTATATTTTCTTTTCTAAATGAATCAAGGCATGCAGTGTAAAAATTATGAGAAAATAAGCCTGCCCAGTTTTACATTAAAGGTTTCGTAAATATGTAATAAAATAAACAAATTAGAAAAATACTAAATAATTTTCATTAGAATGTGAAGTACTTTCTTCTCTACATTAAACATGAAATAAACTTTTGTCATCCAGAGCAACAAAACAAAACAAAAAAAAATTCCATTGAAAGCGAAGATGGTCTTTGCGCCACTCTTGTTCATTTGCAGACTAGAGAAGACATTTTTATTTTTAACATTTTTCAACTTAAAAAAGACCTTAAAAACCTTTTTGAAATAATTTATAGAGTTTTGCAATGACTCAGAGCTTTAGAGCAGCGAACAGCCTGTAGTCCATTTGCTTTTTTGACTGGAAAGGGTAAAAAAAAGCCCAGAGCAAGTAAATTACTTAACCAAGATCACAGAGGACTGCCAGGCCTAAAAATACCTCTTCTTTAAAATAGCTACATGAATCTATACTTTCTCTTCTAAATTAGAAGCCACAGCTTCTTCTCATTACATGTATATGCATCGTATAAACGGAATCTTCAGCGCATCTGAAACTTAGTGTCAGTAAAACAATAGAACGAGGTTTGATTTTGAAAATTGCTTTTCTCCACCCTGTGGGTGGTGCTGACCCTGGAGAGGTTGTATTTAGTTCCCACAGCCTGGTTGCTGGCGGTGACAATATTGCCATTGTCTGACACCTGGGCTGCCACCGGCTCTGTTGGGAGACACGCACTGAGCTCAGAGGACCCTGCTGGAGTGTCCATAGAGCTAGCACAGGCTTCTCCTCCCCAGCCTGTCCCCACCCCGCCTGCCCCGGGCTTTCCCTCCAAGGAAAGCGGCAGCTTTGCAGCAGAGAATTTAATGAGGTCATTGGGATTAGCCTGGGTTCGTGGGCAGGGGGCTCCTGCATTTAGGGTTGGGTGTGAGGCCTTTAATGTTCTTGGAATCTCGCTGGTCCCCCGGCGCACCCCTGCTGTGCCCTGTCCAGCCCCTCTCCCTCTGCCCCATCCTGAAATAGCCCTGGTTCACACGGAAGAAATTTACTTCCCTAATCCCCACGAGCTGGCCAGCTCTGCATTTGCCACGGGGTGGGTTTTGACTTTCTTTCCCTGAAGGAGAATCTCTAAAAGCTTAAAATCCATTTTTAAAACCTAGTAGGAAAGCAACCAGACCTGAGTCGCAAGGCGTAGATCGAGCCTCCAGCCCTGCCACGTGCTGGGTGACAGTGGGCTGGTTGCTGCGCTTCTCTGGTCCTCTCCTTTTCATATACATATTTCAGAGAGGAAGGGAGAGGGAGACAGATAGAAACATCAATGGTGAGAGAGAATCATTGATCGGCTGCCTCCTGCACGCCCCACACTGGGGATTGAGCCTCAACCCGGGGAATGTGCCCTGACCGGGAATTGAACCCTGACCTCCTGGTTCGTAGGTCGATGCTCAACCACTGAGCAACCCTCTCCTTTTCCATGTGAAATAGGTATGGTAACACCAATGCTCTTGGGTCTGCTGTAGAGATCAAATGAGCTAACGCCCCTGAATCTCATATGGACAACAGGTTTCACCTGTGAAATAAATACTGGTGCATCCTCCATGTTTCTTTATGTTTCGACATCAGAAAGTCAGGGGACCCATTTGCAAGAAGCTAGAGCGATAAGGGATGCTAGATTTAGAGCATGTTGCACACCAGCTGCCCCCTTCCCCTGTGCTCCGGCCCCACCAGGCTTCGTCAAGAGGGGACACTGAAACTTCTTGTGTGACCATCTCTCTCCCCTGTGGGGCTCTGGACCTCCATCAGGCAAGGATTCTGCCTTATTCTTCTTTAGGCCTCTAGCATCTAGCATATTTTGGGCATATTTTTGGCCTATGGTAGCTGCTAACAACAGTATTGTTTTCAAACTTACCCAAGTGTTGAGAACTGACTCTACCCAGTGTTTCTTTAGTGCTTGGCTTACTGTAGTCAGTCTATTTTCCTCTTGCTCAACCCTTCCCCACTCTCTCCACACAGTTGACTTTTTCGTCTCTAGGGACCGCCCTACACCTGCGGTGCTCAGATGTTGCTGCTCCTCTCCTCCTCTTGCCCCCCCCCCCCCCACTTTTTATTTTGGTCTAAGAATTTATAATATGGGGCTCGTTACACTTTCTTAATGGACTTTATTATCTGCTTCCGTGTTATAATCTTTACATTTAAGGCCTTATTTATCTATAGTAAACTGTCTGCTGTGTGTGTGTCTCTTTTAATTCCCCAAGTGGATATTGATTGGACTGCCCCAAGCAGCATAATGGTTCAAGTTCATCTACAAGACTCAAGTGTAGCCTATCTGGGTGGCGGGTAGGAGTTAAGTGGCAGCTGTTAAACAGTGCATAGCAACTCCTCACAACGGCTTAAACATGAAACGGGACTTGGAGTAACAGAATATGCTGGAATTTGATGAGGACCCCGAGTGCGACAGGACATGGGATTTGAACTTGCAGTTGTAGACAATGACTACACCTCCTACGACCAGAGCCCGTGACCTTTAGCCCCACGATGCCCAGAAGAAAGGCTGGTGGAATTACCAGCAAGGCCCCAGTGCCGCTCGCACACCCTCCCTTTCGCACAACATTCGCTCCTTTCTTCCTTAACCTTCCAGGTAATAGAGGCATAGAGTCTTGCCCCCTTCATGAACCATGAAGTTGATGATCAGAATAACTGCAAGACCTTCAAAAGCTTTCAGGGGTGAAAAGTGCTAAGAAACCAAAAGAAGTAAGTCACCTAACACACATAACTGGCATTAAACATCTTTTCATGAAACCATCTGACCTAAGCTAGTGGATATTGAGAAAATGCCCTAAAAGGGTGCATAACATCACTTAAGAGCGATGCCCCTTTGAAAATAAAATTATTAATGAGCACACTAGCCTCTTTTTGTGCACAAGAAGTTGAACAAATCTCTGTGATTTCTTAGATTTCATACAAAATCAGATTCCAAACAATTTAGCAAATACAATGTCTACATTAAAACCTTAGTGATTAAATGCAACCCTTAAGTGATGGAGTGATCCACGCTAAATTTTCTGATTAAAGCACAGAAAAGCTAACAGCCCTTACTGTTTCAATTAGAATTGCTTCAATGAGAGTTCATTCTTAAAAATTTTATTGGGTATGTACTCCCCCAAGGTGTTGTGCTAAGACTGGAGATACGATGGTGACCAAACTGCCAAGTTCTGCCCTCAGAGTTGTGGGAGATGCAGATGAGTAAATATGAAGTCACCAGTACAGCATCATATGACAAATTCTGTGATGGGGGAAGGTGGGTGTGCTGAGGGGCACCTGACCCTAACTGGGACTTGGGGTTACCCGTAGGGAAGGCATCCTCTATCCTGAGAGAACAGGATGAACAGGCAGGCTGAGTGGAATGTTCTAGCAGAGGCAGAAGGTTGCTAAAATGAGTTCCTTTCCCTGAATGCTATAATGAACATGATGGAACATTGGTTTTTGTGTGTGTGTGTGTTTTGATGGTTGAAGGACTCATGACCTTCAGGTAATTGTTTTTATCACCAGTCTTTATATAGTGTTGTAGGTGTAGTTGTGTGAAATTAGTAGAAGTTGTGTTTCAAAAGTAAACCTGCATCAACTCAACCTAATACTTGTGTGGTAGAGAGGCAATGCAAAAACCATTCAGGTGAATTGTGTGTTTTTGAGTCACGACTTACTGTCACTTCATAAATCCATTTTGTGTTTCTCCCCCCTTTCATCATTGTTGCTTTGGAAGTTCAGGATATTATCTGTGTCTCTTGGTGAAAGTAGGGTTTTATGTTTTACCAGGAATAGAGGCTCATTTGATATATGGCGTTTACTTCTCATTTTATGATGGGCCCCTAGAGTGACATGAGTAAGTTGTTTCATTCTTCTGGATTCTTTTTTTTTTTTTTTTTTTTGAATAGCTCATTGGTGAAGTATGTGGAGGTTCTTAAATATCAAGTAGGAAACAGGAAAGTATGAATATGATTATGTATGTACAAATATTTGCCTGTTCTGAGCAGATGCTCAGTAAGTGTTTGCTGAAATAAATTTGAGAGCGTAACCATTCACAGTAAAGTGGTAGAATCCTAGTTGCAACAGGTGAATTAAAAAAAAATACGTCATTGCTGTTCCCATTGGAATTTCAGAGCTTCGTGTGTGACTATTTTTGATTCTGGTTCACTCATCATTTGTTAGCTACATTCATCAGAATCTGCACAGGAGGTCAGGAAGTATGTCGGTTCACTTTGCACAGAACACACTGCAGCCCCATTGGCAAAAGCTGAGTTTGATTCCAGTTCTAACACGTGGCTTAAGAAACCTCCAGAGAGCCAAGGGCCATGATAGGTTTTGTGAGAGAAGGCACCTATGTAGCTAGGACTTTTCTTGTTCTTAAAAGCTGGGGATTCCTGTGTTTTGTTTCTTCATAACACAGCGGCTCAGAGAAAGTCAGACTGGAGTACTTTACCTCCCTGACCTCCCATTTGGGGATTTCAGTTCCACTCTAAGGATATTTTCAGAAAGAGAAAAAACATAATCAGTTCTAATAGCTATTCCAGGAACATCATGATGCTCCACGGGTCAGATCAGCTCGTGTCCACCTGTAGGGTAGCCATGGATATTGCACTTGCGGCATCCAGGGTCTCAGTTGGGTAGGCTCTCCTGGAGTGTAAGTGTGGTTAGCTTATTATTCGGATGACTGTTCTCCTGGAAAGACTGTCAGGTTGACCTCGAGGGGCAAAGGACAAATGGTTCTTAGAGCCAAGAGAACAAGTTCAACTGCAAGCCAGCTGTTGACTCTCTCACACCTTGAGAGCTGTTTTTTTTTTATTAGAACCATAGACTGGAAGAGCACCTTCGTTTGGCAGAAGAGAAATAGATGTTTGTCAGCTTAGAAAACATTCATTGAGCGCCCACTCTTTGCCATGTTGAGGGAGCAGCTACAAAGATGAATTATCAAAGGGCTTACTGAGTAGTAAAAGGATACAAACATAAGTCCGTTTATATACTCCAAGGAGAGCTCTGTGGAAGGTAGGCATGACCTACAGTGAACACAAAGGACAGGATTTAGCCCAGTCTGTGTAGGAGGAAGCAGGGAAAGGTTGGGGAAGATTTTCTGTTGAGAATAGCTGAGCTGAAACTTAAAATATGAATAAGAATTAGCCTTGGGAATGGGACTCATGGAGGTGAGGCTGGGGGCATGTGGTGACAAGGGGAAAATAAGACCAAAGATAAAGTGGCTTGAAACAGCATGGTATGTATCTTGCAACTCTGGGCAGGTCCATGTTAATAGCATGTGAAGAATAAAGAGAAAGCGTTGAGAGTGAGGTTGGAAAGGGAGGGCCCATGTTGTGGAGATTTTATTTTGTAAACTCTGGAGAATCACTGCATGCCTTTAAACACGGGAATAACACTTGGATTTGGGTTGGGGGAGAATCATTTTGAAAGATGACTTTGACCAGGACAAGGCTGAAGGCAGGAGAACCAATAGGAGGCTCTTGTCCTCATCCAGACAAAAGCTGATGAACGAGGGTAGTGGTGAGAGGATGGCACTTTAGGGAATCCCAGCATTTAATGGGCAGGAGAAAATTAGGGCCCTAAGCAAAGACCCAGTCAGAGAGAGAAAAGAATAATCAGGAAAGAATGTCAAGAAGAGAATTTCAAAAGGAATAAGAGATCAGCAGGGCTATGTGTAGCGGAGGGGTGCAGTTGACTGAATACTGACAAGTGTTCAGAGTGTGTTCTGGGGGCCAGCAGCTCCAGCAGCATTGGGGAATTGGTAAGGAAAGAAACTCATGCCCCACCTGAGAGATATGGCCAGGGTGTGGAAATGCCTGTTGATGACCAGGACATATTTGCATTGGGATGGTTGGGACAGAATCCATCTTGCAGCCAATTTGGGAGGAAATGAGAAAGTGGAGAAAATATAGTCTAGGCCAGTGGTCGGCAAACTGGGGCTCAGCAAACCACGGCTCTCGAGCCACATGCGGCTCTTTGGCCCCTTGAGTGTGGCTCTTCCACAAAATACCGGCTCTTCCACAAAATACCGGCTCTTCCACAAAATACCGACTTCTGCGCATGGGCCACGAAGTTTCAGTCGCACTGTACGTGCGCGCCTGCACGTGGTATTTTGTGGAAGAGCCACACTCAAGGGGCCAAAGACCTGCATGTGGCTCGCGAGCCGCGGTTTGCCGACCACAGGTCTAGGCAGAGACTTGGCTAAGATAGTAATGAGATAAATTGTTAGAGACGGATACAAGTCAAGAACACTTGACTTTGAGCTTTCAGAGACTTCAGCACCTGCGTTTTGGCTTAAAGGAAAGTAGAAAGATTGAGGTTTATGACAAGGAAGGTGGATAAAGAAAAAAGGAAGATGTTGAAGACATCAGTAGCCTTTTATAGAGGTGTATGAGCAAATGTGAGTTATTGTCATGTGGGATGAAGTGAAGTCATCGCTGCCTGGCATCATGAGGCAGGGCTTGTAGTCTGGCTCTGTTTTTCAAGGTTTCTTTGAGAGGCATCGCTGTGTATTTATAATAACGTACAGTTTTTTGCAGCGTTTTAAGGCACAGACCTGGTTTGAATTCTCAGTCCCTCGCCAGTAAGTGTGTAAATTTGAACAAATTACTAGTATTTAGATACTCTGAGCATTTGTTACTTGTTTCCTAACCTTCAGAAATGGCATAATAATACCCACTACACAGGATTGTAAATGAGAGAGTGTGTCTATGTAAACAACTGCATGGCTCCACTTATACGTGTTTTTTTTTTGTTTTCAATAAATACCTGTACTCTTTTCAATCTGAGTTAGGGAGTCTGCAGGTGCAGAGGGCGGACAGTATGCATTGATCTATGCCATTTAAAAAGAAAAAAAATATTGTTATTAATTTCAGAAAAGAAGGGAGAGGGAGAGAGATAGAAACATCAGTGATGAATATCATCAATTGGCTGCCTCTTGCATGCCCCACACTGGGAATCGAGCCTGCAACCTGGGTATGTGCCCCAACTGGGAATCGAACTGTGACCTCCTGATTCATAGGTCAACACTCAACCACTGAGCCACCACGGCAGGCCCTGCTATAGTTTTGCTGTGGAATTGTGGGTGCCTGGATGTGAAAGCAGTCGATTGGCCCCCACTCTCTTTCTTGCTGAGATAGTTCTTGATGGCTTCCGCTGCCCCTGGATTTCAGATGAAATGGTAACTTGTACTTTGCTGAAGGCAAAGAAAGGTCAGTAGAGGAAGGATAGCGCCAGAGCAGAGGTTAGGGTGCTGAACCAGGAACCCACGCTAAGCAATGATTTGATCCAAACTTCTATGCGAGATAATCTACTACCCATTTCACCTTGAAATTCCCAAAAGGAGAACCGTTGAGACCCAGAGCTTCACAGGCTGCCGTTTTTGTTATGGTTTTGACTGCTATTGCCACATCCTTAAATAAACCCCAGTCCGACTGGAGAGGGTACGTGGGTGGCTGGAGGAGGAGGTGGTGAACAATGCCCCATTCACAGGTGACAAGGGCAGGCCTGTCTCGTGTGCCCATCAAAACGGTGCTGGGGATAGATGTCACTTTTCTATCTCTCTTCGGGTGATTAGAACCAATTAAGAGGGTGACACACAGCATAGATGGGGAGAGAAAACACTGAGGGCGCCCACGTCTTCCCCCTCGTCCCAAGAGAGAAAGCGAGGGTTTGCCACCTGCTTCCCAAGTTCACGTAGAAATTGATGGATAAAAGCTCGTTTGTCAGTTGACCTTTCTGGACTCTCCTCCCACTTTGGTTCATAAAACAACAGTGATACCCGCTCTGCCTTGTCTGGAGGAGCCCCGTGGGAGATGCTTTTCTCTTTGCAGAGCCTCGCTGTCACTTCAGCCTGTCCATTTGGTGTGAGCAGTGAAAGGAGGGTTCCAACAGGTGCCATTGTGAGCGTGCCGCGGAGGAGCCATGCCGAGGGCAGCAGGCTCGTTTTGATCTGGGCTCAGATGGGAGGCTTTAGCGGAATACCCTCTCGGGCTGGGCACGGGGGGCTCTTTGATCTTTCCTTTGCCTAAAAGGCAGAACCCTCTTCTCTGTTTCCTCCAAGGACAAAAATAAACAGAGAAGCCGAGTTTGTGAACAGCTGCGTAAACAATGCAATTGGGAAGTATGCAAAAAAAAAAAAAAAAGACGAGGGTTATATATACATTCCTACACATGCCCTCCCGATCTGCGTTGTGCATCCGCATTGCGACCCTCGCTTGATCTGGGAGAGATTTCCATCGATGGGGTGAAACGCAGACCCTTCATGCCGAGGGGTTTAAGGCCTCCGATCACTGGGGCAGGAACGTTTCTTTCCCCTGCACGTGGAGCAGTTCTGAGACGCTCCAACTACAGTGGAGTAAGAGCCCTCCTTCATGCGCCAAGAGCAGGCCCCTCACACTCCGGAGGGTGCGCAACTGGAGGTGCTGGGTTTGCACTTAGGCGATAGAATCTGTAAGTCTGAAACCAAATTCATCTTCTTTTCGGTGTCCCTCTCTCCGCAGGAGGACTTTCTTTTTACACCTGTGCTGTGTATAATGAGATCGCCATTTGCCTGCTCACAGGCATGCAGCTCTGCCGTAGCCTTGATTTGTCTCCTTACGTCCCCCACCTCCGATCAGTCTCCATAAATTGTGTAGTTTCTCTTTTTGGTCTGTCTCTCCATTGACACCCTTGGTTCCGGCCGTTGTTACCAGGACTAATGTAACAGTTTCCTACTTGGTCAGATAGCTGCATTTAAAGCTGATCAATAAAAACTGTTTGGGTAATACATATGATAGGACAGAAAGCTCAGACATACCCTTTAGGCTCTTGGGAGAACGTAGAAGAAATAATGACTTTCAAAAGACTGTAAAGGTTAAAAGTATAGAAAACTCCTTTTCACATCTCATGCTGCTCCCTCATTATCTCCCATGGCTTCTCCTCCCTAACCTGACTTACATGTTTTTGTCTTCATACCTCTGTCACGATGTTCCTTCTGCCTAGCATGCTTGCATTTCTTTCTTCTACCTCAAAACCTTCTCTGTTATTCAGGGTGCATCTCATTGCCGTCTCCTTCCCTCCACACCCCAGACAGAAGTTTCCACTCCCTCCGCTGAACTTTTAGAACCCTTATATTCGTTATTCCACATTTCATTGAATGCCTGGCTCTATAGGTACCTGTGTATATTACTTATCTGTCTCTATACTAGATTATGAATTTGGGACAAACGTGTGTTGTTGTTGTTTTAATTTGTTACAAAGGCCAGCAGAGTGCCTCACATATGCTAACTCTTCAATGAATACTTTAAAAAATAAATGGATGCTATTAAACCAGGATAATCACACATTCATCTAATATCCCTGGTGCCCATGATTTTTTTCCAGCTTTATTGAGGTAGCGTTGACAAATAAAACTGTAAGATATTTAAAGTGGGCAATGTGATGATCTCATATATGTCTACATTGTGAAAGGCTTTTCCCCATCGAGTTAATGAACACATCCATCACCTCACGTATTTACCTTTTTGTGTGTGTTTGAGAACATTTCAGTGCTAGTCTCTGACTGAATTTCAATTACACAATACAGTGCTACTAGAGTCACCATGTTTTCCATGAGCTCATCTTATAGCTGAAAGTTACTAACCTTTTAACAACCCCTCCCTGTTCCCCCCACTCCCAGCCCTGGCAACCATTTTTCTTCTCTCTGTTTCTATGAGTTCTACTTTTTTTTTTCATTCTAGATTCCACATATAAATGATACCATCCAGTATTTGTCTTTCTCTGTTTTTGTACCCATTATTTTAAACAATCATTTAAGGAGCTCTTCATTAATAAAAAAAAAAATCACAAAACATTCATTTGATTCTCACAGTAAACCTGTGGCGTAATTATTACTTTTGTCCTCATTTCACAGTTTAGAATACTGGAGTTCAAAGAGATTTAATCATTCCTCCAGGACTACCCAACGTGTTAATGGCAGAGTCTGAACTGAAATTCAGGTCTGACTCCAAAACTCACATATCTGTTCCTGGTTGTATTGTCCCTCAGGTGTCCTGCCTGGGGATCCAGGTGAGGAAAGCCCAATTCCTGCTTCCCCGGAGCTTTCGGGCTGGTGTGTTGCGTGTGTGTGTGTGAGGGGGGGCGGGGCTGCTGGGGAGCAACAGTTGCCCTGCAGGGAGGTGGTCACTCTGGGGACATAGAGGGGACACGGGAAGGCACCATGCCTGGGACGGGACTGTGAACAGAGTGGACACACGGCTTTCTCTGGGCTGGGTTCGCCAGCTTTCATGGAGATTGAATCCATAATTGCTCCTTCTTAAGGTCTTAGTTCAGGTGAGCCTGCATTTCATGGTCAACAGATGCATTTACCCTAAGTGTTTGGATGTTTATGGCTTCTGAGTTAATAGGTAGTCTGTAAAATGCATCAGTTAGATGATGATGATGATGATGAAAGAGAGAGGTGACTGACTTTATGAGTCAAAGTTTAGTTGATCAATTAGGCACAGCAAGAAATCAACAACAATAATTAAATGGGACAATTATAACAATATACTGTTGACCCTTGCACAACACGGGTTTGAACTGGGTGGGTCCACTTATAAACAGATTTTTTTCAAAAAATACACAGTTGTCCCTCCTCATGTCCCCAGATTTCACATCTATGGATTCTACCTACCATGGACCTAAACAGTATTTTTGGTCCGCAGTGGGGAGTCCAAGGATGCAGAGGGCTGACTGTGCACATTGCACTGCACCATTTTATATAATGGACTCCAGCATCATTGGATTTTGGTAGCTACCAGGGTCCTGGGACCAATTCCCCGTGGGTACTAAGGGATGACTGAGTTTAGGTGGAGTCAAAAGTTATATGTGGATTTTCGACTGTGTGGGGTTGGCTCATTTACACCTTTATTTAACACCATAATTTTCATTTATTTTATTTTTATTTAATATTAAATCTTTTATTCTTTAATTTAAAAAATTGATGATTCCCCCCTCTCTGCCCCATGATAAACATTATGAGCAAGAGTGGTTTTGGTGCTTTATAACTTTCTCAGTTCACTCCCGGTGATAGGCCCCCTTGCTAGCTCTTAATCGATGATTAATGGTTTTAAACAAGAACAATGACAAGTTTTAAGTGTGCTAGCATTGCCTAACCAGGCTAACTCGGACGCTCTCTGTGACTTCATTGTGTGGGCTGGCCATTTGTTCTCCTCACAGCCCTCTTCCCCTTTTAGGCAACAAAGCACCGAGAGAAGCCTTTCACCTTATTTGTTTATTTATTTATTTATTTGTAGCAAACCCTGCAGGAAGTCCTGGGAAAGGCTCTCTCAGAACTATTCCCGGCAGCCAGCTTGGCTTCCTCCAGCTGTCCATCAATTTCGGATAACAATATCGGTTGCTCTGCTGAGCCCATTGAATACAACCTTCTGCAGCCTTCAGCACGTCTTCCTTTCCCCAGGAAGGATCAGATGCTTGCAATCCATTTCCCAGATCACAGAGCACTGGGTGCCGGAATGGTTTAGCTCCTATGAAAGCTACACCCTTCAGAGTCGTAAGGATGAACACATCCTTTGTTGCACTCGACATGCTTAGACAAGGCATGTATCAAGGCTGGTTTCATAAACTCTTCCCTTACCTCAACTATCCTTTGGACCCCTCCTTCTGAAAAAAAAAAAAAAGATGCCAACATGCCATATTAGTCCTGTCTGAAGCCATGGGTGACCCTAGATGTTTTTGAAGTGAATGGGTAGCTTAAGTCCCACTAACTTCCTTAAATCTTCCCATGATATTATTTCTCCAGACTACTTACTATGGGGTCTGACATCACCTGGGCTTTCAGCTCTCATCTTGGGCTTCTCAGAGTCCATGCCCAGAAAGACCCATCCAGTTTCAGACATGCGGGCTTTTGTAGAACCTCCAGCGCCGCCCCCCTTTTTTATCTTTGTCTTGTATAGGTAGGGTTGGTTGCATTAGATGAGCTGGCTGTTCTCCATGTAGGCACTTAAAATGAAGGCCTTCACCTGGAGAGCATTATGCTAAGCGAAATAAGCCAGTCAGAGAAAGATAAGTATCACACGATCTCACTCATATGTGGATTCTAATGAACCAAATAAACTGATGAACAAAAATAGACCCCGAGACATAGAAGCATGAACAGACTATTGAACCTCAGAGGGAAGGCAGGGGAGGGTGGGTGGGAAGAGATCAACCAATGAACTTGTATGCATATGTGCATAACCCCGTGGTCACAGACAATGGAGTGGTGAGGGCCTGGCTGGGGAAGGGGGAATGGGAGCGGGCTGGAAGAGGTTAATGGGGTGGGGGTCAGGGTGGGGGACAGGGGACCTATGTAATACTTTCAACAATAAAGATTTAAAAAAATGAAGGCCTTCCATTTGGTCTGCAGGTGAGTTCAGGGCCAGGGGCTGGTATGGAGGATAAGGCCAAATGTGCTTTTAAAATCTTAACACTGTGGTTCTGTGGGTTCTGCCACTTCATCTCTGTGTTTGAGGATCATGCCGGTGGTGTCTGCACCCTGGTTTGTTTACCCAGCCTTCACAGATGGGTGCCACTCAGTGGGTGTTGTGGAGAGAGCAGGGTGTGGTTAGGGGTGGAGGTGGGAATGTCGGTTAAGAAAGACGAGCAGATGTTAGTGTGTGAAGTCGGAGGAATGGTGCTGGGGATGGAGAAGTTTGGTGGGCAGTCTCCTACAGAAACTTTTTCAGAAAGCATCCGGGGAAAAATGAGTTGGCTGTATTTCTGATCGCTTATCTTGGTCTGTAATGCCCAAAGAATTTTGAAACTAAGAATTGTATAGATCCTTGGTAGTTTAGAACTCTCCTGCCTTCTGCCAATCCTTTACTGAGTTGATGGGGTTGTAATGTGGACACAGCCAGATTAGAGAGGGACACTGTGATGCCCTGACTCATTCTCAGCTCCGTTCCCCGGGACGGGTAAGGTGCTGCTCCCGGGACAACCTCATCCTGTCCTCTCACACATGTGGTGAGAAAGAAAGGCAGGATCTGGCCTGAAAGGACCTCAGGGGACAGCGGAATGGAGAGCCCGTGGGGTTGGACCACAAGAAGAGAGTCCTGACCAGATTGGAGGAGGCCGTGCCTACAGGGCAAAGGGCCTGTTTGAGCTCTTCTGTTTTGGGACCTAAACGTTCCTCTTGTCAAAAATCTTTCTCTGCGCTGGATGTGAATAGCAGAGATGAATATACCACTTGGAGTGCGGGTGAATTTCCCGCCAAAATATAAGATGGCTCTGTCTTTTGGTTTTGTTCCATCCACCAAAAGGGTGGATTACAAACAAATATTTGGTAATACGCAGTTACAATCAGCCCGAGTTTACACGTTTCCCGCACTCCACCGCAAATCTATATGAACCGAGTTAAAGACGGCTCCCGCGGAGTACGCGCAATTCACGCGAGCCGACTTAACTCGTTTCCCGCACTCCAAGTGATACATTGCAGTTGTTGGAGGGATGCAGGCCTATGGCAGAATCACATTGAGCCTCTGCTGGTAGTTACACTTGGTGTGGGAATTGGGCTCTGTAAAGTTGCCGGAAGAAGGGAGATGCTTGGGAAGGACTGTGCTGGTCCAGAGGTCCCCTGTCAGATAACAGCACCTACATTTTTATAGCCCTTTCAGTTTGTGATAGTACATATAAAGTGGGTCATGTCGATTCGTACACTGACATTTTCATAATTTTCCATTTTCTAATTAAAATTCAAAACCTTGTTCTGATACCCACCTCATTCAATAGGCAACAGATCTTAAAATTTTAAAATATGGACTTATTTCAAAAAACATGTGCTTTGAAGTAGGCTAGGTCACATTCTACATTGCAATTTATTGACCTTATTTTTTCCCCCCTGATGATAGAATGACAATTTTTGAGCCTATAACCCTGAGCTCAGAATTTCCTGAGAAGGAAGATTCGTTTTTGCAATTACTGTACTTTCCTACAGCACTTGCTAACTTGCTACCAGCTGGGAAATAAATTTGACTCATTAAGGGCAACCCAAAGCAATACTGGTATATATCCCTGGGAATAATGGATACAAATGCCTCTCTACTTTTCACATGGTCAACGAGGAAATAGCTCATGGAAAATGAGCGACACCTGGGCATCTGGCTACCAAAGTCAGTTTTTGCTTGGCTCAGTTCTTTGGTCTTGGTAATAGAGTCATTATTTCTGTGTTAGATGGGTTTCTGAATGTCGTATGTTGTTTCAACCCAAGCCGTTCCCCAGGAAACACAACTATTTCATTCTCTTTTCTTGCCTGGACTGGAGCTATAAGGCCATCATTCTTCCAGGAAGGGCAGAGCCTCTCCAAATGCTACCCACTTCATCTTTCAGAAATCTGTGCCCTTCGTTGGTTTTTCTCTATGTGGGAATATGCGTGCATTTTTTGGTGTTTATATTTCTATAGATTTACATTTTCTACAGGGAAACACCGTGCTTCCTATAGGAAAAAAATTGATGTGATTAATGAAGCAACATACATCCTTTATTTGCCTTTTTCTTTTGGGAATTGGGTGCTGTGTCATGAATATTATGGGGATCTTGAGATCAGTATTCACTCTTCTTATGCAACATGAGCCAATACCAGTGCATAACTCACCCGCACACCCTGGAAGAAGCAGGAGGTTCTAAGGAGGTATGAAGGCACCTCAAGCCTGGGAACACTGGGATATGGGGAAAGAAAGTCCCTGGCAATTGTGCTTTAACATTTTGGAAGGCAGGGTGATCTGATTAAAAGAGCATGGCTGTGACTCAGATTTTCTTGTTCAGATCCTAGATACATGCCCAAGTCATCGGATCTTTTTGTGGGGAGCAAAGAGGTGTGTGTGTGTGTGTGTGTGTGTGCGTGTGTGTGTGCGCACTCGCGCACAAAATCTAGCCATGGTTGTGCTTAAAGGTTTCCTTCCTTCGCCCCTTCCATGTGTCCAATGCCTTGAGATTATGGGTGGAATTTAAGAGACATGAGATGGATTGAGTGGCTTGTTGAGCCTCTCTTCCTTTGGAGAGATTGCCACTTCCTAAGACTCTTACAACAAGATGAGGCGTTGTGTTGTTGTTGTTGTTGTTGTTGTTTTAGCTGCATAATCTTTTTTTTTTTTTTAATATATTTTATTGACCTTTCACAGAGAGGAAGGGAGGGGGATAGAGAGCCAGAAACATCGATGTGAGAGAAACATCGACCAGCCGCCTCCTGCACACTCCCCGCTGGGGATGTGCCCGCAACCAAGGCACACACCCCTGACCGGAATCGAACCCGGGACCCTCCAGTCCACAGGCCGACACTCTATCCACTGAGCCAAACCGGTTCGGCGCTGCATAATCTTTGAGGACAAACTTTTATCAGAAAATAGGGGGAGACCAGGCAGAGGAGATTTAAGCATAGAAACCACATGACTGCAAGATACTACGACATGCTGACGAAAATGCCTATACTATGCCAGTCACCCCGGCGAAGGGAAAGGTTTGATCGTTGACTGTATTTGGGGGGCCGGACCAGACACTGGTTTGTTTGAGGGTGCTCCTGCTTGATGGCTTGTCTTCCTGTTCCAGCAGAGAGCCCTCCCCACTCAGTGGAACCAGCTTCAGCATCAGAAGTGCTGTGGGTCATCCTCAGTTTTCTCTACTCTTCGTTTTCTCTACTCTTGTGATTTTTGCTTTGCTTAAAAATGTATTTGTCTACATGTAGTACTTGGCAAATTTGTATACTTCTACCTGTTCCTTTCTATTCTTTATTTGTTTCTGATTGGAATCTCGGCTAATTTCATCCTTCCAATCTCAGTTTATTTATTTATTTTTAATCTCAGTTTAAGTGACTCTCTCTCAGGGGGCTCCTGACCACCTACACTTGGTTAAATCCTTTTTCTTAACTGTCTGCCATCCTGGCCAGAGCGTCAGCCGGGCAAGGACCTGACCTGTTTTATCCCCGGTTCTTGGCAAACAATCTACATGAGATATTCCATAATTTGTTCAATTGAATTGAATTTTTATTCTCTTTTATCCCATTTTGTTTCTAATTCTTTGCAACGAAAGACAAGCCATGAGACTGTATTTAAGCCGGATTAGAACGTGTAGGGAGAAGGAAATTAAATTGGATTTAGAAAATTACATGTTGGCATCAGTGTTCTGAGTTTGGCAAATGATTCTCCCATTGGGTGTTCAAGGGCTTGCCTGTGCACCCAGGGCTACTAGCAGAAGGCAATAAAATCTCCTGTGGATTTTCTCTGGAAACTTTGCCCAGTGCCCTGACGCTATGCACATTTTCCCAGCCTGCCGGTGGAGAGTCCTATACCAGGAAGGTAGGTCCGAAAATGCCAGAGAAGGGGGAGTTTCCAAAGTTATGTCAAAGATTTGCCAGCGAGGGACCGTGTTGAACATTTACCATTCTTGACATTCTTTTGGGCCATTTTCACTGATCCTGTGCTCTTTGGCTTTTGCTACAAGGCCTGTCTTGTTGATACGTTCTGTCTCCTTTGCCAGCCCCGTTGGTGAAGATATACCCTCAGGCCCAGTCCTTCATCCTCTGTTGTTCTTAAGTCTTTCTTTGGAGATGAATTACACTATGACCCCTTCGTCTCTGGTTCTGTGAAATCTACATCCCCATCTCAGAGCCCTGCTGCTGGGGCACCAGTTTGTGATTCTCCCTGCCTGGGAGGTATCATTCCTGGGATGTCTGATTGTCATCTCAAACTAGATATGTCTCCAGAAGCCTTATCTTTTCTCCCAAAACATTCTCCGAGGCGCTCTGATTCCAGCAGTTCCCACTGGAGCCTGTGAATCTTCCTACGCCTTCTATACGCCTGCCCTCCTCGCCTGCCCCAACCTAATGGTCTTCCAGAGGTTGGTTCTTCCTTGTTGTGCCTCTGAAATCCATTCCTTCCTTTCCCCTGAGGACCCAGCTCCTCCTCTTTTCACAACTGTGCTCTCTAGAGCAGCGATTTCCAACTGTGCACCACAGCGGCCAAGAGAATGTTTAAAACATGCAATGCCTGGCTGTTCCGTCAGGGGCACTGACCTCTTTTCCCTTAGCTTGTCAAATAAAACAATAAGAGCCAACATACTTTTCTGGTGTGAATGAATCAAAAGTATACTTATGTTTTGGTCAGATCAGCAATACAGAATTTTAGTAATAAGTTGATGTGCCATGAGATGCAAAAGGTTGGAAATCGCTGCTCTAGAGCACAGCTACCCTGGAATCTAGGCTTTGTATGCCACTCAGCTTTGGCCACAGGCTTCTTTGTTTTTTTATGTTTACCTTTTTTTTCATGTCTCATGTCCCCAATTTGATAATTAGCTCCTTGTGGACAGAGATGGGGGACTGTTTCTCTTCCTGTCTCTAGCAGGTAGCACAGAGCTCAGGAGCTACCTGGTAAGGAGCATTCGCTGCTGGTGGTGATTTAAGAACAACAGAGGCTGAAGGACTGGGCTTAGGGTATATCTTCACCACCGGGGCTGGCAAAGGAAAGAGAACTTATCAACAAGACAGGCCTTGTAGCAAAAGCCAAAGAGCACAGGAGCAGTGAAAATGGCCAAAAAAGAATGTCAAGAATGGTTGGGGATCGAACCCTCAACCTGGGCATGTGCCCTGACCAGGAATCGAACCGTTGGCCTCCTAGTTCATAGGTTGACTCTCAACCACTAAGCCATGCCGACTGGGCACTCTTTGATTTTTGTCCTAAAGAAGTTTGAAATCTAGGGAACAGTAGTAAACAAATGAACTCCTACTACCAGATTCGAATTAAGTAAAGGTGAGTGAGGACACAGCAGAATGCTGTGGGTGCGTGAAGGTGGGAGTGATTAATTCAGGCCTGTGCTAAACAACAGCTGCCCTGGCTGCTGCTCATCAGTGAGTGATTACGAGGAATCTGAGAGCAGGTGTGGGTGTGTGAAGACAGGATGGGCAGGAGGAGGAAGACAATGCCATTCCCAGTGTGCTCTTGGCTGGGGGAGCTGTGGAGCGGGGATGGCTGGCGGGTGGATGATGACCGCATTGGGGTGGTATGGCACTTCTGGCAGACGGGAGGGTCCCCAGACCTATCTGCCAGACTGGCTTACTTGGTTTCACTCAGCTCCCCGAGTAGCCTGGTGCTTTTGTGGGCGGCGGCGGTTTTGATGACATCGCGGGTTGAACGTGAGAAGACTGAGCTTGCCCCTTTGCAAAGGCCCTGAAAAGGTCCCGTGATGATGCCGTGGTCCTCCCAGGGTTGCTCTGATGTCCTCTGCTTATTTTGCAAACTTGTTCCATTTTCCCAGGTCCCCCAAATGTTACCTCCCCACTGCATCTCTTTATCTTTCAACCTCGGTGAACCTTCTTAAGATTTTTATTTAACTAGATGCTCATTCCAGAGTCTACATTATGGCAGTCTCGTGGACTTTGGAATAACTTTATTCCATATGTTTCTAAGTCATTTATACTTAATTCATCAAATGCCACCCCACCCCTTTGATGGGGTAGTTAATGGCTAAGGCATTTTTGTAAGCCTTTGAGTTGGCCTCTTAAAGCATTTTCCTCTTTTCTTGAGGCATACTAAGCCATAACCTGTAAAGACGGCTTCTATTTCATTAACCCTTGCTGGGCTAGAGACTGAAGTGTATAGCAGAGTTCATAGCCCACTCAGAGCCTCTTTATAGTTCCTTTCCTCTTCGGTCCCTTCTTTCCACGCTTTCAGATTACCCACGCAGACCAACAATGACTGGAGGTTCATGTCCGGTTGCCACTTACCCACAGCCCAGCCTTTTTCTAGTCTACTTTCAGCATAAGGCAGGGCAAATGAATGTTAACCCTCCCCCATCCCCCATATCTGTTTTCCTTGCAATTTAAAAAACTTGACTTGGCTCCATCTTGCGTCCCACCAACTTCATCCTTTTTTGCCGATGCCTAACCTGGGGAAGGGCTCTGCTTCAGGACTCCTCAGCTGCTCTGTGAATTTTTGAGACGGGACTGCAAAACCAGAGGAGTTCTTACTGGAGCCCTGATAATTCTAGGGCAGTGGTTCTCAACCTTCTGGCCCTTTAAATACAGTTCCTCATGTTGCGACCCAACCATAAAATTATTTTCATTGTTACTTCATAACTGTAATGTTGCTACTGTTATGAATCGCCATGTAAACATCTGATATGCAGGATGGTCTTAGGCGACCCCTGTGAAAGGGTCGTTCGACCACCAAAGGGATCGCGACCCACAGGTTGAGAACCGCTGTTCTAGGGGGACCTCTGGCCAGGTTGGCCCTCCCACTGATTCCCCTTAGCTCTCCTGTCACTGTCAGTCTCAGGACATCGCTGTAAGGGCATCTGAAGTCCTCTCTTTGGCAAAGGAAAGCTGGCAGATTCTGGTGTTTCTGGATCTTGCTTGGCACACAAATGCACAGCAGGTAAGAAGATACACATGCATAGTTCAGAGGTAGGTCTGCTTTCTTTTTTTTTACATATACTTTTTATTGATTTCAGAGAGGAAGAGATAGAGAGAAACATCAATGATGAGAGAGAATCAGTGATCAGCTGCCTCCTGCCCACCTCCTGCTGGGGATGGAGTCCACAATCCAGGCACGTGCCCCGACTGGGAATCTAACCCTGACCTCCTGATTCATAGGTCAATGTGCAACCACTGAGCCACACCGGCCGGTGGTGAGCCTGCTTTCTTGATAAGACAGTTGATCCACTTTCACTTGACACACGCACAGAATGCCAGGCAACAAAAGTGAGAGGAGGAAAGGAAAGGGAACGAAGAGCAATTACATGCCCAGCGGGCACTTGACATACGTTGACGCATTTAATCCTCACAATTACCTGCAATTATTAGCCCTGCTTTTAGAAGAAGGAATTGAAACTAAGAAAGTTTTAGAAGCCTGCTTACGGTCACCCCACAAGACACTGGGAGAGGCCCTATTCTTTCCACGACTCAGAATTCCCAGCGGGTTTGCAGGGGTGGGAGCCCCTGGAAATACTGGGGTGCGGTGGTTTTATGACTTTTCCCAGGAAGCAGCCAGCTACCCAGTTGTTCCTCCGAGTCCCTCTTCAGGTCGGCTGACTCGGTCCACACCGGTGTCTTTGTGCTCTTGTGTGTCCGTCTGAGGCTGTCTGCGGACATATGCGTCACGCGTTCCTGCCCCATAAATCGGACAGGCAGGCAGCTCGGAGAGTCTTCTCCCTTCGGACCTGTGGCCCTCCCTGTGCCAAGTGGACATGTGGGTGTGGAGAGCCCACTGGGGACTGGCATGGTGCAGGGATGGAGAGAAGTGCAGGCGGGATGTAGGAGCAACAGCTACTCGGGATTCTCTCCAACGTTGAGGCGCAGCTGTGGCAGGAGTGGACGGGGCCCCTGCGGTGAAGGGCTTAGTGAGGAGACGTGTCTGTGCATGGCCTGAGCGAGTTCCCATCCATGAGCTCACCGTTTCAGAATCGGTGCAACGGAAAACGCACTGTTAGCCTACCCAAGGTCCTACGTGTGTCCCGCCTGGGGATCGAACCGGCAACCTTTCGATGCATGGAGTGACCCCCAACCAACCGAGCCACATACCAGCTAGGGCCCCAACTTCATTTATTTGTGAGCTGAACTGTATCTTAACATTTTAAGCCACTGGACTAGTCATCATATGGTTTGGGGATTATTGGCTCTGCATTAAAAAACAACAACAAAGTGATATTTATATTTTACAAAATAAACACCTTATAATGATGTGTGTCAATAGATCAGCATACATACTACTATATTCGGAACAGACCTATGTTTGTATATACCTAGGAACAATGACGAAGTCTGTCTGTATAATTCAGGGTTGAATGCTGTGAAGGGAGACTTCTTTATATGTTTCTGAGTTGTTTTAAGTCCCTGGCACGTCCCTGGGCATCAGCCTACCACTAATGTACTCCGGTTTTTCTGATCCAAAACAGATTCTCAAAGCGGCCAAACATTTGGCAGGGAACTGTTTCTAGGTTCAGGATATACACGGTTATGCGAGAGACATCCTACAGCAAAACATAGGGGTGAGGGGCGTTGGTGGGAGAAAAATCCCAAAACGATTAGGGAATGCGTTCATTGCGGTCACGTTTGCACGCCTTTTGTCAGCCCGAAAGATGTTTGCTTAAACAGTGTCTTCGGTTTAGCACAGTCATTACTCCCTCTCAGGGGCCGATCCTGTGCTTGAATTTCACAAGCGTATGCGCAGGGTCCAAGGGCGGCAGGCAGCTGTCTCCAGTCAACATGGTCACATAGTGCGAATTCTCCGGAAAAGGGAAAAACAAACTTCGTACATAGTGTTACACATGATCTGCCGTCTCAGAAACCAAAGGACCCCCGCATGCATGCGCTCATGGATACATTTTCTCCTGTTTTTAAAACCTGAATTTGATGGGTAGCCAACATATCAATACGTGGCTGGACTATCTCACAGTGCTTTTGTGCGAATAGCAAATGGGGGTGTGCTCGTGCTTTGTGGAATTAAAGCTCTGGGCCGGTGCTGTTTGGTTGGAAATCAGGTCGTGTATGAAAATGGGAAAAGACAGCGAGCAGCTGGCTAGAGTCTATTTCGTCTCACTTTTCTGCGCCCCGTTGGTTTGCCTGTAGGGAGACTCACTGCGTTGCAGACACACATGCCCACCCTGACTCCTGTTCCAGCCTTTTGGTTCCTTCTGAACCTGGAAACAGGCCCCATGCACCCCGCACTCACACAGCGCCTCACCGCAGTTAGACTTATGGACAGCAGTGAGCGGTGGTCCTCCTGACACCCCCAACCACTGATTGGCATCACGTGCCCTTGTGTGTGTGGCCCCCCGGCATCAGAAGGTGCTCTAGCTAGCTGGTGGGAGACAGTGCGGCTTTGTCACAATTTGCATCAGATCGTTGGGTCAAGAGTCCTGAAACTATAGACTTCGGTGAAGGCTGTTGCCTTAAATCACTATCATTCATCAGAAGTTTTTGGTTTTCTTCTTTTTTAAAATGAAGGTTTTCATTAAGTTTAAGCATAAGCTTTATGGCCCAAGCTATCTATAATAATGAAAGCATAATATGCTAATTAGACCAGACAGCCGAACAACCTTCCGGACATCATTCCGGACGTCCTTCCCGATGAAGCTGTGGTGGCGAGGGCCGAGGTAGAGGTGGTTAGGGGCGATCAGGCAGGCATGCAGAGTGGTTAGGGGCATCAGGCAGGCAGGTAGAATGGTTAGGGGCATCAGGCAGGCAGGCAGAGTGGTTAGGGGTGATCAGGCAGGCAGGAGCCAGCGGTCCTGGATTGCGAGAGGGTGCAGGCTGGGCAGGCTCCCTGCCCCTCCCCTCCATGCACAACGTCCTCATTTTCTGCCACAAAATATTCCCAGATGCTTTTTTCTTTCTGAAAAAAATCGACTACCCAAAACCTCAGTGTTCGTGTTGGCGGGAGAATTACTGGGAGTCATGGCCCTTGGGGCTTTATTATTTAGCAACGCTGTGGCTTGACTACAAGGAGAGTCAAAGAACAGGAGAAGTCGTCTGTTTTGATAACGATGGCTGGGTCCAAACAGAAGCCTAGGGATGAATAAGAAGGGAAACGCCAGCCCGGAGGAGAGAGAGGACACAAGGAGCACCTGGTGCTTCGTGATGTTCGTGGGTTTGAGCCCAGAACCCAGCGTGAGTGCTGTGGGCTCGGATGCTTGCCTTGCCCTCCTGCGAGCCGTCAGGGCCGGACTGAGTCCCAGGGGGCAGCCCCTGAGTCTTCAAGACGGGCTTGGATGACACTTTCGTGGCATCAGAGTGTTGGAGTTTGAAGGACTCTGGAATGATCTACTTTTACTCACCATCTGAAGGACAAAACTGAGGCCTGGAGAAATAAAATGATTTACATTTAAAAGATGTAAAACTCGATACGATTGAATCATGAAGAGGAAGAGCATTGTTACTTGAACTTTAATGACATAACCTATGCCCTGACTGGTTTGGCTCAGTGGATAGAGCGTCGGCCTGCGGACTGAAGGGTCCCAGGTTCCATTCTGGTCAAGGGCATGTACCTTGGTTGCAGGCACATTCCCAATAGAGGGTGTGCAGGAGGCAGCTGATCGATGTTTCTAACTCTCTGTCCCTCTCCCTTCCTCTCTGTAAAAAATCAATAAAATATATTTTTAAAAAATAATAATAAAATAAAGACATAACCTATTTTGGGGCAGAAAAGTGCTCTAGCCTTGACATTCCTAAAGCGGAGTGTCGCATAACTAGAGTGTCTGCCACCACACCATCCGCCTCCTGTGTGCCCGGGGCAGACAGCACTAATGAACCTCAGCGCTCCCCTCAGCCAGCTCTGACCCAGCCTCAGAATCCTCCCTAACACAGTGCTGTAGGCAGCTGGTCATAAGGTGTCTGCGTTTTCTTGTGAATTAAAATCGCTTTGCCGCACCCCCCCCTTCTAAACGAGGTATCCATGCGACTCAAGATGTGGCGATATTACCGCACTGGACTTCAAAGCCAGAAGAACTTGGTTTGACCCCTGAATCGCAGGTTCCGAGCTCCGTAATCTGAGGCAAGTCGCTCAGCCTTTATGGGACTGTTTCCTTGTCTCTGAAATGAGGCAGTTGAATTAAATAACCGTGAAGCATCCTTCCAGGTCTGAAAAATGTTATGACTCTGGGTATACAGGCTCCTCAGGAAGCATTCAGAGTTATGACCCTGGACTTTTATTAAAACCACAGGGGGCTCGAGGAAGTTTGTCTATTACAGATCTAGGTTGGCTTTCTCAAGTATGTGGTTCTAGCATTTTCTGACTACTTTTTCACCTGCCCAGTCCTACTGACCCATGTCTCTGAAACCATAAGTTAGGGGTTCAAAAGAGGGGGAGTGGGGGAGAGTCACTTCAAACCCAACGTGCTTCTGGCAGTGGGGGACTCGAGCGTTCTCCCTCCCAGGCTGAGCACATCTGCACACATCCTGCCCACCCGGCCATTACAGGTCTTGAGTTGCTTCTTCTTCTCCTCCCTCCTTCCCATCTGGAGGCCCCGCCAGGCAGAGTCTCAGCAGGTGGTCCTCCAGGGGCCCTGGCCTCCTTCCGCCCCGGCTCCCTGGGTGACCTGCCTCCCTGCTTGTCTTCCAGGCCCCGCTTCCCTCCGGGCATATCCTCTCCTCTCGGTGATCACCCGACAGCCCACAGTCATCTCTCACCTGGTCCCCGCCACCCCGGGAATCGCCCAGACGCTGTCCCGCCACCCCGCTGCCGAGGCTGCCCCTGCCGAGGCCCCGGGCGGGGAGGCGCTAGGCAGCAGCGAGTCCGAGACGGAGCAGCTCACCCCGCGGCAGAAGAAACCCCGCCGGAGTCGCACCATCTTCACGGAGCTGCAGCTCATGGGCCTGGAGAAGAAATTCCAGAAGCAGAAGTACTTGTCCACCCCGGACAGGTGAGCACCTGGGGAGGGGCTGTCCGCAGCTAAGGGCCTTGAGAAGGGAGACTCCTTTTGCTCTCGCCATGGGACACCTGGGCACTAGGACCGTGACATGCAGGACACGGTGGCAGGGCCTGGTCCTTGGCCCACATCTTCTCAGCCTTGGTTGGACAGCAGCCAACCCATGTGCACGCCTCACACTTGGTCCCCACAGGAACCTGCCTGGTGCCGAACTGGTACTCCTCACTACCTCTCCGTATTTTAACTTAACGACTCCAGTGTAAGCAGCGAGGGGAAGTTTAGTGGACGGTTGCCCAGACTCTCAGCTGGGGAGCAGGCGTAGCTTCTAAAGTCACTCACTCTCAGGACCAGATGCAGTGGGACTAGATGGGGAGTTGGGATCCACGCTCTCAGCCTTCTCATAGTCCAGCTCCCACCTGGTCCGTCGCTGCCTGGCTCCTGATGGCAGGCTGGATTGATCCGGTTGAGGAGCTGTCAGATGTCCTGGTGTGTTGGATGGGTATCAAGTCAGAGGCACTAGGCTGAGACCAAAAAGGACCTGGATCAGATCCCTTTCTTTAAACTGGAGATCCAGGTGAGGGGGCTGGGACTCCTGCTTTACTCAGAGGCTTTCGCCTCAGCCCCTTGCTTTAACTTAGCATCTTAACTCCAAAATACCCAAGAGTGTGTGTCTTATCTTGTTCCTCAGACTCACTCTGGAGATGGCTGAGCTTATTTTTATTGGGAGTCTTTTCCAGGAGAAAAGGAAGGAAACTCCAAGACCTCTCTTAAGCTCTGTAGTAGCTGTTGGATAAACATTTAAATGCAAATCTCTGACTAAAAGAGAATTTGTCGACTGAGTCAATTACAGTGGGGCCTTGACTTATGAGTTTAATTTGTTCCGTGACGGAGCTCGTAACTCAAATTACTCGTATGTCAAATCAAAAGTGAATGAGTGAGACACATGATGCTGGGCTGATGTTGTGGCGTTCACTGTGACGTTTGCTGCGCCAACTAGCGGTGGGGTATCTGAAGCTGGCTCGTAACCCGAATTTTAGCTCGCAACTCAAAGCAAAAAATCGGCCGAGAGACGGCTCATATCTCGAAAAACTCGTTAGTCAGGACACTCGTAAGTCAAGGCCCCACTGTAGGTGAGCACCCATTAGCTGTTTGCTGAGGGTCCTCTATGCTGGGCGCTGTGGAGGGGATTATGGGTCCAGGAAGTAGTAGACAAGAGTCCTGCTTTTGAGGAGATCTGGAGAGGAAGTGACTGCCATACTCCAACCCAGTGAGCTGGACGCTGGCGCCAGGATGTGTGTGACCAAGGGCAGTAGGGGCACCAAGATGTCGCTGAGTGTGTCAGCAGGGTTAGGGAAGGCTTCTCAGAGGAGGCAGCATTGAAGAAGAGCTTTCACTGCAGGAGGGAGAGAAGCATGCTTACTGGGCACATTGAGGGAGCTGCACATGGTCAGGACATCTCCAGCTTAAGGGGTGAATGGGGGTGTGGTGGGAGATGAGGCTGCAGAAGTGAGAAGATCCACGTATGCCTAGCCAAAGGATGTGCACTTGACTGTTGAGGCCGTCCAATCAGCATTAAGAGCTGGAATGGCCAGATTTGCATTTCCAAATCCTCACATCGGTGCCACCCTACATGATTGATTAGAGAGGGAAGACCTGGGGCAGGAATACCAGAGAGTCTAGGGACAGTCACTGAAGACCTGAGTCAAGGTGGTCACGGTGGGAACAGAGAGGAGAGAAGCGGTTGGAGAACAATGTTGAAGGTGGAAGGGACAGAATAGACCTTGGCCATGAGGAAGAGAAACAGGGTTGAGAATTCCGGGGATCCTGGATTGGACCCCCAGGGAAACAGGGGCGCCATGACCTGAAGTGGGAAGGCTGAGGACAGAGTGGGTTTTGCAGAGAAAGAGTGAGTTCCGGTTGGACATGAGCGTGGGGTGCCTTTGGGTGGACAGTGGAGACGGGTCTGTGTATTGGGGATCAATAGATGGGATCTCTAGGTACCAAAGGGCCACGTTCATGCCCAGCAGGTAAGGAGGAGCCTCACATTCCTGAGCAGCCAGGTGGAGTGGGCACCATTTTTCATGAACTGCAGGGGTGGTGTATTGAAAGGCCTTCAACGTGCACAGGTAACATGGTAGGCTTACCTTCTAGAAGTCAGAGAATTTTGAAACAGAACTGTTAGTTCCCAGTCAACCTCCTGGGGCTTCCTGCTACCTGCCCTGGCGCCTCTCAGGTGACCTCCACAGGACTGATTAACTTGCCTGGGGAGGAGGACACCACTTGGCTGGCATCGAAGCTGCCGCCTTAACCTGCCCTCTCAGACGTTCCTCACCTCTGTACGTGACCAGGGCCATGAGCACTGCCTCCTCCCACAGCTCTCTCCCTCGTCCTCATTGTTTGTTTCTCCGGTTTCCTAGGTGACCCCATTTAAGCGACTATGCAGGGAAGTGAGAATTTGTAACGGTGGCAGGTAATGAGAGAAAGCTGATGACAGTGAAGTGTTTCTCTAGCCAGAGTGAGCCAAGGGTGCATTTTTCCCAAGTGAGCTAACCCCTGTGCGAACGCGGTGGCAGGGCTGTGAACTGAATCTTCCACTGACGAATGCACCTGGTGGCCTCCGGTGAACCGGCTCCGGAGGCGCAGTGGGAGCCCGGGGGGACCCGTCTCCAGGGAGGCCAGAAGTCCTGGGGTTGCCCCCTGGGTTCTTACTGAGATGCTGCTTGGGAAGCAGTGCCTCCTTCGTGGGGAGAGCTGAGCACCGTTGGCGCTGGGAGTTGATTAGCTTAAGTCTGTAAATGACTTTTAATAAAACTGTCAGCTTGCAGTAGTCCTTTTACCGGGACATATGTGAATGCAGATTTAGGACCGGGTCTGAAGTCCTTTGAGGAAAGACTGCTTTTATTGTTGGAGATTTTATTTTTGTTTGTTAATTCTCACCTGAGGATATCTTTCCCAGTGATTTTCAGAGAGGATTAAGGGAGGGAGAGAAGGAGGGAGGAAGAGAGGTCTGGCAGGGAGGGAGAGAGAGAAAGGAGAAAGAGATATCAATGTGAGAGAGACACATCCCTAACCAAGGCCAGGGATCAGACCTGAGACCCAGGTACATGCCCTCTGGTGCACAAGCTGATGCTCTAACCACTGAACTCACCCGCCAGGCTATTATTGGAGATTTGAATTGTGCACTCTGGTCAAAGCGCGGGGTGGGGCAGCCTCACCTGGGTGTGCCAAGAGTTGACACCTGGAACCTTCCTTGCCTGCACCTACTGCTCTTCCTGAGCGTGAGATGTTGCTCGTTACCCCTCAGGTAGAGAAAGGTGCAGCTGAGAACTAACCTCTGAGTCTCCCCCTGGCTCAGGCTTGTGGCTGTGTAGGCCTGTGTGAGGTCATAGATCTTAGCTCAATAAATCACAATCCTCAGAAACCCAGTCTTCCAAAGCGGTGGTCTCTGCTTACGCTGTCTCAAGGGTGCTCAGCCCCGGGTGCTGTCTTAGAGGACCACACTGGCTCGCCGACCAGGCCTGGAACCACAGGGCAGCGAATGTAGGCTCCCGAGGTGGTTCTTCCCACTGTTGCCCAGGTAGACCTGGGGTTATCAGCAACCCAGGTCCACAGTTGCAGGCTTGAGGACTGAGGAGTGCAGCCTCATTCATATGCTCCCCTCCGCTGTCTGCTCCTGGTGACGAGCGTCCCTGCACTTCCCTCACCGAAGCTGAGCAAGAGCTTCCCTTTGGCCCTGGCCAGTTTGGCTCAGTGGTTGGAGTATTGGCCTGCAGATTGAAGGGTCTCAGGTTCCATTCCGGTCAAGGGCACATGCCTTGGTTGCAGGCTCGATCCCTGGTCCCAGGTCAGGGCGTGTGCAGGAGGCAACCAATTGGTGTGTCTCTCACATTGATGTTTCTCTCTCTGTCTGTCTCCCCCACTCCCTTCCACTCTCTAAAAATCAATGGGGGATTGAGGGGGAAATATCCTCCGGTGAGGATTAACAAAACAAAACAAAACAGAACTTATCTTAGGTCTAACTTGCATGAAAAAATGGTGGTGGAGGTGAGCCCCAATACAGGAGGAGGCGTACAAGTCAGATGTAAATAAATTTGAATCCTGGCTCCACCTCTTACTGTAGGATCAGCTACCAGCAGTCAGCAAAGTTTTTCTGTACAGGCCAGGGAGTAAATATTTAGGCTTTATGGGCCTGTGGTCTCTTTCACAATTACTCACCTCAGAGGTTGTAGCATGAAAGCAGCCATAGACAATATATGAACGAATGAGCTTGTCTGTGTTCCAATAAAACTTTATTCACAAAAACAGGCAGCTGTCAAGGTTTGGCCATGGTTTCAAAGAGATTCTGAGCCTCAGATCTCTGTCTGTAAAATGGGAATAATTATACCTATTTCACCATGTGGTGAAAGGAATAAGTAAGATAGCATATGGCAGGGGCTTAGCACATAGCCTGGGCCCTGTGGTACCCAGGCAACGGTTGCTGTGTTGCTGGAAATGGCTCCAACTGCACATTTCCCAGGAATGGTTTTGACATTCAAGACTTTTCAGAAGGCTATGGAGAAATGCAGAACCATGGTTAGCAGTAGAATGGGAAGCAGGAGGGGCTGCAGATTTAATGTGTGTATTTTGGGGGGGGGGGATCTGGCATTATGACAATTTAGGGAAGCTACAATGAGCCTATCAGAAAGTGTGTTGGGGCCACAGTTCTGGATTTAGAACGTGATAGGCACTTTTGTGGTTACGAAAGAAGCAGAAGACATACTCCGCTCTTGCAGTTGAATTAGGGAGGCAGCCATAACTGCTGTGAAGCAATAAGAGACCAACTGAGAACCTGGAGCCACCTGGGAGGTGGCTGACCCAGGGGAGGGTATAGGGGATACATCCTGCATGAGCTGAGGGTATCCAGGAGGCTCACCTGCAGGAGGGGGGACTTGAGCTGGATCTGGAATGATGAGTGGGATTCCAATTAGGAAAATACGAGTATACCTTTGGATTCTGGGTCAGAATCTTCATGTTGTATAGAATCAGAGTAAAGACTGTCAGGCTTTGCAGGAAAAGGACTTTGCCATGAAGACTCAGAAATCCTTTTCAGATCCCATGTAGACAGTCCTTGGGCACGGACATCTGTCTCTAGCTTGCCAGAGTTTCAAACGTCGGATTTTTGGAAGGAAAGCAAAGCTCTTTGAGGAAGAATTGTTTTAAGGGGGAAGGTCTGAATTTCGACAGCAGTACCTGGAACCAGTTACCAGGACCCCGTCTCTACTGCCCTTTCTCTTCTTCCTCATCTTTCTTTTGTGCCTTTTGCCTTCTAGGTTGGACTTGGCCCAGTCTCTGGGACTCACTCAACTGCAGGTGAAGACCTGGTATCAGAATCGCAGGATGAAATGGAAGAAAATGGTAAGAAAGAAGAGAGTCCAACCAGGAGCCCGTCATGGCAGAACGAATCCTTCCCGTAGGGCTGGGAAGAAGGCAGGAAGGACCATGTGGTTTGGGCTCATGGGATTGGAAGGCCTTTTATGGTGCCGGCTGGGAGGCAGGCTGTGTGAGCAGAAGGGTAAGCCATTCCTCCTGACCTGGATTTCCTGATCAGAAGGATATTCTTTTCTAGTTTCCTTAGAAATAACAGAAAGTGAAAGCCCACAAGCTTCTCAGTTGCTAGATTTAACCCCACCTGCTAGCCTTTTCAAAGAACTTCCTTCCGCCTCCCACCAGCAGCCAAGAATAGACGGCAGGACTCTTTGTTTATAATGACATTTAGGGCACATCTGGTCTCATAGCTGTGTGTCCTCTAATGCAGTGATTCTCAAACTTCAGTGGGCACCAGAGTGACCTGGGTAGCAGGTGACAATGCAGAACCCAGGCCCCTCCCAGGACTCTGATTCCCTGTCACAGGACGGGGTGGGAATGTGTGCTAACAAGCACTCAGGTTCCTCTGATGCAGGTGGTAGAGTGACTGCCAGTCCCTAATACTGATCTAGTGCCTGGCTAATGAGTCCGTCCATCTTTGTTTTTTATTTATTTTTTAAAATATATTTGTATTGATTTCAGAGAAGGGGGAGAGAAATAGAAATATCAATGATGAGAGAGGATTATGGATCAGCTGCCTCTTGCATGCCCCACACTGGGGATCAAGCCCACAACCCGGGCATGTGCCCTGACTGGGAACCGAACTGTGACCTCCTGGTTCATGGGCCACTGCTCAACCCCTAAGCCACGCCGGCCAGACCCATCTTTGTTTTTTAAAAGAACTTATTAGAGTAGATATCACTAAAAGAAAGAATAAACATCTGCATTTGAGGAACTCAATTTTCATAGTAGTTTACCCCTCTTCTTTTTAGAGGCATGTTAAATCAAAGCTTTCCAAAGTAGTTGAGTATTTCATTTCCAGTTTCATAAACCACAAGAGACAAGGTCAAAGCCCAGATGAAAGGGCAGGGCCGGATGAGGGTGGGAAGAAGTTCCGCTCTAGTCTTCAGAGACCAGGTACGGCGGGGCCTCTGGCCCTTTCTCTTCTCATGTGGACCAGGTCTGCCGGGATGATGTTCTGACTTGCTAACCCCGTGGTCAGCAAACTTCGGCTCTCAAGCCACATGTGGCTCTTTGGCCCCTTGAGTGTGGCTCTTCCTAAGCCTTAGGAGTACCCTAATTAAGTGAATAACAATGTACCTACCTATATAATTTAAGTTTAAAAAATTTGGCTCTCAAAAGAAATTTCAGTCGTTGTACTGTCGATACTTGGCTCTGTTGACTAATGAGTTTGCCGACCACTGGTCACCAGCCATAGTTCCTGGTTGTCTTAAGGATGGGAATATGAAGTCTTTCACTTTACCAAATAACTAAGGATTTCCCACCCACCCCCCCAACCTAGTTTTCAATCGATATTTTTCAATAGGTGATATTCAGACATTTTCTCAATTTCGTATTTTTTGGTCGAATATCACTTTTTCTTAAAAGTGTAGTTCTTGCCATGCCTGCTAACAATGAGAAAAATAAATAAATAAACTACAAATGAATATTCATGGAAAAAGTAGGAAAAGGCCAACAAGGTAGCATTTATTATATATCCTGAAAGGAACTTCTGGGCGAAGTTCATCATTTCCTCTGGGGGGTCCTGACCCTGCAAGGGATGGAAGGATTTTCGGCTGGCGGTGGCTTGGCTCACGAAGTGCTCTCTCGAAGTGAGGTGTCGATGCCAGGTGCATGTACAAACATAGATCACATGATTCAACACCCATGCAGTTAGCGTCTCCCGTGAACCATGCCTTGTCCTAGGCACTGGAGGAAGTACTGAAATAAAATATAGCCCTTCGTGGAATTCATGATCTCGTTGAAGAATCAAGGTCCAGGAAGCAGTTGGGAATGACATTTTCATGAAGTCCTGGTTGTTTATTTAAAGGTGTAATACCCCATAAGAGTTCAGAAGAGAGGTGTTGGGGACAGCCGCAGGGAGAAGTTGAAATTGAAGGATGAATGGGATTCCGTTGAGTAGGTAGTTACTCTAAAATTTCTAGAATGCTAAGGCACCCCTGAGACGGATGGCGGGAACCTTTGGGGGGTTATCTCTGGACGAATCAGATTTGGGAGTCAGCAGCTCTGTTCCCAGGCTTGCCCCTCCCTGGCAGATTTTGGGCAAGTCCCTTCGCTGCTTTCTGTGCAAGTTCCACCGCCCACCTCCTTCCCTGTCAATCACCGTCATGGAATTCAATGTCCCTGGAGTGGCAGAGGCATTGTTTAAATTGGTTATCAGCAATCTTTCATGAGTCAGATGATTAGGGAACCGACAGCCTGCCATCTCTGCCAGCACCGCCCAGTGCCCGTGGGACCACGCGTGTGCCCTGGCCTCTGACGTCACTTGTTTTTCACCAGCTGGTTCTTTTTTTTTTTTTTTAATATATTTTATTGATTTTTTACAGAGAGGAAGGGAGAGAGATAGAGAGTTAGAAACATCGATGAGAGAGAAACATCGATCAGCTGCCTCCTGCACATCTCCCACTGGGGATGTGCCCGCAACCCAGGTACATGCCCTTGACCAGAATCGAACCTGGGACCTTTCAGTCCGCAGGCCGACGCTCTATCCACTGAGCCAAACCGGTATTGGCACACCAGCTGGTTCTTGATGGTTATCAGCGCCGTATAGAACAAGATGGAAGGCACTTAGCAGACAACCTCAGAGAGCATTCCATAGGCCAGCCATATTCAGGTCCCTTGAGAAAACAAGAGTGCCAAGTTTTCAGTTAACCTCAGCAGCCATTCATTGAGCACAGGCAACAGAGGTGCCAAGATAAGACATGCACCCACCCACTAAGAAATAAAATTAGAGCCCTGGCCGGTTTGGCGCAGTGGATGGAGCGTCACCCTGCGGACTGAAGGGTCCCAGGTTCGATTCCGGTCAAGGGCATGTACCTAGGTTGCAGGCTCAAATTGTGCTCTGGGAGGGGACCCCTAGATACAACCTTCCTCTCCCTGGCCTTGGTTGGGGTGCATTCGGGAGGCAACCAATTGATGTGTCTCTCTTACATTGATGTTTCTCTCTCTGTCTCTCCCCCTGCCTTCCACTCTCTAAAAAAATTAATGGAAAAATATCCGCAGATGAGAATTAACAAAAATTTTTTTTTTAATAAAATTAGAAAAGGTATTCAGTCGAGTGGGGGACACAGACCTGTAAACTAGTAATTATACACAATGATCAGGGCAACAGCAGAAGGAATTACAGGATTCAGAGGTGTATAGGGAATGGGGGACATGGAAGAGGCGCCATCTAAGTTGGTGCTAGTGGATGGATAGAAAGGTGCCAAGTGAAGGTGGGAAGAGTGTCACAGGCAGAAGAAAGGGACAGGAGTATGGGGGGCACTCGAAGGACTTCGGAATGGCTGGGGCTGAAGCGTGAGAGCTATTGTTCAGTCGCGGGTCTGAACTCCGACTCCCCCAGAACAGCGAGGCATTGTTGGGCTCCTGGTTGCTTCATGCATTTTCCTGGTGAAACGCTTTCAAGGCTATCTCTTCAGGTACTGGGAAGGAAAGAAAAAGCTAATTGGGTAATAAAGATGTCTCAAGGCTAGTAACCTAATTGGAACTGGAAAAAGATTAGCACTTGATTCTCAGAGTTATTCGCACGGCTGCCAAGGGCAGTGCTGCCAAAACCAAGATTGCATCTCTGACGAGTTTTTACCGGTCAGCATTGGTAACCTGTAGCGGGTTGGGTAAACGCAATCTTGCACACGAGATGGGACACTCTATTCCGTCTCTGTTGGGCTTTCGTTCCAGTAGGACTCACAGGGTTTTGCAACAGGCGCAAGAGCGTCATCATCAGTGGTCTTTTTTGGCTCTGAAATACGATGCAAGCAGAAGTGTGCTCCGGGAGGGGACCCCTGGATACAACCTTCCTCCCCGAATCACAGAGTTGGGTGGGTCGCATCCTCATCTTTTGCAGTGAAAGTCTGCAGATAATCAACAATTCCGAGAAACTGCTACCAGTGGCCATCTGTGTCGCCTTATGCAGGTCACTTAACCTCTGTGTACCTGTTTCCTCATCAGTAAAAGCCTAATATGTTCCTTAAAAGGTGAGCTAATCCTGGTAAAACTTAGAACAGCGCCTGCCGCATAGAACATGACCAAGAAGTATTAACTGCTACTCTTCTTCTCATTATTATTTTTATTTTATTATTTTTCAAATCTTTATTGTTGAAGATATTACAGGTCCCCCTTTTTCCCCATTGACCTCTTCTAGCCTGCCCCCGCCCCCCCCCCACCCTAGGCCTTCACCACCCTATTATCAGTGTCCATGGGTTAGGCATATATGCATACAAGTTCTTTGGTTGACATTATTATTATTTTTTAAATATATTTTTATTGACGTCAGAGACGAAGGGAGAAGGAGAGGGAGATAGAAACATCAATGATGAGAATCATTGATCGGCTGCTTCCTACAAGGCCCTCACTGGGGTTCAAGCCCACAAGGCGGGCATGTGCCCTGACCAGGAATTAAGCCTCCTGGTTCATAGGTTGACACTCAACCACTGAGCCACACTGGCTAGGCTATTATTATTTTTAAAAAATTATTTACCTATCCATGCAATTCACATCTCCAGAGAATCCAGACTTTGGGCAGCCAGAAGAGAGAAGCCAGCTTCTGGGGGCTCTGGTTAAGCGGAGCCCCGGGGGGTTGTGGTTTCTCCTTCCCCACACGCCAACCAGCTGCACCCTGTCAGCTCCTTAGCATCAGGGCTCGTGATGCCGTGGAAAATCCCCCCTCCAAGAGGAGAAAGCCCGCTGAGCCGTGTCCTGGGAAGAGACTCCTGCTAGAGAATCCGAACTTGCTTCCCAGCTCTGTGGACACAGCCGTCAGTTACGTGGCTCTCCCTTTCCCATAGAGCTGCAGGGAACCTTCGAGCAAAAGGAGCACAGAGCTCTCCCGGTAATGAGCCTGTGGCCTGGGCTCTGCCGGGAGGTTGGGTAACCGCAGATAAACATTGGAAGGTCAGAAACCAGAGCGGACATTTTCCGTATCCCTCACACATTGTGCACAGTGACATCCTGGGAAGGGTGTTCGAGTCAGATGGTCAGGGGTTTTGTGTTCAAATCTCGGCCCTGCCCTCGGCTTGCTCTCTGACGGTGATGAACCACCTCTGCCTGCTCAGCTCAGGTTCCTGTCTACATAATGGGGCAGGTAGAAGGCCCCTCCCTGTACTGACTCGCTAGCCCGTGGTCGGCAAACTGTGGCTCGAAAGCCACATGTGGCTCTTTGGCCCCTTGAGTGTGGCTCTTCCTAAGCCTTAGGAGCACCCTAATTAAGTTAATAACAGTGTACCCACCTATATAGTTTAAGTTTAAAAAATTTGGCTCTCAAAAGAAATTTCAATCGTTGTGCTGTCGATATTTGGCTCTGTTGACTAATGAGTTTGCCGACTACTGCCGGCTAGTCCAACTGCCTGCCCCCCACCTAAACACCTTGGACAGGAAGCGAGGCCTTGTCCTGATGTCCTTAGCAATAGGGCATTTGATCTGGTGTTAGAGCCTAGGGCAGTGATGGCGAACCTTTGGAGCTCGGCGTGGCAGCATTTTGAAAAACCCTAACTTAACTCTGGTGCCATGTCACATGTAGAAATTTTTTGATATTTGCAACCACAATAAAACAAAGATTTATATTTTTGATATTTATTTTATATATTTAAATGCCATTTAACAAAGAAAAATCAACCCAAAAAAATGAGTTCGCGTATCACCTCTGACACGCGTGTCATAGGTTCGCCATCCCTGGCCTAGAGGGCTCTGTCATTGGGCATGGCTACCAGAAGGAGATGGTGTGTTGGTTGTTTTTCCCAGCGACATGGGACCTTGTGTGCAATGGGTTGTCTGCCCACTCAGGGCCAAGGAGACTAAATGAGGCTCCAGGAATAATTGGGGAGTAGGAGTCCCGGGGGAAGGGCCACGGGGTGCATGAGAACGCGCAGCTCCTGGTGTGGGGCGGTGGTGAGATAATTTCGTGTCAGGTGTGCTGGGAGGCAGGGCCAGAGGTCGAGTATGGAAAGCAGCCAAGAGTGTAGGTAGCTCCTAATTATTGCTGGCACTGGAGTGTTTTATTCCACTTAGAAAATGGTGTGATTGTTTTGGGGTGTGTGTGTGTGTGTGTGTGTGTGTGTGTGTGTACACGAAAACAGCCAGGTGGGTTGATCCAAGCCGCGTGGGTGGTGTTCTCTAATTGCTGGGCTGGACTTTCTTTTGCCAATTAGGTGGCTTCCTTAGACTTGCCCTTTTATAACAGGATTGCTACATGGGGCACCTTCGTTCTGTGTAACCTCTTTCATACCGAGTGGAGCTGCTTTCAACATGTAAATTCCATCTTGGCACATGCGGGCGCTTTCAACAGGCTGCGCTGAAATCAACATCAGATACTGACCCTGACGTGAAAAACAACACCAGGGGTGTCTTCTCCCCCAAAGTGGATTCTGTCGACATCTATGCCTCGTTAGAGGCGCCCTTCAAGTCTGTGTGTTTCGATGGAAAGCACCGTGGTTGGGCCGATTCCCAGCTAAAAGGTGGTGTTTGTTGAGAACGTATGGTTTTCCTCATACCGCACACAGAAATGAACTCAGGATGACTCATAGACCTAAATGTGTAGGCTAAAACAATAAATCTCTTAGAAGAAAGTATGAGTAAATATTCATGACCTTGGGTTAGGCAAAATCTTCCTAGATATAACACCCAAAGCACAAATAACAAAAGAAAAAAGCAATTGGCCATCAGCAAAATTAAAATGTTTTGTGCTGTGAAGGACATCAAGGAAGGGAGAAGACAACCTGCAGATATTTACAAATCTTGTAACTGGTAAGAGGCTTGTATCCAGAATACATAAAGAACTCTTACGACTCAATAATAAAAATTTAAAAACGGGCAAAGGATTTGAACAGACATCTCTCCAAAGAAGATAGACAATTGGCCCATGAAAAGATGCTCAACGCCATTCGTCATCAAGGAAATGCAAATCAAAACAGGATGATGACGGCTTCACACCCACCGGGCTGGTTTTAATAGGAAAAAAACCACCATAAGAACAAGTGCTGGTGAGGATGTAGAGAAATAGAATCCTCATATGCTGCTGACTGGACTGTCACATGGTGCGGCTGCTTTGGAAAATAGTGTGGAAGTTCCTCAAAATGTTAAACATGGAGTCACCACGTGAGCCAGCAATTTCACTTCTGAGTATAGACCCAAAAGATGTGAAAACAGGGACTTGAGTGGATATGTGCACATCCATGTTCATAGAGGCATTATTCACAATAGCCAGAAGGTGGAAATAACTCAGATGTCCATCAAGTGTCCGTTAACTGATGAATGGGTAAACAGAATGTGGTATGTCCATACAATGGATGTCATTTGGCCAGTAAAAGGAATGAAATACTGGTATGTGCTATAACATGGATGAACCTTGAAAACATTATGCTAAGTGAAAGAAGCCAGTCACAAAGGATGACATATTATATGATGCCATTCATATGAAATGTCCAGAATAGGCACATTTGTAGAGGCAGGAAACAGATTAGTGGTTGCCTAGGGTTGGGGGGCAGAAGTTGGGGAGAAAATTGGAGAGTAGCTGCTCATGGGCATGGGGTTTCTTTTGGGGGTGATGACATGTTCTAAAATTGGATTCTGGTGATAGTTGCACATTTTTTGACTATACTAAAAATCACTAAATTGTACGCCAGGAATGGGTGGTATGTGAATTATATCTCAATAAAGCTGTTTTTTAAAAGCGGGACTATTGTTTATCAAGTTACTACATTCATTCTTTTTTTAAAAAATTTCTTTATTGATTAAGGTATTACATATGTGTCCTTATCCCCCCATTACCCCTCCATCCCCCCCCCCACATTCATTCTTATAATTCAGCACCTGGGAGTACTCTGCTGCTGTTTCAGGAAGTCAACAAATATTTAGTGACTGCATGGAGATTTAGGCGGACGTTAGATGCTTGGAGTGCAAAAAGCAAGGAATTGATGATGCAGGATTTACCTTCAAAGAGCTTTTGTTCAAATGGGGAAGAGAAGAGTAAGCTAGGTGTGTAAGTAGCAAAAATATACCCCGCTCCTGATTATCTGTGCTAGCCCTTCTCACTAGCTGCCCAGGAAATCAGCAACTACTAGCATATATATAAATATATACATAAATATATATATTATTGATTTCAGAGAGGAAGGGAGAGGGAGAGATAGCGATAGAAACATCAATGATGAGAGAGAATCGGCCCCCTATTGAGGATCGAGCCCAAAACCCAGGCAGGTGCCCTGACTGGGAACTGCTAGTGACCTCTTTGTTCATGGACCGATGCTCAACCACTGAGTCACACCAGGCCAGGCATGAATAGTTTTGCAGGTCAATTTTTGTCTTTGATGACTTTCTCAGGCTAAATTATTAGAAATGGAATTTTTTTGTCAGAGTGTGGACATTGTAAAACTTTTGATTGCTTTGAACTCTCAGATTGCCCTTTGGAAAGGTTGTACCAACCTATGTTGACCCTGGAGTGTGAGTGTTTATTTTCCTGCTTGCTACAAATATTGTCTTTTTCGTTTTTCTTGTCAACTTCATTGATACCCCATTAACATCTTAATTTTCATTTCTTTCCTCATTATTGAAGTTGGATTTTTTATGCGTCTGTGATCCTTGTATTTAATGCCAAAAAGTATGTGATATTGACTAAAAGTGCGTCGAGCATGTAAAGGATGAAGATGTCTTTGTAGCCTGGAGGTGACAGGTTGAAGATACTTCTCGCCAAACTCTGTCACTGCTGGGAGGGAACAACATAGATGCTTTTGAGTGTCAAGTGGAGGGAAGGCGTTCTTTCTTGGATTTAATGCCCACTTGTCTCCCATCCAGGTTCTTAAAGGTGGCCAGGAAGCGCCCACCAAGCCCAAAGGCCGCCCCAAGAAGAACTCCATCCCGACCTCCGAAGAGATTGAAGCTGAAGAGAAGATGAACAGCCAGGCGCAGCGCCAGGAGTGCCCCACGCCCTCGCAGGGACGGGAGGAGCCCTGTGACACCCAGGAACCTCAAGCCTGCCCCGTCCCCTTGGAGGTGGCTGAGCCTCCAGGCCAGCCGCAGGAGTTGCCAGTAGCCTCTTCGGAACCCCCACCACCGTCAAGCTAAAATCAAACTCTTTGAGGGGCAGGGGACACTGGGAAGAAGGGAAAGAGAGAAGGCAGGAGAATAGGAGAGCAAAACTCCCCAAAGCCTGGTAAAGGGAGGGCGAAGAGAGCCATCTGCCTCCCTCCCTCTCTCCCTCCCTCCCTCCCACAGGTCTCCTTGGCATTTGGCATTTTCATCACAAGCATTTGAGAAGACTCACGTGCCTTAGGCCTCTCTCTTCCTGAAAGGATGCTTTAGCCACAGGATGCCCTGCATAAAGGGAGACGGTGCCTTGGAACTGCCTGCCCCCGCTGAGGGCTGTGGCGCTGGGCGAGCACCCCACCTGGCACGGTTGGGGGGTGCGGCTCAGCTCTCTCCCTGCCGGGCCTCTGGGCAGCCAGTCAGCAAAGCAGAAAGATACAGCGGGCTGGGGCAGCTTGCTCAGGTTCCTTGCTGACTCAGCACTTATTTCTGTAGTTTTTTAAAAGAGAATTTCAGGTTTTTTGGTTGTTGTGGAGGGGGGATGGTTGAGGAGGGCGGGCTCGGGGGAAGGGAGTTCTGCGTTATTCCCACTGTTTCTGAATAAAGTTTGTTTGTTTGAAGACACGTGTGCCTTGGAACCCCTGATGAGAGTGTCAGGTGACTTGAGAACCGAGCAGCCTGGTTTTTTCTCGCTCCGTTAAGTTGCCATCCTGGAAGCTGCAATGCGGACATGTTGAGATCACTTTTATTTTTTAATGAAAAATAAATCTTTCAAAAGGGCCCGGTGCGTTGGTTTCTTCGGCGGAGGCCGTGTGACTCTTCTTGACTATCTCATGGAAAGAGAGACCCAGAGGCAGAGCCCTGCTCCCTGGGCTGTGGTTTCTCAGCTAGAAAAGAAAAGACCAGGCCAGGCCCGTGGTGTCTCAGGGCAGAGGGTAAAAGGCAGACCCACCAGTGCCCTTGGGTGAGGACGGGGCAGGTGGTGGGGGCTCCGCTCACCCCCCTCCCACCGCCTTCTGCCAGCGCAACTCCATTCTGAACAACTCCAGGCACTGAACATTCTGGGCTTCCACCTTCAAAACTGGTCCTACTTTTTCTGAAGAGATCATCAACGTATTTGCTTCAAAAATCCAGCTGTGTGAGAAAAAGTCTTGCTGCCCTCCCCCTCTGCCCTGTGCCCGCCGTCCCCTCCAGGTAATCATGTCGATTGGTTTCTTGATTATCTTTCTGTACTCGGTGTACACTTGGGTGACGGGTTCTGCAACTTCTAACAGAAGAAGATTGGAGAAGGACTTGGTCAGATGGGCTCTGTGATTTCAAGTTTGAAATGATGTCCCTCTTTTCGGAAGCCCCGGGAAGGGGCAGGCTGCAGACATCCTAGAGAGAACACAGACTCCCAGCTGACTGCTCCGCAGACTGGCCCAGAGGCTGGTCCACAGGGGTTCATGGTCATCCTCCTCGGGTTCACTTGTGATGTCCTCCAGGGCAGAGCGCCTGTCATGTGCACTGTCCATGACTACTTACACGGTCACTGCCCAGCGCGGGCTCAGGAAATAGCAACTGACTTGAATAACGGCTCCACTAGGAAGCAGGACCTGCTTCTAGTTCTGCAAAGCGAACCGTGGACGTGAGACAGGAATGATCGGCTGGTGTTCAGCACTCCGGCCGCCCGCTTCCCCCTGTCGGCGTGGACAGTGAGAACGTGACTGCTGTGTGACCTGGCGGAGGCCCTGCCTGCATTGCTTTCGCCGTTGAGATCAGCAAAGAGAAAGCAGTTTTTATCCTTGACTCTTGTGAATAGACAAAGGAGGGAAGAAGGCTTTGGCCTTGAGAACAGGTCTGTGCAGGCCACACCCAGCGTCTGTGCACGGTCTCTTGTGTGGTGTGTGCAGAAGCTTCTTCGCCTCCAGCCCACCAGGTGGTGTCAGAATGGGCCAAAGAGTTTACAGCAGGGGTCCTCAAACTTTTTAAACAGGGGGCCAGTTCACTGTCCCTCAGACCGTTGGGAGGGCCGGACTATAGTTTAAAAAAAAACTATGAACAAATTCCTATGCACACTGCACATATCTTATTTTGAAGTGAAAAAACAAAACGGGAACAAATACGATATTTGTATTTGCATGTGGCCCGCGGGCCGTAGTTTGAGGACCCCTGGTTTACAGAGGATCCACCCAAGTCAGCAGGTGGATCTGTGTGGATGGAGTCTCACTCCTTGTTATGTCCTCTTCACCCCTCCTCCTGCCCCCAAGGGCCTTTCATTTGGATTCTGTTTTTCCTACGATGGTGTTGGGTCTCTGGTCCTGGACTCTCATGTTATCCTTGTCTGAGGTGCTGGATAGTGACCGTCATTGCGCGCATACATCTGCCCACACAGTGTCCCTGAGCCTGGGCCCCACCACTGTTTCTGACTTCCAGCCCTGAGTCCTATCCTGTCACCTTTGGTATTATCTCCTGTCCCTAAGGGTTGAAAGGATTTCAGGGGAGGGGTCAAGACCTCAGATTACCTTTCTGTTTGGAAGCCCTGAGCCCAAGGGCAAGTGCACGTTACCAGCCTCGGGCCTGCCTCCTGCCTCAGCTCTATAGAGCTGTGCTCTGTGACCCAGGGTGGGCCAGGCCGGGCCTTCCGAATGCCAGTGGGCACTGATTTCGGTGCCAAGCCTGTGTCCTCCTCTTTCCCGTTTGCACCCAGCACCTGCTGCACAGTATTCTGTGCGTGTAGGTAGATAGGTTGTTCTGTGCAGAGTCCTGAGCAGGGCCATCCAGTGACCCCTGTGCCCAGGAGTTCCCTCCTCACTTTCTCAGCTTCTTTCTAGGGTTTCCCAGTCACTTCAGAGGGAAGAGGGAGGGCGGAGCCAAATCTCTGTCGTCGGCAGACACCTTCTCGTCACCCATGGGCAGCAGTGCTGGGCCCGTTTCCCCAGGGGCCAGAGGGCAAGGGTGATGGAAGTTCATACGTGAAGGCCCTTATGGCCAAGGGTCAGTTTGCCCCATTTTGCTAATTCCTTGTGGGAAAGGTACTGAAGAAGATGCCCTCGGATTTCCCCTCTAGGGGACCACAGGCCGTGTTGTGGCAGTCAGCCTGGGAGGAAGACAATGCCTAGGGAGACATTTGTCTAAAACAAAAAGTGAAAGCCTGTCCGGGCCAAAGTCACGTTTGGTAGCCGTGCCTTGGTGAGGTCGTTTGACCTGGTTCATGAGGCGATGTTAGCAGGTGGCTGAGGGAGGTGCGTCCATCCTAGAGAATGGCTGGAGGGCAAAGGTGAAGGTCATAGATGGAGTGAAATCTAAAACCTTGGGATGGGCCGTAGCCAGAAGCATCCTTTCCTGTGGCGAGCCAGCACGGCCATGGCATACTCAGCCCCACGTTGAGTGCCTTTTGTGCCGCGCCAGCTCAGCCAGGTTCGGTGACCCTGAGAGGGGACGGTGAAGGGTTAAGAAAAGACAGACAAGAGAAGAAAGCTGGGTCTGGGTGGGACGCTGTCCTCTCTAATGGAGAGTTAGCGACAGCGCCACAGACTACAAGCCGTGTCTTTATTTTATAGCCAGATTCCACAAGGCAAAGTAAGGGCGTGATCAAGATGTTTACAACATTCTCGGTTTCAATCCTACTCAACTACACGCACCTGAACTCTATCAAGCCCACATCACTCAGGCACGTGGGGCCACGTGTTCAGACCACAGGCTCAAGCTTACAACTCTAGCTGTTGGCTATCATTGTGCTGGGAGGGCTCTGACCTCCTAGCTGGGACTTGCACGTGGCCATGAGAGGACTGTGCCCTCTCATTCGTCCGAGGCTTGAACCTGTCCAAACACTGTAGCCGCTCTCCACACTTACCACCCGCAGAGAGGAGACTGGGAGATACCTCAAACCACCGGGGCCAGAAGCTTCTGCCCTTAGAACACAGCCGTAAGCGCTGTCAGCCACAGTTCAAGTCCACAGGTACTTCCTCAACGCCTGTCCTGTGAGGAGCGCCATGCTAGTGCTAATGGGGGGGACGGGGGTGCAGCAATGTGCCGCCTTCTTCTCCTTCTCCTTCTCCTCCTCCCTCTCCCTCTCCCTCTCTTCCTCCTCCTCCTCCTCCTAAGGATATTTTGCCCATTGAATTTTAGAGAGAGTGAAAGGAAGGGAGAGAAAAAGAGAGGAAGACATCGATGTGAGAGAGACACATTGATTGGTTGCCTTCTGCATGCACCCTGACCCAAGGCCAGGGATCGAGCCTGCAACCGAGGTACATGCCCTTGACCAGAATCGAACCCGAGACCCTTCAGTCCTCGGGCCGACGCTCTAATCACTGAGACAAACCAGCCAGGGTGAGCTTGAATCTTCCTGGAGAACCTTCCACTTTAGTGAGTTTGGGGCGGGGGCAGGGGTTCAGCTAGGTTTTTGTGGAATTTCCACCTGCCCTCACCTGTGAGATGGCCTCTCTCTGGGCAGGGAAGGGCATTCGTGGGATGTACAACCCTCAGCATGTCCCCCCAGCTAGGGCCGCTAGGAGAGGGTTAATGTCTTAGGCCCCTGTGCACCTGGAAGGGTGATTAACACTGGAATAACAATCCACCTGAATATGCTTCTAATCCCAGGTTGTCACCCAAATCCTGGGTGGAGGTGGCTGGGGAGGGAGAGATCTGGTAATGCCATTGGTAATCTGGGTGTGGATCCTGAGGGGAGGTGTGGGCACCAGCCTGGTTTTGCTTCTTTGCATTCTGTGCTTGCCTCCCAGCGGGCAGTGGCGGCCAAGGCCTTCCCTGTCTCCTCTCCCACCGCCTGCCCGTTTGCGCCCACCCTCCAGCTGCCCTGGGGTCGGCCTCTGGCAAACCCAGGTCAGCAGCGGCCAGGAGGGGCCGGCGCTGCGGTAAATCACTGTGACAGGCGCCTTTCATACCTGACCTCTCGTTCCCAAACCTCTTCCCTTCTGTTTATTTTTGTTGCAGATTTATTAGACACACGGTTAAGTGCCCATTTAGCTCTGCAAACTGTCAGCGGCCCCGCTTCTATGAATAAGGCCATTCACAGACAAAAGCCCTTAAACGTTTTTGAAAGAGAAGGTGGGGAGGGAGGGGGAGAGGAGAGGAGGAGGAAATAGCGCCCCAGGTCAGTGAGGAGGCCAAGATCAACCGAAACCCAAGCGCAGGCCTCTCCTGTAGGCCAAGGATGTAACAAGGGCCCTCAGAGCCGCCTGGGATCACCCTGCTCGGCAAGATGTGTGTCATCTCTCCGCAGGCCGCGGGGGTCTAGAGTTCACTCCTTTGTCTCGGAGCCTGGGAGCTCACCGCTGGGCAGGCTGAGCGGCCGTGCACCTGCTCGGGGGCGGTTGCCAAGAACCTGGAGGCATGTCAGGCCGAGTCCTTGCCCCTTGGGAGCCCTCCTCCTCCTCCTGCTTCTGCCCAGGCTCCCCTCCTTCAGGTGCCATTTCTTCCCAAGCACCTGGCTCCTTCAACACACACGGCTCTGCGGAAAGTTGCAAGACGCTGGTACACTGTCTTTGTACCACAGCCCATATTAGGGACCATTCACATCATCGCTTCTAACCATCTCAGCAGCCCTCTGAAGTAGGCACTGTGATCACCTCCACTCAGAGATGGGGAAGCTAGGACCACGTGGTGGAACAACTCACAGTTGCCTAACGCAGCTGGGCGGATGCACTTCCCATCATCCCTGGACTGGGCCTGTGCCTACTTGTGAGAGGGCTGAGTTGACCAAGCCTGATCTCGGGGCAGAGCCCTGAGGTAGACAGGCCATGTGTCCCTCAGCTTCCCCTGCACGTGCTCTTGCCCCTGCTCCCACACTGTTGTCACTGGGGTAGCTCTCACAATGTGGGGTGCAGACAGTATCCCCCCAAGCGTGAGTGATCAAGCCCTCTATCTACTGGGACCAGCAACAGTGCAGGTCCTGTCCAAGTCTTATTGTGTGCAGTCCAGGGTGTGTGAGTGTGTGTAGTGTCATTTTTTTTGCAGTGGTGCAAGCATCTGGAGGAGACTCAGAGACAGGGGTCACATCCGAAGCACAGTGACAGAGCCGTGTCCTCACTATGGCGTGGCAAGCAGTGCCAGGGGACATTGGCTTCTACCCCAGAGTGGGAGGGACACAGAGAAAAGCTGGTAGAGCCCAGGTAGACGCTCCCTGGAAAGCCAAGCCCTCTGCTCCAGTCCTGGGTGCAGATGCTGCTTTCTCGGCAGTTCTTGGGGTGACCTCTGAGATCTAAGCCAGACTCGGAGCCCTGCCCCTCTGAGGCCCTGGAGCTCAGCTTCTCTTCCTCCGCTGCCTCCTCCTCTTCTTGGTTCCTCTTTCAGCCATTTATTTCTCTTTATTTGCAGTTTGTGTTCAATGCAAATACAGGCCATAATATGAGAAAGTCACTCTGAATCAAAGCATAGTTACACAATGCAACGTACACTTAAAACAGATGTTCAGCATGCAGACACGAAGCACGAGAAGTGTTCATTCACATGTAAAAAGCTGGAGATGTGTTGGAGCTGGGTGTTTGGTATTGCTTTCTAAGGATGGCAAATATTTGCCTTTGTTATCAAGGCTACTGTGCTTACTTGAACCCTGGAACACCAGTATGGTCACAGCAATCAAAGAATTCAGTGAGCCCAGCTGGCATAGCTCAGTGATTGAGTGTTGGTCTATGAACCAGGTGGTCACAGTTCGGTTCCTGGTCAGGGCACATGCTCGAGTTATGGGCTCTGTCCCCAGTGGGACATTCGTGTGTGCAGGAGGCACCGGATCAATGATTCTCTCTCATCATTGATATTCCTATCTCTCTCTCCCTCTCCCTTCCTCTCTGAAATCAATAGATATATTTTTTTTAAAAAAAGAATAATTATTGCAATGGGTTGAACTACATCAAATATTCTTAAATCCATGTGTTCAGAGTTTTGAAAATAAAACTAATTCATCACCTTCAGAGAGGTGCTAGGAAACCAAGGGAAAGAAAGCACTTTAAATAAAGGGAAAACAAGCGCTTACTCTCTATGAACTGTGTCTCTGGGAGACTGAGCAATTAGGGAAGGTAGTATGTGAATAAGGAATGATTGATTTAGAATGTCACCAGTCATGACCTTATTGAATTAATGAATTTGGGCAAAGGTTGTAGAAAGAGACACAACCAAGCATTACATATGTCCGTATAAAAGTGCACCCCACTGCCTGTGAAGGAGTCTTGCAACAGAAAAGAAAATCAAACTTAAACCTGATGAAGCTTCCACCTCAGAATGTCAACTTACAGGAAGTGAAGGGACAGCGAACAGGTTCAATAATGCTCTTGTGACACCCTCAGCAACATCCAAACAATCTTCCCGATAGCACTCCATATGAGCTTTCTTACCTTGACCCCCAAGTCACCCCAAGTGTCCTACCTCAACAGTCCCACTGTGACTCTTGTCACCATCCAAAGCTTCTCTACCTTGAAAATGACTAATTCATCCATTTACTCTCTGCTCTCTGATCACAGCTTTCAATTCTTCCCATTGTTAATTCAACTATTTCCCTACCACCCTTCCCAGATGCCCTCAGAACCTCCATCCCATAGGTTTATTTTTCTTATCACAAAGTATTAGCTTTCTTCTCCTTTCTTCTTTCCACTCCTTCACCTTAGATTTCATGCTCCATTAATAATCTGAACTTCCTTCCTATTTATCTCTTTGTTATGCTATCTAGCAAACTCCCCAACCCTGTATGAATTGAATGGTCTACTACTTCATGCCTGACATTGCCACTGGAGGAAATCCCACAGGAGGTGAGAGAGGAACCACTATTGATTTATTTGGACCCATCTTAGCGGTTCCCTCATCACTTTCTGGAAACCTTCTTCCTTGTTCTAGACACCTTATATTCCATCTGCAATGATTATTTCAAACCTTATTCACCTCACTCCCAGCAGATGCTTTTGCCCCCAAATTTCCATTAAAAAAGGAAGTCAATAGATGGGACTCCCTCAACTCCCTGTCACCAAACCTATAGACATACACGTCTGTTCTCAGCTGCTCTTTTATCCCTTCTGTTGCTGAGGAGGTATCCCCACCCCTACACAAAACTACCTCCTTCACCTGCGTTTGGGATGCCCCACTGCCAACTTTTGGGGACTCAACCATAGAGAGTATATCTTCTCATTCCCTCCTCTTCAACCTCTGCTTCTATTGCATATGTATTATTTTAAATAGCCTTATTGAGGTACAATTGACTCACAATAAACTTTATATATTTAAAGCATATAATCTGCCAAGTTTTGACATATGTATATACATGCAAAAGCATTATAATAGTCAAGATAGTAAACATATCACTCAACCCAAAAGGTTTCTTCACGCCCCTTCTAATCCTTTCCTCCAGCCTTTCCCTGCCCATGTTCCCCAGGCAACCACTGATCCGCCTTCTGTCACCATAGATTAGTTTGTAATTTCTAAAGATTTATATAGATGGTATCACATGGGGTGTACTCTGCTTTTGTCTGCATTCTTCCACACAGCATAATTATTTTGAGATTCATTCATGTTGTGCATGCATAATTCATTCCTTTTTTTTTTTTTTTTTTTTTTTTGCTGAGCAGTATTCCAATGTGTGTAAAACTCAGTGTTTGTTTAACCATTCACTGAATGATGGACATTGGGGTTGTTTTTAGTTTGAGGCGATCTATATAGCCTAAGCAACCGTTTGACTGTTCAACCGTTCGATTGTTCGACCATTTGACCGGTAGCTATGATGCACACTGACCACCAGGGGACAGACTCTCAACACATAGGCATGGAAACATGGAATAGACTGATCTCAGAGGGAAGGGGGAGGGGGGAGAGGATGGGAAGAAATTAACCAAAGATCTTCAGCCTGTGGGGATTGGGCCCAAACCGGCAGTCCAATATCCCCCAAGGGGTCCTGGATTGCGAGAGGGCACAGGCCAGGCCAAGGGACCCCACCGGTGCATGAATCCGTGCACCAGGCCTCTAGTTACAAATGAAACAGATAAGAAAGCAATGGGCAAGTCTTTGTGGGGGAGTCTACTTTCTTTTCTCATGGGGAAATCCTTAGGAAAGGATGGATCATAGGGTAGGTAGGTTTAATTTTTTTAAAAAGACTGCCAAACTGTTTTTCCAAAGTGGTTGTACCATTTTACATCCCCACCAGCAGTGTGAGAGCGATCCAGTTGCTCCACATTCTCAACAACACTCAGGATGGTCACTTCTTCTCCTGCTAGGGGCATACTAGGCATCCTAATAGCTGTGTCAGGGTTTCTCACTGTGGTTTTAGTATGCATTTCCTTTGGTCATGTGAAAACGTGGTCATTTACACTCAACCATTAGGAGCACAAGAAAATACTGCGAAGGGGGAAGTTCATAGTAGGAAAGTATTATACTATATATTTATAAAACTTTATATTTTTATATATACATAATATATGTTATATATTATAAAGCACAGTTACTTTTTCTTTCTGTTATTCAACAGACATTTATTCAGTTTTCAGGTGTATCAGGCACTGGAACTTAACATGAATAAGATATAAGTCTTTTACAAGGAGTTCCTAGTCTAGGTCAGTAGTCAGCAAACTGCGGCTCGCGAGCCACACGCGGCTCTTTGGCCCCTTGAGTGTGGCTCTTCCACAAAATACCACGTGTGGGATTGCAGGTACAGTGCGATTGAAACTTCGTGGCCCATGTGCAGAAGTCGGTACTTTGTGGAAAAGCCACACTCAAGGGGCTCGCGAGCCACAGTTTGCCGACCACTGGTCTAGGTAGAAGGATATAAGCATGTAAAACTGTTAGAAATCCCTACAAAGCACAATAGGGCACAAAGGAAAAAGTGATTATTTACAACCAGGCAATCAGGAGGCTGAGCACAGAAAAGTTTCTTAGAAAGCGTTACATAGAAAGATAATGGTTGAGCGGAGTCATTTATCTTATCTAATTTTGACAACATCCTTGGAAGGCAGATAGTGATGGAGTGAGGGAGGAACAAAAAGGGCCTTCAGAATAAGAAAAATCTGAGCAAAGTTGTGGCAATTAGGGAGCAAGCTTTTGCAATGGCCAGCTCACCATGTGAGATAAATGACCCACAGACTAGTGGGGCTTCTGGTCAGGAAGGTAGGTGCTGGCCTGACCGGTGTGGCTCAGTGGTTGAGCATCAACCCAGGAACCAGGAGGTCACAGTTTGATTCCTGGTCCAGGCACATGCCCAGGTTGTGGGCTCAATCCCTAGTAGGGGGCATGCAGGAGGCAGCTGGTCAATGATTCTCTCTCATCATTGATGTCTCTCTCTCTCTCTCCCTCTCCCTTCTTCTCTCTGAAATAAATAAAAAACATATTTTAAAAAAAAATAAAGGTAGGTGGTGGCTAAAGTGTGATGGATTTGAACCTTATACCGACAATAGAACCTCCAAGGGAGAGTGGACTAGGAAGGAGAATTACTGAAATCCTATAGGCAACAATCATTGTCTTTGGGTGAACAAATAATGCCCCACTTAAGTAAGTATTATTTCAAATGGATGTAGGTGCTATCGGGATTAATAAAATAGAACTTAACATAAAAGATGCTGTGATTATTACGTAGCTTTTGGTTATTTTCAGCAGATCATACAGTCCAATTTTCATGATGTGGGAAGCCTTGAATTTTTTTTTAGCCAAAAGATTGGGAAGAGCTCCTGGAAGCAGGGAAAATCCCTGAAGGTGTTTGAGAAAAACAATGGGTGAGCTGGGCGGACAGAGAAGGGAGCTGTTGAAGGTGGAGACACCAGTGAGGAGGCTGTTCAAGTAGCTCCGGGATGAGGCAGTGAGGACCTGCACGGAGATGAACAGCAGTGGCTGGAGGTCAGCACCCTAGCTGGTGGTCTGGCTATGAGTCAGTGACTCCCTGATCTTCGTTCATGTCTATCCTTTACGGACCCACCCAAACCCCCATGTCTGTGCGGCGTTACATACCCCTGAGGCAGAGCCCTGGCTGAGCAGCTGGTAATAAGGTTTTGGATGAATGTATTTAGCTAATGATGATCTTCCATCACAGCCCTTCTGGCTTCCAAAGATCCTCCTGAGCACAGAGATCTAGTTCTCTGAATGATAGTCCTGAATGGATGACAGTAGAAAAATGAGCTGAAGAACAGCCTAGCAATAACCCTGAGAGAGATCAGATTTAAAGAAGCTGCAATCTGCCGAGGCCGGTTTGGCTCAGTGGATGGAGCGTCGGCCTGCGGACTGAGGGGTCCCAGGTTCGATTCCGGTCAAGGGCATGTGCCTGGGTTGCGGGCACATCCCCAGTGGGAGATGTGCAGGAGGCGGCTGATCGATGTTTCTCTCTCATCGATGTTTCTGGCTCTCTGTCTCTCTCCCTTCCTCTCTGTGAAAAATCAGTGGGATATATTTTAAAAAAATAAATAAATAAAAAATAAAAAATAAAGAAGCTGCAATCCTTTAATCCCAGGTGATATCGCTTCTGCTGCAAACCCTGGAGTCCACCTCAACCAGCCACCTGATCCCCAGGGGAGGCAGGGAACATTAGCTGTACCCAAAGTGGGCATGATGGCCTGGCTACTGGGGGTCAGGTAGGGCTGGACACGGTAATTTTAGCCACAGCCTACCTCTCTCTCTTCTGGGAGCAATTGGTGTGATCGAGACGCAGAGAACCCTAATCCTATCTTGGCACAGAGGCAGCCTGACATTTGCCAAGAATTTCTACCCAGAAATTCTGCTTTATAAATAGAGGAATTAGGCCTGATCGGTGTGGCTCAGTGGTTGAGCATCAGCCTGTGAACCAGGAAGTCATGGTTCGATTCCCAGTCAGGGCACATACCTTGGTTGCAGGCTCGATCCCCAGTGGGGGGTGTGCAGGAGAAACCTGATCAATGATTCTCTCTCATCATTGATGTTTGTATCTCTCCCTCTCCCTTCCGCTCTGAAATCAATAAAAATAAACAAACAAACAAATAAGATTGTGGCAAGGTCACTGAGGCATATTGCATGGTGACAGAGCAACGGAATTTCCAGGAGAGGCGGGGCGAGGACATGCCTGGCACCAGGTCTAGCCTTCCTGTCTCAGGCAGGACTGTACTGTGGGCTGATTCGACTGCTTTCTACATCACCTGCACTTCCATGCTAGTGGAAGAAAGCAGTATATGGATACAAAATCTAAACTGAGGCTTTCACTGATCCCTGAAGCTCAGAGATCTTTGGGCAATTGAAGTCATGCGTCTGGGTGTATTAACTCATAAGCGTGCCCAATGAGTAACAGGGGTTACAAACGGATATTTAAACCAATTATGATATTGGGCAGTGGTCATTAATTATCTGTGGTCCTCCTCCAACTTTCAACTCCTCTTCACGTTTTGGCACCCTACCATATGATAAACCTTTTCTTCCCAAGGAAGAAGCCAGAACACACACTGCAGACCGCTCCCAGCTGTGGGGCGGTCATACGATCTAGGTTCTGGCCATCAGCCACATCTTCAGGAGACCTGGACTCAGCAGTAAGAAATAAGGGGCGAGAGCCACATCTGAGGGGCCGACCTTCAAGCAGGTTCGGTAGCAGAAGTCTCCAGATCTTTGGGAGTAGCAATGGTGACGTTTCTGGCTGTAACCTGTTATGAGACCAAGAGGTTGCGCATTTTTTTTCTGGCTGCTTACCTTCAAGGCGTGGCTCTCTTGGCCTCCAGAAGATTTGATATGTTATCTACCATTTTTAAACCCACCCCCACCCCTTTTTTTTAGCTTAAAGGGCCAGAATAGCTTTTGCTGTTTGCATCTAAGGACCCTGATAGATGCACAGATTGGTACTTAAGATGGTTACCAGCAATAGACCCTCAGGAAATGGTGAGAGGGTGGTGGGTTAGCTGAAGACGCAATCATTATTTTGTTAGTATTAAAGGATGGGAGTGATGAAGCAATTCCTTAAATTCTTACCTGACCTCCCTACTCAAAACTCCGGCGGCCTTCAAGATGGAAGGCTTGAGGAATGCAAATACTGTGGGTGGGTCCCGTTGTTTGCAAACACAAGCACTGCCTGATACAACAAAAAATCTTCTGGTGTGCATTTTAAACAGGCCCCCTCAGTGGAACTAGAGTTTTATGCCTTCCACAGTGATGGGGGGGGGGGGGGGGGCGGGGGAGAGAGAGAGAGAGAGAGAGAAACTTTCAGAAAACAAATACACAGTAGGGATTTCAGAGTATATTTAGAATTCAATAGACACCTAAATTTTCTAGCCATCTCTATAAATTGGGCTTATAGAGAACAGACACTTACCAAGGCTCTCCATGATCAGACATCCCTAAAGAGAGAGATACTGGATATAATAATTCTTTAGTCAGATATGTGTGCCTTGCAAACATTTTCTCCTGGGCTGTGGCTTGCTTATTCATTCTCTAGAAGATATCTTTTGTTGAGATAGATTTTTTTTAGTTTGATGAAGTCTAAGTTTTCAAATACTTCTTGTTTGGTTATTGATTTCTGAATCTTGCTAAAGAAATCCTTACCCATCTTTCGGTCACAAGGATATCCTCTTACAATTTCTTTGATCAGCTTTACAGTTTTAGCTTTGATGTTTAGGTCTATGAGCCACTCTGAATTGACCATTGTGTGTGATATGCGGTAGGAGTGCATTCTTTTGCATATAGATACACAGTTGTTCCTGCATTGTTTGTTGAAAAGACTTTCTTTTCTCATTGGGTTGGTTTAGCTTCTCTTTGAAAATCAAGTTACCATATAAATGTGGGTCTATATCAGGGCTCTCTATATCAGCAGTCAACAACCTTTTGGACCTCAGGGACCACCGTGGCCTGCGGACCACCAGTTGGCGACCGCTGCTCTATATTGTTTTATTCATCTATTTGTTTATCCTAATACCAGTAGCACAGCCTTGATTCTTATAATTTATAATAAACTGGAAAGTCAGATAGCTTCTTTAGACTTTGCTCTTCTTTTCAAAATTTGATTTAAAAAATTGACATATAGTAAAAGTGACTTTTTATATTGCATAGTTCTATTCATTTTTTTAAATCCTCACCTGAGGATATGTTTATTGATTTTTAGAGAGTGAAAGGGAGAGAGAAACAGAAAGAGAAACATCAATGTGAGAAAGAAACATAGATTGGTTGCCTCTTGCACACACCCTGCAACCAAGGTATGTGCCCTGATCAGGAATCAAACCCGCAACCAACCTTCTGGTGTACAGAACGATACTCCAACCAACTGAGCCACATGGGCCAGGGCTAGGTCTATTCATTTTAATGCATATGTAAATATATATAATCATCACCACACTCAGAATATGAATAGTTTGACCTTTTCTCCACTCCTAATCCCTGGCAACCACTAATCCGTTCTTTGTTATTACAGCTTTAATTTTTAGAAAATGTCATATAAATGGAATCATAGAGCATGTAAACTTTTGAGACTGGCTTTTTTTTTTTTTTTTTTTACTCTGTAAAACGCCTTTGATATTTAACCAGGTTGTTGCACGTATCAATGTCATTCCTTTCGTTTGTTGGCTAATGTTTCATCTTATGGATGTATTGCAGTTTGTTTATTCATTCACTCGTTGAAGAACATTTGGATCATTTCCATTTTTCTGGCAATTATAAATAGAGCTGCAATCAACATTCATGTACAGGTTTTAGTATAACCACGTTCCCATTTTTCTAGGGTCGTCCTTTAGTATGATTGTTTTGGATGTTCTAGGCCTACTGCATTATCATATTAATTTTAGAAACAGCTTGTCAGTTCATATAAAAGCCTCGCCTAGATTTTGATTAAGTTTGCATTGAATCTCAGTTGGAAAAACCTGCTTCAGGAAGGCAGCCTTCGCATAATCACCCTAGTGTTAGGAGGGATGACTCCTAGCCGGAGCGTGGTAGCTACATACCGTCTGTGTCCCATTGTTTCTGAGTTGCCTAGCAACAATTTGCCTGTCAGAGTATGTTCCACTCTTTCTCAACTACCTGTAAATCGCTGACACTTTAGTATGCAAGAGTTTAGTTTCCTCCACTAATTACTTAATTTCATTTTAGGGAACGGAAGGCTTTGTTTTCCGTTAAAGAAATTCCATGTTGGAAGAAAATATAAATAGGCACCAGCCATGTGTCAGATATTTTGTATACATTATTATACATTATTGTATCCTAGCATTTCCATTTTGCAGATGGAGAAAGTAGGGCTCAGTTAAATTATATAACTTGGTAAGATCACAGCATATTGGACCCAGTTAAGATTTCAACTCAGGTATGGCTAGGTTAAAACACCATGGTCCGCCGAAACCTGTTTGGCTCAGTGGATAGAGCATCGGCCTTCGGACTGAAAGGTCCCAGGTTTGATTCCGGTCAAGGGCATGTACCTGGGTTGTGGGCACATCCCCCGTAGGAGATGTGCAGGAGGCAGCTGATCGATGTTTCTCTCTCATCGATGTTTCTAACTCTCTATCTCTCTCCCTTCCTCTCTGTAAAAAATCAATAAAATACATTTTAAAAAATTAGTTTACATTTAAAAAAACAAAAACAAAAACAAAAAAAAACCCCATGGTCCTTCCACTATACTGCACTTTCTCTGGCCCTTTCCCTCACACAGGTGAACCCAATTTGGGTGCAAAATGATTCTGGATTTAGGAAATGTTCTGAAGAATACTTGGCTCTGGTCAAGATGGGACATAGGTATATGAGGTACTTGCATCTCCCCTAAAAACATATCAAAATTACAATTTGCCCAGTTGTGTGGCTCAGTGATTGAGCATCAATCCAGAAACCAAGAGGTCACGGTTAGATTCCCAGTCAGGGCATATGCTGAAGTTGCAGGCTCAATCCCCAGTAGGGAGTGTGCAGGAGGCAGCCGATCAATGATGTTTCTCTCTCATCGATGTTTCTATCCCTCTATCCCTCTCCCTTCCTCTCTCTCTAAAAATCAATAAAATATATTTTTAAAAATTACAACTAAACTACAGGACAACCAACATTGAGGTCCACCTGAAATCTAGCTGAGTGGAAGTCCTACAACTAAGGATATAAAGAAGAAGCCACATTGAGATTGGTAGGAGGGGCAGAAATTCAGAACAGACTGGTCCCACACCCATGTGTGGCAGATAAAAATTGGAAGGGGTATCTCAACTATGGATCCAGGAGTCCTAGCCCCACACTAGGCCTCCCAGGCCAGAGTTCCAGTACCAGGAAGAGAAGTCCCCATAACTTCTGGCTCTAAAAACCAGCAGGGATTGAGTAAGAGAGAGGGCTGCTGGAGTCCCAGGTGTTCCTCTTAAGGGGCCAGCACATGGACTTACTCGGACTTACTACCTCTGAGCTCCAGCCCTGGGACAGCAGCTCAGAAGGCACCGAGGACATATGGGAAGGAAGTGAATTGTCTAATGTCAGAGAGAGAACTGGAGGGGCAGTTTTGTCCCAGACAGAAGGGCTGGCAGAAGCCATTGTTCCTTTTCTGAGCCCAACCCCCCACAGAGCAGGCAGGCAGGTGCCATATCTGAGTCCCCATCAACCTGGCTATCACTGTTGGCCCCACCCTGGTGGTTCCCTGAGACCATGCCCCACCCAACTTGCAGGTTCACCCAAGCTGTGTCCCGTGGCTTTTCCCTACAAGCTGCCTGTCTTGGTTCATGCTTCAGACTTTCTTAAAATCCCTCAAACAAGCAGAACCTGGCCTTGGTGTGCCCCTTTCCTCTTGCTAAGTCGCCCCATGCCTGATAGCACCATGCCCAGGACTAATGGCAGCTGACCTTGATTTGCAGCTTGGCCTCGCCTGGGCATCTTCAAGCCATCTACAGATTGCTCGGTAGCTTATGCCAGCTGGCCCAGGGCAGAACACAGGTGGCAGCGGACCTTGGCCTGTACCACCTCCCAGGGGCCCCAGAGCCAGCATACGCAGTGGACAGCCTCAGACCACGTTGAAGCACCACCCAACCATCTCCACAAGTGACACACTCAAGGGGCAAATTCAGTGGGCACCAGAGCCCAACTAAGGTAAGTCTTGCTTCATGTAGTGGGCCCCTGAACAGTTGATCCTCCATGGTGGTTGCAGCCAGTTCTTGCAGCCGATTGGCCTGAGGGTAAATCCCTCCCACTGATGTGCCATCAGCAATCAAGACTCAACTACAACAGGAGAGTGCACACAGCCCATGGGGGAGGGGAGCTCACCTGGAGTGCACAGCTCAGGTGAATAGGGAGGCTGTGCCACTGGACCCTAGAGGACACCTGCTATTAAAAGCCACTCTACCAAGCCCAGGAGACCCAGCAGCTCTATCTAATACATAGAGACAAACACAGGGAGGCTGCCCAAATGAGCAGACAAAGAAATATGTCCCAAATGAAAGACCAGAACAAAACTACAGGAAAAAAAAAACTAAGGAAAATGGAGACAAGCAATCTACTAGATGCAGAGTTCAAAACAATGGTTATAAGGATGCTAACGAACTTAGGGGAAGACTGGATGAACTTAGGACTTCAACAAAGAGGAAACATAAAAACAGAACTAGAAAACATTTTTAAAAACCTGTCAGAGCCGAAACCGGTTTGGCTCGGTGGATAGAGCATCGGCCTGCGAACTGAAAGGTCCCAGGTTCGATTCCGGTCAAGGGCATGTACCTGGGTTGCAGGCACATCCCCAGTGGGAGTGTGCAGGAGGCAGCTGGTCGATGTTTCTCTCTCATCGATGTTTCTAACTCTCTATCTCTCTCCCTTCCTCTCTGTAAAAAATCAATAAAATATATTTAAAAAAAAACAAAAAAAAAACCTGTCAGAAATGACTACATGGACTGAAATGAAGAATACACTGCAGGAAATCAACAGTAGAGTAGATCAAGCAGAGGAACAAATCAGAGATTTGGAAGATAATGAAGCAGAAAACACACAATCAGAACAAAAAGAAAATGAGAATCCAAAAAATGAGAATAGTATAAGGAGCCTCTGGGACAACTTCAAGCATACCAACATTCACATGATAGGGGTGCCTGAAGGAGAAGAGAGCGGGCAAGGAGTTGAAAACCTATGTAAAAAAATAATAATAATAATGAAGGAAAACTTTCCTAGCCCGGTGAAGGAAATAAACATATTACTGAGTACCTAACTCAGTACCTGGCACTTTGATTTGAAAGACACAATGAATAATGATTTGGCTTTACAGGCCTCTTCCCGAGGCTGCAAAGGGAGAAGGGTTATGTAGCCTCTTTTAGGATCATAGATTACACTACTAAGCCTGTATTTTTTCAATGGATTCCCTTGCTTTAGACTTTTGAGTAAACAGATCTAAATTCAAATCCTGGTTCTTCCACTTACTGAGTGAACAGGTTACTTAAGCTCTTTAAATCTCTTAGGGTTGCTAAAAGGATTAAATGAGAGAATGCATTTAAAGAGCTTGAACAACGTCAGGTATAGAGTAAGTGCTCACTAAAGAGAAGCTATTATTATAAAAAAAAAGAAGAAGAAAAAAGAAGTGATTATTACTGAGATGATTTCATAGTTCTTTTTATGCCCAAATGCAGATTAAGTCCCCTTTGCCCTTCCCTATGTATTTTTCACCCTTATCATGCACTTACTTTGAATAAATCTGCTTAGTAAATAAACTTTTTATTTTGAGATAGTTATATGGAGTTGTAAGAAATAATAGAAATAAATCCTGTGTGTCCTTTACTCAATTTCCTGGATGGTCACATTTTACAAAATCATGGTATCAGCACCTGAAACTAATATAAAATAATATTAAATGTCAACTGTAAATGAAAAATAAAATTTTTAAAAATCATTTCATAATATTATATATGTTAATGTGAATTTAGGAGAAATCCAAGAAATGATTCATATTCAATATGTGTTTTTATCATCAAAAATCAAATTTAATTTCTGTATATGGGTTCATCTTTTGTTGGAAATATTTTGTCTACTATTCAATAAAGTAGACTCTTTTTTAAAAATACTTTTAAATTCAGACTTAATCCTGGACTGGTCAGTACAGTATTCTTTCATTATACCAGTTACCACTTATTGAAGAAGTACCATTGGTAAGTATAATTATATTACTACATTTAATCCCCATGACAGCTTCCTTATGTAGCTATTATAAATCCCATTTTACAGACAAAGACATGTAGTTTAGAGACAGGTAAGTAAACTTTCCTAAGACTACTCAATGAATATATGCCAGGATTTGAACCCACTGGGCCAGCAGGTTTCAAAGTTTAAGCTCTGAAATGCTCCTCTGTGCAGCCTCTTCTGCTCTAGCTGCCTCCTGACAGAACTCAGAGGTGATGGAGAACATAGCTGTGTGTCCTATTGCCTTTCTTAGGGCTGGTTGTTCTGTACCCTAATCTGAATGTCACCATGTCAGAAGTCCTTGACGGTGCCTACTTGGAAAGGGGAACATTATGGCCCAGAGCAGTAAAGAGCTCCATTCAATTACTGCTAAAACACTTCAGAAAGACAGTGTGTTTGAGGGACTTCCGGCCACGCGTGTTCTTTCCTTCTGAGCATTGCAAGGGAGCAGCATAAGACTTGCAAATGGACTTGACCTCTCCACTGGGCATCTGGAACTAAAGTGATTGATCCCAGAGTATTATGTGGACCAGACAGCTTGGTGCAGTAGAAAGAGCATAGGATTTTCATTGAACGTTGGTTTGGACTTGTCCTTGACCCAGCATTTTTGTACTTTCACTGGTTTATGAAATGCCTCGGGAAGAGAGGCGTTACAGGCATGCCAACCCGAGAGATTGTCCAATAAAGACACAATCAGCGAGGGAATGGGAATCATCAGGAGGGCTTCCTTTAAGAGGCGAGTTCTAGAAAAGATTTTGAAAGTGCCAGACCACTCTTGCCCTGGAAAACACACACCTGCCAGCATTACCCCAGAGGCCACTAGCAAGTCCTCATCCATCCGGCACCCCGATGGGGCTCGGCCTCCTTGGCTCCCACTGCAGGCCTTTGGGGAGAGGTTGACATTAACTAACAAAGAGATTCTTTGAGAGCCCAGAAAGAAAAGCACAAGCCAGACTCTCCATCTGCCTGCCGGCCTGTTGTGTAAGAGCCGGAGGAGGAAGAGGAGTGGCAGGGGCAGGGTGGCTCACAGTGGCCGCAGTCAGTCCCTGGCGATGGAGAAGCCAACTGTGCTGACAGGCTGGGCCTCTCCCACAGGTTTTCCCTGGGCTCAGACAAAAGAGGAATAGAGAGCAGGAAAAGGGTGGAGGCCTCAAATAAAAATTAATTAACACTATCTATTTTTCTTTCTTTTTCTAAAGGTAATCTCTTAATCCTAAGAACTGGGATTCGTGTGTGCCCTTTGGTCTATAACCAAAAACGGAAGAGTCAGAAGCAATCATCGTGTTCGAGGTCTCACCTATTAGATTTCTTTCTCTCAATGGCCCTTTGTGTGGGGCTCTCCTATGAAGTAAAACGGGCCTTCTAGGCTCTGACTTGGATGAGGCAAACGTGGCCAAGGTGAGCCATCACCAGGGAAGCTCTGACGTGGAGAGATTGGAAACTGCAAGGAAATTGACATGTCAGGACTTGGGTTACCAAGGGAAAGGGGACACTGTAATCATTTCTCAACTGCTGTTGAAGTCCCTCTTTATCTCAGTGATAGATTTTCTCTGTATCCCATGATGCCCACCTTCTCTCTGTCTCCATCCAGCCACCATTTCGAGGACCAAGAAATGACAGGCCTTGAAATTAGAAGGTTCTTTTTGAGGACTTTTAGTCTAGACTCCTACACAACGAAGACAGGAAAGCCTTTGCTACCCTGGGCTCCACCATCTGGAAGTGGGGAAAAAGAAGGAAGAAAAGGGATGACGGGAAAGGACATATGAAGAGTAGTTGGGAACTGGGAAGTTACTCTCATTATTCTTTACCCAAGTAAATGGCACCACCATCCACTCAGTTGCTCAAGACAGACACTTGTGAGAACATCTCTAATTCCTTTCCTTCATCCCTTCTATGTCCACAGCCAATGATCCAGGCCATTACAATCTCTTGCCTAGGTTATCGTAACATTCTTAATTGATCTGCTATGATATACTGCTGTTCTTCAAGCTAATTTACGAATCACAATCAGAATTTTCTTTTTACTACACAACTTAATCATGTTTCCCCCTTGCTTCAATGGCTCCCCGTTGCCTTTAGAATAATTTCCAAACTCCCTTGCACAGTATTCAAAGCCTTCCATGACCACTGAGCTGCTGCCTCTATCCTGAACTAGTGTGATATGTTCTAACTTGCCTCCTGAACTTTGTACATTCTTCCTGGATCATCCTTTTGCCCCGTCTGACTAACTCATATCTGCCCTTCAAGTCTCAGGCTGGTTGCACTCTCTTCTGGGCAGCTTTCCCTGACCTCTCCTATCCTGGACTAGGCACCTCTTCAGGGGGCTCCCATGACCTGTGTACATGCTTCTGCAATGGCTACTGCTCCCATTGCCCACTACCAGTCTGTTTTTGAGATTAGTTCTGAAGTGGTTTGTGGAAGTTGAGTGGGAAGGCCTTCTTGATGTTCTAATTTGCATGAATCCAACTATGTGATCAGATTTAAAAGAGAGAGAAAGAATGAGGAAGGGAGAGAGTGAGAGATTGTTATCTCAATGGTACAAGCAATGCTGAGTGATGTCCTACTCAGCATCCATCAGCCCACATATGTCCCCACATAGTATCTTAGTGAGATGAATGTGAACCTCTAAGTAAATATTTTTATGTTATTTCACAGGGCCACTAATCATTATCTGCAAGCGTCATCTAGAGCAGTGATGGCGAATCTTTTGAGCTCGGCGTGTCAGCATTTTGAAAAACCCTAACTTAACTCCGGTGCCGTGTCACATATAGAAATTTTTTGATCTTTGCAACCATAGTAAAACAAAGACTTATATTTTTGATATTTATTTTATATATTTAAATGCCATTTAACAAAGAAAAATCAACCCAAAAAAATGAGTTCACGTATCACCTCTGACACGTGTGTCATAGGTTCGCCATCACTGATCTAGTGAGTAAGCAGCAATATGATCCAACACTGGAAGAGACACTGCTGATTTTCAAGACACTGGATTTCATTCCCTAATACGGTGTATCGCTAAGGAATTTTCAAGGGTAAAATCGATGCTTATATTTCGTTTTTGCCTTTTTATATGGTTTTAGAATGATCATCTTGGTAAAATACTCTACCAGCCAAGCTTGCCCTCTTTCTCCCGGCAACTGCATCCTCACATGGCTATTCCAGGAGCTGCCATGCTCTCACCTGACCCAAGGTAGGCCAACCAATACCTTCTCCAAGATTATTACATTTGAAATCCAGGTAATTGAGGCCATGTCTCCTCTTGTAGGTAAAGCTGTTAGATGCAAAACTAAAGGGATGTATTTTTCAGCACGTGGCAAAAGCTTGTTCGCTGAAAGAAATAGGCAAGATAGAGAAGTGAACTGCAATGGCAAAGATGGATTTAGCAGGTGTGGGCTCCTTGTCACTGGAGGGCTGGGTGGAGGTGGCCAGGGGAGAAGACTACTAACTGGGTGTCTGCTTGCTTGGTGCTGATCTTAGGCATATGAGGAAGGATGGCTACCCTAGATTAAGCCCGAGTCTGTGTGACTCTAAGGCAGGGGTCCTCAAACTTTTTAAACAGGGGGCCAGTTCACTGTCCCTCAGACCGTTGGAGGGCCGGACTATAGTTTAAAAAAAAAACTATGAACAAATTCCTATGCACACTGCACATATCTTATTTTGAAGTAGAAAAACAAAACGGGAACAAATACAATATTTGTATTTGCATGTGGCCCGCGGGCCGTAGTTTGAGGACCCCTGCTCTAAGAAGTGTGAGGATATGGGGGAGACAAGTAAATGTGAAGAATGAGAATGGCCTCTTAAGGATGAATGGTGAGTGAGGATGCGAGAGCACTGAGCTCATTGGCACAGGAGATGAAGTAGAGCGAATAACATTTAAATATTTAGCCTAAGAACTATCCTGGGATGGACAGTTAGAAAATGGAGGAAATTAGGCCTCAGAGAAATTAATGACCTCAAAGTTATGCAGCTACTAAAGCAGCAGAGCCCCAGTTTGAACTGCAATTTGTGTGACTCTAAAGTCCATACTTATCAAATATCTGGTCTAATCCCACCGTATTACAGATGAGGACAATGAGGCTTTGAGAGGTGAAGTGACCTGCCTGGGGACATCAAGATATCCCAGTAAAACCAATCCTAGAACCACCAAAACCCAAATACTCTTTCCAGGCAATTCATTGCTTTCCATCATAATCAGAGAGGAAGGGAGAAGTTACTGAAACCATACAATTGCTCTGAAGGAGTCTCCTCCCTCATCTGTGCCCCATCATCTCCTTGGTAAATAGGAAGGATATTGACAAAGTGTCACTGGAGTGTGAGACACTTGGAAAATACAAATCCTTCTATTAGGAGAGTCCGGGCAATTATTTACTTGTCAACGCAGAAGGGCAGGGCAGGATTAATTAGAGCTAAAAGGATCAGGGCAAAAATACAGGTGTAATTATTATCATAATGGCGATAATCTGCAGATTCTAGGTAGATATTACTCCACCCTCAAGTGGCTAACCTGCTATAGTAGGGAATAAGCCAGTGGTGAAGGTGGGGATGGAAAGGAAATAAGTAACTGACAGAGTGAGGGACCAAAGACAGAAAACCAAATGGGAGAAAGAAAACAGGCTGATTTGCTAGTGATGAAAGGGTGAAGATAGTCTGACAGGCAAGAAATTTGATAGTAAATCATAAGTATTTGTACCAGGGATGATCTTTCAATGGCGCCCACATTGTCACTTCTCTCATTAGGAACTAAAGACGAGAATGTTAAGCAGACTGCCGAAGATTACATAGCTTGTCAGTGGCAGGATTTGGACTAGAATTTGGGTCTTTTTGCACTTAGTTCTGCGCTAGTCTAATAAAAGCCCATAGAGAATGCCCCACATTGGAGAAGAAGAGACATTGAGATATAGGTCAAAGGGGCTAGTCTACTAGAACCAAATGCCCATCTTTGTTTTCCATTCACACCCTTCCCCCAAAGCATTTCAAAAAAAATATCTGGGCCTGCTCTGAATCAAACTGGCTTATGAGAGTGACAGAGAAATTATTGGCTCATGAAAAGGTCATGTGGAGCTTTTTGATTTTTCCAGAAGTTAGAAGCCATATAACTGGAGGAAAAAAGTAAAAGACATCATGAACACACGCCTTCTAGTAATTGTGCACATAGTATATGCTAATTTCACACCATTTTGCATCTAAATCTCACAATTATAAAGGAATAATCATTGTTATCCCTATTTTACATATTTTGGAAAACCGAGGCTTACATGACTGACTAGATAAGTGGTAAGGCAAGCTGTGAACTCAGATTCATCTGTCTTCATATCGTATGGTTAGAATGTCTGGCCCTAGGCAAAAAGAAAAGAAAAAAGGAAAAGCAGACAGTACTCATTCATCTTTCCCACAAGGCATTTTTTACAATTATAATAACCGGAATTTTAAAAATTATTCAGCCTTAATCCTGCTCCACTAACATAGAAATTTGCTATTTTTCTCTATTCCTTGTAAACTTTCTGCATATGGACACATAAACTCCCAGACTGGCTTTTCTGCTGATATCTGGTCTGTGCACGGCCGTCATGGCGATAGGCACCTCTCCCTCAAATGCAATTCAACCTGGCCATTCCCACCCTGGCCCAGCATCCTGCCTTTATTGAAACTCCCTCAGTTGGACTGCAGGACAGGCCTCCCAAATCTTATGGCATTCTTTCTTCCTCCTTACTCTCTAACTCATTCCTCACTGGCCTCCTCTCACGTTCTTGAACGCACATGGTCCAACCTTTGCCTGTGCTATTCTCTCTGCCCTAAACATTGTTCTCCACTCTTAAATCAAGCATCATCAGGTCTCTCCTCTGCATATTCTTAGGATTACATGTACCTCTCTTCTCGGCAGCACTTCCCACGGAAGTGATGTTCCTGGAGTTGTTGGGTTATATGATGAATACCCGTCTCCCCTGCTATGTTGCAAGTGTGGTAACGACAGGAAGTCTCTCTCATTGTATCACCACTTCGTCTTTGATTCCTACTATGGAACTTGGTATTTGTACCAGATAGGAGGTACCACCCAGACCCCCTTCAAGGAAGAACTTGCTGCCCATCTGGGGAGCAGAACCAGCCGTCACCTTCCAGCTGTCAACAACTGGAATCTGCCTCAGTGGCACAGAGGGGCGCCTCTGAAAATCATCCCCTTCTTGAGGCAGTCCACATGGGCTGACTGAGTAAAGTGGGCATTGTTGGTTGAATGATGGCTCCCAAAATGTATGTTCATGTCCTAACCCCCAGGACCCGTGACTGAGACCTTATTTGGCAAAGGGGTCTTTGCAGGCGTAATTAAGTTAAGGATTTAGAGAGGAGATGGTTTTTGGATTTAGAATGGGGCCTAAGTCCAGTGACAGGTGTGCTTATGAGGAAAAGGCAGAGAGGCAGAGTTGAGACTCAGACACACAGAGGGGACCCCGGCCATGTGGAGACAGAAGCAGAGAGTGGAGTGATGCCACCACAAGTCACAAAAGGCCTGGAGCCACCAGCAACTGAAAGGCAAGGAAGAATCCTCCCCCCAAGAGCCTTCAGAGGGAGCACGGCCTGCTAACACCTTAATGTTGGACTTCTGGTCCCCAGGACTGTAATCAGTCATGGCACAGAGGCAGAAGGCCAGCATCTGGGCCACCGTGTCATGACCCTGATGAGCTGTCCCTGCTCCAGAGTTCACTGCTGGGTCCTGAGGGTCTGAGGCCTGAATCATGTTCAACTTTTTCATCTCCCCAGTCTTGCTTTCTTCCTTCCTCTTTTAATAAATGTTGAACTCTAATCACTATCTTCCACTCCAAGCTCTGTCCTCACCGACGGCTTCCAGAGATCCCAGCATGACACGCTATAATAAGGTATTTGTTAAATAAACAAAATTAACAGATAGGGAGTTCCTGGAAGGCAAGAACTATGCATTACTCCATGTTTACAACCTTAAAGCTTAGCATGGTGTCTCAGACATAATATATGTGCAACAACAATTTGTTAAAGGAAGGAAAGAATACATGAACATATATGTAGACTGAGTAGAAACCACAGATTGAAATGAATTTTGTAAAATACTTTTGCATAATTCTTGTGAGCCTACTCTTGGGAAGGAAGGAAGGGAGGAAAGAAGGAAGGAAGTGAGAGAGGAAGGGAGGAAAAGAAGAGAGATTGATTGATTGTTGCTTGCTGTGTCGTGAACTCAGCTAAGCATTGTCATCAGGCCTTTGTGAGGGTGGGAGTGGAGAGGACACAACCTCCACCAGGACAGCTTCCCCTTGAGGGCAACATTTTTGTTCTCCCAGAACTCAGACTCTCCCTAGAAACATGCAGAAATCATTTCACGACCCTGCCCCCGGCCATTCTGACATCAATCCTAATGGATGAACATTTTTAGTGTAAAGAGGAAAAATAAAACAGAAGGGACATGTTCAAACAAGGCAGTGGAATGTGTGTAAAGGAGAAAGAATTGCCACTATTTTCAACAGTTGAAAAGTCTCCCGAAGGAGACGGGGTTTCAGAACCACTTTCCATCACAGAACGTTTCCGGGGAACAGGGTGTAGAGTCATCCTCTGGCAGCACCTTCTTTTAAAAAAAAAAAAAAATGTTTTTATTGATTTCAGTGAGGAAGGGAGAGAGAGCAATAGAAACATCAATGATGAGAGAGAATTATTGATCGGCTGCCTCCTGCACGCCCCTACTGGGGATCGAGCCCACAACCCAGGCATGTGCAGTTGACCAAAATCGAACCTAGGACCCTTCAGTCTGCAGGCTGGCGCTCTATCCACTGAGCCAAACCAGCTAGGGCTGCAATGCCTTCTTTTACAAGTGAAAACACTGAAGCTCAGAGCGAGCAAACAATTGGCACAAAATCTCCTTACTAAGTTGTGGAGAGCGGCTACAGTGTTTGGACAGATTCTAGCCTCGGACTCATGAGAGGGCACGGTCCTCTCAGAGCAAAGCTACGAGCAAGTCCCAGCTTGGAAGGCAAAGCCCTCCCAGCACAGTTATAGCCAAAGGCTACAGTTGTAAGCTTGACCTTATGGTCCGAACCTGTGGTCCCAGTTGGCTGAGTGGTGTGGGCTGTGGGAGGTGCAACAAGTGCTGCTAAAACAAAGCTTGATAGAGTTCAGGTGCATGTAATTGAGTAGATGCGAAACCCATGAGAACATTGTAAACATCTTGACCACGCCCTTACTTTGCCTCGTGGAATCTGGCTATAAAAGACGCGGCTTGCAGGCTGTGGCGCTGTCTCTCCAACTGCGGGCAGCCCTAGCTCTACTCTCTTGTCTGTCTTCTTTAATCCTTCACCGCCCACCCCCAACCCCCCCGTCAGGTTCACCCCTGGCCGTGCTGAGCACAGCACACTAAGTTAGTGGCTAAGACGAGGCCAGAACCTTCAGATTTTTTTCAATAAATTTTTGATTGGGTGGCAGAGAGAAAGGAATGAAATGGGGGTGGGGAGAGGAAATGGAGGGAGGGGCTGCTGGCAAAATGAATGGGGTTTTAGCATATATAGGGGGGAATATAATCTGGCTCTGGCCTGGTGCTTTGGATTATACCAATTTTTCCCTACAACAACTGAGACAAAATCTACTAGCTTTGTTTTATCCTCTAGAATGGTCAACTCACACACTGGGCAAATTTCCCTAATAAGTGGTAGAGCTAGGTAGGATTCAAACTCTGGTCTGTCTGACTCCAAGAGTCATCCTGGTCCAGGAGAACAGGTTACAAGAGAGATTCAAGTGGAAAGTCAGTTGAAACCACACTCCTCTCCTCCTTCTACCTTCCCCATACCTTCCCTTCCCCTCCCCATGCTCGTTCCAGATGCCTCTTATAAGCTTTGAGTCTCATAATCTCAGGGCTCCTCTCCTGCAGTACAAACCTCACAGCACAAGCAGGTAAACACCTGGCCCTCAATGGCGTTGCCTGGAGGGAAGACGAGCCTGGGGAACAGGTGTTACTGAGATGCTCGGTGGGAAAATAAAAGAGGCTCTGATCCAGGGATCTTGTGTCCGGATAGACAAACATAAACACATAAAATTTTAACAAAAGTCATCCGCTCTAGATCTCTACTGTCTGTTTTCCTAGAGTTGTCTGCACCAATAATAATGGCACTATTAGTAAAACTAGCCACAGTTATTGAGCGCATCCTCTATTTTAGGCCCGGGCCTGAAGGGTGGGTGCCTTCACGCAGGCGCAGGTGATGCTGTGTTCAGTCAGCAGGGAGGCAGTGATGGGCATGTTGAGCAGAGCACAGGTGAGCCGGCTCCTTACTGGTGGGCAGCAATGCAAAGTCACAGATGGAGGAAGTCTACAGAAACAGAAGCTTTCTCTGCGGGACACGATTCCCTGTTAGCCAAGCTGGTAACCTTTCCCGTTTCTCGCCATGGGATTCTCCTGGAACGAGACTAATGACCGTGTCAGCCCTCCATTCGCCAAAAGTATGAAGATGCTAAGCCTGCCAGACGGTCTCCCGTGGCTTCCCCTGCTGCTCCAGCCAGTGACCGCTTAATGTCCCATTAGGGAGAGCCATACACTGAGCTGGACTCCCAGTGCTGGGCCACGGGGGTGGGGGGGTGCCTCAGAGTGGCCTTGAGGTGGGTGGGTGGGGTGTGACGGCAAGAGAGGAGACTGAATGGGACCCCCTACCTTCATTCGCTATTTCTCCCCTCCCCCTCCTCCTAATAACATGGATGGAATGCCTCCCTGACTGCACGCAGTGAGCACGCACTGAGCACGGGCCCTGTGCTAGGCAGTCACTGCTCCCGGCACAGACGGCACTCGCTCTGGCCTGCACCCCTGTGCTCACGCCACGCCTCCCTCTGGAATGTCTTCTCCCTTCTCCACAGCATCCCAGTTGCACTGGTTCATAGGTAGACCTACGAAGTTACACTGACATAGTTTGAAGCCGTTCTGAGTAAGAACCTTCACAATATGAGTAACCTGAATGTGGAACTGACTGCCTTGTAAGGGAATGAGTTCCCTGACACCACAGGTGCTCAAGCAGGGGTTGGGCAGTGGGTGATGGGGGGTGACATAAAGGACATTCAGACATTTGAAAGAGGGCCTGATGGAGCCTCAAAAACCTTCCGACTAAAATTCTCTGACTCCATTCAGGTTGAACCACGTGCAATTGCCACTCTTCCTCTCTCTGGCCACTTATGCCTCTTGAACATGAGAGCACTCCAGTTAATTCTCGGTCATCTGCACCGAAGGAGGAGCCATAATAATACAAAACATCCACATTAATAGCACATTGTCAAACCAATTGGATTTGATCACAGAGTATGTTTGGTTTGGGGCCATCTCATGAGCATTTGAAGATCTTTCTTACCCCATTGGCTCCCATGCTGTGTATTAATGTTGCAAGAGAAAGACTATCCATTAATAGCAAGGCCTTCCCACATTCCTGGCAACTACCCCATCTGGCTCAGTGGCTGAGAGGGCTCTGCGCTGGGCTGAATTCTGAGCGAAGGGGAGTGTCACTTTTTCGGGGAGATCCATGCTAAGGGACCACTGGGAAGGTCAAAGTCGAGGTGGACTGTGTTGGAGACAACTCCAGAAGTATGTATTGCCTGATTGAATCTGTGGGATTCTTCAAAGCCCGGAATAGGGGGTAGATGCAGTTTGAAATCCTTCTCAGAGCGTGGCCCTTGGGTCAGCTCCATTCATGAAAAGCAAATATTCCTTCTGCACATGCTTCCAGTGCAAAGGTCCACTCAATGAATAGGAGGAATGGCAAATAGAAAAGCAAGGAGCACACATGTGCGTGCACACACAGCTTTGGGTCACTGTGGACTTTTGAAACTGAAATGAACTTGATCCGTAAAACCAACAGAAACTCAGACTAAAAAAACACGCACAGCATATCCACATTAAAAAAACAGGTTTTAAATGGAAAGAACACATTTCCTTCATCCTTGTCCAGCTTTGCTGCTATCTTTGGCATTGCGTAGGGAGTCGAAGTGATGTAGTGCTTAAGAGAGTTGGCTCTGGAATCGAACTTCCTGAGTTCCAATCCTGGCTCTGTCACTTACTGGCTGTGTGACTTATGGCAAGTTACTTTACCTCTCTGAACCTCAGTTTTCACATCTATAAAAAAAAGATGCAGCTGATAATAATAGTATCTACCTCGTGAACTACTGTAAAACTTAAATGTCAAGTACTTAACATGATGGCAATCATATGGTAAATAATAATTCCTAATGAAATGAAATACTCAATTTCTTATTATTATGTAATATAACAGTTCATCTCACAATGGGAAATCAAATCCTAGGTACTCTGGAGGGATAGGTGGGGTAGTGAAGGTGGGTGGATTTTTTTCTGATAGTTTCAATGACAAAATGTGGAGTCGAGGTATTTGATCAGAGCTGTAGTTGTCAACACTTGCTGCTCACTAGAATCTGCTGGGGAGCTTTTTCGACAAAGACTGGCTGTACCCAGGCCAAGTCCATAGTAATACTTGGGAGGGAAGCCTAGCCGCCATAGTTTCTAAAGATCCCCAGGTGATTCTGGTGTGTGGTGAGGGCTGTGGTCCGCTGGGCTAGATTCTTGCTACTGGAAGTGTGGTTCAGAGTCGGCAGCACCAACATCACCCGGGAGGGTTAGTGATGCAGAAGCTCAGCTCCCACCTCGTCCAAGACCTACTGAATCAGAAGCCGTGTTTCAACAAGATCGCCTGGCGGCTCCCATGCCCACTGACAGTTGAGGAACACTGGAGTAGAGGACGGCCAGGTTTCACTTCTTGCTCTGCAGTAGGTGTCCCATAAACGCCAAATGAAATAATGGCCCAGTTCTCTGAAGTCCCAGAGAAGTTCCACCCACAAAGGCTTTTGGAACCTGGACCAGGAGGGATGCCATCAGAGCCAAAACCTGCTCCTCCCCCCCAGGCATGGAAATCTTGACACAAGCACACCTGTGCTCGCAGGCCAAGGGTAATTAATTAGCAGGGTGCCCCTGGCACTGAGGCTGCTGGTGCCAAGGGCAAGGGATGATGGGAAGTGACATAGATTGATAGAGACAGAGAGTAAAAGAGATAAGATAACTTTGTTTCCCTGAGGTCTCCGTGAACTCTGGTTTTGACAGTTTGTGCTGTGGATGGCTCGTGTGAGTCAGTCACACTGAGCGCTGGCAGCCTCAATGAGGTGTGCTCCCCATCCCACAGGGATCCTGAGCTCCTGTGTACTGTTCCTTTTTTCCCTCCTGTCTCTTTCTTCGCCATTTAGAGCACAGCTTCGCACTCCTACCAATCCCAATTACTCCTGTCCCCCTAGTTCACCCCCCAAATCCACCTTCTCTCTCTCTCTCTCTCTAAATATATTTTTATTGCTTTCAGAGAGGAAGGGAGGGGGAGAGAGAGAAACATCAATGATGAGAGAGAATCATTGATTGGCTGCCTCCTGCACACCCCCTACTGGGGATTGAGTCCGCAACCCGGGCGTGTGCCCTTGGCCAGAATACAACCCGAAACCCTTCAGTCGATAGGCCGACACTCTATCCACTGAGCCAAACCAGCTGGGGCCCCACCTCCTCTTAACCTGAGTTTCCTAAGCACCTCCTTTATGGGCTGGTGAGTGAGGCCCTGTTCTGTGTGGCGAGAGATATCAAGAACCCAGGGATGGCCACCATACAAAAAAGAATCAAATATTCAAAACTAAGTATCAACATATCCTAGTCACTGTGCAAATGGGAACTCACCAGACCCGGGGATGAGCACAATAAACAAAAGATTAGCCCTCTTCCAGAACTTGGCAACCCGGCTGAAAAGGCCCAGTGGGAACTAAACCAGGCTCCTTGGGCAGGGATAGAGCACTCCACTTAAAAAAAAAAAAAAATTGGTGAAATATACACAACATAAAATTTGCCATTTTAACCATACAGTTCTGTGGCATTAAACACATTCTCACTGTGTGCCACCATCACCACCATCCATCTCCAGAAAGTTTTCATCTTCCCAAACTGAAACTCTGTCTCCATTGAACACTAGCTCCCCTCCCCATTCCTGGAACCTCTATTCTACTTTCTGTCTCTGTGAATTTGTGTAGTCCAGGGACCTCCTAAGTGGAATCATACAATATTTGTCCTTTTGTGATTGGCTTATTTCACTTCATGTCTTCAAGGTTCATCCACATTGTAGTTTGTCGGAATTTCTTTCTGATTCTACCCAACATCATGCCACTCTGAGAGACAGTGAATAATCCTTTATCTAGACAAGGTCCTGCTGTGTTGTGGGGAGAGGACATAGGGAGGCATACAACTAGTCTCAGCTTCATCGACAAAGGCAATCCGCACGAGAAACGGTTCCTGGAGGAGGGGTGAGAGCCTCCATCTATGAATGTAATTGGAAAAGATTGAGGGGTGTGGAGAGCGGCTACAGCATTTGGACAGATTCAAGCCTGGGACTAATGAGAGGGCATGATCCTCTCGTGGCAAAGCCCTGTGTAAGTCCCAGCACAATTATAATTGTAAGCTTGACCTTATGGTCTGAACCTGTGGTCCCACATGGCTGAGTGATATGGGTGCGGGAGGTGCAGCAAGTAAACAAAGCTTGATCGGGTGCATGTAATTGAGTAGATTGGAAACCCACGAGAACGTTGTAAACATCTTGACCACGCCCTTACTTTACCTCGTGGAATCTGGCTATAAAATAAAGACTCAGCTTGCAGGCTGTGGCACTGTCTCTCCATCAGAGAGGGCAGCGTCTCACCAAGGCCCAGCTTTATTCTTTTGTCTGTCTTTTCTAAACCTTCACCGCAACCCACACCTCCCCCTCAGGTTCACCCATGGCCGTGCTGAGCACAGCACAGAGGGGGAAATGAGACCCAGAAGTACGTGTGAAGCTAGTGGGTGTGCATGTGGGTGATATGAAGCCTCCTTCTACAGTTAGTTTAGCTTCTGAAATTCCATCTGCACATGGGTCAAGCATGCAGGGCTGCCTCTGGGGAGAACCATTTGTTCTAGAGCACTGGTTTGCAAAATGTCATCCCAGCCCTCGGGCTATTCTCAGCCTGCTGGGTGGCTGTCCTCTACGTGTTTGCATCTGGGTCTGTTGTGCTGACTTCGCTTGGATCAGTCCCTCCTCTCTCCCTGTCCTCGCCCCAGGCCCCTGCTCACAGGGTAATCCAAGGCAGGGGCCTGGGACAGAGTTAGAGCCCCCAGTCTTCCCGGAGCTCACGTCTCAGGAAGGAGCCAAAGTGGGAAGTTTATCCCTCTTGCTCAGAGTCTCAGAATAAGATGTCAGAGCTGGAAGGAACTTCACCCGTGCCATGCCCCCATTTCATTCTGAGGACACGGAGGCCCAGCAGGGTGGGGTATCTTGCCCAAAGTCACACAGAGGAGCAAAGACAAGAGTCTGGGTCTCTGCTGTCTCCTCAAGCCTCCGTTTCTTCCTTTAGTTCTGATGCTTCAGCAACAATGACTTCTCCTCCCCATCCTTGCCAGCCTTCAGGCCCACCTATCCACTTACTACCTCTGCCCAGGCCTCCAGGGTTGAAGATGGGAAAACCCGTTTCAGAGGCAGTCCGTGAAGCCCCACCCCCAATCATTTCCTATTTGTCCCACTCTCTCCAGGTTGCCCCTTCTCCCTTACCCTCTGGGGCCCCTCTTCCTTTTGTTAGGATTGCTTACTTTTTCAACCCAAACTGCTACGAGGCCTTGGGCAAACCATCTGCGTAATAAAATCCCAACGAGACTAAGAAATTAATGAGCAAATTGAACGGTGCCCCATAGAACTTGAAATACCTTTTCTATGGAATACGCCCCACCCCCCTCTTTACACACTGTTATCTCTAGGCCCCCCCTCCACGGCTCTCTTGTTTCCGAGAAATGACTGAAATGCCCTAAAAGGGACAGCTCAGGATTTGTAATTACTACTCTATTGATTCAGACAAGTTCTTACCTTAGGAATTTTGGATTGATGGGGGGGGGGGGGGGGGGGGAATATTTTTTTAAAGTTCCAACACACCTCCTTTAATCTCATTAGTGCTCATTCAACAGACAGGCACAGAGGCTACCCCAGGGGGTGGGGGCCTGGCCAGGCAGACGCTGACATGGGGCAATTTCCTTCGCACCTGGAGATGAGAAATCACCAGTGTGTCAGGCCTCCGCTTTGAAAGACAGGAAGATTGGTGATAAAGTCCGACTTGCATTGTGAGAAAGGACACATTCCATTCCCTCCCGGGGAGGGAGCAGCAGCTGATGGAAGCAGGGAGTGGAAGGGAACGCGAGAAAGAGAGACAGAGCAGGCATCTCAAACAGTACACACCTCCCAGGAAAGAGAGCAGGGATTAAAGCCATCGAAACGAGTCAAGCTGCCCCTCCTCTCCGGTCCCTAAAGCCTCGGTTGGCCACATGAGCTGTCCTCGGCAGAAATTACGAAGAAGCCCTAAGCCTTTGCCGGTCCTGCTGAGAGTGAAACCAGTATTGCACTTGCCCCTCCTGTCCATGTAACTCCGTGACTCTCAGCAGTAGCTCCAAGAATCTGGTCCTGGAAGCGTTACTTCTGACTGAGAATTGGCAGATCTTTATTTTGTCAAGTCATGATGCTAAAACAAACCAAAGTGAAGGGAAAGACCAGCAACCGTCCTCACCATGATTTTTTAAAGGCATTTTAATAGTAAATGACTGCATAATGCTCTTTACATAGCTCTTAATTTTATCGTGTTGACGTGGGCCCAGGGAATAAAGACCTAAAATGCCTTTGGATAACTGAAAACTTCATTTCCTAGTCCAGCCCCTCCCCCTGTCTCTGATCTGCTTCCCTCCTCTGAGATAGGCCCCTTAATCCATCTCAACAAACCAGAGTCTCCTCACCTCTGCACCCTTTGAAATGTTTTCTCTCTGGTAACTCTTGCTCATCCTCAGCTCCTCTTCTCCAGACCCTGCCCCTCCTCTTCAGACAGAGGGCCACCATCCTCTGTACCTTTCTATATAACACACTTGTCCCCCTTACCCATGGATCTGCTCTCCTCTCAGTTACCCACAGTCAACGGTGCTCTGAAAATATTAAATGGAAAATTTCAGAAATAAACAATTCATAAGTTTTCCACTGCACACCATTCTGAGTAGCATGATGAACTCTTGTGCTGCCCTCTCCGTCCCACCCGGGATGTGAATCATCCCTTTTGTCCAGCGTCTCCACACTTTAGGCTCTCCCCACCCCTTAGTCACTTAGCGGTGTATTTTCAGAGGGTCAATAGTAACCTAAGGCTGCATCACAGTGTCTATGTCACACATCCCACTTTAGTTCATCGTGTTGGCCATGTATCATCTCCCATCGTCACAGGAGGAAAGGTGAGGACAGTTCAGTAAGCTATTTGAGAGAGAGGACACAATTCATATAATCTTTAGTACAGTATGCTATTATCATTGTTCTATTTTATTTTTAATTGTTGTTGTTAGTCTCCCACTGTGCCTAATTTGTAAGTTAAACTTTGTCATAAGTAAGTATGTATAGGAAAAAGCATAGTATATTTGGGTTCGGTGCTATCTGTGGATTCTGGCATCCACTGGTTGTCAGGACTGCTGGAACCCTATTGCACTGCAATTCCTTATGCAGTGATGGCGAACCTTTTGAGCTCGGCGTGTCAGCATTTTGAAAAACCCTAACTTAACTCTGGTGCCGTGTCACATATAGAAATTTTTTGATATTTGCAACCATAGTAAAACAAAGACTTATATTTTTGATATTTATTTTATATATTTAAATGCCATTTAACAAAGAAAAATCAACCAAAAAAAATGACTTCGCGTGTCATAGGTTCGCCATCACTGCCTTATAGTAACACATCTGCCTCTCTCCCTCTGCAAACTCCTTGAGGGAAGGGGTGATGCTCACCCATCCTCCGGTTCCTATGCATCCTGCAGAAAGTCCCCTCCCTAGCAGAGGTGCTCAGCCACTGGCAGAGGAGGGGATGACTGGCACATGGGCCCCTTAATCCACAGCCCGGGTACAAAGACAACTCCATCATGGAAAACAGGGCCCTGGCCCTTGGGAAGTTTACTTTGAGGGAACTGAGTGAATCAAACAGACTTCAGTGAGACAATATAAAGCATTTGGAATCAGTGTGACTCAGATGATGGGCACAATAGCTGAGGGAATTTTAAATGGAGGGGAAGTCATTTCAGGGTGGGGTTTGCCCGAGATGGTTTCATGGAAGAGTTGAGTTTTAATCAGGGCCTTGAAAGAAGTATAGAATTCAAATTGGCAGAGGAAAGCAGGGATAAGCAGGGAAGGGTGAAGAGTAGGAGTGAAGGCCTGAAGGAATTACGCCATGGCAAAAAACAAAACAGGAACTAGTCCCTGGGGTGAGGGCACAGGTAAGAACTAGGAACCAACACAGGAGTTCTGAGATGGGAGGCAGGGTGGGAAGACTGGGACTCGCCAATAGGCGGACCTAAATGCCAAGCAGAGTTCATAGAATTTTATTGCTGGAAATAAATTTTTATTTTCTTTTTATTGGAAAGATTAGGCAGCATCTAATCCAACCCACAATGTTTCACAGATGAGAAAACCAAGGCACAGAGAGGGAGCGTCGCTTCCCCAAGGTGATAGAAACAGCAGCAGCAGCAGGAAAAATCAATGCAATGGCTGACTTTTAGAGAACTTTTAAAAATATATATATTTGTATTGATTTCTAGAGGAAGGGAGAGGGAGAAAGAGATAGAAACATCAATGATTCGCGAACATCATTGACTGGCTGCCTCCTGCTAGGGATGGACCCCACAGCCCCAGCATGTGCCCTGACCAGGAATCAAACCATGACCTCCTGGTTCATAAGTTGACGCTCTACCACTGAGCCACTCCAGCTGGGCCTTGTACAGAACTTTTAACAACACGTTGAGCATGGCTCCGAGCACTTCCTAAGCATCTCTCTCTTAATTCTCAGAGCAAACCTGCATGGTAGGGACACTATCCCCATTTTGCAGATCTGGAAGCTGAGGAGTTTAGCAGCTTGCTCAAGTCCATAAGGTAGCATGGACAAATGACAGACGCGGCACCCTGAAATTGATCTCATAGGTGGTAGCGCTGGTAGAAGGGACATAGGATTGAAGTGAAAGGACATGCATTCAAATTCTGGCTCCACCCCGGTAGTCATGTGACCACAGGCAAGTTACCTAACCTGGCTGAGCCTCTGTTTCCTTATTGGTACAAAGGGGGATAATGATTCCTACCTCACAGGATTTCTGTGGGGATTAAATAAGATTATATGTGTCAGGTTCTTGGCACATAGTATGTGCTCAGTAAACATTGGTTCCCTCCCCTCCCCATCTCCTTCCTTCCAGGACCCCTCACATCACCTCCGTGGTCCTAGGGCTTCAACTTCTCCCCTCACCCCCATAGGTCCCCTCCAGACACTGGTCTTCCAGGCTTCCGTGTCCTGTGTTGGAGCCAACCGTGGGGTGGGCGTGAGGGTGGAGGAGGAGAAGGAATCCGGCTTTCCTGAGAGATTGGCACTGTTCTCCTTTGGCTCTGCTGATGCTAGCAGCATGGGTGGCAGAACAAATCTGCTCCCCTGTTGGGGTGAGGTCTGATCAGGAAGCCCCATCATGAACCAGCGGAAAGACAAAGCTACACTTCCCCACCCCTTTCATGGAATGATCTCGCCCTGGCCCCAGTCCTTGGCTCTTAGGTTTCTTGCGTTCCTTATTCCCTCTCCACCCTCTTCACTCAAACTGTCTCACATGCTGAGTTGTGCTGCTTCGTTGTTCAATAGGAGGCCTCCAACAATATGCATAAGGAGGCTGCTTGGTAGGGGTCAAGCTTTTGCTGCAAGAACTTTGCTCAGAGCAGGTTGCTTGAGATGGAGAGATAAGATGCATAGTTTCGGTCCTGACTGCGAGATGGGAGAGGAGGAACATTCATCTCTCCTTGAAAACATCCCTTCGGTGTCTGGGTAATTTAACAGCTTCATAGCCTCTTGGTTGCAAGCCACCATCTTCCTACCCTCTCACGTGTCAGCAATTTTGAACACGTTTGCAAATTAGTGTTGGGGGTTATGGACGTGAATGAACTGGGTTAAGACGTCCTCCTGAAGGAAAGGTCACGGTCGGGCGAACCAGAAGTTAGCAAACCTGCACACTGCACACCCTCTCTCTATTGCATGTAAATGAAGGGAAGGCGGACGCAGGGAAGACATTGGAATGGGACCGGGCATTTCGCAAGGACCTGCTGTGTGCGCAGCGCTGTGCGAGCGCTTTGTGTGTGTGTTCTTGCTCAATCTTTCCAACCACCCGCCAAAGCTGATGAAACCAAAGTGCCCAGTCAGCCAGTCCTGGGTTTCAATCACAGTCTCAACCGTGTAACCGAGGCCTATTAACCTCTCTCGGCCATAACTTCACACTGAAAAGCAGCGATGACAGCACCCGTCTCACCGAGGAGTTCAGAGGTTGGAAGCTTGTCAAGAACACAGCACCTCTGCCCAGCTGGTGTGGCTCAGTGGTTCAGCGTCAACCTATGTACCAGGAGGTCATGGTTTAATCCCCAGTGTGGGGCATGCAGGAGGCAGCCAATCAATGATTCTCTCTCATCACTGGTGTTTCTATCTCTCTCCCACTCCCTTTCTCTCTGAAATCAATAAAAACATATTTTACAAAAAGAAGAACACAGCACCTCCTGGCTCAGGGCTGGTGGCTCGGGATTGGCTCATGCATGAGCAGGGAGTAGAGAGGCCTGCGGCTCTGGGCCTGGGAAGGGTTCGGTTTTTGTCTTGTTGCATCTAATGGGCGTTTGTTCCGGTGAAAATGAGGATGAGCAGTTTGGTCGGCTCTGGAGTGTTTTGGAAAGTGTGAGAGGCCCTGGCGTGGCAGTCAGCTGGCCCGTGGCTGTCCTGTCCAGGTGACGGGCCTTCTGTTTCCACATCTGTGAAATGACACGACTGGACTCGGTGATCTCGAACCTTCCTTTCCACTCTGAAAGGCACCCGGTGTTCCCAAACATCAATTCATCTGTATCATCTTCACAGTCTCCTGCTGGCCTTTCGAATGTGACAGGCAGCTGAAGAAGTAGAAGGAAAACAGCTCTTCAACAATTTCAAAACAAAACAAAGCAAGCTGCAGGCACTGCTCCTGGATTGGATACGTTTTCCATTTCTTACGCTGTTCACCTGCATATGGAACAAAAACAAGAAACGTGTTTTTCTCCTTCCTTTTTTTTTTTTTCTTCTTTTAACAACACACACATTGTCTTTCTACCTGGCTTTTCATGTGGGCCTTGTGCCAGTAACATGGATAAGATCTCTCAGGAAATTTCATAATGTCACATACTTATGCAAATCGGCCAAGTGTTGATAGCAACAGGAACCACAACAGCACCCTGAGGTCCCAATTAGTACAGAGCAGCCCGGCACCCTGCGCACTTTGGGTGCTGTGAACGCGGGAGGACGGCTCTGAAGGAAGAGGGTGGGGAGAGGGCCATCAGAGACCTTCTGAACACTCCAGGCTTCACCCTGGCTGCTCTGGTCAAGCCGCACTGGTCAGAGCCACTCCATCACTAAGCCTGGGTTTCCAATCTGTGCAGGGAGAGGGTGTGGCTGCCCCATTTCGTGGGCCCCAGGAGGGCTATGGGCCCTACGCTGGGTCGGCTGGCCACTGATTCCATTCCATCTGCTATCACGTAGACTCTGGAGTGAAGGTCATGCCTCGGCAACTACTCCAAAGGCCCTACACAGAGTCAGGCCTACAGGGCACAGGCCCACATTAGGTTTCAGTGATTACCTGGATGTAGGCCAGGGTCATGGGTCAACTCCACCACTTACTACCTCTGTGACTTTGGGTAAAAGTCCTTGAGTCCCATTTCCCTTCTTTTTAAACAGAGGTAGCCAGGCCTGAGTTTTCAACGCAGTCCCACTTTCTAGCTGTGTGTAATGCAGCCACCTCATTGGGTCCTTTGGGAGTTAAATGTTTATAAAGCACTAGCACAGTTCCGGCGTATAGCAAGCTTTCAACCAATGGGCATTGTCATCCTCCTCCTCCTCATCTTCTTTATCATCATCATCATTATTTTGGGACATTCCCCAAGCTGTATTACAGGGAGTGAAGGGAGGCGGGGTGTTAATAGGCAATATTTGAAAACTGGGCAAATTAACTAGGGAAGTGCTAAGTAATTAAGGAGCAAAGGTGGACAAGCTTTCTTCCTGAAAGATTTCTGCAAGCCCTCATGAGAACTGCGACTTTCTGAAAGGGGGTTAGAGTGCTCATCATTTCTCAAATTGGTTTGTCCTCGGGACTCCCTTTGGTTGTGGGCCATTTGGGGGACCCATTATTCATGAAATACCTTTGGGAAATTCTAATAAAGGCTTAGGCTTCGAGAAAAGGAACCTCAAAAAAGAAGAACCTGGTGAGAAGTGAGGAGTGGGAGGGACATTTGAAGAAGGAGGAAAAGAAAGGACTTGAAGAGAAAAGATCCTGACAAAGGTGTTCACTGGAGCCACTTGGATGCCACTGTGAGGTCTGAGCATTCAATGCAAGCCCTGCTTCTCGGGGGGCTCTTGTTACATTAGCTTGTTCTGAGTCTCTACACCAATCTTTGGGGGAGCCAGGCCGATTGTTCCCATTTTACAGATGACCATTGTTAGTCACCAACAGGTGAAGCTACTAGCCCAGGACCACATAACTAGCAGGTGAAGCTACTAGGCCAGGACCACATAACTAGCAGGTGGTGCCTCTGAGACATAAGCCCACTGTCTCTAAGGTCAAGTTCTACTTTTCTGTGGGAGAAGAAGGTCGATTTATATTCCAGCATGCAGGTTTTTCTAACTCCACTTAGCCCGGAAGAGTTCAATACTCAAGATCAGCTTTGGCTTATTCTCAGCTTTAGATGTCACCTGGTTGTTTTATTTGTAGCCTCTTTCCAACATTTACATTTGGAACCTTGTAAAAATTTGCTCTGTTGAGAAGCATAATTGGACCTTACCAAATGAATTTTAAATGAATCTTACCTTTTGTTGACTCAAATCCCACCCCCCTTTCTGCCTGTCTTTCTCTGTAACCCCGTCTCAAACTTTACAGCTCAGTGGTCTTGGATTTAGACGCCTGCGCTCAGGTAACCCTTTTAGAGCCCTATGACCTCATCACAGAAATTGCTGGAGTCAGCCTGTTCCCTTCCCAGTCCTTTAGGAGAAGGAAAGTCTGTGGGGCCTGTTAATAGTGCAAGAAACAGCACCCCACCCAGCACTCTGTTTAGCTTGGATGAAGAATGGACGCGGTGACAATGCAAAGCGCCCTGGGCAGCGACAGGACCCAGTGATATTCCTAAACCTCGTCACCCGCTGATTAATTACTAGGCCACATGCACAGAGCGCTGCCTCAGTTGTGGCCTTTGAGGTGGTGCTGTGTGCTGTGGGCTTGTTCCCTCCACTTCTGCTGTGTGCGCCCAACCAGAGAACACTCCCTGCCGAGGGGTAAGTACAGGCAGTAAACAAACATTCTTGTCAGGTGATGGCGATCAATTAGGGCCCGAGTGGGAGTCCGCCTGTCACACCCAAGCTTCTGGAAGCCAGCTCCAGGCACCTGGGAGCCTGTGGAGAGAGGCCTCTCTCCCCTGTCTGTTTTGATGGCTGGCTTTTGTTTTCTGTTTCTGTTTGTACTGGGAAGCGAAATTCCAACAAAACCAAAAGGCTCCCTCTTAAGCCCAAGACCCTGAGAACAGAGACTCTTTCCCCTACTCGGTCGTTCAGAGCTCATGGATCCAGGCTTCGCTGTGCACAGCGCGCTGTGAAGTCTCTGGAGCAGCGGTTCTCAACCTGTGGGTCGAGACCCCTTTGGTGGTCAAACCACCCTTTCACAGGGGTCGCCTAAGACCATCCTGCATATCAGATATTTACATTATGAGTCATAACAGTAGCAACATTACAGTGATGAAGTAGCAACGAAAATAATTTTATGGTTGGGTCACAACATGAGGAACTGTATTTAAAGGGCCAGAAGGTTGAGAACCTTCTGGAGGCAGCTGAGGAGGAGGACTGACCACCAGAAGCTCACAGGCTGGCTGTAGGGACAAGATCCTCAAACCAAGGAGCAGGGGAAACGGACAAGAGCAGATACTGTCCTTGGAGGCTGTGTTGGATGGGAACAGCAGCACTTCTGTTAGTTCTGTGGGGATGGTCCATCTGCAGATGGTCCTGGAGCAGCCGGCCACCACAGCCTCCGCTGCCCCAGCTGCTAGCGGAGGAGCAAAGGAGTGAGACGGCCCCGTTTCTGCCAAGGATTTGTGTTTTAAGTGGGACACAGAGGGAAGACGCTGAGGTTCAGAAAGAGTTTAATTTCTGCGAGGTTGCTGTGGTAGAGCTGAGCCTGCAAACCAGGCCTGTCCGGCTCTCGGCCTGTGCTGTTTTCCACAGCGTCATTGACCCTCCAGGAAATGAAGGAAACAAGGAATAAAGTAGTGGAACTCGGGCCCTAGCCGGTTTGGCTCAGTGGTTAGAGTGTTGGCCTGCGGACTGAAGGGTCCCAGGTTCAATTCCATTCAAGGGCACATGCCCGGATTGAAGGCTCGATCCCCAGTAGGGGGCATGCAGGAGGCAGCTGATCAATAATTCTCTCTCATTGATGTTTCTATCTCCCTCTCCCTTCCTCTCTGAAATCAATAAAAATATATAATTTTTTTTTAAAAAGAAGTGGAACTCGGGGCTGACCACGGGAACCGCTCTATGGAACTGCCAATGCCCCAATAGGGCCTGGAATGTGTTAGCATAAAACTCCTAAGTGGAAGAAATCACTTAGAAGAAGAACTCAGTGTGGCCCTCAGCTCCTAATAGCAGTCAAGAGCGCATACCTTGGTTGCAGGCTGGATCCCCAGCCCAGGTCAGGGCCCATATGGGAGGCAACTAATTGATGTATCTCTCTCACATCAATGTTTTTCTCTCTGTCTCTCCCCATCCCTTCTACTCTCTCTAAAAAAAAAATCAATGGAAAAATACCTTCAGGTGAAGATTAGCAACAACAATAAAAAAAATAGGCAAGGAAATGACACGCATGGCAACTCAGGGGAGTGCTTATCTCTGGGAAGGACACAGGGGGTATGAGAAAAGAAAACACAAAGGTTATTGGTAAGTTATTGGCAATAGTCCAGCCCTGGTTTAGGCGGTGGGTCCAGAAGTGTTTGTGATGTTATTCAGCGAGCACACATACATAAAATACAGTGAGATCCAGGATGGGCTCCAGTGGACTGACGGGGACACTGTGCCGTGAAGCAATGATTATGACTCATCCAGGTCTATGAAACTAAGGCTCAATCAGTCAACTAATAACTAGGAAATCCTGGGCCCATTACATGCTAATTATATGGGCCAAGTTAAGTTGCTTAACATAGCTTAATCTCCGTTTTCTTGACTGTGGGGAACTAAAATCCATGAGTCATTATAGAGATTAAAACTGAGCAATAAATGAGAGCTAATATATTTTATAAGAGCTTTCTTAAGGTATCATTCACATCCCATCTAATTCACCCATTTCAAGTCTACAATGCCGTGCTTTTTAGAGTATTCAGAGATGTGCCATCAGCACAATCAATTTCAAAACATGTCATCACTCAGAAAGAAAAGAAAAAAGAAAAACACCTTGTGCCCATCACTCCACTACCCCAGCCTGAGGCAACCACTAATCTGCTTTAGGTCTCTGTGACTTTGTCTGTTCTGGACATTTCTTATAAATGGAGTCATATAACACGTTGTCTTTTGTGATGGGAGCTAATATTTTTATCCTCCCCTAGAGGAGAAATTCTTAGAGGGTAGCCGTGTGAATCCCTGTGAGAGAAGTTAGCTTGAAACAAAGGCAGCTAGGGCAGGGGCTCAGCGGGAAACAAAGGCAGGCAGAACATAGACAGGGGCAGACACAGCAGTTTGAGCAAGGCTACCCACAGACACCAACCATGCTGGAAAAAAAAAGCCACCACAACAGAATGTTTTTGGATACACAGCAGGAGGCATGGGAAGCCAAGGGAGGACCTGCAGTAACAAGGTGTGCGTACACATAGAAACAGAGGAAGTTCAAGTCCGTTGCTGGGCAAGAACAATGTAGGGAATCAACCAGGTGGTGACATAGACAGATATGGAGCAGGCTTGGGGGAAATACGGTACATACTCCTGGACTACCGGGCTTTAACGGGCAGACTATTATTGGATCCCCTCCCCTAGCGGGGGAGTCTGAATCTGCTTGTAATAAACTTTCCACGCTTTTGCTTAAATCTTCTGGTCCGGGGAGCTCATTCTTTGGTGTCGAGAGACCGATCCCAGGAAAACACCTGGGATGACCGTTCCGATTATCATTTGTTGGCCTCCAAACATCTGCAGCTCAGCTGCTCGTGTTAAGGCTAGCTGCAGTCCTGACCACGAAAATCATTTTCCTCTCCATGACGAAGCACTATCTATCATCAAGGTGTGGCAATATGCCGTCTTAGTGACCCAAGTCTAACAGTGCCCTGTGAGGCAGGCGTAGAGAAGCCTCGCCACTTGGTCAAGGTCACATGAGTGGTTACTGGTTCAAAGCAGAGATCCCTACCCAGGTCTGTCTGACTCCAGCATCTGGGATCTTAATCATTACCTGGTCATGTCCCTGTGCATGACGAAATGCTCTACCTTTTGGGGAGAGGGGGAGTAATTAGCTTAATTTTTAAACAATGACTTTTTGTTCTGGTTGGCTTGCCGTTTCCATTGGAATCAATCAGGATTACGGGCTTGAAGGATTCTTTCCCTGACTAATGTTACTCATACTGAACCTTCTTTTCTGGAAAAATGTACCAGTGGGAAGAGCAGCAATTATCACTTGAGAAAAAAATGTGACGCGCGGCTGGCATGGCTCAGCGGTTGAGCGTCAACCTATGAACCAGGAGGTCACGGTTCCATTCGCGATCAGGGCACATGCCTGGGTTACAGGCTTGATCCCCAGTGAGGGGCCTGCAGGAGGCAGCTGATCAATGATTCTCACTCATCATTGATGCTTCTCTCTCCCTCTCTCTTCCTCTCTGAGATCAATTAAAATATATTGGGGGGGAAAAATGTGAACGCGGGAGGAACAGGAGGCTGTTGACTTACAGGTTGGTAAAAAATGATAAAGCGCTCCTAAGTCCTTCATTATTGGTGCTCGGTTAGGATGCACCTTCTGTTCTGAGTTCCTGTGGATGTGAAGGAAGCGAAGCAGGAGCTGATCTTCTCTGGGCAATGGCGGGCTTTCTCTGAGTGCCAGGCAGCTCCCACTGCCTATTGGAAAGAAACGACAGGCAACAAAGGAGTGCGTGGGGGACAAGCTCCACCTAATTGAAGTAACACATATATTTAAACGGCTGTGTGTATTGCTACTGGGCTAGGCCATGTGATTCTAGAATTTCTACAGGAAGGCCAGTGTTTTTCTTGGAAGAGGGCACCCGGGAAGGTGTTTTTGTACCAATTTTACAAAGTGGAGAGCACTGTTTTTTCTTTGATTACACGTTTGTTCGGAGAAAGGGTTGTTGCTTTTGGAAATCACACTTTCCCACGGAAAGACACAAACTTCATGGCCCCTTCTTCCGTACTTAGCCCGGAGGGAGCTTAACAGGGCCTGATTAAGCAGAGAAAGTCGTCAAACGTTCTTCGACAGCTCAGAAATCCCTGGGGTGGAGTTGAGTTGTAGGTGACGGGTTCATGCCGGTGTCAAATGCATCCCCACCATCTCATCACTGTCCACGCATGGCACTCACACTGACAGCCAGGAGACGAGCATTCATGCCTGAGACCTGAAGGGAGAAACACCTGGCTGCCATGACCTACAGTCACACAGTTACAGTTTTATTAAATACTAGAGGCCCGATGCATGAAAGTTCGTGCAAGAGTAGGCCTTCTTGACCCCGCCTGCCAGCACTGGCTTCCCTCCGGCATCTGGGAGCCAGGCTGCTTCCCTCCTCCGGCCGCCTGCAGGCATCCGGGACCCCGGCTGGCTTCCCTTAGGCCACGGCTTTGTCAGGAAGGACGTCCGGACGTCTGGAAGGTCGTTCGGCTGTCTGGTCTAATTACCATATTACCCTTTTATTATTACAAGAAAAAAAGAATCCCCAGTCAACTCCAACGTGAGTCCACCATTTCCATTTTAATGTTATAATTTGTGGGATTGGTGGTGTGGGCTACTATTATATTCTTCTAGAATCCATGTCAAGTTTGTAAGGCAGGATCCGACATTTGTAAGGGTTCTTACTAATTTATATGTAATTCTAGGCATAGATATCTTCTCTGAAACGGGAGTGGAGTCATCTGATGTCTGCTCCATCATACATAGAAGAGCTTTAGCCACGGTGTAGACCAGTGGTTCTCAACCTTCCTAATGCCGCGACCCTTTAATACAGTTCCTCATGTTGTGGTGACCCCCAATTTCATTGTTACAAATTGAACATAATTAAAGCATAGTGATTAATCACAAAAAACAATATGTAATTATATATGTGTTTTCCGATGGTCTTAGGCGACCCCTGTGAGAGGGTCATTCAACCCCCAAAGGGGTCGCGACCCACAGGTTGAGAACCGCTGGTGTAGACAGACATAGAAAGATCAAGAATCCAGCCCTCAAAGACTATTAAAATAGTTCCTTCATGCAATATCCTTACTGATGGATTATTTTAAAGGGTTATGGACCATATTGTGCCTATGGAAGTGATAACTCACTTCACCATATAATAGCCAGATTATATTCTAACACATGCATCAGGCATTATCAATACATCCAGTGATTTATCTAGCCAAACATCAGTCTTCTAGAAAAGAGGTGACATGGCATGGTAGACAGATATCCCATATGAAATGGCAGGCGCTCTCCTTGGTTTGCTAAATACCACATGATGTTGATACAAAAATGAATACATCTCTCGCCATTTGGCAAGAGGCAGAACTTGGGTGATAGGAGCTACTGGGAAGAAGATGACAACGACCTTTCTTCCATCTCCTCTCCTGGCCCTAGCCTCAGCTCTCAAAATTTGTGACAATGGCTCCCTTAGCCCCGTAAGCAATTAATGAATGAGTTAATTTAATTTTTAAAAAACTGCCTTGATCTACATTTTCCTCCATATAGTCACCCATCTCTCTAATCACCTTCTCGGCAAAATTCTTCAAGGGTTGTTTATGTGAACTCTCTCTCCTTCCTCTTCCCCATGTCTCTCTTGAGCCTCTGAAGCTGATCTTGACATGATCACTGGTGTCCCTGAGCTGTCAGGCTCACCAGGGTGTGGCTAATTGTGATAGCCAGGTTACTGGAGATTCAGACACGAAGGGCTCAGGAAAGGAACTATGGCCTCTGCCGGCACTTCTGTCTAGGTCTAGGAGAAATCTGCCCCTCCAGCTCTCACCCTGATGCCAGACAGTTCAGTTCCTCCCCGTAGGTCCCTGGTGCCTTTCGAGCTGCTGCCCCCGGGCTGAAACTCAGAGCAACTTTAGTCCTGAGTGATCCTAGACTAGATTGGATTATGTCACCCTCTGTTTTAAAAAACATTCAATGATAGCTTCTCGGTGAAAAGTCAAAGTCCTTACAGGAGTCCACAAGACCCTCTGCGATCTCCCACTACCTCTTTCACCTTTTTGCCTAGTACAGGTTCCTCCCTCACTCATCTTCAGTTCCATTAGCCTCTTTGCTTTTCCTAAACATACCAAGCCCACAACTTCTACCGGAAATGCTTAGGTGTTCACATGGCTCACTCGCCAACTTTGTTCTGGTCTCTGCTTCAGTGGTGCAGCCTCGGGAAGCCTTCTTAGCAAAAATGCTACTTCCTTACTCTGTGTCCTCTTAACTGGCTTTATTTTCTTCACTGCATGCATGAGCAGTTAGCACTTTCTGGTTTTCTGTATCTGTGTGATCTGCCTGCCTCTGCTTCCTTGTAATCTCTATGAAGGCTGGAATTTGGGGGTATTTTCTTCACTGTTGTATCCCAAGTTACTAGAATAGTCCCTGGATCATAGTAGATGATTAATCAGTATTTACTGAATGAATGGTTCACTTCCTAGAGGGAGGTGGATCTTAAAGAACAGGTAAGAATTGCCAGGCAGGTAAGAATGGAAGAAGATTCTGGACAGGGAGAAAAGTCATCCCCAGTCAACTCCAACACGAGCCAACCATTTCCAAGGCCACAGAGGCCTGCGAGAACTTAGAAGGTTCAGTAACTTACAAGTAGGTCTAAATGACTCTGAGGACCCCCTCCATTCGTACCCATGTCCTCTCAAGGGTCTTTCACAAAACGGGGACCCCTTCGCTCCAGGGTTTGGGCCATCATGTGGCTAGTTCCTGGGAGAAAGTCTTGCAGTCTGCGCTGGCTAATTGCTCTTTCTTCCCAGCTCAGGAGCTCCTACCTGAAGGGCAGAAGTTGGGAGTGGGGATGAGGGTCTGGGGAAGGAAAGGGCCAGGAGAAGGGAGGAAGTGAAGACAGAGAGGAGGGAGGAGCTCTTGGATTCATCTTGTGGGTTCATTACGCCAGAAAGGTGGGTCCAAGAAAGCCATGTTTAGCAGGTAACGGGCCTTGGCTGTGTGACTCAGCAGCCTCCAGCATGGCAGCCAAGCGGAGTCGGATGAAGGAAGCATAGTCCCCCAAGGCCTGAGTGAGGTTGTAAAGAGCTCACTGAAATGCAGAGCATAGCCATCCATTGTCCCATCGACATGCTTCAAGACGGGACTCAGAGCCCATCCAAGAAGAGGGCGCCTTGATCCAAGTTTACAGCATCTGCCAGGAGGCCGTCATTCCATGCGAACTGGGAAACTCACAAAGTGCTGCTGAGCCACAGCCCATTAGTAAAGGGCTGCTGGCTCCCAAAGGCTCTGGGATTTAGATACTCAGCCTCCACAATGAGGCAGCTTCATGCTCCTCTGGCTTCTTCCACTGAAGCGTCCCCGAGTGCTTTCCCAGGGCGGGTCTTTATCCCATTAGGTGGATGAGCCTCGGCGAAGCCAAGTCTTGCCTGCAGCCACCCAGCAAGTCGGTTCCGGAGGGCGGGATTGAGACCCAGACCCGCCCCCCCCAGCCCAGTGGTGTGACCATCAATGGCAACACCCCCCCCCCCCCCCCCGAGGGACTCTAGAGGACAGCAGAGGCCATGGGCAAGCCTCCTTGTGTGGGACTTCTTGAGACAGACGAAGGGGACAGGGCAGGTGCCAGGGTGGAGCACTGCCCATCCGCCAGCACGGCAGGGAAAACAACTCCGAGCACGCGTCCTACGTGAGGTGTGTCGGTGGCATTTTCTCTGTAAATGAAGGACATCAGTGCTGAGATGAGCAGTTGCGTAACCATAAAATGCTGGGGTTGGAAGGAGACCTGGGAGAGCATCTTACCAGTTTGTTCTGTTTCTCGGTGAGGAAACGGAGGTCCAGAAAGATTGACTCGCTGCTCAAGGTCACGCAGCTGGCTCAGGCCCGAGCGAGGACTGGAGCCCATGTACCTTGGCACTGACCTTGTGCTCCTTCCAAATGCCAGAAATCCTCACCAGAATCACCTGTCCTTTGACAGCACCTTGAAACCAAGTCAATCAGCCCCTCAAGCATTGGCCTCAAGCGCTTCCCATCTGCTGTCTTGCCACGTGAACCGAAGTGGCGTGAAGGAACCAGAGCGAAGAGGCAGAGTGAGCCCTGCTCAGACCTGTGATCTAAGACTGCAAACCTCCCCAATCGGCTACTCATTTGCTTCTGGAGCCAAAATGAACAGAGCCGTGGAAAGACCAGCTGGGAAGGCTCAGAGAGACAGCTTCTGTGCTGGCGAACCTGGTCTCCCTGCCCAGTCCACCCCTCTGGGGCAGGTGCCTCCGGGAGACGAGTCGGGAGAGGTGTTCTCAGGCTTCTTGCCTGGGCCTTCCATCCACTGAGCGATGATCGTGGCTCTTGGCAGTGGGGGCAGCTGCCAGCGGGAGGCTCTCCCATCCCTCACCCACCAGGTGTTCTTCCCAGCAACCGCATCAGCTTGGCAGGGAGTGCCACGCGGGTGCTGGGATGGGCAAAGAGGTGCAGCTCTCTCTCTCCTCTTCGGTCCAGGTGTCAACAGATGGGATATAGATGTGCCCCTCCCTTCACAAATAAAAAGGACTTTTATAGGCTGATTAATCCACAGGGGATGAGCCAGACTGTCAGCTACCCAGGGTTTCCAGCCAGCGTCTGACCTCAGTGCTGGATGGGTTCCTGGGAGCTGCTGCTTGCCCTTTAAATCCCTCCCCCTCCCTTAGGCACAACATCACCCCAAACTTATTCTCCTAACGGCTTTCTGACCTGCAAAATGGGCCAGGAGACGGGCTCTGGGGTCCTTTTCCTCGGATTCGCTGCCAAGGCCAGGCCTCTGAGCGAGAGGGGCAGCCTGCTGGGTCCTGACCGGTGAGGAGGGCCCTGCAGGTGGACAAGTCCAGGTGAGAAGCCAGGTCTCTGGGTCTGGCATGTCCTCCTCCCAGCCGCCTAGGAGAGAGCGAGAGCTTGTGGAGGGCACATGCGAAAGGCACCAGGCTGGGACACGGAACCCCAGGGCCTGACACGCTTGTTCAGGCGTCGCCAAACCTTCCTGAACTTGTGTCTTCATCTGCAAAATGGGATGGAAACACCTTCCAATGAGTTGGGATAAATGAAAGCTTTGAAAGGCTGACTCAGTGGAGCCCTCATTTCACTCCTGTCGGGAGTGGGCGGTTATAAAGGAAGTGGGTCCTGAGGCTTCCGTTTGCCCCCCTCATTCCTATAAATAAATATTCTACTAGCACTGGGGCAGGCATTGCTCAAAGGTGCAGTGTACAAAGCCCCTCATTTCAAGGAGGGAGAGTACAACAACTCCCTGTAGCCCATGAGGGCGATGTGCCCATTGATTGGGACAACGCTGCCTGGGCCTTCAATGAGCCCATGATGGACCCTATCCAACAATGACGAGAGGCCTTTCCGGACCTTTCCGGCCCAAACGCCAGCTAAGCACCTGGGGGAACCCGCAACCCAGCCCCTCCGAGGGGTCGCCCACCTTCCAACTTCTGCCTTCATCACAAGCGCCCGAGCCTTTGACACCTACAAGCCTGTTTCTTAGCAGGGGGTCACGGCGGGGTCAGCCGTCAATCCCGAGCGCTAGACAAACTCACCTCTTAGTCAGAATCTCCAGATTTTTTTATCTACCAAGCAATGAATTGGCACTTTTCACCAAGGAGTGACTCCCGGGCCCTTTATAGCCTCATTAAAGCTCCGTGACTTACTCACTCTCCTGTTTAATGGAAGCCAAAGCCGGTTAAGTGGTCACAGCTGCCAGGAACTCGGTTCAAGAGGGAAACTTTCCGAGCAGGTCGGGAGTAGCTGCACTAATCTCGGTGCCCGCACCCCTCCCCTGCCCTTATCTCAGGCTTGTTTTGACAGCTCAGAGCCGGGTCCCATGAGAAGAACCTCAACATGGCTCCTTTCCCTTTTCACGTCTCTCGCGTTTGCCGCAGGGGGAGGGAAGAAACAATCAAGCATTGTCCTGTTCTGGCCCGTGTGTCAGGGCCTCATGGAATAAATATTATTTGCCTGGGAGGGGAACTGGCCGGGAGACAGCTCACGGTGTAAAGGGCGGGCTGGGGAGGATGAGAGGGAGGGCAGTGATGTTTGGGTTTGGGTTTGGTTTTAGGACGAGTTTAATCTTTTTCTCCTGTAGTTCTGCGGATTCCACCCCCCGTCCCCCCCCCCCCCCCCCCCCACACACACACACTCCAAATAGGCCGTTAAGCATGAAGCCTGTGCTGAGCACAGAGCCCCTGCCAAGAAGGAACAAAGGAGTTTTTTGGCAGCGCGTGCCCTTGGTCACTCGCTGTCCAGCTATGGATGAGCAAGGTGCGAGTTCCAGGGGCTGAAAGAACCTCTTGGTGCATCCCACCTGCGTGGCAGCCCCTGGGCACCCAGGCATCTTACCCACTGTGGCTGCGGCTCTGTCCCTTCATCTCCACAGGCTAATATGTCGGGATAGCAGCCCCTCTGTGGGTCCGGAGGGGCGGGCCCCAGATTTCCCAGTGGGTCAGCATGTATGGAACTCCTGCTGCACGCAGTTCACCAGACACTCTGGTGTGCAGCCTTTCCCTTGTCCTTCGTGTCTTTTGCCCCAAGGAAGCATGTGTCTCCCTGGAATAAAGAACTAAAGGAGATCCAGAGACATGGAAGCATGGAACAGACTTTGAACCTCAGAGGGAATGAGGGAGAAGGTGGGTGAGTGGGAAAAGATCAACCAAAGACCTTGTATGCATATATGCATAACCCATGGACACAGACAATAGGGTGGTGAAGGCCTGGGGTGGGGGTGAGGGTGGGCTAGAAGGGGTCAATGGGGGAAAAGGGGACATATGAAATACTTTCAACAATAAAGATTTAAAAAAAAAAAGGACTAAAGGCCAACCATTGACTAAGAAGCAGACATTTGAAGAACTGCCTGCCATAGAGAGGCCACAGCTCCTGGCCATCTCAGGGGAATTAGCAACACCAGGGCCGTGCAGCCTGTGACAGCCACACAGCTGAGAGGCAGTGCAATCAAAAGTCCCCCTTCCCTAGCCGCAGAGCTTTCCCTCACCCCAAAACTCCAGCTGGGGTACAAGCCACCAACCCCATCGATGTCGTAAGAGCTGCTGCTGATGGAGAACTCACGGCCTGTTGGGCCTGGTGCTGAGCGCTACCCTAGAGAGTCTCACTTAACAGAGTGACACCCCTGTCAGCCCCATTCCGCAGGCGGGAACATTCCCAGCCCGCATGCTGCCGGCACCTCACCAGGCTGGCCGGCGTGGGCCCACCCCCTCGGCAGCAGCACGGTGGGACCAGGCTGGGGCTTTGTAACAAGATGTCACTCAAAGGGGGAACAACCAAGGAGACACAAAGCCAGACGAACATGCAGGTCAGCCACGGGGTTACTTCTGGACCTCGTGGCCCGTCTACCCAGCCTGCTCAGGGCGCCCTCCAGCCTGGCCAGGGTCCTCAAGGTCCCTGCTGAAGAGAAAGAGGCCGAGGCCCGCGAGCTCTCTCTCCCACCCAAGACCCACCTTTGGACCTGTTTTCCCATCTGAACCCAGACCTCCTCCCCGGATGATAACAGGAGTAAGCGTTCCTTTCGGGGTGCCCCACCTCCTTACATTCAGGAGAATGGCATCAACCCCACACAGCCAACCCTGTGCATACAGGGGAGACTTGCCTGGACCGGCAGGCGAAAGAGAAGAGGGAGGGTTATTACAACAGCTGGATTTTTAAAAAAATATATACTTTTATTTATTTCAGTGATGAAGGGAGAGGGAGTGAGAGATAGAAACATCAATGATGAGAGAGAATCATTGATTGGCTGCCTACTGCACGCCCCCTGCTGGGGATCGAGCCCACAACCCGAGCATGTGCCCTTGACTGGAATCGAACCCGGGACCCTTCAGTCCACAGGTCAGTGCTCTACCCACTGAGCCAAACCAGCTAGGGCAAGAGCTGGATCTTTAGGCGGCCTCCCTGGCTCCTCACAACAGCCCTGTCAAGCATTTGGGGGTTATCATTCCTAATCTGCAGAGAAGCGCGTTTCAGCTCAGAGAGGTTGCGTAAATTGGGCAAGGCCACACCTGCTAGCAGGGGGCAGAGAGAACACTGCAGCTCAGTCATCTCCTTCCAAGCCCAGTTCTCTGGTCACCACCCCTTGAGCCCAAGATATCAACCCCAGCAGCTGCACCTTCCCGAGGAGTGAACCTGGGGCTTCCCTACCGACCAGCGTGAGAGAGGGCTTCCCAGAAAGTGTCAAGTGAAATGAGCAATGGATGGAGCCACAGGTACGAGGCCAGGGGACCTGGCAGTTGCCCCTTTCTCTGCCAGGTTGGAGGCCAGGACACCTGGGTTTGGGTGCAGGCTTCGCCACCTGGAAGATCGTATGGGTCTGAAATCTTTGCTCTCAGTGCCTCAGTCTCTGCATCTGAAAAATGGGAACAAGTGAATGTTCCAAACTGGTCCAAAGGCAGGTCTTGGGTGGGAGAGAGAGCTCAAGGGCCTCAGCCTCTTTCTCTTCAGCCTGGGCCTCATGGACCCTTAGAATGGTGCCTACTACACAGTCGTTATTAAACAGAGATAGTGTAGAAACATTGCTGCTGTTGTTACTATTATTCCCTCTCAAGGTTTGGTGGCAAATAAATGAGACCAGGGGTGTGAAAGCATGTTTACGCTGCAGAGGTCAGGGGTGAGCACTCACCTATGCTGAGAGGGTAACAGGAAAAAGACTTGGCCTCAGACCATGTATTTGAACCGTTTCCAATTCTTCAACATGAAACACAGAACTACTTCTCCAAAAAGCAATCGCTCACCTTCTGGTTTTTTGTTTGTTTGTTTGTTTGCTTGCTTGTTCTATTTCCATTTTAGAGCAGGTCTTTTCTATCTAGCTGTGTGCACTGCATGCAGTTTAGGCCTTGTTAGGAGCCGCGCCTGGATATCACCTCGGATATCTTAATGGGAACGGAGAATACAATTATGCTCTGTCTCGCTGTCTCAGGTAATCCAGGTGCAATCATTCTTGACAGTCTGGAGAAACCAGGCAGGTCAGCCACCCAGTGAGGAGGAGTGGCCGCTGGTTGATTGATGGCTGAAAGCCCAATAGTACCTCCCGTCAAGATCCCGAGGCAAAAGCTCTTTGGCCCCCCAGTCGGCCAGGTTTAGTAAGCGTCCAATCAATTAGCCAGATGAGAGCCAGTGAGTCCGGCTTTGTGCCCAGCCCCACGCGTGGTACAATGGGGTGCATCAGGGAAGTGTCTGCGCCATGGTCCCTGCCCTTATGGAGATCAGTGTGGCTGCTGGAATAAGACCGCTGGAACCAAAACAATGATGTCATGGAAGGTTAGATTTCACAGCACAGAATGTAAACTTGGGAGTATAGAGTGAACGGAGCCGGATGGAAGCTAAAGGGGGCAGGAGGAGGCTTGTGCAGGAGGAGGCTTGTTAGCTGGGCCTTGATGGGTGTGTAAGAGCTGCCCTGTTGGAAGGGAGAGGGCATTCCAAGTCAGGGAAACTGTGAGAGAAATCTAGGAGGTAGAAGAGGGCTGTTTATAGTGAAATTGGCATGACTGCCATGGAGGGAGTGCATGCGCCCTAATTCTCAAACCCATCCCCTGCGTTGCAAGAACCAGGAAAATAAATCCCCATTGGTGATAAAACTAGTCCAAGGTGGTCAGGTATGTCCTGTTTTGCCTCCCACATGGATAGCTATCCATGCAGAATGGAGGTGACGACGCATGTGCTGCAGAGGCCCAGCGAGAACTAAAAGGGGTGCTATGTGGAGGCTCCCAGGGCACGTGCTAGGAGACAGGTAATGAGGGGAGCCCAGTCTGTCTCCAACTCCAGGTCAGCAGCTCCAGGCTCAGGTGCACCCAGGGAGGAAAGGCCCTCCGTGCTCTCGCAGGAGCTAGTGCCCATCTCTCCTTCCAACGTTGCTCTGTCTCAACCGTGTTGGGGGCAGAGGACAAAAGCAGAGCTCTCTTTGCTCCTGGGACTTGTGCCCATGCCAAAGGGAGACCCAGACCCAGACCCAGACTCCGGGTGTCTCTCGGAGTTGACATTGAGCCATAGGAGGTGCAAAAGGAGAAAGCCTCCAGCCCACAGACCCAGAAAGCATGACCGCAGCCTGACCCTGACCTTGTGGGGGCCTAATAGACACCTGACGACTTGGGGGCCTTTATGAATGCAGCCAGGAGTCCTGTAGGGCGGGGACGCTCTTCTCCTGCCTTGTGCTCCCTTCTTTCTCCTCCCTGAGAGGACGGAAAGGTAGGAATGGCCTTTGGAGAATCTCTCAAAAGTGCTGACTGGCCCAGGAAACAGAGGTGACCTGGTAACAGCTGGGGGTGCGTGGGAAAGGCTGAGTCTCAGGTGGAACGGGGCGCGCTGTCCTCTGCGCAGACTCGCGGGGGCTGTTCTGTGCGGGAGAAGCAGAGGCAGGCGGTTGCTAGGGTTAGAAACAAACAAACAACCGGCGGAAAATGCCTTGGGAGGAAGGAGCATCTAATCCATCACCCGAGAGGCACACGTCCGCACCTCCTGACGGTGCTCCTCGGCCTGGTTTCAGGCCACTGAGTCCAAGTTTCTGCCACAGACCCAGGGCCGAGGCTGTTTCCAAATGGCTCGATAATTGTTTTCCACCTGTGCCTTGCCCAAGAGCTACTGCCGAGCGCACCTTCCCTCTCTCCTCCCACCAGGCCGGGCCCCAGAAATCATTACTAAGAAGGGAGTAATCTGGGTCTGGGCGGGGAAGCCCTGCCTCCCTCTGGCCGCTGCGGCTGTGGACCTGGGGGTCACCCGGGACTGCCCGCCTGCCCCGCAGCGTGCCAGGCGGGACCCCACGCTGCATGTGGGCCCCGGAGAGGAAGCCAGGCAGGTGGTGACCACCCGGAATCAGGTGGTCACGCCGGCCTCTTTCCTGCGCAACCGGCCTCCAGGGCTGCTGCGGGCGAAGTGTCTGGGACCCACCGCTGCCTCTGCGCTACCTCTTTGTGGAACAGGTGCCTGTGCGTGTGAGCGCACGCACGTGTATGTGTGTCAGTGCGTGTGAGCACATGCACGTGTATGTGTGTCAGTGCATGTGTGCGAGTGTGTGCATGAGCAAGAGAGGTTTGCAAGGCAGGAGGCATGTGCACGTGTGCATGCGAGAACGTGTGTGTACTTGCATGTGCATGTGAGGGCGCCTATGTGAGCCCCTGCATGTCCGTGTGTGCGTGCACAGGTGTGCATAAACAGGGACCAGAAGGGGGCACCCTAATGGAGAAGTGTAAGCAGCCTAGAGCCAGCCTGAAGCCACTGGATAGAAACCCCTAGAACTATTGCTCTTTGAAGGAGGATTTTTGATTGGTCACTGCCATATCCCCGGTGCCCATTAGGGTAGCTGGTACCTAGCAGGTGCTTATTAGTAAACTAGAAGCCTGTTGCACGAAGATTCACACAATAGGCCTTCCTTCCCCTGGCTGCTGGCACCGGTTTTCCTCCGGCACCCCGGACCCAGGTCTTTGGTCCGGCCGCAGCAGAGAAGCCAAGCCTCTTCAGTCTTTAGTCTTCAGTCTTCACTCCCACCAGAGCCTTCAGTCTTCGCTCCCGCCTGCATATGCAAATTAACCGCCATCTTTGTTGGGTTAATTTACATAGTTGCTCTGATTGGCTGGTGGATGTAGCGGAGTGACACCAACTTGCATGTTTCTCTTTTATTAGTGTAGATAGTTGTTGAGTTGATGAGTGGATCCCAGGGTAGAGGGAGGCCATCCTGCCATCCTGGAACTGGAGAGAATGGGAACAAGCTACGTTTCACCAACATGGCTATTATTCTTGGTACCAGCCCTGGCTCTGCCTCCAAGGTCAACCCTTTTCCATATCCAGGTTGCACCATGTTTTCTTCTCTGCTCCTGCTCTTACACCCTCTCCCCTTGACTGGTTTCCTCGCTGTCCCCTTCCTGTTTGCCCACAGCTGTCAGCGTGGAAGGCAGGGATGCAGGGGAGCAGGGCACTGCTGATGGGGAGGTACCACGGTGGCCTCCCCCTCCGGAAGCACATGGTATGCTGGGGTGAGATGGGGTGCAGTGCCCCTGCTCCTCCATTGGAGAATTTAGACTTTGAGCTTCCATTTCCCCACTTTAAAATAGCACCTCTACCATCTGCCTCACGGGGTTGTTGTAAAGAGTTGAGGAGACAGTGGAAGGAAAGTTCTGGAATGCATGGCAGGTCCTATAGAAATGTTCATTTCTTTTCCCCACTAGTAGGCAATAATCTGGGAGTGCCCCACTCAGGTGGGGATTGATTGTGGTTTGAGAATCGCTACCTGAACACACACACACACCCCATTTTTTTTTTTCACAAGATGCCTTGGGGGCAATTGAGTGGTTGCTGAAAACCAAGGCAAGCTTCATTCCTAAAACATTCAGGAGTTCATATGCTATGAGTCACGTATTCTGTTGGGGCCTCGCCACACTCAAGAGGGACATTTTCCAAGCAATTAAACCATCCGGTGGCAGCTGACCTGAAGTGTCCAGCTCTGGCCTTGCCACTTGGAGACCTTCCCCTGCCCACGCCGGCTGCCTCCACGACTAGCATGGAGGAGATTCGCAATTCTCCCTTCAGCTGTAGAGGGAGACACTGTGTCAGTGGTTCTCAACCTTCTGGCCCTTTAAATATAGTTCCTCCTGTTGTGACCCAACCATAAAATTATTTTTGTTGCTACTTCATAACTGTAATATTGCTACTGTTATGAATCGTAATGTAAATATCTGATTGCAGGATGGTCTTAGGCGACCCCTGTGAAAGGGTCGTTCGACCGCCAAAGGGGTCGCGACCCACAGGTTGAGAACCGCTGCACTATGTGAAAACCGAAACCTGCAATAACATTTTTCATCACTTCAAGGAAGAATCAGGTTTCACCCTTCTCGACCTGATTTCAGGACTCACCAGAAATAACAACCTTCATGGGGTAGTCATTAGGAAACTATCCTCTTACAAATTAGTAGATGTCTCCTTTCTTTTCCTTGGACAAGATGGGAAGGATGTTGTTGTTTTTACCATGGGGAGGCTGCTGGATTAACCACGCCACCTGGGTAATTGTTCGCTTGTGGGTAAGCGGATAGCTTGCCGTTCCAGGGTGCGCCTGCCAACGCTCTGCAGAATAACATGTTCCGTCCTCCGTGCAGCCCTTCCTGGTGAAGGGAAAATGTCAGTCATATTTAGTTGAAGGAGCCCTTTAAACCTGGCCTGTCTGGAGGCAGAGAATTGCACGAAGGTTAAGAAAAGGTTTCCGAGAATTGGCTAGGCATGCATTTATCTGAAGGGATTGAGTGCATTCAGTCTGAGCCTGATCAATACCGCCTGTGTCTGGGCTTGTGGAAAACAGTGCCGAGGTTCCACGGAGAACCCAGGAAGTCCCCACAGGCCCCAGGAAGCCTTTGTATTTGATAGCAAGGAGAACTGTAAGATGGCTAAATCCTGATCTGTTTTAATTTAGTCATCTTCTAAAATGATATTGCCTACAAGAGCAGAAGCCCAAGGGCTAAAATGGAATTACATCAGCTTCCTCCTTGCATGCTGACTTATTCTCATTCCTCCTCCAATCTCTCTCTCTCTCTCTCTCTCTCTCTCTCTCTCTCTCTCTCTCCACTACCAGCACCACCACCACCACCAACAACAACCCAACAGACTTGACAAACCTCTTGGATTGGTCACATCTCCTGGAGTTCTCACTATGCTAAAAGAATGACTGAAAGGGAAGTCTCTGTGTGAGTGTGCACAAACACATCTTTGAGGGCTTCTGTTTAGCGCTTGATACAGTCCAAGAGCTCTTGCACATTCTCTCAATGCAATCATAAAATAAAAATTTAAAAAAAAACACAGTGTGGCAGATGTTTTATTATCCCCAATTTCACCTGGGAGGAAACTGAGATTAAGGCTCGGGGAGGTGAAGTGACGTGGGTAACGTCATGCCATTGGGGTGCCAGGATCTGAGCCCACGTCCCCTCCCAGGTCATTAACAATGGCCATCATCTCATCCAACTCCGCGTGGAAATGAACTCGTCATGAAATCGGTGCTCTGTCGTCAATGGCTAATGGCGGTTTCATGGGATGCCCCTCCCAAAAGGGTTTGCACTTAAATAGAAAACAACTCATAATCCAAAAGCAGAAAGCGCTAATGGTTTAAAAAAATGTTAGGCCCCAGGAATCGACTGATAAAGAAAATAAATACAGTGATGAAGAGGGACTGAGATCTTTTGAATTACAGACGTTGACGGAGGTTTTATTTTGAGGAGCCCCTACAAGCCTCCTGGAGGCTTGCCCTCAGCCTGTCTCCTTCCGACCTGCTCTGCTCATGCCAGCTGCTCATGAAAGCATCAGAAGGGAAGACTTCCTAGCACAATGGTTCCCAAAGTGTTCTCCCAGGACGGGCATCATCCGAGGAACCCGGGGCCCACCCACCTCTGTGGTTAAGCTCTCCAGCTCATGCCGGTGCATGCTCAGATTTGAGAACCACTGCTGTAGAGCCTGCAGGAGAATGTCTAGACACCGGCCCAGGATACAATGACCCCAACAGGTCCCTGGGAGCCCAACTATACCCACCTAACTCACTGTCCCCTCAGCATTTCTCTCTCATGTATCATCGATAACCTGTTCCTGTTCATTCGAATGGCCTTGGTTTCCGCTTCTCTGCCTGGCAAACTCCTACTAATCATGTAAAGCCGGATTCAAAGACCTCCTTTTAAGACGTAGCCTATCTTCTCCCAGGGGGTGTCACTCACCTCCTTCCTGAATCCCCACAGCACCTGCCTCAAAGTATTGTCCTGTCCTACTCTTTCTGTTTCTCCTCATTACTTCATAGTGGACTGTGATAAGGTCAGGGACTCTGTCTTATTTCTCTCAATCCCCAGTACCTAGCATTGTGCCAAGAATACAGTAGGTGTTTAGTGTGTATTGAATACATGGAAAAGTGAATGCATGAGCCCATGTATTAGAACAAGAATACTGAATACTATGCCCAGTCGGCATGGCTCAATGGTGAACATTGACCTATGAACCAGGAGATCAGGGTTCGATTCCCCCTCAGGGCACATGCCCAGGTTTCGGGCTCTATCCTCAGTGTGGGGCATGCAGGAGGCAGCCAACCGATGACTCTCTCTCATCATTGATGTTTCTATCTCTCTCTCTCCCCCTCTCCCTTCCTTTCTGAAATCAATAAAAATATATTTTAAAAAATACTGAATGATAGACAAGCAACTGGCCTATGGGAACACAGGTAGTTGCTTCAGAGCCTGATCTGACCCTAGGCATCCTGACTCCCAGCCCGGGAGAGTAGCTGATTCCTTCGTGTCACTTGGACTCGGTGGCTTTAGGTCATGTAATTGGTAAACGAGAGAGTCGTTTTTGGCTACTTTGTGGCACATAATTATGCCAAACACCCAGAACAGGTAAAATTCTTCCCTTTAGGCTGTGGAGCTGTGACGTGGTGAGGTCACAGGCTCCCTCGGTTATCTCTGCATCTCTCTGTGTTCGCAGTTATATGTGGCACCGACCTATCGCAGTGGTATCTAGACCAACGATTAAACCATTTAAAATGCCCAGGAACCAATTTGTGGCAGCCAGCAATTAGTTCCAGTCTTGTTTTCCATTTTTCTCCCTTTGAAGTTTAATGGGTGGTTATTTTGATGTAGTCTGCACGCCTCCAAGTCTGCAGGCTGCTTGCAGCCCAAGTCGGCAGCTCGAGAGGATGAGACTGCTCAGGGAAACTGCATGGGACCTAACACAACGTTCTGGATTCCTTTTTCCAAGTCTGTTGCTTTGCCTGGGTCTTCCTTCTCCATGAAGAGAGTCAGGATGACAAAGGATAAGGAATCTTCCCCAGGGATCCATTCAAGCAACACACATTGCCTTACCACGTGGTAGGTACTGGGCATACAGAGAATCAGACATGGTACCCACCGTCACAGAGCTTCGAGCCTCATAGGGGAAGCCAGCGTTGTGAATAGGAATTTACATTGTGATACAGGAAGCCCATGTAGAGAAGGATGTTTAGGCTGAGAGCTTAATATAAATGATTTTTCTGAGAGACTGGTGGTGATATTCACAAATGTTCGGGTTTGTGTGAGTAGCCCTTAGCCAGCGGAGACAGAGGAGTGTCCCAGGCAGGGGAAGCCCAGAGGTAGAGAGGAAGGCACTCCTGCAGAGCCGAAAGCAGTTCCCGTGGCCAGACTCGTTGTGACGGATGTCGGTGCTGCAGGTTGGGTGGGTGCCTTGAAATCAGGTAATGCCCCAGAGGCCCTGCTGGGAAGGATGGAGCGGATGGACAGTCTGGTGCGAGGACAGTAGGGAGCATAATGTCTCCACAGTGCCTTCCTTAAAAGTAACAGGCACAGACAAACATTTGCCCCAAATATCTTTCGTATCAAAGAGAATCTCTATCTCTACACGCCATTTGTGGCTTTGGGGACTAAGAAGGTTGCAAGAGACAAAGAAAAGGATTATAATTCATCATGATTGTCAATCTCTTCCCCTTTCAACCAGCAACTTCCCCGGAGCTTATAAAACATACTCAAAGTCTCTTTCATCCTAACTAAATATAAGTCCTTGCTCACCCTGTGATAGGTGCAAGTTACCTTTTTATCTCTTTGCTTCCTTTTAAAAAAAAATGTTTATTGATTTGAGAGAGGAAGGTAGAGGAAGAGAGAAATAGAAACATCAATGATAAGAAAGAATCATTGATCAGCTGCCTCCTGCATGCCCCCCACTGGGGGGTTGAGCCCACAACCCAGCATGTGCCCTGACTTGGAATGGAACTGTGACCTTCTGGTTCATGGGTTGACACTCAACCACTGAGCCACACCAGCCGGCTCTTTTCTTCCTTTGATAATCAAGTTCCTAAAAAGTGTGTGCACTCACCCTCTCTAACAGTGCTTGTTGGCAATGATAAAATTTGATCTTTCAAGCAAAAATTAGAAGTTTAGAAAATATGCATCTGACACTATGAGCATGACAGTTTCCCAGTACTTAACAACTTTTCTGATAGATTGGTGGGGATATTAACAAATGCGTGGGTTTTGTCTTGGATCCTGTATAATGAGATGTATCAACATTTGGAAGGTCTACATAACTCATTAAGCCAATATTTTTCAAATAGCCAGTGGTTGATGTTAGAAAATTATGTATAAGTAAAAAAGATCTATTCAGGTACAAGATGGACCAATGGGTTTTAATGTTCATTGATATGGTTTCAGATTACACATTGCAACTAACCTTGAAGAAACTACCACTTATCAAATCTTAGTGTATTACCAAAGAATATCCATAATGATCTAAAAAGGCTATTAAAATATTTCACATACATACCTATGTGAAGCAAAAGTTTCTAAATATACCTCAACCAAAACAACATATTGTAAAAAACTAAAAACAGATATGAGAATTCAGCAATCTTCCATTAAGCCAGACATTTCTTACAACTTTTTTGTACTGAACAATCAAGTATGTTATTTGTGTTAACATGTAATGAGTTTATTGGTATTTTAAAATGGTTAACAAAATATTAAACATTCTTAGTTTCAATTTTGAATAAAATAAATATCAAGGTTTATAATCCACATAAACACAAAATTTTTTGAATCCTCAATAATTTTTAAAAGTGCAAAGGAGACTTGGTTTTCAAATTGCTGACCTATAGGATTAAGGTCCAAATTAGTGTTTTCCTCAGTGTTTTTATTTTTTAAGGTTTATTTTAATTCTACAGATTAATTTGACTTTGAATGTTTAAGGTAAAAAAGCTAATGGCTGATAAATAATAGTAACTTGGAAAAGGATTATGACCACCAAGTTAAATCTCCAAATTTGAGAAATATTCATCCTTAAAATAAATGATAATTTGCCTTACTGATAAAAAAAGAAAGCTTTTTTATTTTAATATAGTTCAATGAACCTATTTTTTTTCTTTTGTTGCCTGTGCTTGGTCTCACGTCCATGAAATCGTTGCTAAATCCATGGCATGCAGCTCTTCTTCTATGTTTTCTTCTAAGAGTTTTACAGATGTAGCTCTTACAGTAATTTTTGTCGATGGTATAAGGAGGTTCCAACTTCTTTGCCCAACATATCAGGTCATTCATTCTTTGGCCTCCACCAATCTCTCCAGCCTCCACTGTCAGTATTGTGCTGTCGCCAACACACCAGCATGGCATGACCTCCCCTCCCAGCCCTGCCAGGCCGCATCCACCATCCCCATGTGCCAGTCTGTCTCCTGCCTTTATGCCTTCGCTCACCCTCTGCCTGAACTTCACTCATCTTGTTTTGTCTTGTCCTTTTTCTGCCTTTCATACTTCAAAACACACTATTGTCTTCTCCTTTAATGAAACAACCCTCTCCCCCAACGACCCATCAGAAAGACTCGATCACTCCCACCTTTGTGTCCCTAGCTACTTCTATCCAAGCATCCGTGACATTTCAGTGCCGGCTCTCCAATCCATCCTGCAGGCCTGACCTGGGTGAATTGTGGACAGTTCCCTAATCTTAGGCAAATGAACTGTTTTACATACATTATTTTCTGTTCCTAACAAAGCCGCCTCGGACGTGCTGGTACATGTCTTCTGGGGCACTTGTGCAAGAGGCTGTCGAGAGGAGATTCCTGGAAGGGCAATTTCTGGGTCACAGGGTTTGTGCCTCTTTGCCTTCACCAAGTATTGCCGAGTTCTTCTCCAAACCAGTTGCACCAATGTATACCACCAGCAGCAATAAATTAAACCTCCTGATTTCCCCACAGTCTCATCAACACAATGTAATCAGACGTATGTTTTAAGCTGATGGTTGGGAAATGGCATCTCATTGTTATTTTAGTTTCCAATTTCCTAATTACAACTGAGGTAAAAATCTTTCCATAGCCCTGACCGGTTTGGCTCAGTGGATAGATCGTCGGCCTGCAAACTCAAGGGTCCCAGGTTTGATTCCAGTCAAGGGCATGTACCTTGGATGCGGGCACATCCCCAGTAGGCGGTGTGTAGGAGACAGCTGATCGATGTTTCTAACTCTCTATCCCTCTCCCTTCCTCTCTGTAAAAAATCAATAAAATATATATATATATATTTTTAATATATTTTATTGATTTTTTACAGAGAGGAAGGGAGAGGGATAGAGAGTTAGAAACATCGATGAGAGAGAAACATCGATCAGCCGCCTCCTGCACACCTCCTACTGGGGATGTGCCCGCAACCCAGGTACATGCCCTTGACCGGAATTGAACCCGGGACCTTTCAGTCCGCAGGCCGACGCTCTATCCACTGAGCCAAACCGGTTTCGGCAAAATATATATATATTTTTAAAAATCTTTCTATAATCCGCTCAGGTTTCTTCTGTACATTGTCTGTTCAGAAATAGCCTTTGTGGATGTTGGGGTTGTCTTTTTCTTACTGATGTGTTGTCCTTCATGTATTCTGGATACTAGCCTTGTTCTGCTGAGTGCATTGTGCATCTCTCCTCCCTGTGTGTGAGGAGTCTATGAACTTGGTCTGTGGAGTCTCCCATTACACAGAAGCTTCAATATTTAATACGATCAAATGATCGATCTTTTTCTTTCTTGTTTAAGCTTTTAGCATCATGCTTAACAGACTCTCCCCCAACCCAAGATCATAAGCTATTCCATCTATTTTCATCTAAAACTTTTAAGAGTTCTGCTTTTCACATTTAGATCCTAATTCTTCTAAAAATGTATTTTTTGGTAAGGTATAAAGAGGCAATTTACTTTTATCTACTCCCACATGTATATTGGTCCGAATCCATTAATTAAATATTTCATCCTTTCCCAATGTTTTGAAATGCCATGGGCCTTTTATTTTACTTCAACGATCTACCTCTAGGGTCAGCAAAATTGTCCCATAAAGGCCAGACAATAAATATTTTATGGTTTGTGGGTCATAGAGTCTCTGTCAGAATTACCCTAGTGTGCTGTTGCAGTGCGAAAGCAACTAAATGCGTGTGACTGTGCTCCAAGGAGGTTTTCATGACAACACAGGCAATGGGCTGGGGCTGCGCACAGGCCGCGGTGTGATGACCCTTAGTCCATTTCTCTATCCTTGCACCAATAGGACACTGTTTCAATTCTGTGCAGCTTTTTAAAAATGTATTTTAATGTATATTTACTGATTTCAGAGAGGAAGGGAGAGGAGAGAGAGATAGAAACATCAATGATGACAGAGAATCATTGATTGGCTGCCTTCTGCACACCCCACATTGGGGATCCAGCCTGCAACCCCGGCATGTGCCCTGATTGGGAATCGAACTGTGACCTCCTGGCTCATAGGTCGATGCTCAACCACTGAGCCATGCTGGCCGGGCATTTGCAGCTTTATTTTTTTTCTTTCTGTTTGGTAGAGTCAATTTCCCCTCTTATGTTTTTTTAAAATTGTCAAAGCTATCCCTGGCCCTTTATCCTACCAAATAAATAGGATCGCCTTTAAAATCCCTGATTTAAAATGAAGAGGGGTTTCTTCTATTTTACTTTTCTAACTTCTCGAACTGGACAGCTAACTCTGTGATGTTTCACTCTTCTTGTTATTCATTTCCTTTAGCTATGGCCTTAGGTATGTCTCACAGGTTTGGTTGCTGTTATTTTAATTGTTGTTGTTATAAGGGCTGTCTAACAACATACCCACTGTGAGTTTTTGTTTGAATTATAGATTATTTAGAAGTATGCTTACATTGTCCACCTGTAAGGGAGTGGTGAGGTTTGTCTATTTGTAGTTATCAATTTCATATCTAATTACACTGAATCTGGTCTAATGATATAAATTAGGTTTTTCGGTATTTATTAAAACTTGCTTTGTGGCCTAGTGCATGGTAACATTTTATAAATATTTCAGAATGCTTTGAAAGAATAATTGTTGAGAGCTAAGTTCTAGATCAAACTTATCGCCTGTCCTGTTCTACACTTTGCAATATGGTTATGGAGTCTCATTGTTTCCTCATACATCTGTACATGTTTGCTCTCTCTCTCTCTCTCTCTCTCTCTCTCTCTCTCTCCATGAAACTGTGTGATTTGCCTGGTCTGAATACACTGAGAAATAAAACAAAAAGCAAAGATGTAGGTCAAAGCATTCGCTAATAGAGGCTAAGCTGAAAGACATATCTTGGTATGAGACCAGAATGGGCTTGCAAATGAACCCGAAAATGGGCCAACATCCTCCCCCAGCTCCAGGCAGCTCTAGAGCAGGGCGGTCCTCCCCCATGGGGAGCAGAGCCTTTGAGAAAAGTGGAACAGACACTCTCCTCAGGCATCTTGCTTCCACAAGGGAGAAGGCGCGGGCACCACTGAACTACCCGTGCCTTTTATCAGCGTCCAGGTACCCATTAGACTAGTTAGTCCCATGGGTGGAGTGAGTAGGAGGCCGAGGGAGGTGGAACATGATTCAGGAACTGTCGCCTCGTGGAAGTTAGGAGGCAAAAATTGTTCCCTTTAGCATATGCCTACACGTTTAAAATGCTGTCATCTTCCTGGTGAACTGCTTTTTCTATTATTGTATATTGACTTTGCTTATGACTAATACTACCTTTTGAATGAAAAATCTATTTTGTGTGATATTATAGGAGCTGCACAGCAACTGTAAACAATTAGTTTATGCCCGGTTTATCTTTTCTTTGGCCCTTTACTTTTAAACCCTCTGTGTCATTATATTTCACTTGTATTGTTTTCAATAGCATCCAGCTGAAATTCTGATTGTGGTAAGAATTGTTGAGTAAATTTATTTAGTTTCTTTCTCTTTTGAAAAAAATGTTTAAATCTATACAGCAAGCACCACTATACCTCTCAACTCTCAACCTCTCAAGATTCGCCACTGCTAAAGTCTTGCCAAATCTGTGTTCCCTCTCTCATTCCCTCTCTTTTTCTCTCTCCCTATCAGTCTATCTTTTTTACAAGTCATTTATGCTATGCACATCATGACACATCACTCCTAGCTATTTCAACACACATTCCCAAAGAACAAAGTCATTTTTCTACAACTTCATCACCACAACCACACCTAGGAAAACAACATTAATTCAGTAATATCTTGTGATATTCAGATTTCCCCGGTTGGTTTTCCCCTTTGATTTAGGATCCATTCAAAATTTAGGAATTGCTTCTGGTCACTATACCTCTTTAATTTTCAACAACCTAGATATCCCATGCATACAGACTTCCTTCTGCTTTCTCTGATGTTGAGTCCTTTGTTGAGTCTAGGCCTAGTGTTCTGCACTAAGTTCTACACTGTGGATCTGTCTGACTTTCCCCTATCATTAGATCAATTTCAAGCATTCCTGATGAGAACACCAGACAGAAGATGGTGTTTATCTGTGGGTAATGCCAAGCTTGACTCCTTGTTAAGTAACTCCCAGGTTTCTCCACTGTAAAGGTGCAAGTTCTCTCTTCTCACTAAAAAGCAATCTGTGGTGTTTTACCTTGAAAACAAATAAATACCTTTCACTCAATCATTTTAGCATTCATTGATGAACTTTGTCTGCATAAGTTATTTCACTAAGTTCCAATAGTGATTTGTGGCTCATCATTCCTTCCATAGTTATCAACTGGCTTTCTTCCATCAAACACCCTGCATGTGTCCAACTTTATGATTTAGCCAACATGTCTCTGATGGCTAGTGGATGATGAGGAGACCAGAGCACAGCCAGCTTATGATGGTGTTTCAGGTCACATAGTTACCTGGTCTTCCTGGTCAGGCACTCAGTCTCTATCAGAGCACACTCTCGAGCCAAGAACTGCTCTTTGTCGTTCTCAGTAGAAGAGGAACAGTCTAACTGGCTCAGGGATGGAGCATCGGCCTATGAACCAGGAGGTCACAGTTCAATTCCTGGTCAGGGCACATGCCTGGTTGTGGGCTCATGCAGGAGGCAGCTGATCAGTGATTCTCTTTCATCATTGATATTTCTATCTCTCTCTCCCTCTCCCTTCCTCTCTGAAAGCAATAAAAAGTATTTTTTAAGTCTTGAATATATTCAGAAAATATATCTGAAATTCCCTTATGGAAGGGCAGTTCTAAGGACTTCTTGTTTGCTCATCACACCCTCATAGCTCTCCTCCACGGATTAGAGAAGCAATGTGGAATTGTTAGTGACTACGCATGTCTAAATTCCACTCTACCTTTATGGACTGGGGCCGTGGTCGGCAAACCGCAGCTCGCGAGCCACACGCGGCTCTTTGGCCCCTTGAGTGTGGCTCTTCCACAAAATACCACATGCAGGCTCGCATGTACAGTGCGATTGAAACTTCGTGGCCCATGCACAGAAGTCAGTATTTTGTGGAAGAGCCACACTCAAGGGGCCAAAGAGCCGCATATGGCTCACGAGCCGCAGTTTGCCAACCACTGGACTGGGGAAATAAATATGCCAGGTTCCTTATTTCACTAGACCCACCAGGAGCTGAGCGGGAGGAAGGGCTCTATCGCCTGGCATTCATACGTCTCCACTCTTACCAGTGGGTGCTGGGGGCCTTTTGGAACTCGAGATATTAAAATCAGCTCCAAGTCAATATCTAAGAACACCCAGGAGGTCTGCATGCTGCTCTTTCACCTCCGCACAGTCATCCTGACAAATGAGTACTCGTTTCTCAGGAAAAGATTTGAAGGACCCTTTTCCTAAGGGACTCAATGTTCTCTTTCACTAAGCGACTTCAAGTCTGTTTGAACTGAGTGATGTCTGAGAAACAGGTCAAAGGCTATGAAACCCCTCCAGTATCTTGAGCCATGTTGTGGCCCACCAGTCCCAGAATGCTTCACTTACACCTTTCGGTTAGCACCTTAGCAGATGGACTCTCCATGCTATTCCTTGGTAAGCCTCATTGATTGGCTGTGGTACAGATTCATGTGGAAGCATTTGTTAGGAGATCTGTAAACGCATAGCCTGCCCCTCTCTCCCAACAGCTTGTAATGGTAATTTTGTCCAGCATGTCTCCGATGACTGAGCACCCCTGCCAGGCCTCCACAGACCAAGATCCATTATTTCCACTGAAATCAGGGAACCTAGTTGCATTGACACATCTGCCACCATGACCTTTGACCCAATAATTCTGGTGCTTTCTTGAGCAATGCAGTTCTTTCACCTTCATGAAGGGGATATCCTCTTAACCCTCCTTGAGAGGATAGGTAAACAATGGCTGAGCAAGTCGCTCGTAAGTCCATTCCAACATTCCCATCTCCAGAGCCTTTAGACTCCGTTCTCTACCATTACTGGTTAGAGGTTTCTGCTATTTAAATATGATCCATGAAGCAGAACTTGTCCTAAATGCATAATCCCAGGCCCAGCCCAGACCCAGAGATTCAGAATCTGCATTTTAACAAGATAGTCAAGTGATATGCTTGCATATTAAAGTTTGAGGAACCCTGCTGTCTACCATCGTTGAGTCCAGGCTACTGTAAGTACTACTTCTAGATCACTGAGTCAATATATTACATCTAGAATTCCAGGTGTCTGCTCTAATACCAATAAATCCAGCCTAATCTTATATTCTATATTCTTAGTCTCACACCTTCAGAATCCATTACCGCACATTCTATAAGGAAACAAGTGCCTTACCATATGGCCTGGCAGAGAGGAAGCCAGGAACAGTGCCACCCCTAGGGTAAGCAGGGTCCTGGGAAGATATAGTAGGGGTTTTGTCTACATGAACAAAATAATTTTAAAATGAATTGCAAAATATCATGGGCACGTGTGAGCTGAAGTAATGTATAATATAGGCACACCCCTTTGGAACCTGTTTATATTGTAACATGTAGATCTTTTGCCTCTGCAATTCCTAGAACCACTTATCGAATGCTGGTTACATCACTATGATACCTTATCGTCCATCGTGAACTCTGCTGCCAAGGCCTCTCTTGAAAATGGTTACTGTGCTTCACTCACAGTGACCATAAGCACCAGTCTATCTAGAGTCTGTAGAATGAGAAGGACAGTTTGTTTTCTGGTTATGTTAAATTTACCATTCAGAATTTAATACTGTATAGAATAGCACATCTTCCAGCCATGGTTTGGACTCTTTAGGCCATAACAACTGCACTCCTAGAATCTAGTCTCTTTCACTGTTGCACACTATCCTACCCCAACCCCACCCTCACAGCACACCAGGAGGGAGAATAGGCAAAAGGCCTATGAGCAGAGTGAGACTGTGTGCATTGAGGTCTAGCCCTCAGTCAGCATGGCGTAAGTCTCACCTGGGAGAGCGTAATGATGCCATGTCGATCAAGGACAATAGAGGGTGTGAATTAGGACCTAAACAACAGTCTCAAAAACCTTCCGAGGAGACAAACACAGCCATCCTGGATTTCCCGGCCTGTGAAAGGGGTGGGTGGTCACCCCTAGAGCCAGCAGTGAAGGGTGCACAGGCTAGAGGACACCTGTTGTCACCCCCACTGCCCTTGGGTACTGGTGATTATAGTGCTACAGTCAGAACACATTCAAGCAAGAGCCATATAATGAGTCCACCTAAGAGCCACAAGCCCAAAGAGTAATAGTCCAGTGCCTAGAGCTCTGAATTCATCTTCTGTCTGTTGTGAGCGAGAGGCACCTCAAATCAGCATATTAGCACTATCCTGGTGGCCCCAGATGTGGGTAAAAATGCCTCCAAAGGAATCAGTGGGGACTGGGGCCCATGCAGGTCCCAGCCCCGGCTCAGAGCTCCCTGCCCCGCTGGTCCTAGGCACTAGAAGAGGGCTTAGAAAATTTTGAGTTAGATGCTTTGACCTTTCAGAACCCAGGTGGGACTTGATCTGGTCCGGGGCATTTTTCCTGGACAGCCAGTTCCAGCCTCCAAAGGGAGAGTTAGAAAATGATGAAGTCGATATTTCTGGTGACCCCAAATCACACAGAACTACAGGCAGACCTGGGCTGTCCTGCCTGCACAGCACTGCTGGTCCTAGCTGGTCCCAAGCACTAGAGGGGAACTTGGAAATTTTTGAGGAAGGCACTACAAAGCATGTCGCTACACCCCTTTTGAGTGTAGGGTCTAGAGTAGGAGCCCTGCTTGTCTGGATGTACTAGCCAGGAGAATAAATATCTCTCTTCTGAAAGATCCTACTATTCCCACCCTCATAGTGACTGAGCCCAGCCAGAAGCCAAAAGAAAGACAAGTGATTTTGAGTAATGTGGTCTATAGAGGTCAGCCTCCTGGGACAAAAAGCAGTGTGCAGAAAGGCAGACATAGTCTGTGGAAGCAAATTGAAAATATTCACATAGCATAAATTGACAATTATTTTTCCTCATCCCATGGATGATATTATCCCATAGAATTCTAATTTCTTGATTGCTAATAAGTTGATATCAGTTGAACTGTTCCTTTGTAGATATTCTGGGTAATTTTCTCAGCTCTATATTCTATTTCACTAATTCTCTCTCCAACTGGATTGAATCTGTTATTTCAATAGTGCATTGAGTTTTTCATTTCAACAACTCATTTTCATTTTTGGATATTCTAATATTTTATTTTCATCTTGACTTTTCTTTTTAGTTTCTATTCTTTTATCTCTATAGTTATTTTGTTTTCCAATAAAGTACAGCTTTTTAGGTGAAATTTCTTATTTTGTTTCCCAATAAAGTACAGCTTTTTAGGTGAAATTTCTTAAAAATTTGTTTGCTAGCTCTTATCCATGATAGGTTATTTCTTTGTGTATTTTGTACATTTTAATGGTGAGTTCATTTTCAGTGGGATTTTACTTTCTGTGCAAGTCCTGTACAACCTGAATTTTGGAGGAATTCCTTCCAGAGTGGCCCTGCATTTGTTTTGCCAAATGAGTTAGATTTATTACTGGCCAAGTTCCAATTTTTATGTTAACTTCTCACCCTTGAGATTCCTGAACCATATGATTCAATAATATTTAGACTCCAATCCTATGCATGGTGCAGGCTTGGCCTAAGAATTTTTAAATATTAAATATTTGCAATATTATCTTTCAATTTTTTAAATGATTTTACTAAGCATTTATTTTGTGTTAATGTTCCCTGCTTCTCATTTTATCTTCTAATTATTATCCAATGTCTATATTAGGTAGAGGCTATTTTTACATGTTATTGAACAAAGTAATTTTGTCATAATATTTGGGTGCATAAAAGTAATAACCAAGCACTTATTTATTCTATCTTTTTCTTCTTTACAGAAAACCTTCACATTTTTAGTATAATCTATCATAGAAAAACTATTCATTGCTTACTATTGTGACCAATCTTTATTATTTAAAAACATGTAAATAGAAAGCTATGAAAAATACAAAACAACATGATTTTGAGAATCCCTTGGGAATTCCAATTTCTTTTTTCTACATCACCAAAAATTGCTATCTGTCAGGAATTTGGAAAGACTGGCCTGTACTCAGGCAGCCAGAGTAGAAGTGGAGAAGAAAGAAAAGAACAGAGAGGTTGTAAGAAGTAGAATCATCAAAGTTAGTGGCTGAGTAGATGTGAGAAATAGGGAAGAAGGATTCTAGAATAACTCCTAAGTGTCCGGTTTTGTTGACTTGGTTGATGAAGATTTCAGGAAGAAAAGCAGTGTGGGGCGGTGAGGTTGTTGGAACATACAAAGTTTAAGGAGCCTGAGTCATTGGGCTGGGGTGTCCTCTGGTATCTGGGCTCAGCAAAGAGGTGTGTTCTGGAGCTGAAGATTCAGCAGCGAAGAGATGGGAGTTAGAATCATGGGCAAGTTAGTATTTGTTTCCAACTACTTTGGACTTGCTTGATGCATCTAAAATATAAAAGAAGAGGTGGGTGTCTGGAAGCAATATGGGAAGACATATTTTATAGCTTTCCCAACCTTACACATCATCTTAGTCATTTTGGCAAGCAAAAGCTGACAGCTGGCTGTGGCTTTTAGCCGCAAAACCTTCCAGAATTACAGATTTATGTATGTCAAAAAAATAAAGCAGGAATGCCTTTTGGTTTTATTTTAAATTGAAACGAAAATTTTAGTGAGGAGGAGAATTCTTCTTTACCCATCCCTTTTCCTTTAATTCCAACAACATTTGCACAAATATAGATGGAAAGATGAGGAAAAGAAGTTAAATAAACTAGGAAATAATGTAGCATAGAGATGAGATGAATGTTGTGTTAATATCAAATGGTAAACTTGTGTGCTGCAAGCACCTCATTCTACCTAATTTTTAAAACCTGAACATGTGTGACTACCTTCTGATTTGCCTGCTCTAGAGCTCAGAGTAAAAAGCGAAGGCTCCAGAGTTAGACAAACCGTGGTTTCAGTCCTGCCTCTGCCGCTGCCGAGCTACCTGACCTCAGATGAGCTGTGAAATCCCTCTGAGCTCCAGTTTCCGTCTTACGCAAAATGAGTCACCCTAGACTTCTCCCATTCTTAACCCCACCGCCTATACCTACTACCCATTTCTTGTATCTGCTACTGTTTCCCCGTCCCCAAGTCCAGGCTATGTAAACATCTTGCATCTGGACCAGGGGTCCTCAAACTACGGCCCACGGGCCACATGCAAATACAAATATTGTATTTGTTCCCGTTTTGTTTTTTTACTTCAAAATAAGATACGTGCAGTGTGCATAGGAATTTGTTCGTAGTTTTTTTTTTTTAATTATAGTCCGGCCCTCCAACGGTCTAAGGGACAGTGAACTGGCCCCCTGTTTAAAAAGTTTGAGGACCCCTGGTCTGGACCATTGCAACAGCTTCCTGATTGGTCTTCCCACACTCAGTCTTGCTCCCTTGAAATCCATTCTTGATCCTACAACCAGAACGATCATTTGAAATCATAACCCTGTACATGTCATTCTGCTATTTACAACTCTGCACTCTCCCCATTGCCTTTAGGGTTTTTCACCCCCACCCCCACCCCCATCCCCCACCCCCGCCCATCCCCTTCCAGTGGGGCGCCTACCAAGACACTCTCTGAGCTTCCTCTGCCTCTGGGTCTTTGCTCAGATTAAAGACAACCTTCATCTCCTCCACTCCCTGCACTTGGACTTCCTAACCCTTTTTATCCTTCAAGTCTTAGCTGAGAGGTCACTTTCTCTGGAAGTCCCTCATCCTCCATCCCCCAGCTCTGGATTAGGTTCCCATCGTAGGTGTTCCTGTAACACAATACACTTCTCTTATTCATTCTGCTGTAGTAAGTTTGTATTAAATTGTGTATAATTACTTATTGTACGGGTTCAGGGTTTTATCAGGAAAATAGAAGCCACTCTGTCTATTCCAAGTGCTGGTATTAAGAGTTTTAAAGTGGGAGAAGTAAGACTTATGCAACCACTGGGCAAGCAAAGACCCAGAAGGCCATCGTCCATGCAGCACTGAAGGACATGGCTCTCAAGAGCTTCTCTGGGAACAACAAAATGTATGGATCTCTAAGATGATGCCACTCACTATTCCAGCATGTGGACAATTCTCAAGAAGTCCACCTGACAGCTATTTGAAACTTGCCTTTCTCTGTGTACCCGCCTACGGCGTCTGCCTCCGGAGAACAATGGTCTCTCCTTTGCTCACCTAGGTGCCTCTCATTGGATGATCTCTCCTGGAACCAGACAGAGAGAAGGGATTCTGGGAAATGCAACCACCAGTTTCTCTTCTGCAGAGTGGGAAGACATCAGAAATGGTGTCCGTGATTTCAGTTGACCACCGCAGTTCAGCACACTTGTCCTGTGACCACTTAAAACAGTGATGCCAACGAGACTGGAGGATACTGAACTTCATAGATATGTTGCTTGTTTACTGGATCCCACTGCTCATTTTCCTGTAACACCACACACACACAAACGGCACAGTTAATCTGGTCCATACGATGAGTGTTATGACTGAAGCTGAGTTGTTTGTGTACTTCTTTATGACTGTCAAGTGGATAGGTGAGTCACATCCTTGTGTCCTACACATAACCTATTAAAACCAACAGGCCTCTACAGAAGAACAGGGCAGTCTTCCATCCTAGATTCCATTCCTGGCAAAGGTGCTCTAAGTCAAAATGATGTAAGCTGACTCAGATTTTCCAGTAGCAGCTCAGCCACGTGCATTACCAACCCCGGATGACCAACATTTTATAGGAAGATGGCCACAAATGCCACAGCTAATTACGTTCTAATTATGCCCCCATGCACAGTCAGCATAAAGCTTTACACAATGTATAGAGAGCAAACAGGGCAATATAGAAGCCAATCGCTGCAATCTAATAATCAATTAAACTGTTCATGTCTTTGAATGATTTTTTTTTGTTGTTATATTACCACAATGGGTAGAAAGTGAAATTGCATTTCTCTAGGGAATCTTTGGGTAGATTCTGATGAGAATCTTTACATAGAACGTTGAGGAAACTTAGGAGTTTGAGATGATTTTTGAGAAATAAATCCAGGGATGTACACCTCAGCTGCCAAGCTGTTGGTGCAGATCTGCTGCCAGCCAGCAAAGGTCTGAAGCGACAAATGATTGGTCATACGTGTGTGAATCCAGTGTGTTACTTTCTGAACTACAGTTCTGCAAGCACTAGCCACTACCTTCTACCTATCTTATGCTAGGCATACTTTTTTAAAAATTGCTTTTATTATGCACGAGCTAATCTTTGTTTGCACTGGAATTTCCATCATTTTATCACTTGCCGCATTGTTTCAGAGTGTCAGTGTGCTCAGGAATTGCAGCCAGACTCACTAATATGCAACACTGGGGTGGCCAGAGTCCAGAGAGATCCTTTTGTAGCTATAGTTGAATTGAATTCTCTAGTGAAGAAATGTACTTCTATTAAAAAAAGAAGACTCTTGCCCTAGCTGGTGTGGCTCAGTGGATAGAGCGTTGGCCTGTGGACTAAAGGGTCCCAGGTTCAATTCTGGTCAAGGGCACATGCTCGGGTTGTGGGCTCAACCCCCAGTGCGGGGGCGTGCAGGAGACTCTCTCTCATCATTGATGTTTCTATCTCTCTCTTCCTCTCCCTTTCTGAAATCAACTAAAATATATATATATTTTTTAAAAGACTCTAAAAGAGTGAATAGTTAGAATATTTACAAGTTAGAGAGCTCCTTCTCTTCTCCATCGCATGTTAGAACACAGAGACCCAAATCCCGAGCATTCGTCGGGAGAGGCTGCCTTGGCCTACACATTTCTGCAGCTCCTCTTTGTGAACTGCCTTGAGAGTCAGAATCATCAAGGTGCTCGATTTCACCCGCCTATTTTTCACAAGACAATTTTCACTGGGCTGCAGTCTTCCCTTTCTCCCTCTTTCCAGCTCCTCCCCTCCCCTTTATCTGCTGAAGTCCAGTTTCCCCTTCTATTCTGTTACCTCCCCGCTGGAGCCGAACAGGAGGAGCTGTAAGTGCTGGGGACACGTTCATGGCAGGGGCTGCCCTGGGCAGGGAAGGGAAGCTGGAATGGAGCACACTGGGAAGGCAGACCCAAGGCCGTGGGGTAACAGCACGGCGCTGACAAGCATGACTGACGTCGGTGTTCCTAAATTCACTGACAAGACAAGTTCTGCAGAACCGCTGGTGGCCCCAGTGTTCTCATCTGTGAGATGAGTGGGCTGGAGCATTACCTCTTCTTCCTCCTCTAACTTCCTACGTCTCTCTGAGCTGTGCTGTCCACTTGCTGAAAGAACACAGTGGGTATAATCCACCAAGCCACTGAAATGTAAATATGTGCCGGAGGCCAGTGCAGAGCTAGGCAGAGAGTAAATCTAACCTGACCATGTGCATTCTAACACCATAGGCCAAGGCGGAGATGCTGGCTCTGAGTGGACACGTCCTGGGAAGGTCTTGTGGAGGAAGTGGGATTTCCTTAGACGTGGGAATAAGGAGAGAAAGAAGTCAACTTGGCAGCTTCTCCATTCAAGCAGCCACACAGGTTAAGGCCCTGGAACATGCTGGTCTTCATTGGATGAGCTCGCCCACTCTGCCTTGAACTACCTCCCAGTTGCCACATCAAGTCAACCCCGTTGACCTCCTGGAGTTCCTTCCAGCAGGGAAGCTTTCCTGACTGCCTGGCACGGCCTAGCGATTCTTCCTGCTGAGAGCGCTGCCCCTTATCTCACCCCACAGCCCACACCCCATCCTGAGTATATCAAGCGCCTGACCTGATCTACTCAACATCCACACTGGACTCAATGCTCCTGAAGGCTCTGCGGGATTTGTTGCCCCCATTGGGAGTTTGTGCTGTTTCATTGAGATTATAGACTCTCAGAGGGTAGGCGGCACCTTTGTTTATTTCATTTGGTTGGACTCTGAATTTGTGCCCTTAACAGGCTTCCTTTGGATTAACTGTTGAAGAAAAAAATGGCCTCGGGCATAATAAAGATTCATCACAGCTCATATCATCCTCCAAGAGTATGGTTGTTGAGGTGATCTCTGCAGACCTTCCGCTGGACACTCTGAAATTGTAAGAGTAACCAAGGCCCCATGGGGACAGGTGGGTAGATGCCCACTACCCTGTGGTCCAGGCTGTCCTGTGAGGTCCCACGTGTGAGCTACTCTTCTCTCCTTTGTTTTCTTCTTCCAAAAAGAGAAAGTGTCCCCTGTTGCTTATGTGGCTCTTCCTCCCCAGATTTGGCTCTGCTCTAGAGATTCTTCAGGAAGGAATGGGCCAAATCGCCTTTCCTGTCAGATGCTCAGGTTCCTTGCCAATACTTATGGGAGGAGAGGCCAATGTAGGTGTCCCTACTTTGCATCTAGAAAACATGAAATCAGAGAGACACGGAAGAACTTGCTGTGGGGTTATAGTAAGTGAGGGGAGAGATGAAAATAATCTGAGTAATAGGTCCCGTCACCCACTCCACTGAGGATGGATGGGCGGGTCACTAGGTAGAGCCTGCAGAAAAAGGCCTTAGTCATCCAGGCCAACCGCTTCATTTTACAGGAAATTGAAATCTGGAAAGAAGCAGTGACTTTCTCTCTTAAACTACTAGATTCAATCTGATGCTTTGCGCTTCTGCTTTAGGTAGAGTTGAGCTAATTCTAAAACAACGGCATGCCTCCCAGGGCCCCAGGGAGTCAAGGGGCACCGGCAGGCCAATATGACTTACCCCACACTCATCTACTCAACCTCATACCCAACATCCCAACCATTTCAGTCAGCAAGTAAGTAAAATAAATAGATATGTATTTTAAATTCCCAAGTCTATGAGGTCACAGAATAATATAGAAAGAAATTAAGCCAAGCAAATGGTATAAAATACAACTAGAATAACTGACTATAAAAATCCCAAATTCCATTTCCCTAAAACCCAAGGGTGTGTCTCATTGATGTACACAAAGTATTTTTTTCATCAGTGGTATTTTGACATTTGTTTCCTTTCTGATGATCGTTTCTAATTAGCTAAGCTGATGGTTCATAAAAACCCAGCTTTAAGAAAAACTCCCTGGCTTCGCTCCTACAGAAATTTCGGAGTCGCCATTATCAGAAAAACATGGGGCACGCTCCAGAGTTCCAGGGCAGTGGGCCGCTGTTCACTGGGCAGCCCATCTGAAAAAAAAGTTTGTAGAAACTCAGATGTTTCATCAGAAGGCTGTGAAAATTGGGGTTGTCTCTCTAAACAACATAACCCCTAGTGCTGACAGGAGCCCCTAGAGCTGGCGCCAGAGCCGGAGCTGTTGTGAAAATTGTCCAGTGGAGTGAGGACCCCCACCTGGGAGAGCAGGAGCTGACTCAGTTCTTGGTCTGCCTGGCCCAGGGGCATCTGGGAAACTTGTTGGCCACCCTGCCTCTTAGAAGGGCCTGTCGCCCGTTGGAAATTTACTCCAGGGGGCCAGGCAGACAGAGGAGCAGACGGGCTCATGTTTGTGAGTACTTGCGAACCTCAACGGACAGTGTTTGTATCTTCCTGGGGCGCGGAGGGCTCCGTAAATCAAGCCTTTCTCTCTTTGCCAGCCTTGCTAGTGTGTGCTGAGTCCTCTACTCAGAGGCAAGTTGAAACAGTGCGGAGACTTTGGCAAAGGGCTTCTGCCCCCCTCTCGAGCTCCCCGTTTTGATGAAACAATTCTAGGGTGAGGTTGGCCCTAGGAGTTATTTCTCTGACTCATCTTCCCTTTGCTCTTTTCACACACTCAGAATGCAAAGGACTCGGAGTACCTCATAGCCCTGGGCAGAGAGAGGCCAGGGTTGGGGCAGAGCCCTGCTGGGGCCCACTCCCAAGGCTGAGACACAAACAGGGAGGTGTCTTTCCCAAACCGATTTCTGTCATCACCCCAAGCTATTTGGGGACACCATTGCCACACACCTCACGAAGAAGCTCAAACTGGTTCTAACTCTCAGAGGTGGAATTAGGCCTACTTAACCGCCATGCGCACAGCTGACAGGGAATTCGCTAAGGAAGGAGAGAGGGGGCTGCTTTGGCATCTGTCCTTTTGTTGGGAAAGGGAGTAAGGGGGATCCTTCCTGCATCTTCAGAGGCTTGGGCTGACCTGAGAGACAGACCCTGGCCCAGAAAAGCAGCTGGACTCTCTCGGTGTCTTGTCCCAGGCTTTGCGTCTGATCACGTGATTCAGCAAAAATTGCTCTGTGGACACAGAGGGTGCAAAGATGATAAGGACGTGGTACACACCTGCAGGGAGCTCACAGTTAGCAGGAGAGGCAGACATAGGCAGCTTCAATGTGACGGCAAGTGCCGAGGCAAAGTTACATGTGGAGGACTCAGGCAGTAACACACACTCCCCCCCACACATGTCCATACTGGTGCACACGCATGCTCACTCGGAACATGACCTCTGTATCGTGATATACCCCCATTGGTGACTGGAAGAGCAGGAACATGGGAGGCGGAGCAGGAGAAGCCCTGGCAGCGCTGAGCGTGGGAGAGTTTGCACTAAAGCCACCTTTGTTCCGCCACCTTCTAGAACGCGCTCTCACTCCTGAAATGTCACAAGCCGTGGCTCACTCAGTCCGAAACAAGCCATCAAGTGTACAGGTCCTGTAACAGGCACAGCTCAGCGGACCTGTCCTCTCCCTTCCTGGAGAACAGAGGCACCAGGATGTCAGCTCTCTGGGCCGCAGGATTCCCAAATTCCCTGCCCTCCTCGGCTGACCTTGAACCCTGCCTTTCTGTACCCTGGGAGCTCTTTGAATAAAACGTAGAAATGGGGTTCTCTTGGAAAGCGCATTTGGGGTATTAAGATGATGGTGCCAGGTAGCATTCATTCATTCATTTGTTCATGCATTACGTCTGCATCTCACAATTACATCCAAATGCGTATTATGTGTTAATGTTGGTGCAAACGTGGTGTGTGTGTAGGAGACAAAGATGAATACAATGTGCCTGCCCTCAAGGAGTTTGCCCTTAATGTGAGACCTGAGTTAATCAATTAACAAACATCCAAGGAGGAATGACATAGATGCGCGACTAAAAATGTATCAGTAGAGCCCTGACTGGTTTGGCTCAGTGGCTAGAGCTTCGGCCTGTGGACTCAAGGGTCCCAGGTTAGATTCCAGTCAAGGGCATGTACCTTGGTTGAGAGCACATCCCCAGTAGGAGAAGTGCAGGAGGCGGCTGATCGATGTTTCTCTCTCATCGATGTTTCTAACTCTCTACCCTCTCCCTTCCTTTCTGTAAAAAAATCAATAAAATATATTTAAAATATATATCAGTAGAATTTCTAGCAACAAGCCTGCCTACACTGGTGTGGGCTTCCCCCCTATTTTGTCTGCACATAGAAATGCCAGCTAAACAAAAGAAGGAAAGAACTCAAACCCAGAGAGAGTGGAAAGTGGGAGCTAATATAATGGCCCAAGAGGAGTTTAGGTCTGCCTGTGGCCCCCAGGTTACATTGGCACAGGGCATGGCCTGGAGCGGGCATAATTGAATCCCCTCGATAAAGCACAATGACTTGAAAGGTTCCCAGTCCCTGGAAAGGAAACTTCATCTGCCATCTATGGAAGTGGCAAGGAATCTTGACATCCATTTGAAACTTTGATGGAGTTAAAAGAAAAAAGTCATGTATGAGAAGGCCAAATTCCAGGCCTGTGTCATGGGACGGTGTAGTGTCTAGCTGTGTGCTGTACGTGCACATGGGAACTCCAAACCAAGACATCAACATAACATAACACAAGTCCTGAACCCTAGAAATTCCTGTGGCTCCCATAGAAGCAATTGAAAAGTTGCTTCATAGAGGCACGTAAGCCATAGTAGACGTTTCCTGGGGGGTGGGTGGCGGGACGGAATGTTGTAATGAAGATAAGCTCAAAACCAACGTTTGTAGACCTCATGAAGAAACAAACAACCGTGGGGTGAGCGAGTGTACAAGGACCTTAAGTAAATGCAGCAAATAGGCTTAGCACCTCAATACCCAGAGACAATGACACAATTCGAATGAGATTATAATATATGGATGTCTAAACGGACTAGACAGGTAAGCGAAGAAATAAAAGCTACAAAGACCGTGGAAGAGGGTTTGGAAATGGAAAAGCAAATCCGATAAAGAACTGCATCATGCTTTTACAAGTGAGAAACATGGTCACTGAAAATGAACAGCTCAATAGACGGGTTCCATGGCAGTTGTGTGTGGTTCAACCGCCTAGGAGCAGAGTGCAGTGCTATTTTGAAAGTTGAGCATTCATACCGTCTACCTCTCAGCAAATCCATTTCTTGGAACAAAACCCAGTAAAGCCAAGAGACATGAATAATGGTATTTACAGTAGTGCTGCTCACAATTGCAAGACTTGGAGACAGCCCAAAACGCTGCTGACAGAACTGTGGATAAATAAACTGAGAGTCACACAATGACACAACGGAACATTATAGAGCAGTCAAAACAAATGAATCACGGCCACATGCAGCAAGATGCGTGACTTTAACATAACTGTGAATGAAAAAGTAAGTCCTGGTAGACTATCTCAGCATAGACTATTTTTATAAAGCTATAAAAACTTTTAAGTTAAAATAAAAAACTGAAAAGTGTGCTTTTAGAAACATAGATGTTCTTAAAATAGAATCTATTAAAAATTTAAGTAAAGGACTGATAATCACAAAATTCAGGGTAGTGGTTACTTTGGAGGAGAGGACGTATTGGGACAAAATGGGAGGGAGCACGTAGGTAGATATAATGTTGTTAACGTGCTAGTCCCTTTATTTTTTTATGTTATTAATGAATAGATTACCATATATCAGGTTGTGACTCATTGCAGAAAATTATCATTTTTCTGTCTGCAATCTTGTCTTCAATTTAAATAAATATAACAATTCTATTTTTATAGCTCCAATTTTTACTACCCTATTTTGGAATAAGGCACACTTATGTGCGATGCTGGAACAAAGGAATTTCATTTCTGGGGTGCTCTTTGTGCTATCCCAGGAATGGCTTCTTTCTCCCGGATTTTGTAAGTGGTGGTGGAAGAGGTTCCACAGAAGTCCTTAACTTTGTTGCTGTTGTTGCTAATCCTCACCTGAGGATATCTCTTCCATTGATTTTTAGAGAGACTGGAAGGGAGGGGGGAGGTAATTTTCCCTGTCCTGAACTCTACCTTTTATTAATATAGCCATTCCAACACTCATAATTAGGGCTTGCGTGGCATATATTTTTCCATCCCTTACTTTTAAACTCTTTTTTAAAAAAACCACTTTATTGAGATATGGTTGACATACAAAAAGCTTTACATACTTAATGTATACAATGTGTGAGCCTGGAGGTAAGAATATACCCATGAAACCATCGCCACCGTGATCTATGCATTAAACACATCCGTCACCTCCAAAACTTTTCTCCTGCCCTCTTTATTATTATTACTAGAGGCCCAATGCACGAAATTCATGCAAGAGTAGGTTTTCCTTCCCCCGGCTGCCAGCACCGGCTTCCCTCTGGCACCTGAGACCCGGGCTTCCCTTGCAGCCCCGGCTTTGTCTGGAAGTACAGAAGGACGTCCTGAAGGACATCCGGTCTAATTAGCATATTATGCTTTTATTATTATAGGTTATTATTATTATTATTTTGTGCAAGAACACAAGATAAGATCTACCTTCTTAGCTAATTTAAAGTACGAAATACAATATTGTTCTGTATTCTGTGAGGTAAATCTCTAGGCCAGTGATGGTGAACCTTTTGAGCTCGGCGTGTCAGCATTTTGAAAAACCCTAACTTAACTCTGGTGCCGTGTCACATATAGAAATTTTTCGATCTTTGCAACCATAGTAAAACAAAGACTTATATTTTTGATATTTATTTTATATATTTAAATGCCATTTAACAAAGAAAAATCAACCAAAAAAATGAGTTCACATGTCACCTCTGACACGCGTGTCATAGGTTCGCCATCACTGCTCTAGGAGCTATTCATCTTGCAGGAATGCTAGCCTAGACTCTTGGAAAACCACGGATTCAGAGAAGTTAACTTGTCCTGCAGTTTGACTCTCTCCTCGCACAGCCCCAGCAGGCAGGCCCACCCCTGGCTGTGGGTTTGAAAGCCTTTGGCTGCATGGCGCATTTTATTTCCAGCAAGGGTCTAGCCTGGGGTCATTTCCAGCCTGAACACCTGGCCAATGGGGACCTGCTCGCTGGTGATGGAGAAGTGGAGGTGATGGTTTGTGGGAGGTGCCTGGGACCAAAGGCAGAGATGGCAGCTAGGCAGGGAAGAGGGAGAAGGGAAAAGGAGCCCTGAGCACCCTGGTCTCCTCTCATCCCCTCTGCCACCAAAAGGGGAGTTCCTCCCTTCTGACCAGCCTGCACCGAGTCTTTGGCCGCTGCTCCAGGCAATCAGATGGGGAAGGTGTGCCGTCTCCTGACCTCGGAGTAAAACAAATGAAGCTCTGGTGACAGGCAACTTCCCAGCCTTCTCCGCACAGCCGGTCACCAATGCTGCAACCAAATCCTGCCACTGCCCAAGGAAGGACTCCCCTGCCACATCCTGTCCCCTCCCAGAGGGACCTGTCCAAGCCTGTCGTGGGTTCCCTCTCCTGATGCTACCCGCCAGCCTAGCAGGGGAAGGAGGGGGCAGGCCATGGGCTTCCCGGCCATGGGAAACTGCTTCACTGCTGGTCACAGCCAGGAGAAGGGCTGCCGTGGGAAGAGTGGCACTCAGCCCCCCGGGGGCGGGGCGGGGCGGGGCGGGGAAGTCAGCCCTCTCTCCCAGGGGCACTGGCTCTCACTCTCCATGCACCTGGGCACCTGGGTTCGCCTCTGACTCACCCATTTTGCCCGAGTGTGAAGATGGGTTTGAGAGAACCTGCACTGCTCTGCTCTTTCCCAGTAGAGACAGGCCCCAGAAGTGACGGGCCCAGAGCTCCGGGCCAGTGGCCCGAAGATGGACTCAGATGTCTTGCTCCCTCAGCCCCAGGAAGGAGGTGGCCATAGCTGCCTGAGAGGAAGGCAGACTCTGGCTCAGTGCCTTGCACAAGGGCACAAGCTGGGAACAGAGCCCCAAACACAGCTGACCCTTGACCAATGCAGGTGTTAGGGGCACCCATCCCAGGCTGTCAAAAATCTGCGTAGAACTTTTGACTCCCCCAAAGCTGAACTACCCTGGTATCGACGAGGGGTTGGTTACAGAACCCCTCAGATCAGCAGATGCTCAAGTTCCCTCTCTAAATGGTGTAGATCAATGCATTTACTAGTAGTTGGCCTCTGCATCAGCAGACTCCCAACCACAGATGGAGAACAGTATAGGTTTATATTAAAATAAATCTGTTTTTGTTGTTGTTGTTGTTGTTGTTGTTAATTCTCACCAGAGGATATTTTTTCCATTGATCTTTTAGAGAGAGTAGAAGGAAGGGGGGGGGGGGGGGGAGAGAGATGTGAGAAAGACACATGGATTGGTTGCCTCCCTCACACACTCTGACCCGGGCAACCCAGGTATGTGCCCTAGACCAGGAATCAAACCCATGATCCTTCGGTGCACGGGCCAATGCTCTAACCAGTTGGCAACACTGGCCAGAGCTAAAGGAAATCTGGGTAGAAGTGGATCCACACGGTTTGAACACATATTGCTCAAGGGTCCATTGTAGTTTCAGTTATTCCACGTATGGATTCTCTCTCTCACTGCTCACCTTCAGCCTAAATGCTGGGGAAACTGTGTGCAAGCCACTCCCTGGAGACTCTGGGGGAGGCCGTGGGGCTAAATGCAGAAACCCCAGGCAGGCAGGGTCACAGCCTCCGAGCAGGCGCTGCGATGCCAGGACTCGCCCAGCCAGAGAGCTCCCTCCTGCCTCCCTGTGTGGAGCAACCAGGCACCCTGTGCCCTCAAGGTGGCTTGACCTCTGGAGACAGATGTTGGCTCTTCCAGGGAGGACAGAAGGGCATACACACTTTGCAAGGTTTTTTCTAGGAGGGGAAGCTCCTGTGCTGGGCCAGTCTCAATCCCGCCCCCTGGTGGTCAGAGGGGTTATTTGCAGGGTGGGTGGGTTCAAGAATTGAACCAAATTACTCCCCATATGGGAACTGAACTCCTGTTATTGTCACTACCTAGGGACTACTGCTCTGACCCCACCATGTGGGGCCTCCCAGTGACAAGATGTCATAGCACATTGGCTGACATATTTAATGTATACAACCTGATGAGTTCCTTCATAAAATAGAGGACCAGTGCATGAAATTCGCACACTGGTAGGTTCCCTAGCAGCTGCCAGATGCTGGCTGGGGCCTCCCTCCCTTCCCCCAGCCAGTCCCGCCCGCTGGTCAAACTCCTGGATGAACTCCCGGTTGAGGGGACAATTTGCATACTATACTTTTATTATATAGGATAATAACTCCTCCCAATTGTAATCATATGGTTCCAGAGTCCATTTCCGTGGAGAAAACCTTGACCCTGTTTTAATGTTGGGCTCTAGCACATTATCTGTGCTCATAACCAGCTTTTTTGAACGAGTGTAAAAGTCTTGGGTGTCCCAGCTCCATTGCATGAAACCCCTCTGCCTCAGAGGAGAGCCGGATCCTTGTAAACAGTGGGGCCAGTGAGAAAACCAAGATGGCGGCATAGGTAAACACGGGAGTTTGCTGCCTCGAACAACCACTTCAAAAATACAACTAAAAGACGGAACGGACATCATCCAGAACCACAGGAAAGCTGGCTGAGTGGATGTTCTACAACTAGGAGGAAAGAGAAAAGCATACCGAGGCTCAGAGGAGGCGCAGTGCTGAAGTAAAATACTAAGGTTCGGAGTGCATGTGGAGCGGGCTGGAGGCTGAGGGCGCGGTTGTTTTCAATCGGGAGGGAGTCTCAGGCTCTGAGCTCCAGTTCCGGGCGAGTCTCTAAGGACCCAGACTCATACGGGAGAAGCGGGACTGTCTGGCATCGCTCAGAACCCTAGGGCAGCTTTCTCTCCGTGGGGCTTGCAGCGACTACTGGGACACTGAGAAGCAGAGCCTCTGAGGGCAAGACTGAGAGCAGCCATAATTGCTAACCCCGCCCTGTTGATCCCGTGGGACCCACCCCACCCAAGCCCTGCAGGGAGGCTTTTGCTGGATAGCCTCAGGCAAAGGCGAGATTAGCACCTCCCTAGAGATCCAGGAGCCAGGAAGCCCAGAGGTCAGAGTGGGACCATCCAGCTTTAAGCTCCGTGGAACCATAAAAGACACACTCAGGAGGCAGACTCAGTGAGCACCAAAGCCCCATCGAAGCAAGTCTAGCCCCAGAGGGGTGTCTCCAGCACAGAAGTTCTCCCACCGCAGACACAGCTGATTCCCACAGCCAATTGACCTGGAGGTCAATTCCTCACAGTGATAACTACAACAATCAAGGCTTAACCACAACAAGACTGTGCACAAAGCCCACAAGGGGGTGCACCAAGAGTGTCTACCTTAGGTAATTGGGACACTTAGCACAGAAAGGCACTCTATCGACACAGCAAAGCATAAAAAAATGCCGAGACAAAGAAACAGGACACAAACGACAGAATTGGAGGAAAGCAAACTGTTGGATATAGAGTTCAAAACCACACTTTTAAGGTCTTTAAAGAACTGTTTAGAAGCCCTCGAAAAGACTGGTAAGACCGCCGATAAATGTAGTGAGATCCTCAAGAAATCTAATGAGACCCTCGATGTTGTGATAAAGGACCAACTAGAAATTAAGCATACACTGACTGAAATAAAGAATATTATACAGACTCCCAACAGCAGACCAGAGGGTCGCAAGGATCAAGTCAAAGATTTGAAATACGAAGAAGCAAAAAACACCCAACCGGAAAAGCAAAATGAAAAAAGAATCCGAAAATATGAAGATAGTGTAAGGAGCCTCTGGGACAGCTTCAAGCGTACCAACATCCGAATTATAGGGGTGCCAGAAGATGAGAGAGAGCAAGATATTGAAAACCTATTTGAAGAAATAATGACAGAAAACTTCCCCTACCTGGTGAAAGGAATAGACTTCCAAGTCCAGGAAGCGCAGAGAACCCCAAACAAAAGGAATCCAAAGAGGACCACACCAAGACACATCATCATTAAAATGCCAAGAGCAAAAGACAAAGAGAGAATCCTAAAAGCAGCAAGAGAAAGAAAATCAGTTACCTACAAGGGAGTACCCATACGACTGTCAGCTGATTTCTCAACAGAAACTTTGCAGGCCAGAAGGGAATGGCAAGAAATATTCAAAGTGATGAATACCAAGAACCTACAACCAAGACTACTTTATCCAGCAAAGCTATCATTCAGAAGTGAAGGCCAGATAAAGAGCTTCACAGATAAGAAAAAGCTAAAGGAGTTCATCACCGCCAAACCAGTATTATATGAAATGCTGAAAGGTATCCTGTAAGAAGAGGAAGAAGAAGAAAAAGGTAAAGATACAAATTATGAACAACAAATACACATCTATCAACAAGTGAATCTAAAAATCAAGTGAATAAATAATCTGATGAACTGGTGATTGTAATAGAATCAGGGACATAGAAAGGGAATGGACTGACTATTCTTGGGGGGGGCGAGAAAGAGGTGTGGGGGTGAGTGAAGAGATTAGACAACAATCGTGCACCTATGGATGAGGACAGTGGGTGGGGAGTGAGGGCAGAGGGTGGGGTTGGAACTGGGTGGAGGGGAGTTATGGTGGGAAAAAAGAGTAACTAATGTAATAATCTGAACAATAAAGATTTAATTAAAAAATAAATAAATAAAAATAAAAAAATAAAAAAAATAAACTCACTAAAAAATAAAAATAAAAAAAAAATTAGTTAAAAAAAAAAAAAATACAGTGGGGCCAGCGATGCGAGCCCTGCCCTGCCGCTGGAGCGTCCCCCTAAAGGACCTGGCCAGCCATCATGTGCCTGAGCCTGGTGCCCTGAAGGCAGGCCTGGAGCAGGACCCACCAGGGGTGTGGACAGAGCAGGATGGAGTCGAGTGAGATTTAGAGAAAGGGGCTTGGAGCTCAGTATTGAAGGAGGGTGGGGGATGTCAGTGATGGAGAACAGAAGCCAAGCACTCCACTTCTTCCTGCCACCGCCTCTCCCCGAATCCTCACTCATTGAGCTGTAAACCCTCGGAGCCCAAAGACCCAGCTCACTGATCAGACTCCGTATATCTCAGCAATAACCGCTGACAATGAGGGATATGTCAGAACCCTAGGGCAGTGATGGCGAACCTATGACACACGTGTCAGAGGTGACACGCAAACTCATTTTTTTGGTTGATTTTTCTTTGTTAAATGGCATTTAAATATACAAAATAAATATCAAAAATATAAGTCTTTGTTTTACTATGGTTGCAAAGATCAAAACATTTCTATATGTGACATGGCACCAGAGTTAAGTTAGGGTTTTTCAAAATGCTGACACGCCGAGCTCAAAAGGTTCACCATCACTGCCCTAGGGTAAGACTTCCGATAGTCTCATTGGTAACAATATTGCATAGGTAGCACTTAAGAGGCACCTTAAAATATTAATTAATTAGTTAATTAATTCTTCACAAGTTATTCTTCCTAAGACAGCCCCTGACTAGCAGGTTTGTCCTTAGTCAAAAGAGCCCCCCTGCACCCACCGGCCCAGCTGGGGTGGCTCAGTAGTTGAGCGTCGACCTATGAACCAGAAGGTCATGGTTCAATTCCCAGTCAGAGCCCGATCAGGTTGCAGGCTTGATCCCCAGTAGGGGGCATGCAGGAGGCAGCCAAATCAATGATTCATCATCGATGTTTCTATCTCTCTCTTTCTCCCTTCCTCTCTCTAAAATCAATAGAAGAAAAATTTTTAAAGAGCCCCCCCCTCTCCTGTATTGAGCCCACATGTGCAGGGCCCACTGGGGGGCGGGGGACAGATTCCCTTGATATGCAGTCATTCAGCCCACCTTGCCTCTTTGGGAGTCAGAGCTGCAGGCCTGGGTTGAAGGTCAGGTTCTAGAGCTTCCTCCTTCTATACAGCGGCTGGAAAGATGGAAGGATAGAAAGGTGGACGCCCCTATATTTCTCACCAGTTTTTTTTGGCAGCCCTGGAAGAAACTGTTAAAAGTCACTCCTTGCTTTCTAAAGGATCATCTTCATTGCCTGCAGACGATTGCATGACCTCCACGCAAAGGCGGAGAGCAAAGAGCTGAGATTGTGGGAGCGATTAATGTCCCCATACAGGGAAATCTCCCCCCCTTTTTTGCATAGGCAGCAGTTCAATAAATAATTAATGCTTGTTAATCTTCTAGCTATTTCTCCCATTGTAAAAAAAATTAATTGGTCTTCATCATGTATTGCGTCGTAACCGGGAGGGATTTGGCCCCCAGCCGCCACCTGCTGGAACACGCTCCTCCTGAAGCTCATTGGTGTGTGGCAGTGACACTTGGCAGCCGTGCCCAGCCCCCGGGTTCAGGGCATGAATGAGAGCGCACGGAGCTGCGCAGGCACCTGGGGAGGGAGCGCCGCACACAAACACTGCCTCTTTCTTCCCGGGGCCGGCAGTGTGCAAGCGCGCTTCCCACATCTCCTCCCTCGCTGCTGACAGCCCGATTTGCAAAAGAGGTTGAGCAAGATTGGCGATGGGGTGGGGGAGCAGCAGCATGTCACTCTGGGCCTCGGATTACAGACAACAAATGCCCTGGGATCTCTTTCTGGCCTTGGCCACTGAGCTGTGCCTCAGTTGGCCTGAGCAGGACTATTAGACCCGTGGGAGGTGAGATGAGGAGGGTCAGGGTGGGAGGGAAACACCCTAGGTGGCTCCATTCCTCCAGCCTCGACTACTACATTTTTCTCTCTTTTATATCATCAATCAATCATACCACCTCTTCCTCCAGGAAGTTCTTCTAGATTAAACCAGTGTGGCTACCCTCACCCAATGCCTGACTTGCCCTTCCCCCTCAGTGCCCTTAGGTGATTTTCCTAATGACAAAGTTCTGTCATGATGATTGCTGCCTCCTTTATTTTCTCATATTACTAGAGACCTGATGCATGAAATTCACACAGGATCCCTAGGCCTCGCCTTCCCACCTCCCTGCCTCCTCCTTCCCTCGCTTCCCCCACCCCGCCACCACCACTGGTCACCTGCCATGTTCCGTGCTGCCCCCTGGTGGTCAGCACACGTCATAGTGAGGGATGGAACTCCCGCTCTCCTGGTGGAATTCCATAGTGGACAATTTGCATATTAGCCTTTTATATATATAGACTAGAGGCCCAATGCACAAAATCTGTGCAAGGGGCTCGGCCCTCACAGCCCTGGCTGCCTCGGCCCTCTCAGCTCCAGCTTTATTTGGAAGGTTGTCTGGACGGTCGCTCTGCTGTTCGGTCTAATCGCATACTAGCTCTTTATTATATAGGATAATGTAAGCCCCCCGAAAAGCCATGCAGCTACATGGGTCCAAGGGACAAGCAGGTGTCAGGGGCTCGCTCAGGTCTGTCCCGGCCCTGCTACCTCTGCTGCTGCTGAGTAATGTCCCTTAGCCTCTCCCAGCCCAGCCTCTCACCTGAAAAATCCTCCCTTGTCCAGCCGGTGTGGGTTACATGGGCTGATGCATGTGGGCAATGTTTGCAGACAGCCGACACTAAGTAAGTATGCGGATCCATTGCTCACATCATGTGTGGCCTTCTCACTCTACTACCTGCCCTAGAACTGGCTTCAGAGACACCTCCCGTGCCCACCTTGCCAGCAGCCTGAATTCCCAGATGCTAACGTACCCCCCTCCTTTCTGGTTTCTCAAGGCAGCTCGGTGACAGAACGCTGTAATGTCGGAGCCAGGACGACCCCAAGGTCTGCCAGCTCCTGGTTTCATGAGTCGAAAAACTGAGGTTGGAAGGACTCATGCAACTGAAGAGGGCTTGGGCGGCTGCTCAGCAAAGCTATCTCAGACCATGTGTCCCGACTCCACCCTGCTTGAGAAGGGTTCCTTAATCAGAGCATCCGTGTGCGTGTGTGTGTGTGTGTGTGCGCGCGCGCTTACCTTGTGCCAGGCTCTATGCTAACTAAGCACTGTGCATGGATCACTTATTTAGTCCCCATGAAACTCTGTCAGTCAGTACCATCTTTATCCTCACTGGGTAGACACGAAAACTGAGGCACTAAAGGTCCCCAACAGGAAGTGTCAAAGCCCGGTTCTTTGGTGGTCTCGCTCAGGGGAACAGTGACCACGCGAGAGGATTCTGCTTCTTTGGGGGGATCTTGTTTCTCCCAGGCTATTGGAGGCCTAGGTACAGGGGAAATGATGGTACCCTAAGGGATATCGGACCAATGGGCGTGTCATGGCTCACAGAGCACACGCCTCTCCTCATGCTCGGGACACAGAGGGGGGACCATGTAGGGAGACCAGCAGGAGCACTTGAACATAGGCATGAGGTTGGGACCGCAAAGGTGTATCCATAGAACAGACAATGAAGTTGGCCAAACGACAGGCCACCACACATGACTTTCTCTACAGCTCTGAGGAAGACTGTGATGAGGCATCAAGAAGCTGCAGGCTAACTCGTGTTTGTACCTCTGGGAGGTCCCGCCACCACAGCATGGCAGGACAGTCACGGGGCCACCTTGGGCATATTACCGTGGGGAAGGGCTGGGGAACCTTTGTTCTGCCAAGGGCCCTTTGGATGTTTAGAACATCATTCTCGGGCCATACGAAATGATCAACTTAAAAATTCGCCTGCCATATATGGTCAAACATTTAATTAACTCACCCCTCATGCCTTGGCAGGGCCAGACCAAGGGATTTCAAGAAGACAATTGTCTGCACAGAGGATTAGCTGTTAAAACCTCAATGAGGGTTCACCCTTTCTTTCTAGACTAGAGCATTCTTTCTTAGTCATCAATAATTGGAGTGGGTAATGATTGTTGGATGAGTTCGTGTTCAGCAATTACTTGATGAAAGCTAAATTTAGCTTTAGACGTGAGGTGAGGCCTTGAAGTGTGACCCGATGAAGCCGGGCTCCACGAGCACAAAACAGGTGCAGCCTTGACGTCCAAGCAGGGTCCGGTGCCCAGCCCTGGCCCATTAATCCCAATCCACTTGCACAGAGGGCAACGTTAGTGCAATTAGCAGACAAGATTAGGAGGGGTGATCATCCCAGAGAAGTGGAGTCATTTGTCTACAAGGAAAACAGCTCCCAGGGGCCCCAAAGGCCCAGCCGGTGGCCTGCGTGTGCCCTGCTGGCATCTCTGCCCATTCCCAGCACCCACAGGAAGCTAGGTCTGACCTTGGGCAGATTGCGCAACCCCTTGCGATGAAATTCCTCATCTGTTACCTGAGACCGCAAGCCTTTCGTGATGGACAGGTGGTCTGGCGCAGAGGGAGCAGCCATGGGTTGGAAGCAGGCAACAGGGAATTTAAAACCAGCCTTGTCACCATTGGTGAGATGTGACCTTGATGGAGGAAAGCTCTTCGTTTGAAGCTGTTTCTCTCTCTCTCTCTCTCCCTCTCCCTCTCCTAAAGAAGAATGGAGTTGGTGATGGGCTAGAACAGGGGTGGGCAAACTTTTTGACTCGAGGGCCACATGGGTTCTTAAACTGGACCGGAGGGCCGGAACAAAAGCATGGATGGAGTGTTTGTGTGAACTAATATAAATTCAAAGTAAACATCATTACATAAAAGGGTACGGTCTTTTTTTTTTTTTTAGTTTTATTCATTTCAAATGGGCCGGATCCGGCCCGCGGGCCGTAGTTTGCCCACGGCTGGGCTAGAATGTCACAGGATGGCTGTGGTACCTCCCTGGCCTGCAAACATTCTGTTGAACCTGGTCTGAACCCCAGTTCCTTGGCCTGTAAGAGTTCAAAGGCCTTCACATGGTTTCTGTGAATTTGCCTGCCACCAGGTAGGTACCTCACTGGTGTGTCTTACCTCTGTTCTGCCCCACATCAACCGGATCTCAGCCCAGCCCCCATTGCCAACTAGAAACTGATGTATATACAAGCACACTGTGAATGCAGAGAAACAGAATATGGGCAAGGTGGCCATGGAGTCAGTTCATGCACCTCTCAGCCTTTCACCACCCCTCCCCCGTATCCCCTTACAGCAGTTCTCAACCTGTGGGTCTCAAACAATGAAAATACATGCTGCATATCAGATATTTACATTACGATTCATTAACAGTAGCAAAATTACAGTTATGAAGTAGCAGCAGAAATAATTTTATGGTTGGGGGTCACCACAACATGAGGAACTGTATTAAAGGGTCACGGCATTAGGAAGGTTGAGAATCACTGCTTAGGACAAGGTACAAACATCCCCAGGCACATTCCACCCAAGCCCAGGTGCCCCTAAATATGAGCTTCTATCCCAAAGCACAGATCAAAGTATTTCCCCAGCAAGCTAGCCTTCTCCTGCTAGCAGTGGTCGGCAAACTGCAGCTCGAGAGCCACATGTGGCTCTTTGGCCCCTTGAGTGTGGCTCTTCCACAAAATACCACATGCGGGCGCACACATACATTTTGATTGAAACTTCATGGCCCACGCGCAGAAGTCGGTATTTTGTGGAAGAGCCACACTCAAGGGGCCAAAGAGCCACATGTGGCTTGTGAGCCGCAGTTTGCCGACCACTATGCTAGGGGACAGAAAATTGACCTAATAAAGGAATACACCGTATTGTATCTTAGGAGATGATTTAAGCTTTGAAAAAAATTGAGCAGGGTAGGTGGGACCACAGTGCCTAGCACCTTCGAAACACCGGGCAAACACCAGCCCGTCAGTAGACAGGCGTATAACTGACATTTTACACGTACCCCTCCTGAGGCTCAGAGAGGGATCTGACCCACCCAGGCCACACAGCTAGCGAAGGCCGAGCCAGGACTCAGAGTCCTTCTCCTTCTGACTCCCACTCCGGCGCTCGCTCCCTGTGCAGAGGGGAGACCAGACCAACTGCTGAAGGAGAGTCATGCTTAGAGGGGACTGGGCCGCAGAGAAGCTGGTGTCCCCTCCAGGGGCTCTGACACCTCCCTCCTGCCTGCCTGGCGAGCTGCCTGAACTTGCTGAGCAGGACACTCCGGGCAGCTGACAGCAGTGGAGGCCGGGGCTGGAGGGCCCTGAGGAGGCCTGTCCCGAAAGGAGGCTCCTGGGGAGAGTTCCCACGCTGGGGAGGCTGTCAGGGCGCCAGGGGGAGATGCACCGGCTGGTTTTATGGACTCCTCCTGTGGTTAGGAGACAATGAACAGGAGTGAAGAGGCATGGCCGCCTACAGCTTGTGGCTGAGCCGCAGCCCACGCAGACACGGCCTTCTCCCAGCTGGGACGCTGCCCTTTCCCAGGGTTGTGCACAGGGCTCCCCTGGCCAGTCCTGCCCAGGAACTGTGTGCAAACAGGCAGGGAACAGGCGTCACGCGCACACAGTTCAGAAGGGACCCATCTGGGTTGGCGCTCTGACAGGCTGCGAAGTGGGAGGGAGGGATTCCTTTCCAGTCCAGGCCTCAGCCCTGTGGGCACTGACTTACTCTGAGACCCCGCAGCCCTGCTTCTCCACAGCTGGGCCCGTCTGACTCTCACTGGGAGGCCTCCCCCCGCCCCTGGAATTAATCTGAACAGATGGGGGGCAAGCACGGAGTTACCCTCGGTACCAGGTACCATTGAGACCAGCCAGTGACCTGTCTGCCACCTGGCTCCTGCTTTTACTGTGATGGCTGGCTGTTTCTCTCCACACCCTAACAACTCGCTACCCTCTAGAACAGCGGTTCTCAACCTGTGGGTCGCGACCCCTTTGGGAGTCGAACGACCCTTTCACAGGGGTCGCCTAAGACCATCAGAAAACACATATAATTACATATTGTTTTTGTGATGAATCACTATGCTTTCATTATGTTCCATTTGTAACAATGAAATTGGGGGTCACCACAACAAGAGGAACTGTATTAAAGGGTCGCGGCATTAGGAAGATTGAGAACCACTGCTCTAGAAAGTCCCGATTGCCCGACTGGTGTGTCTCAGCGGCTGAGCGTCGACCTAGGCACCCAGAGGTCATTGGTTCAATTCCCAGTCAGGGCATATGTAGGGTTGTCCATCCCCTTGGAGGGACAATGCCGCGATTCCCTGCGGGGTGGGGAGCTGTCTCCCTGGTGAAACAAATAGGCTCGATGTCCAATGTCTGACCTCCCCTTTGCTCCCTTCCCTTCGTTAATACCTATCGAACTACGGTAACAGTCGCGTTTTGAAAACCTCCAACCAGTCCTGTGTGGCCCCCTCTCCTCAGAGCCTTTACAGAGGCCAGGGGCTGGCTCTTGCATTGAATGACCAACTCTCCTCGGACTGTAGCCACAGCAGATGTTTGGATGGTGACCTTGGCATTGTTCCTGCACAAACTTAGGATTGTGTGTGCTCATGGCTGACGCTCCATTATCTCTTCAGGGCCCCTGACTGCCCCAAGCTCCCCACCAGCTCTCCGGTTAGCTCATCCCCACCCCCGCCAGAAGGCTCATCACTTACTTCCAGCCTAGATGAGGTCTTGGTGCCCTAAGTTACCAAGACCCCATATGTCCCCCGCTGAGCACTCAGTGTGCTTTGTTGCTATTGCCTCCTTATCGTCTATCTCCCTCACCAAACGATAAACCCCTTGAGGGCAGGGACCTGGTCCACCTTGTTCACGGTTGGGTTCTACTGCCTAGAATGGTGTTGGACACATATACGCACTCAGTAAATAGTTGTTAAATGAATCCCCGACTTCCATTTAATAATGCATTCATCGCCCTAGCCAGTTTGGCTCAGTGGATAGAGTGTCAGCCTGTGGACTGAAGGGTCCCACGTTGCGGGCTCGATCTCCAGTAATGGGTGTGCAGGAGGCAGCCGATCAATGATTCTCTCTTATCATAGGTGTTTCTCTCTCTCCCTCTCCCTTCCACTCTGAAATCAATAAAAATATATTCCAAAAAAAAAAGAAGGAAAACTTAAAAAAAATAATTCATTCATCAAAATTTTTGACATGCTCAGCACAGAACAAGGCTGTGGAGATTCAGAGATCGATCCATGGGCATCACTAATGCTGTAGCATGTCCTCCACCTCCTCCCATAATACATTGAGCCACGGGGCCAGGGCTCCTGCCACTCCAATGGGGGAGCAGCTAGGTGAGCAGTGGGAAGCAAGATGAAAACTGTGGATTCCAGCTATAAATTATACAAATGCTTGGCATTAAAAAGGTATTTGAACACATCACATATTAAGTCATTCGTGCGCTCTGCAATTACTTTATCTGTCATCAGCATATTCAAGCCATTTGAAGTGGTGACAGATGGGAAGGAGCCCATGCCAATTTTTCCTGCAGGTGTGCATCTGGGCTCGAGGGAGGACCTGTACGTGCAGGAAGGGAGGGGAGGGGAAGGTGACCGAGGTTATGAAACGGGAGCTGATGCGAAAGGCTTGGCAAAAACATAAAAATTACCGATTTGCATCCTGGCGAGCTGCAGGCCTCGCGATCCCTGGGAACTCAGAGGGACCATGCACTGGGCAGCTCGAGGGAGGCGGAAGGACATGTTGCCCATTTTACAGAAGGGGAAGGTCAAGGCCCAGCAGAACTAAGGGGGTTAGTAAGGCAGAGCTAGTGACCCAGGAGCTCCGGCTCCACTCACCTTGTTGGAGCCAAACCCAGTGGTCGGCAAATTGCAGCTCGCGAGCCACATGCGGCTCTTTGGCCCCTTGAGTGTGGCTCTTCCTAAGCCTTAGGAATACCCTAATTAAGTTAATAACAATGTACCTACCTATATAGTTTAAGTTTAAAAATTTGGCTCTCAAAAGAAATTTCAATCGTTGTACTGTTGATATTTGGCTCTGTTGACTAATGAGTTTGCCGAGCACTGGCCTAACCCACTTGGCTAATCAATTTTCTGAGTGCAGCAACCTGGAGAAAGGCAGGTACATGGCAAAGGGGGGCAGAAGGGGGTACAGATGGCATGTGGACTAGGGCTCCTCAGAGGCCCCCAGATGAGGGATTGAGGGAGCATCAGGTGTGGGATGGAGGGATGGGTGGAGCACCATATACCAAATGCCTGACCCAGGCCAAGGAATTTTCTAGAAGAGGTTCTGGTACAGGGTGTGAGATCCGGTCTGGACGAGGTGGAAGCGCACCTCTAAACCTGGAGCAAAGGCAGAACTTCCCGGGTCTGAGAAGGTACTCCCGCCAGGTGGCTGTCACCTGTGTCCATGTCCACTTTGCCCCTCCCCCCAAATTCCCAGAACCCCGGGTTCTGCTTCAGACACAGCTGCTCTGAGAAGGCCTCGAGGCCAGGAGGGCGCTGCTTACTCCGCCTCCTCTTGTCACTCCAAACGGGTCCCCCCCCCCCCTCCGCTGCCCCACGGCCCACCTTCTTCCGGATCGCACTCCCCTAACTCTCTTAATTGACTTGGGTATCAGAGCTCCCTCCTCCCCTTTCCTTCTAATCCCTTCCTCATAAATCTGGGCCAATCAAAACGCCCCCTTAGGCAGATGAGCCCCTACCTGCGCCCCACCCCAGCCACACACACACACACACACACACACACACACACACACCCTCCCTGGGGTGATGAGGCCAAATGTAGAGGTGAATTCACTCTGCAGGGCCCCTTCCCTGCAGGGATAGCCTGTCAGGCAGGAGAGGATGCTGGTTTTCTTCCCGCTGCCCAGGCAGAACGGCCGGGAATGACCAACAGTGTGGCAGGGAGGGTCGGATTGATGTGCGCATTGACTTCCAGCCGGTGGAAAGGAGCTCTGAGTGGCTTTTCCACGTGGGGCACCGGGAGGAGACGCTTGAGATCTGGGGAAGCCTGGGCAGGGCCTTGCCTGGCAGACGGATGGGTACCTTCCCCGTGCCAGGCTGCTCTCGCTCTGTGATGGGCAGTGGGCCACCTTGCTGAAAGCCAATTGCCAGGCAGCCAAAGTGCCAGAAACCGTTGACTTCCCGCAAACTGGCTTTCGGGGAACTGACCGAGAGCCACAGAGGGGGGGCTAGGCAGGACGATGACTGCTCGGGCGAAGGGCAGACTGGGTTCTGAAGGGATGCCTGTACCGGCGAAGGGAGCATGGCGTACTCCAGTCCCCTTGCTTCCGTTGCGTTTCAAAGCAATATCCGGCTTGTTTTAAAATGTTCATAACAGAGAGAGGGGGAAAAATATGTTTCTCAAAATAGGGCATGGGTTTTTCAAAATGGGGAAGCTTTGTTCTTGGATAATGTACATCTTTTTTTAATATATATTTTTATTGATTTCAGAGAGGAAAGGAGAGAGAAATATCAATGATGAAAGAGAATCATTGATCAGCTGCCTCCTGCACCGATCTGGGGATTGAGTCCAAAACCTGGGCATGTGTCCTGACCGGGAATCAAACCGTGACCTCCTGGTTCAGAGGTTGATGCTCAACCACTGAGCCACGCCAGCGGTGCCATAATGTACATCTTTATTGGAATAAAGGATGGATTGCGATTCCTGCTTTATTCATTCTTGCGTTTATTCATTCCTACAAGAAAAAGGGACTCACTCCCCACTGAGACAAAGCAGTCGCCGGACCTGGGATTATAAAGATGAGTAAGGGCCAGTCCCCAGCTTTGACGGGGAACTAATCTGGCGGGGGAGCTGGCATGAGAGCAGAGAATTGCCACGCAGGGGGTTCTGGGATGTAGGTGCTCTGGGAAAAGGATGGAGGGACCTCGGGCCTGGGAGGAGGCAGGAGGCCTTCCTGGAGGCAGCAACCTTTGAGCAAGGGTACGAGGAGCCAAGCAGAGGACGAGTTTGGGAGCTGAGTGTCCTGGGAGCAAACAAAACACGTGGAGGCTGAAGCGGCATCATTATTCCAATAATGCTCCCCGCCCCCGCCCCCAACCTCCAGGACTGAATCACGTGGACCAGCAGCAGGGATGGGGAGGGCGGGGCCAGATCAGGGCCAGGCCTGTGTGCCAAGCTGAAGACTTACAGGTAAAGTCCCCTGTGAAGGACAGACGGGAGAGGAGGCCAGCTCTGCGTGTAGGGAGGGGCAGAGAGCCCAGAGATTACTGCGTAGTCAGAGCAGGAGAGGCCCGAGTCCTGGAATCTACTCCATATTGGAGATCAACGCTGCCTTACACGTCTTCATCACTCACCACAAGTGTGAATCCAACAACTTTAAACTTCTTAAGATTCCAAGTAGAAGTTGAGACTAAAACTGGAATAAAAATGCAGAAACTGCCCGACCGGTGTGGCTCCACAGTTGAATGCCGACCTATGAACCAGGAGGTCACAGTTTGATTCCCAGTGTGGGGCGTGCACGAGGCAGCCATCGATGGTTCTCTCTCATCACTGATGTTTCTATCTCTCTCTCCCTCTTCCTTCCTCTCTGAAATCAATAAACTTTTAAAAAAAAAAAAAATGCAGAAACTCCAGGGGCAAACATATGCAGCTACTGCAAGACGGAGACACTCAGATGGATAAAGAACAATTTCAGGAAAGAACTTGAGGGTACGAAGAAGTCGGGCAGAACTATGGCTCCCCTTCCCGGAGGAACTGAGAGCCGGATTCCGACAGGGTGCCCAGGAGCCTCAGTGTCTGCATTTAAGGAGGTTCTGCTGCTGAGGCATCTACCCGGTGCCTGGAAGCCTCGCCCCTGTGGCCCCGGCCCAGGGGGCCTAGTCACTGGCTGTCTCTGCTCACTCTCCACGCAGGTCGTGCACAGAACCACCTTCCCAACTCAGGGGCTCCGGCAAGATCTGTGCCCCCGGAGGCCAGGCCCCGGGCCGGCACTGCCCCCTCGCCACGCCCGCTGTCAAGAGAGGATGATGCATGCTCCTGAATGGACTGGGCTGAAGTGGGGCCAAGCCCTTGCCGGTCAAGTGCCAACAGGGCGGCTCTGAACCTGCCAGGCGGAGTTAGTCATCACCCTTACAAAACAGAATACCCCACTGGTTCATGGAAGGAAGTGGGAGCCCCGCAGGGTCCACTAGGAACTGGGGGGACATTATTAGCCAGCACAGCAGGAGGGTCAGGGAGTGCCCCTAACTCCCGCTTCCCTGGCAATAACTAAACCCCCAAATCTAAACCCCTAGTAACTAAAGGTCAAGGAGAAAAAGAGTGGGGACACATGAGATGTCGCCCATGCTCAGCCCCTTTGCCTGGTCATGTCAGCCATCTGAGAGTTTTCTAAGCATCTCTGTCCCCCAGCAGGCCTCTCCCTACATAGGCAGTAGGAGAAGCAAAAGTTAGGGCCATGAACCCTATAGAAACCAAGCCATTGCTTCAGGATGCCTCCCCCACCTTTCCAAGTAGCACTTCCTGGCTCAGGGTGAAGGGGGACCCCAGCTCTCTGGCATGGATCCACATCCATGTGAGAGAGACACATCAATTGGTTGCCTCCCACACACACCCCAACCAGGTCTGGGGATTGAACACACAACCCAGGTACGCGCCCTTGACCAGGAATTGAACCCACAGGTTGGAGTGCAGGCCAATGCTCTAACAATGGAACACAAGCCAGGGCTAGCCGTAAGTTTTGGGGAGAAAAAAAAATCCCCGTTAGTTCTTCAGCTAAAACCTGGTGCGACTACCTTTTAAATGTCTCAATTCCCTCCACTTCTCTCCACAGCACTCCGCCCACATCAGCTCCCAGGTGCCCTGTGCCCAGCCTGCGGTCTTGCTCTCTTTCCCTGCATGTGCCACTCCAGCTGGAAAGATCTCCCCTGGATTCCTCCCCTAAACCTTCCCACAGCTGCCTGCCGTGGTCCTTACCCTGACCTGACTCCGCCCAACCACGCCAGCCTCATTTCTTTCCCACTGCTCCATCTGTCACTCAACAAAAGAGCCATACTCAGCTCCTTTCCATTTTCCCCTGTATGCTATTCCTCCACAGCAACATTCCCATCACTCACCTCCCTCCCTCCTTCTCTCTCTCCTTCCCCACTGCTTTCAACCCACCTCTTCACTTACGAACTCCTGTTCATCCTTCTAGTCTGCTGCCTTCAGGAGAACCTCTCTGGCCTCCAGACCAGGTTACATCCCCCTGTTACCTATTATCATCCGTCTACACTTAGCCCGTCTTGCCCAGCTGGCATGGCTCAGTGGTTGAGCATTGACCCATGAACCAATAGGTATGTGTCCCGATCAGGACACATACCTGGGTTGCCCAGTGGGGGACGTGCAGGAGGCAGCTGGTCAATGATTCTCTCTCATGATTGATGTTTCTATCTCTCTTAATCTCTCTTCCTTCCTCTCTGAAATCAATAAAAAATATATTTTAATATAAATAGGTAAACTTAGCCCGTCTGACTCTCATTAACACTTTCCAGTGACAGGTTTCCCATGACTGAGCCAGTCCTGGTCGGTCTCATTTGCTCACCACTGCTTTCCCAACGCCCAGCACATTCCTGGGTCAACAGATGTGTGCTGGGTGGAAACTGAACCCATTTTCAGAGCAGCTATGACTCTCCGTCTCTCTGCTGCCTCCTCAGAACCCCTGCCCAATGTCAGCCTTTAGTTCTGAGTTCATTTCATATCTGGGATCCTCCTTTTAGTCGGTCGCACTAGACCAATTTACCTGTTCCACTTCCCTGAGAAATATCCGCTGTCGTCACTTTTTCTTACTCCCCCCCACTAACTCAGTCTCCTACTCCTTCCCTAGACAGTAAATTCCATCTCACCAAGAAACTCAAAAGCCCCCAGAGCATTGCGAGACGTTGAGGAATTAGCTACTTAGCTTTTCGAGGCTGTACGGAGGGCTGGCACGCCCCCTAGGGGTGACAATGAGTGCTTCTGTAAAAACCATCTGGATCCCTGTCAGCAATTTCCAAAATCACGCCCAGAACCCCTAGGTGTAAACCTGGAAGCACTGTTAGGAGTCCTCTAGCCCAGCTGCCTACAGATAAAGTTTGACCTCTGAGCTCCCAGAGTTACTCAAGAGGGAATAACATTGCAAAGCCTCGTTTCTAGCAGACCTCCGTCACCCATATAATAACACACAGGGGACACTCTCTCTGGTCAAATTTAGTAATCGTATGAAATGGGAGGTATTTGCTTGTAGACATTTTACGGCACCTACAAAACGAATGCTATTTTAAGATATTCTTTTAAAAATATTTTGTATTGATTTCAGAGAGGAAGGAAGAGAAGAGAGAGATAGAAACATCAATGATGAGAGAGAATCATTGATTGGCTGCCTCCTGCACGCCCCCCACTGGGGATTGAGCCCACAACCCAGGCCGGGCATATGCCCTGACCAGGAATCGAACGGTGATCTCTTGGTTCATAGGTCGACGCTCAACCACTGAGCTACTGCGGCTGGGCCTTGACATGGTTTTAGATGCCACGTTGCAACTACCCTTTAAGAAACTAGTACTCGTCAATTTTTCAGCTAACAAATATCTGTCATTATCTATTAAATACTTCTTCTCTTTACAAGTACGTATCTGTGTGAAGTCAGATTTTCTCCATATATTTCAACTGAAACGACACAACACATTTTTGTTGGTGGTGGGGTTTCTTTGTTTTGTTTTGTTTTTCAGAAACAAACGTGAGAAATCAACTGTCTTCTCTTCAGCCAAACTTAGAAAAATTACAAACATCTAAAACACTGCCACTCTTGCCCTGGCCGGTGTGGCTCAGTTGGTTGGAGCATTGTCCGGTACACCAAAAGGTCATGGGTTTGATTCCTGGTCAGGGCACAGACCCAGGTTTCAGGTTTGGTCCCTGGTCAGGATGCATACAGGAGGCAGCTGATGTAAATCGATGTTTCTCTCTCTTAAATCAATTTAAAATAATAATAATAATAATAATAATGATAATAAAAACACTGCCACTCTCCTCATTAAAGTTTCTTTGCTTTGGAAAATATAGTTATTTTTTAATAAAAATGTTATGTATGTTGACATGTAATGGGTTTGTTGATTTTCTTTTTAACTAACACTTTTTTAAATGTCTTGGTTTTAATTTCTATTGTATATGACGAAAGGTAAACCATGGCTGTAATGTAAATCAAACTATAGCACTTCCCTCCTTAAAACCTTTCCGTGGATTCCCACTGCAATTAGAATAAAATCCAACCCTTTCCCGCAGACCAGGCCCACAGCGCCCTCCGCCCTACTTGGTGCTCCCCACCCAGCCCTGGCACAGCCCCTGGCTCTGTTTCAGAACACGTCCAAGTTGCCCTCACTTGGGTCCTTTGCACTTACTTTGCCCCCAGCCCCTGTGTGGCAGCCTGGTCATCGTACCAACGGGCACCCTGCTGCCTTAAGACCCTCCACCACCACCTCCACCCCTCCACCCCCAGCAACATGTACATGGGACACACCCACCACCTGAAGTCATTCCACTTGTCTGTGTTTTCATGGCCTGTCTTCTTGCACCAGCATAAAAGCCTCATGAGGGCCGTGGCCTCATCTGCCTCCGTCACCCTCTCTCCCCAGTATGTAGGACAATCTCAGGCAGGTCACAGACCCTCAGTCCATGCTTTTGAGTCATTGCATGTGTTCTGTGCCAACAGAGACCGTGGACAGGGAGGAAGGGGGAAGCAAGCCTTGGGTGAGAGGGCTCTGGGCAGACACATCAGGCCAGAGTCAAAAGCTAGTTGACAACGGGGGTGGAGGCGCCTCATAAATACTCTGCCTTCTGTAAACACCTTCAAAGGGGGACTTGAGAGAACCCTTCCTGTGACACACGGGCACAGCATCTCCCTTTGTCACGTACGAGCACACACACCCTCAATTCCTCATCTGCGCACATTCACTCCAGCTTGTTGACTAAGCTACATAAACATACGTTCAGACACACAGGCGTGCACCCACATTCGCCCCATTTCTCTCTTTAAAAGTCCTCCCTCTTCCTTTCCTGAAATGCTGTCATTCCCGTTCTCTCGGTTCCTACCCGATTTCTGAGACACACAACATGTTTTAACTCCTTGGCTGCTGCAGGCGCGGAGTCCATGAGAGAGGAGCTCTCAGAGTCTCGGGCAGCCTTTTCTCGCATCTTCGCTCAGCCTTCCAGTGAATGCTGGATGTCCCCAAAGACGTCCTCCCTCTGAGAACAGTCACCATAAAGCATTGACGTGTCAACTCAGCCTGTCACTGAATCTCGTTTATTATATTTTTTATTTATTTCAGGGAGAGGGAGAGAGACAGAAACATCAATGATGAGAGAGAATCATCCATCGATTGATTGATCGGCTGCCTACTGCATGCCCCCTACTGGGAAGTGAGCCCACAACCCAGGCATGTGCCCTGACCAGGAATTGAACCGTGACCTCCTGGTTCATGGGTCAATGTTCAACCATTGAGCCGTATCAACCAAGCTGTCAAGGAAAATCTTGCAAAATTAACAAAAGATACAAAATTAAAGTAGAGATCGTTAGAAACACATGACTGACCCCACGGTTAGAAAGATTTTAACAAAGAAATTCTCCCCAACTTTCTTCTAGTGTTTATATGGTTTTAAAAATATATATATATATATATATTGAAGTCTTTGGTCTGTTTGAAGCTTTTATTTTTTTCTTCAACTTTTTCTCACCCGGGGAAGGGGAGTCCCTTGTGTCCTCTCTCCATCCAGCCACCCTCAGAGCCCCCCTTTCATCCTAACCTGAACTTGGCCCTGCACTCCCTTAGCCATGACAACAGCTGCCAGCCATGTAGACTTCAGGGAAAGCCTGCGCCCCTCAGGCACCTCCCAGAGCGATCAGAATCCCCCCGTGAACTTGAGCTGTCTGCGGGGGAAACAGGTTTGGGGAACTGGAGGAGGCAACTGGAAGGAACTCAACAGCGGGAGGGACCCCCGACGTCGGTTGCCTCAGCCACTTAAAATTCTTGGGAGCCCTGGACGGAGTCGCTTGGAAAGAGAGAAAAACGGACTTAAAAAGCCATTCCGGGGTTTGAACATGTGTTCTTCGCTGGTAGAATTCAGGACGAGGATTTGGAGGACCCGGTGGGAGTATCTTTCACTGCGCTCCCCTAATCCTCTCCAAATCGCCTAGGCTCTACAGCTGTTGGTGAGCCCGATAAACTATGTGTTCAATTATTCTTGGCCTGGATGGGGCGGCTCGCCTCAAAGGCTTCGGGATGTAGAATTCGGGCCACTTCAATCAGCCGGGCCCTCCCAGGGCTGCCTCCAGGAGACAGGGCCTGTTTGAACGGCCAGTGCTTCCCAGTCAGACGCTCTCTCCCTTCCTCTTCCTTTTCATCTCTGCCCAGACGGGCAGAGGCGGCTGACACCTCCCCACGGACCCGGTGGTGGCGGGGAGCGGAGTTAGCTGTGGGACCCGTGCCAGAGCCGAGAACCCAGGCGATAAAATAATTACAAATGAAAGGGAGATTAGCGGGCCCTGTCGGGACAAATGCTTCCAAAATGGTTCCTGAGATCTCGGCCGGCACATTCTCAAAGGAGACGGGCGCAGCAGCTGCTGTCGCCATGGCAATGGGGCAACAGATGCCCGGCTGGGCGCGCTGGCTGCAAATGGCAGACCCAGCCAAACGCCAGCCACGGGCACGGAGATGACAGACCGGGTCGCCTTGGCATCATGGAAATGCGCTGGTAATTAACACAACTTTGTGTTCTCCTGTGTCTGCTCTCCCTCCGCCTCCCCTGGCTACAGCGGAGTCCCGCTAATAAATGGTTGACAGCTGTTGAGAGACGGGCCGGGGCTGGAGTTGCTCTGAGAAAGGCTGTCTTTAGGGATCCCCCAAGGGCTGCTGGTAGCTCTATCTCCCCCACTAAGTGCTCATCTGCACCCCCTTGGGCAGGTTCCACCTTTGGCGACTTCACTTCCTTGGCCTCCTTTGGCAAATGCCCATTTGCTAGTTTCTATACGTTTTTCACCACGTGTGGGCCGTGATCCACCCCCACCAGAATCACCTGGTTTGCTTGTTACAGGGGCAGGTCCGAGCGCGTCATTTCAGGCCTCCTGACTCAGAAGCACCGGGCATGAGCCCCCATCACGTGCAACTTCAACGAGTTTCTCACGTGCTTCCCACGTGGCCTTGAGTTTGGGGTCCACCCCAGGGCTCTGCCACGGGGCCGAGCTCTGCCCACTCCCGCCAGCCGGACCTTAACTACCCAAGTCGCCAACATCAACCCAGCTTCGCTTGAGCCTCCCCAAAGGCTAGCGAGAGAGCTGGGGGAAGCTGAAAAGGCCGGGCCTGTGCGTCCGTGGCTCCGAGGTGAGCAATAGTTGGGTGTCTCCGAGGTGACAGTCCTTTCTCTCGTCTGGACACACAGTGGTGGGCGTTTTTCTTTCCATGTCGTGCCTAATGCTTTGCAGACTTCTGGAGGGGAACGAGGGCAGCTCAGAGGAGGGACTTTCCTGACCTGGAAGTCAGTCATCTGTAGCCATGGTGTGGGGAGACCCAGGGGGGGAGGCTGACCCCGGAGCTGGACCATTCGTTCTTGGCCTTCAGTGCAGCGGGTGAGCCCTGGACCCTCTGCGTTTCCACATAGTTAGGAAGATGGCTTCATGCAGCCTCTCCACTCCATCGCCTGCGTTCCGGGCTGGCCCAGGGCTCACACTGGCATCAAAGGCTGCACTCAATGCCTAGGAAGTGATTTCCATTTCCTTCTTATCTTTCTTATGCCCCGTCCCCCTGGAAATGGGGCAAAGGTCCAGGTAAGACACCGTTTTCTTAGGTTCCTCTCCATCCAAAATTTCCTTCCGTCCTCTGACACTCAGACTGGCCCAGATTCACATCCCTTCACTTTCAACATTGAATTTTTTCTGTTCCCTCCAGCTCCTACCTGAGAGAGAGGAACTTCCTAGAAGCCAAACACCTAGAGAGGAAATAACAGGCCTTTGGGACTCCGTGAAATTGCGGAATAACTTGGGAGGGAAGGCGCTGCGGAGCCTGTCGCCTGCTTTAGTCTGCCCAGGGCGGCCGAGGCAGCTGGCTTTGGATGGGCACCCTGGGCTTGAGCATTCGCCTCTGGCCGAGGTCTCGCGGCCTCCCTGGCCTCGCATGTCTACCTCTCTCTGATCAAACCTCCAGGGTGCTCACTTGGCAAGAACAGGGCAAAGGAGGTGCGCTTCATTTGCCCTTGATAAGAAACACTTGCCCAAGAGATTCGTATTTGTTAAGTGACAGCATGTCAGAAGAATCCAGTTTTGTGTTTCAATGACAGGCTTCTGCTGATGGACACACCAGGGTGGAGCCGGAACACCTAATGATCATTATGTGTGACTCGTTCAGAATACCCTCTCATGCCTCATGTTTTCTTTTTCTTTTTTCTTTTTTTAAATATATTTTTATTTATTTCAGAGAGGAAGGGAGAGGGAGAAGGAGTTAGAAACATCAATGATGAAAGAGAATCATTGATTGGCTACCTCCTGCACACCTCCCACCCGGAATCGAGCCTGCAACCCGGGCATGCGCCCAGACCAGGAATCGAACCCTAACCTCCTGGTTCATAGGTCGATGCTCAACCACTGAGCCACGCCGGCTGGGCCAGGCCTCATGTTTTGAAAACATGCTGTGCTCTCTCCTTTCAGAGTGATAAGACCTAAGTAGCCAGGAGAGAATACACAACTGCCCAAGACATCTGTGATACTGTATTGGACTGGAGTGTGCACGATCAAAGATATAAGTTGGAAGACGAGAGGAAAAGAAAAGAGGGGCTGGACTTTTGCCCAGTGGCTGGGGGGTGAGGGGGCGAGATAAGGGTTTCACAGTTCATACTTTTCCAGGAGAGCTGAACATAAACCTATTTCATGGATTACACTTGGCCCAGAAACCTGTTCCCGTAAGAGCTCTGGCTGACTGGAGACACAGGGAGACGAGTCCCACGCTGAAGGGAAAGAATACACTGACTCGCTGGGTCTGGTGCCAACTCTAGGAAATAGAAGTCAGAGGGAGCCTCTTCGCAGTAATACTTCTCCAGGAGCAACGCAGCACCCCCTGGTGGCTGACGGCTGTGAATGTCATTGCAATTTCCTGGAAACGGTGCCACCTGCTGCACGCTCTGGGGCCTGCTGATTTGTCAACCAAACTTCCGCAGGTACTTTCAATTTACCTACTTAAAGGAGGCAGTGTTGGGCTTTTGGAAGTGAACTTGTGAAATAAAAAAAGAAAGCGAACATACAAAATGGTTTGGCTGCAGCCATTAAGCCAGCAGTTCTCAACCTGTGGGTCGCGACCCCTTTGGCGGTCGAACGACCCTTTCACAGGGGTGGCCTAAGACCATCCTGCATATCAGATATTTACATGATGATTCATAACAGTAGCAACATTACAGTTATGAAATAACAACGAAAATAATTTTATGGTTGGGTCACAACATGAGGAACTGTTTTTAAAGGGCCAGAAGGTTGAGAACCACTGCATTAAGCCGACCATGCTCTCTTCCCCATGGGGGCCTGGTGTGCAATGGCTACAAACAGTTGCATTCTGATTTATTTTTTAAGTACTTACTTATGTTTGCAGGTGGATGTCCAGTTATTCTAATATTGTTTCTTGAAAAGATGATCTTTTCAACACTTGTGTGTGTGGATGTATTGATGTTAGCCATTCTGACAGGTGGGAGGTGATATCGCATTGTGGTTTTGTGTGGAGGTTCCTCAAAAATGTAAAAATAGAACTACCATGTGACCTGACAATTCTGCTTCTGGGTATTTACCTGAAGAAATCCAAAGTGCTAATTTAAAAATATATATGCATTCCTATGTTCATTGCAGCATTACTTATAGTGGCCAAAACATGGAAGCAACTTAAGTGTCCGTATATAGATGAATGGATAAAAAAGACGTACATAGCCCAGCTGGTGTGGCTCACTGGGTTAGAGCAATTCTCAGGCACCATCTGTGTGTCCTACAATCCAACTCAGTTCTGACACTATCTACCCACTGGTTAAGGGCGCAGTCCTACAAAACTTCCCCCCTTCCCCATGTCAGACACCAACTGCAACTCCAGTTTGTCCCCTGAGCTCTGACCAATTGACTGTAGATCAGGGGTTCCCACAACCCCCCCTTCTTGGGTTCAATTAATTTGCTATAGTGGCTCATAGACTCAAAGAAACAGGTTTCTTACTAGACCAGCCGTGGGCAAACTACGGCCCGTGGGCTGGATCCGGCCCGTTTGAAATGAATAAAACTAAAAAAAAAAAAAAGACCGTACCCTTTTATGTAATGATGTTTACTTTGAATTTATATTAGTTCACACAAAAACTCCATCCATGCTTTGTTCCGGCCCTCCGGTCCAGTTTAAGAACCCATTGTGGCCCTCGAGTCAAAAAGTTTGCCCACCCCTGGGATAGATTACCAATCTTCTATCTCTATAAAAGGCTAGTATACAAAGTGTCCTCTTGGGAGTTCGACCGGGAGAAGGGAGTTTGATCACTCCCTATGTTGTGTGCTGACCACCAGGGGGTGGCACGGAACATGGCGGGGGACCAGTGGCGGCGGTGGGGCGCTGAGGGAGGGAAGGAGGAGGCAGGAAGTCAAGGAGGCAGGGAACCTGATTGGCCCTGATTGCCGGGCAGGCCTAGGGACCCTACCTGTGCACAAATTTTGTGCACCAGGCCTCTAGTTTATTATCAAAGGAACAGGCAGATGGGAAGGGTCTCGCCTCTGTGCCCACTCCAGCACCTTCACCTGTTCACCAGCCTGGAAGCTCTCCTACCCCCCGTCCCTTGAGTTTTAATGGAGGCTTCAATACAGAGACACATTTTTGTTGTTTTTTGTTTGTTTTTAATATATTTTTATTTCAGAGAGGAAGGGTGAGGGAGAGAGAGATAGAAACATCAATGATGAGAGAGAATCATGGATGGGCCGCCTCCTGCACACCCCACACTGAGGATCCAGCCTGCAACCCGGGTTTGTCCCTGACTGGGAATCGAACCGTGACCTCCTGGTTCATGGGTCAATGCTCAACCACTGAGCCACACCAGCTGGGCAGAGACACATTTGATTAAACCACTGGCCATCGATGATGAACTCAATCTCCAGCCCTTCTCCCTTCCCTGAGGTGGGGATGGGGGCTGTGACTAAAAGTGCCAACCCTCTAACCAGGTGGTTGGTCCCCCTCAGGCACTTTCCAAAAATCATCTTATTAACATAACAAAAGACACCCTTTTTGCTTCCATCAGAAAATTCCCAGGGTTTTAGGAGCTCTGTGCCACACTGGATGCAAAAACCAAACACATATTTTTTGTTCTAAATCTCAACATCACAAGACCCCAGGCATTTGGTGCAGACTCTGAGGGGGCTCCAGTGGTCCCCTGAGATCCGGGGGGGCAAGAACCAGTGACATTGGAGTTGTTAACTTGGGATATGTTGCTTCCACAGATCTGTGAAGACATGAGAAAAGTTTAAGTAGAAAGGGGGCCTGTGGGGAAGCACAGGACTTGGTGGGAAAGTCTGTAAGGAGGATTCTCCAAAAGGTCGGGGGCCTCTGAGGGGACCTTGCCAAAGGCAGCAGCCCCTACCTTGACTTTTCCAAGCAAGTCTGAGTCCCCAGGTACTTAGCTAGAATCTCTGTTTAATCTTTAAAGACCTGACCTTGTAGAAGCACATACTTTCTCAAGGTACTTACCCTGCTGATTGTATCTAATAGTTAATTTTAGTCCAAGCTGTTGTGCCAGGAAAAGCCAAAGGAGGTAGGCAAACAAGGCTATTTGGCGGCGATAGGCAAGTAGTCCTTTAGCCTCTCTTTCACGGAAACATGTGTCAGAGTAATCATTTATCCATCATTCAGGGTCTACCAGTCAGCCCCAGCAGGGAATTTAAACTTAGTCCCTTCAGAAACCACTGGCCCCTCTCCTCCACCCCGACACTTTCAAGATTCATCTTTGCCATTTCACAGAGCTGGAAGCTGGGGAGGTTGTCTGACCACCTATCACGTTGCAAAGGGTGGTGGTAGGATCTCATTTGACTCAACATGAGGCTCCCACTGACGTGTCTGTCATCCCAGAGAAGGTTCCTAGCAGCTGTCTCCAAGTTCCAAGGGGTAGGAACTACTCCGTAGATAATAAATCAAAACACCATTGGTGCCCCCTCAACATCCACCGTCGCTCCCCTCCCCTTCCTCTGTCAACCACTTTGCTCCTCTGCCTCTCCCTCCAGCTCCAATGAGCTTCTGCAGCCTCCCTCCAACCTACACACAATGCTCCCCATCCTTTCTCCTCCTTCCAATTCCCCACACCAAGACTGAGCACCTGTCAGAAACTGTGCTACCTCTGTCTGGGCCGCGGGAACCTCCTGTCTACCCACTACTTCCTGAGGTCCCGGGCCTCCCGACAGCTGGGTCCTTCCTGGCTCCCCTCCCATCACCAAGCCAAGCCAATGTTCCAAAATAGTCTCCCGAACAATGAGGACAACTGCGCAGTTATTCTGCAAGGTCTGTGTGGCCAAGACTCAGGACAGTGCAGGAAAGACAATGCGGTGGGGGGGTTGGGGGGGGGGGCGCTGTTGGGGCCGATGAATGTAAAACCTGCATTTTTCCTGAAGGATGGCCAGAGAATGGATGGGCATAAGGCTAAAACCACAGCCTGGGCCCTGCAGCTTCCCATCCCTAAGACTGTAAAGACAGAGAAATGGCTTCCCTTAAAATTGCCTTCATTATCCTCACAGGGTGACCAGGATGCAGGGCCTGGGTCACAAAAGGTGACGGCCTATTGGAAGGGCCAGCGCTCTTCAAACTGCAGTTTCTAAAGGGCCCAGAGTGGAGTCCAGTTGTACCTGGTGATAAGGACTAACTGGAGATTTAAACAAACAGGACCGGTTGGGAGGGTCTATGGGAGGAGCTGGGGCTTATGGGAGTTCTCACACTTGGCATAATCGCGAGAACCCTACACGGGAGAACCCTGCAGAAAGGATTCTGTGTTTATAAGAAAGCTCTCTGGTTCCAACTTCCCTTTCCCTTCACTTCTGTTTTCCCGCCTAGGAATACCCTCCAGCTTAGCACACAGGCCAGATGCGTGTGGCTCGTCATGTCCACACAGATGGCAACCCTTCCTTTTTCCCCAGATCCTTTTTGCTGACAAAACACCGAGTCGATATTATTTTCCAGTGGATAATAGCAATATTTTTCTTCTTTATTTTTGTAAATGTTATAAAACATACAGACGGAAACAAAGTCATTACGTTTACCCTGTGATGAATTGTCACCAAATGAAAGCATCTGTGAAACCGTCACCAGATCAAGAAACAGAGCATGGCAAAATCCCAGCGCGCCGCCCCCCCCCCCCCCCACACACACACACCCAGTCACTACTCCACACCCAGCCCCAGGGCAACCACTCTCCCGACTTCTAACACTGTAGACGAGTTGTCCTGTTATTTAAACTCTAAGTAGTGAACTCATAGACTCTGTATAATTTCATGACTGGCTTTTTTTTTCACTCAACATAAGTGTGTGAGATTTGTCCTTCTTGTAGTTGTAGTTCATTTGTTATTATTGTATAGTACAGTGATGGCGAACCTTTTGAGCTCGGCGTATCAGCATTTTGAAAAACCCTAACTTACCTCTGGTGCCATGTCACAGATAGAAACTTTTTGATATTTGCAACCATAGTAAAACAAAGATTTATATTTTTGATATTTATTTTATATATTTTATATATTTAAATGCCACTTAACAAAGAAAAATCAACCAAAAAAATGAGTTCGCGTGTCACCTCTGACACACGTGTCATAGGTTCGCCATCACTGGTATAGTATTTCGTTGAATGAATAAGTATACCACTGTTTATTCCTCCAGATGACTGTAAGGCTTTCGGGGAGTTTTCATTCTGGTGGCATTGGTAAGAGGGGTGTTGTGAACCTTCTAGAACATGATTTTTGATAAACATATGCATACAGTTGTGTTGGTGTGCACCTTGGAGTGGGATTACAGTTCTCAGCAATATATTTCAAAGAAAAGAGAACAAATTCAAGTGTGATGTAGACTTGATTGTTGCAAGAAATGGGTTCTGTGATTGTACAGGACCCACGGCTGGCCATGAGCAGTGGACGGAGTATGCTTGTTAGAAGGACAAATATAATATTGGGAGACACAGACAAATCTAAAGGAGATTGTTCAAAAAAGCATCATATTTCTTTAAAATGATGGGACAGAACTCAGAAAAAAAGATCACAGAATCGGTCAGAGGAATAAGGCTGGTGGGTGGGGTTGGTGACTGTCTTCAGAGAATCTGTGTGAGATCATACAGTTGCTCTTCCTTCTTTATGCTCAGCTTTCAGGCAGTGAGCGCTGCTAGTCATTGGAAAAGGGGAGAGTGTGGGCTCTACAAGGAATCTGAGCTGGGAGGTGTTTTTTTTAATAATTCTGGATGGAGGTGAGGAGGCAGGTGATATTCTGTTATCACAAGAAAAGAAGATTTCGAGTTACCGTTCTCTGCCCTGAACCCTCCTACTGTGTGAGTGGAATAACTTCATTCATGCTAGCAGATCCCCTCACGGACCCATGCAAAATATTTATGAGCAATTTTATGGGATTCCCATTCTTTTTGCAAGTGATAGAATTAATCTTCCCCTTATAAAAATAGAAAAGCGAAGCACCAGGGAACCTACATTTTTTTTCATTTCAGTTTTAGTCGACATGCCGGAAATTCTGTTTGAGTAACTGAAGTGACCCAACCTGTGAACCAGACAGAAACCCTCAACCTTCCACCCAGCAAAGCAGCTGGCTGGGCCTACAGCGCCACCTTGTGTCCACGGGGAGACAACCACTTTTTAAATACACCGTCTGTCAAGCTTTCTTCAGCTATTCCATGTTGAGTATTATGCCTCACTGATAGGGTAGGTGCCAGGCATACAGACACGAGTAGACAGTTTTAGAGTTCAAGTTTTCATCACCATCTGGCTCCGGGCAGTTTGTTTTTACCTCACTGTGCCTCAGTTTCCTAATCCTGAAAATGAAGATAAAAGTAAGAGAGGGATACAGTTTTTCATATGAAATGTTTGTCAACCTAGTCATCGCTCCCACACATGGCAAATACAAAGCATGATCCCTTGAAGAACTGACCATTCTTGTAGGGGAGGCAGACGTGTAAACGGGACACAGAGAACATATGATAAATAATTAAATAAAAACAGAAATCCTTTTGTGGGTATTTCATCCACACAGACAAACATCAAAGCTAGCATAGATTGCTCTTACATGTGGCCTCTAGGAATTATGCTCTGAGACTTTCGGTCAAAAAACAAGCACAGACTAAAATAATAATTAAGGACCCCCTGGTCCTTTTAGGCAAAGGGAGTAAGTTATCTGGCATTATTAAGTTTCCAAGCTATATTTCTCCACCCTTAGTCGTTACATATTAACATATCACATATAAACATTTCAGAATTTTATTCCATCTATAACAGATATTCACGTTCATTAACTTTAGAGGGTTAATATCAAAGAATATGGTTGACAAGATAATGGCATTAAGCCCAGCTGGTGTGGCTCAGTGGGTGAGTGTCGACCTATGAACCAGGAGGTCACAGTTAAATTCTCAATCAGGGCACATGCCCGGGTTTCGGGCTCGATCCCCAGCGGAGAGCGTGCAATGATGCTCTCTCATCATTGTTGTTTCTCTCTCTCTCCCTCTTCTTTCCTCTCTGAAATAAATTATATATATATATATATATATATATATATATATATATATATTTTTTTTAAAGATAATGGCATTAAAAAATAGCACTGGCCGGTGTTGCTCAGTGGTTAGAGTGTCAGCCCCATCACCAAAGGGTTGCGAGTTCAATTCCCGGACCCAGTTGGGGTGCATTCGGGAGGCAACCAATTCGTCTCCCAAGAATGATCCCCACAGCCACTAGACACCACCTACAACCTTCTTTGCAAGCAGCTGCCTCCTCTGGTCAGTTTGTTCTTCCTCCCTTTGCTAATAAAGCTGCCTTTCTCTCTCTCCATGGCCATCTCTGCTTCCAACCTGAGCCACAGACCCCCAAGCTAAGCCACAGCAGGCGAGTGGGAGCCTCAGACCAGCGCGGGACTGGAGGCTGCCGCTTGGAGGGTGGCCACTTGTCTCTCTTTCCTCGCTGCATCCACAAGAGGGAGCCTGGTGCCAGCTTCTCCAGCCAGAGGCAGCCGCCAGGACACCTCTTCTGCTCTCTTAGGTGTGGCATCTAAGAAGGTAAAATTTATAATATCTTGCATCCAATCAAAAATTACCAGGCATGCAAAAAAGAGAGAGAAAGAGAGGGAGAGAGAGAGAGAAAAAAAAACAACAGAAAAATACCAGCCATGATGAGGAGAAAAAGCAAACATGAAAGCAACCCAGAAATGACACAGATTGTAGAATTAGTGAACAAGTGAGGCGGACGGTAAGAAGCAAGGAAAATTCCTGGGTGGATGGAATGGGGAAACTGAGGCAAGATCATTAAGCAAGGCCAAACAATTTGAACAGCTTACAGCCAGCCAGTGAATCGCAAGACCTTATCTCCCCTAACCAAGGATGCTTGAGAGCAAATGGTTTCTCCCTCTCTTCCCTAACCAGAGAACACATAGCTGAAATCCCCCTGGTTGGGGACATGGAGGACAGGGACCCAATTAATGCCATTTGTGCCAGCCAAACCCAAGGACAGATGAAGTCAGGGAAACAAATAACAAAAACCGGATTCGATTCAGACGGGACCTGGCCAGTTTGCTCGATGGTTAGAGCATCAGACCTGGGCTCAGCTCTCAGAAGCATACTGCCTCCGTGGGGCCTCATTGGCCCCCGATGCCAAGTTGTGTTAGACCTGTCCTATCACGGTTTAAAAAACAAGCCTCACCATTGTCTACAAGACAAGCAATAACAAGAGTTGGAGAGGTTGTGGGGATGTAGACTGGTACAACCACTACGGAAAGCAGTCTGGCGATTCCTCAAAAAAATTAAGAATAGAGCTACCATACGACCCAGCAATCCCTCTCCTGTGTATATTCCCGATAAACTCGAAATCATGTAACGCCGGTGGTCTTGATCCGGCATCTAGAAGGGTTCAGCAATCTGGAGAAGGGCTGTGCATAAATTAAATAAGAGTCCAGAGACGAAACATAATTTTGAAAGGCATATGGGGAGTCAGAGAAGACTTAGCTAAAGGAACTAAGTTCTCATCTCAGGACCCCTTGCTTTTAATTAACACAGTTTGTCCTAAGGCGAGGTAGATATATGCATCAAAGGGCCAGGTTTCGTATACACAATCCATTGTCAGATTACCAGGTTTTGGAGAAACTGCCTTCGGCTGTTCCGGTGTTTGGCCAGTAGGGGGCAATCGTATGTAGATTAAGATGCCTTTAGCTGTCTGGCAGCCAGCAACCCATCCCTTTTCAGGTTTGGGGAAATGCCTTCAGCCATTCCCAACAGGTGACAACATATGTGACTCAACCCTTGGTGAGTTCCCAAGTTCCATCAACCTTTTGATGAAACTCTTGCAATTATGACACGCTGGAATTGGCTTCTGGCAATCATGTATTCAGAAAGATACATGCACCCCTGTGTTCATTGCAGCGCTGTTCACGGTGGCCAAGACATGGAGACCACCAAAGTGTCCTGCGATAGAGGACTGGATCAGGAAGATGTGGTACATATACACACAATGGAATACTACTCAGTCACAAGAAAGGATGAAATAGCGCCATTTGCAATACAGCGGGGCCTTGACTTACGAGTTTAATTCGTTCCCTGACGGAGCTCGTAACTCAAATGACTCGTATGTCAAATCAACAGTGAACGAGTGAGACACGTGATGCTGGGCTGATGTTGTGGCGTTCACTGTGACGTTCGCTGCACCAACTAGCTGTGGGGTATCTGAGCTGGCTCGTAACCCGAATTTTAGCTCGCAACTCAAAGCAAAAAATCGGCCGCGAGAGGGCTCGTATCTCGAAAAACTCGTTAGTCGGGACACTCGTAAGTCAAGGCCTCACTGTAATGTGGATGGACCTTGAGAACATTATGCTTGTGAAATAAGTCAGCCAGAAAAAGCTAAGAACCATATGATTTCACTCATGTGTGGGATGTAAAACTGAAACTCGTGAACACAAACAGCAGAGTGGTGGTTGTCAGAGGGAAGGGGGTGGGGGGAGAATAGGGTCCTAATATAAGGTGACAGGAGAAGACTTGGCTTTGGGTGGAGGGCACACGGTGCAGGATACAGATCTTGTAACAGAGAAACCCACACCTGAAACCTATATGTTCATGTTGACCAATGTCACCCTAATAAATTTAATTTTTTGAAAAAGATTTTTTAAAAGTAGGCATAAATAGAAATCTAGAATTTATGGTGAACAGTTAAATCTCCCACCGTGGTTAGAATTTTTTGTGTTTTTTTTTAATCTTTATTGTTGAGGGTATTACAGATGTCCTTCTTTTTGTCCCCCATTGTCCACCTCCACCCGGTTCCCACCCCGCCCCAGGCCTTCGCCACCCTATTGTCTGTGTCCATAGGTAATGCATATATATGCGTGGTTAGAATTTTTTTTAATTGCAATTCTGTCTTTTCTCCTTAGGAATCATTGTATCATCCACCCCATTAGTAAAATTCCACAACAAAGAAAAAACAGCCTCAAGAATGAAACGGACTCCAAGTAAATTTTTGCATTCTAATCCAAGCCCATAAAAAGGTAAAGGAATTCAAAAAATCCACCACCCGATAACATAAAATGTACAATGTCTGTCACCCAATCAAATATTACCAGGTATGCAAATAAGTAGGAACACAGCCTATAACCAAGAAAAAAAAACCTATTTGTTGATCAAAAAAGCAATTCCAAAGAACACAGAGGACAAAATGAAGTATATTTTAGCCAAGATTTCACACTTTCGCCTCATCACAGCTTTTAGCAGCAGAAGCTGACTCAAACATTACAGAATTAGCGGTTTCCTTTCCCTGAATTTTAGGGCTAATAAATCAAAAAGTCATTAAGAAGAAAGGAAAACAAAAGCTCCACTGATGTCTTATTTCCTGAGTTCTCTAGTCTTCCCATTTTTGAACCCTGCTTCATTCTTTACTCCTTTCCATTCTTTTTGTATTCTTTCTCTTTGGTAAGTAATTCAAAAATAGTTCAAAAACAAAAATTCAAAAAACATACCTAAACTAATGTATGCATGTCCACCATGAAAAGGAGGTTTCCGTTTTGTCATTTTCTCTTTAGGTCTCTTGAATAATAGAAAAAATGGATAACATGCGGCTCTGTGCCAAGCACGGTAAGTGCCGTGGAAGTATGTATATATTCTCACGTAAAATACGCGCATTTTGGTTATTCCAGCAACCCTACCTGGTAGATGTTATCATCAGTTCCATTTCACAGATGAAGAGACTGAGGCACACAGAGGTTCAGAAGCTTGGCCTCAAGTCATGCGGTTAATAACTGGCAGATTGGGCCCTAGCCGGTTTGGTTCAGTGGATAGAGCGTCCGCCTGTGGACCATAGGGTTCTGGATTAATTCCGGTCAAGGGCACATACTGGTTGCAGGCTCCTCCCCGGCCCGGGCTCTGGTCAGGGCTCGTGCAGGAGACAACCAATGGATGTGCTTCTCTCACATGGATATTTCTCTCTGTCTTTCCCTCTCCCTCCCCCTCTCTCTAAAAATCAATGGGAAAATATCCTCGGGTGAAGATTAAAAACAAAACAACAACAAATAACTGGCAGGTTGGGGTTTGAATTCAGGTAGTCTACCACCAGAGCCTGCTGTAGTGCCTCCAACTAACATACAGGCTATTTTTTTAAAAATATATTTTATTGATTTTTTACAGAGAGGAAGGGAGAGGGATAGAAAGTTAGAAACATCGATGAAAGAGAAACATCGATCAGCTGCCTCCTGCACACCCCCTACTGGGGATGTGCCCGCAACCAAGGTACATGCCCTTGACCAGAACCAAACCTGGGACCCTTGAGTCCGCAGGCCGACGCTCTATCCACTGAGCCAAACTGGTTAGGGCACAGGCTATTTTTTAAAAATAAAACCACACAGATGTAACTGCGGTAGATCCCTCCCATTCTTTCCCCTCCCTACCTTCTCAAAGCAGCCACTCATCTGAAGATGCAGACAGTTCTCTACTGGATTTCCCCCTCACCTCCCCCCCACCTTTGGGTCTCAGATGAAGACGTCTGAGTAAATCATATTGCCCAGTTTTTAGCATCCAATCAATCTGCATCAGCCCACAAAGACCGCCCCCCCTTATTTTTTTGCAAATGAATGTATATATACATACCTTTCTATATACTTTCTCTAGCCCCACTCCCTCGTTTCCACATTGTTCACTTCCACAGTTAGCTGGTCGAGTGTGCTTTATATGTATCCTATATATTAAAAGGCTAATATGCAAATTATCCCCTCAACCAGGAGTTCGACCAGGGGATGGGGCCGGCCCACCAACCTCCCATGGCCCCTCCCCCCAGCCAGCCTGGCCTGATCGGCCCCTATCAGGGTGGGCCGGCCTGACCCCACCTGTGCACGAATTTGTGCACTGGGCCTCTAGTTTTTTAATATACTTTTATTGATTTCAGAGAAGAAGGGAGAGAGAGAGATACCCTTTGGATATGCTGCTTGTGAAGTAAGTGGATCCTGTTCTGATGTCGCCTGAAGCTGGCCACTGGGTGTGTTAGTTCTGGGGCCTCTTGGGAGGAACTCTGGTGCAGGCCAGAGTCATACATGGCCAATGACTGGCCCTGGGCAACCTGTTCGGAGCTACGAAGTGATCCACAGTTTGTGACTGCCTCCACTGGGCCTGGGTGTACGCAGAAAGGGCCAAGCTGTGCACCAAGGCTGGATTTTACCAGCACCAGGCCCATGGGCAAGTCAGCAGAAGTCCCAAGGACCCCAACATCTGCTTCTGTCTGCCCCCCGCCAGCTGCCTGATAGCTCAGTCACTGAAAGAGCCTCTGGCGGTACTTGAGGTGCAGGAGGTGGATTCTCAGTGAGCCACCAGATAGGCGTGGGTGGTATTCACCAAATAGATGCAGGTTCAAACTCAGTGCCAGTGCTGGGTCTGAGGCCACTCAGCCAATGTCCCAGGGTGTTCCAAGTCCATCTGTCACCTGCTGGGTGCCTATAGGCCTTTGGTGGGGTGGGGGCCCCAGGGAGTCATCAGGGTGAGGCCAGCAGGGTTTATGAGGCCCACACTGACCAAGATTTGGCCATGTCACGGGATGGCTCTGCATCAGGAGGGCATCCACGGGAAAAAATAGCCCCAATCCTAGAGCCACACAACTTAGTCTCTTCAAGATTCTGCCGGCAGCCTGAGCTCAACAGGGCAGGGCTGCTGGGGGTCAGGAGGGTGGGGCCAGTGGGTGTCCTGTGAGGGGGCGTTGCCAGAGTTGCTGGTCAGGCTTGGGGGAAGGTGGGAGGAGTGGCCCCCGCCCCAGAATCACACCAACCACTCAGTGTGTCCTGGAATCTGACCAGACTTCACCGGGGTGGGGCCCTCTGGAATGGAGAGGGTGGGGTCACCTGGAGCCCAGAGGGGCGGCTAGCGGATCTCCCATGAGGGGGATGCGCCAGTCGGGTTCACAGGGGGGATATCTCTCGCCTCCCAAGGCCACACCACTCAGTCAATGACACCCCCTGAGTCTGCCCAGACCTCTATACCCAGGCCCAAGCAGCTGACTCCTCAGCATGGCACGATCCCTGCAGGGTGGGGCACAGAGAGTACCGAGGGTGTTGCTGTTGCTTTTCCCAGGATGATGTTGTAAGGAGGAGAGTGCTCCGCCTAAGAAAGATGGCGTCTGTGGTGCGGGAGAGTGACTCAGACAGGGGTCCCTGCAGCTGTCCCCTCAGCTCTCTCCCCAGAGCCACAAATGACTCCAGTCCGCTCTGCCCTCCCTCCCCTGGAGCCCAGGGTGAGTGACTGACTGCAAAGGAGATTTTTGTGTGTGGGCCTTTAAGAGGACACCTGTGTCTCCAGCAGACTCTTGTCTCTCCCTGGAAGATAGAATCCCCACAGATTTTCTCAGCCAAATGGATGTGGGGACCTCTTCCCAGCTCTGGTCCTCTGGAGTAGGGAGCCTGGCATGGGTTTGAGACCTCAGACTTCTCAGGGAGAACCCCTGCAGCTGGAATATCCCCCCCTGGAGCTCATGGGAGTGGGGCCAGTCTTGGAAACCAGTCTCAATGTGGCTGCTTCTGTAAGTTTCTGGTTGGAAGACTTCTATTCAGCTAGTGTTCAGTTGGTTATTCAGGTTGATGGTTCTATATTTTAGTTGTAATTCCAGTTTGGACATGGGAGGAGGTGAGTGTAGCAGCCACCTAGTCTGCCGCATCCTGGATCCCTACCTCTTTCTTTCAAATACACAAAAGAAGCTATAAAACTATTATTCCCTGGCATTTTGAGATCTTGCTTCCTGGCAATTGTCTTCAGTTTTGACTCAAATAAACTCTAATAAAAATTCAAAAGCCCGGCCAGCGTGGCTCAGTGGTTGAGCATCACCTACTAGTATGAACCTGGAGGTCACAGTTCGATTCCCAGTCGGGGCACATGCCTGGGTTGTGGGCTCGATCCCCAGTGTGGGGTGTGCAGGAGGCAGCCGATCAATGATTCTCTCTCACCATTGATGTTTCTCTCTCTCTCTCTCCCTCCCCCTTCCTCTCTGAAATCAATAAAAAATATATTAAAGGCAGGTTTCTAGGTAACTCACCGTTTTAAAAAAAATATTGTAGACTTTATAATCATGTGTACCTAGGCTATACAAAATATGTAAAACAACATGAAATTTAAGCATAAGAGAAATGATGCAATCAAGAGAAAGGTAAACACTAGATGTTTGAGGCTGCTGCTGGGGTAACAGCGCTTACTGATTTACCGCGAAATTTTTTATAAACAGAAAGAGTACAGTCTAACAGAACAATAATAAATCTAGTACAGTAAATACCTAATCCAGTAACGGTTGTTTATCATCATTATCAAGGATTATGTACTATACATAATTGCACACGCTTTACTTTTATACAACTAGCAGCCCAGTAGCTTTGTTTACACCAGCATTACCACAAACACGGGAGTGATGCCGTGTGCTGTGCTGTTGTAATGGCTATCATGTTACTAGGTGACAGGAATTTTTCAACTCCATTATCATCTTATGGGATCACCATTGTATATGCAGTCCATCATCAACTGAAACATCAGTATGCATGACTATATTAGTAGTTCATTCATTTATGTTGTAAAATAGTATTTCATTTTATAGCTAAACTAGAGGCCCGGTGCACAGGTAGGGGTCCTGGGCCTGGCCGGCGATCAGGGCCGATCAGGGCCTCCCTTCACCTGGCTGCCAGCTGCTCAGCCTTCCTTCGTTCTACGCCACCCCCTGATGGTCAGCACACGTCATAGCAAGCAGTCGAACTCCTGGTCAGTGGAACTCCCGAGGGGACAATTTGCATATTAGCCTTTTATTATATAGGATGTACCACATTTTGGTGATCTACTCACCAGTTGATGGATATTTGAATTGTTTCCAGTTTTGAATATTATGCATAATGCTACTACGAACATTTACATATAAGTTTTTGCATGGACATGTTTTCATTTCACTTGGATATATACCCAGGAGTGAAATTGCTGAGTCATATAATAAGTTTGTTTAACTTTTTAAGATACTGTCAAATAGTAACCCAGAGTGGCAATACCACTTTACAGTTCCATAAGCAATAGATGAAGGATTCATTTTATTCACGTCCACCCCAGTTCTTATTATTTTCTGTATTTCTTATTATACTCATGCTAGTGGGTGCCTTGGTATCTCGTTATGGTTTTAAGTTTACATTTTTCTAATATTAATTGTTAACCATCTTTTCATGTGATTTTTAAATATTCATATGGTTTTTTGGTGAAGTATCTATTCAAATAGTTTGTCCATTTTTAATCAGGCCTCTTATTAATTGAGTTATAAGACTTCATTGTAACTCCAACCACAAGACCTTTATCAGATCTATAACCTGGAAATAGTTTCTCCTAGTCTGTGGCTTGACTTGTCATTTTATCAATGTCTCTTTTGAGATTTTAAATTGTGATGATGTCCAACTTATCAGATTTTTCTCTCACCAACCATGCTGTTGATGTAGATAGCATGTAGGGTCGGTCCTCTCTGGTCTGCCCTGTACAGACATGTGGAAACTTATCAAGACTTTTTGACTGTCTCCTATTCCAGATCTTCCTGTTAAATTTTTGGGCAGTCTCCCACTTGTCCCAGCCAGGACTACCAGCTGAGCCACTGGTTTTACCAGTTCGTTTGTCATCGAGATCACAATTATTCCTTACAGCGCTGCTGGGCGTGGGTTTTTCCAGCTCACTCCAAGTCAAGGGAGACCCCTCTGGCAGCGAAGCTGTGTGTTCTCACAGCCTGAACACCTACCTGGCAGTGCCTCCCACGAACTCTGGAGGAAATGGAAACAATCCCAGGAGGGTCGCCTCCGAACCTACTGTTTTTACCAAGTCCAGTGTCTCATCAATAACCCCTTCTAACTTGGTCATCTGCCCCCTTGGCCAATTCCCAGAGCCCTTAAATAGCTGTTTTTGACAATTTAGTCCAGTTTTATCATTGAGTTGGGGGGAGAAAATGTTCGGGGAAGTGGGGTTGAAGGACTGTGCGCATGAGACTGCCTCTCCCAACAAAAACAAAACTAGGTTGTTTGGGGGTGTTGCTGGGGCACCAACTCATCAGTTTAAAAATCAGTAAGTAAAGAAGAAGAGTTAGGCATCTAGCATGCCTTTTGGTATGAACTCTGTATCAGGGAAATCAGATTCCTTTAGGGCAGTGGTTCTCAACCTTCTGGCCCTTTAAATACAGTTCCTCATGTTGTGACCCGACCATAAAATTATTTTCGTTGCTACTTCATCACTGTCATGTTGCTGCTGTTCTGAATCGTCATGTAAATATCTGATATGCAGGATGGTCTTAGGCGACCCCTGTGAAAGGGTCGTTTGACCGCCAAAGGGGTCTCGACCCACAAGTTGAGAACCGCTGCTTGAGGGGATGAAGGTGAGTACATATAGACGTGGTCTAGCTAATAAATGCATAATGAATGATAGAAAATCACCATTGGCAATTTCTAATGAAATAACTAATTCAGGTAATGATCGTTAATATATAAACTTAACAAAATATGCCCAAGACTTCTATAGTGAACCCTATAAGACAATACTGAGAGAATTTAAAGAAGACCTATGTAAAAAAGGTCTATGTTCATATACTGTGTTGACTCAGTATATCATCATTTAATTCTCCCCAAATTGATCTATAGATTCAATGCAATCTCAGTCCATCACTGGCAGATTGTGTGTGTGTGTGTGTGTGTGTGTGTGTAAAACAATAAGCTTTTTAAAAATGAATATGAAATGCAAAAAAGGATCAGAATAGCTAAGACAAATTTGAAGAACAAAGCTGAAGGATTTACCTTATCAGATATCAAGACTCACAATGTCACAATCTAACAGCCTGGTTTGGCCAGTCAAAGGGCCTCCAGGGCACAGAGCCTGACAGTGAACTATCACAGGCTGAATGCCAAGGCCGTGCCCTTGGCCCCTGAGGTGCCAGACATCATCTCCATCACTGAGATAGTGACAGCCTACCCTAGAGATTGGCATATCTGTCATCAATCTGGCTAATGCTTATTTCTCACTCCACTTGCAGGAGGAAGAGGAGGACCGAGTTGCATTCACCTGCAGTAGACTTCCAATAGGCTTCCGCAGGGACACCTCGAGCCCCTGGCAATCTGCCACCAGTGGGCGCGACTTGGCCTCCCACCAGTCCAGGTCACCACAGGTGTTTTGGTCATCCTTCCTATCAGTGACACCCTGAGAGTAGGGCCCACCGAAAACCAGGTGGAGGGGGTGCTGCAGTTAGACACCAGGACTAGTGACAGTTGGGCTCTAAACCCAGATAAAGCCCAGGGCCCAGCACAGCAGGTGCCATTCCTAAGGGCCACTTGGGTGGGAAGCCAATGAAACAGCCCAGATTCGGTAAAGCAAAAAATGCTTGACCCTGGCAGCACTGGAGACAGCATGTACCCCTGTGGGTGGTCTTTTGCCCCCACTAGTTTAGGTGACCCCCAGGTACCAATTTTCAAAAATGAAAGAATAAAGACAGACTAAAAGTTAAAAAAACAAATGTCAGCATGGATGTGAAGAAATTGGAATCCTTGGGCACTGCTGGTGGGAATGTAAAATGGTGCCGCTGCTGTGTAAACAGACTGGCAGCCCAGCCCGCATGGCTCAGTGGTTGAGTGTTGACCTATGAACTCGGAGGTCACGGTTCGATTCTGGGTCAGGGCACATGCCCAGATTTTGGGCTCGATGCCCCAGTGCGGCATGCAGGAGGCAGCCAATCAATGATGCTCATCATTAATGTTTCTCTCCCTCTCCCTCTCTCTTCCTCTCTGAAATCAATGAAAATATATATTTTTAAAAATACAAAGAAAACAGTGTGGCAGTTCCTCAAAAAATCAAACATAGAATTGATGCAGCAATTCCATCAAAGAACTGAAAGCAGAAATTCAAACAGATATTAGTAGACAAAGGTTCCTAGAAACATCATTTTCAACAGCCAAAGGTGGAAACAAATTACATGTTTATCAACAGATGAATGGATAAAGAACCCGTACTTAACACATGCATTGAATCTTATTCAGCCTTAAAAATAAATGAAATTTTAAGGGTGGGGGGGAAAAAAGGACACATATGTAATACCCTTTGTAATGCTTTAAGCAATAAAAAATAAAATAAAATAAAAAAATAAAAAAATAAATAAATGAAATTTTGATGCATGGGTGAACCACGAAGACATTATGCTAAGTGAATTAAGCCAGACACAAAAGAACAAATACTGCCCAGCTGGTGTAGCTCAGTGGGTGGGTGTCAACCTATGAACCAGGAAGTTATGGTTGGGTTCCTGGTCAGGGTTGTAGGCTTGATCCTCAGTGGGGGGCATGCAGGAGGCAGCTGATGAATGATTCTCTCTCATCATTGATGTTTCTATCTCTCTCCCTCTCCCTTCCTCTCTGAAATCAATAAAAATCTATTAAAAAAACAAATACTATATGATTTCATGTACAGGAAACAGCTTGAGTCATCAAATTTATGGAGACAATGGAGAACAGTGCTTATCAGGGGCTGCAGAAGCAAGAAATGGGCAGTTATTACTTAAAGGGTTTACAGTTTCAATATAGGGTGATGGATAAGTTCTGGAGATAGAGGTGATGGTTGCATAATAATAACTTCATGCCACTGTATAATGTAAAATTATTAAAATGGTAATTTTATGTTACATATATTTTACCACACACACACTACTCTGCAAGCTTTTTAACTTTAATAATACGTCATGACTATTTTTCCTGGTCAGCAAATATAAATCCAATTCATCCTTTTTAATAACTACACAATATATTATAGAAAGGGCACACTATACTATTTTTAACTACTCCCATATTGACAAACATTTGCTGTTATAAATAGTGCTGCAGTCAAAATCTTTAAGGTTCTTATGATATATTAGGAGTCTCCAAACTGTGATTAGTGGGCAAAGTAAATAGTATATTTAGATCTTCCTCTAAGCCATTTTTTTTTTGTTTTTATTTGTTCCTGGTATAAAACTAAGGGCAAGATGTCCTACCATTTGGCTGCATATACCAAAAATCTCAACTAGCTGTGACTTATACAGGATATAATTGTATGGGCATTTCAGGACTGGTGTGGAAACTAGTGTGGAAACTTCTGCATGAGATCATCCAAGGATCCAGCCTTTTTTATCCTCTTACGCCACCCTGCATTTTCGTGGTCCAAGATGGCTCATTGTGATGTCCACGTTCCATTGAGCAGCAGAAGAGAGAAGATGGGCACACCTACTTCCGCTCAGGACTCTACCTAAAAGTTGCCTGTTCCACTTCCACTAATAGCCTATTGTCCTGAATTGAGTCATGTAATCCATCCTAGCTAAAAAGACTGGGAAAAATCCCACTCATTCCAGGTGGCCACATGCTGCATTAATACCATCATGGCCAAGAGAGACTAGTCAGGGGTGGGCAAACTTTTTGACTCGAAGGCCACAATGGATTCTTAAACTGGACCGGAGGGCCGGAACAAAAGCATGGATGGAGTGTTTGTGTGAACTAATATAAATTCAAAGTAAACATCATTACATAAAAGGGTACAGTCTTTTTTTTTTTTTTTTTAGTTTTATTCATTTCAAACGGGCCGGATCCGGCCCGTGGGCTGTAGTTTGCCCATGGCTGGACTAGATAGTGAGCAATTCTCTGATAAACTATGCCAAAAGAACGGTCAATTGTGTCAGCAATATTTATAAAATAAACCATTTTCCATCGAATTAAAATGCCGTCCTCTGGTTTATTAAGGCCCACATACAATTGGATCTGTTTCTAGACACTATTATATTAAAATAGCTTTATAATAGTTGTTAGCTGTTCTTATTGTATTAATTTATAGTTGTTGATATATTAGTAATTTATCTTTTAACTGTTTGATTTGTTATTTGATTTACATTATTTTTACAGATCAAGTTCAAGATGGTCCACCTGTTTTGTAAAAACTGTTTTGTTCTGGCACTTGGATATTATAATTTGAGGCAGAGATCATTTTCCTAGTTCTGATTTTTCTTTTATCTTTTTACTTATTTCAGAGAGGAAGGAAGAGGGAGAGAGAGAGATAAATATCAATGATAAGAGAGAATCATTGATCAGCTGCCTCCTGCACACCCCCTAATGGGGATCGAGCCCACAACCCAGGCATGTACCCCGACTGGGAATTGAACCGTGACCTCCTGGTTCATAGGTGGATGCTCAAGTACTGAGCCACACCAGCCAGGCTAGTTCCAATTTTTCAATGTTAAGGAGCATCTCTACCCACCAATAGCTACAACTAAGAGGTCACACATTTGTTCGTCATCAGAGCCTTAGAGGAAGAGAAAACCTCACTAAAGAGAAAGCCTGACCATAGCAGAGATCTGATGACAAGGAACAGGATGTCCCAGGGTAACAGGCATCCAAGACTCCACCTTGTCATCCATTTGAAAAACAATGGGTGTGAGCAAGTCCCAAGGTGATGGGAAATGAGAGAGGTGCTCTCCCAGCTCTGGCTCTGGCGCATTAGCCATCTGAAGTGTGTGGCTCCATCAGCCTTTAACTGGTTTCGGTGCCTCTCTGCCATTACCTCCTTCCACCAGGCTTCATTTCCATTCATTCATTCATTCATTCATTTATTTATTTATTTATTTAGAGTCTGTTTATTAAAGCCAGGGACAGTGGAACAAGGAAAGACTTAGGATAGAAGACGCAACAGAAGAGAGATGAGGCAGGGCTGCTCTGGCTCTCTGGAAACGTTATGGGAGAGAAGTGAGCCAAGGCGGGGCTGCTGTCAGCTCCCTGGAGAGGCAGAGAAAAGGGGGCTCTGGAGACAGGTTCAGGGGGGTTAGTTAGCCCAGGACAAGCTACCCCTGCCCATTGCTCCCCTGGTTGCAAGTCTCCTGGGGTTCCTCAGAGTTTAGAAGATGCACCCATGTGGGGGAAGTAAAAGGGGAGGGGAAAATGCAGGCATGCTGGGGGCGAGGGTGCACCCACTCTCTTATAGAGGAGATTTGCTCAGATTTATGCCTTATCCTTAAAAGTGCCTTCCTTTGTAGAAAAGGAAAGCTATTGGATCAAAAGAAGCTGCATTTGGGAGCCTTCCCTTCCACCCAGCTAGTGTGTATCCTTTGCCTTTCTTTTAAACCTAAATGCAGCATCTCTTCCAGGAAGACCTTCTTGGTTTCCTGTGCCCTCGACAATGGATAAGCTGGAAGGTGTCTTAGAGATCTCAGCCCTGGCTTCCTCTGGTCACGGCCAAGCTTGTCAATCTCGCAGCCGGAGGGTCCGGTCCATGGGCACCCACTGCGACCAACTGTGACCTCCTAAGACCGTGGTTGGCAAACTGCGGCTCATGAGCCACATGCGGCTCTTTCGCCCCTTGAGTGTGGCTCTTCCTAAGCCTTAGGAGTACCCTAATTAAGTGAATAACAATGTACCTACCTATATAGTTTAAGTTTAAAAAATTTGGCTCTCAAAAGAAATTTCAATCGTTGTACTGTTGATATTTGGCTCTGTTGACTAATGAGTTTGCCGACCACTGGCCTAGGATGCAAAGTCATGGCAGAGCCTGGGAGGCGGCGGCCGGGACTGGGATATTTAAACGAGGCAAACGGCCCGCGGGCCTGCGCGTTTGACCTGCTTGGAACACCTGCCAGCACTCCTCCCAGGTTCCCATGGCTAGCTCTGGGGTGGCGCCTGGGCTCTTGCATTCTTTCACCTGCCACAGGGATTGATGAGCAACAAAGTGGGAAATTCAACTCAGCCAACCCTTAACGCACAGATGAGAACATCGAGGCCACCTGATGCAACAACGGAAATTAGCATTTCTTAGTGGGAAGCTGCTCTTTCAGGGCAAGGACTTTTTCTCCGTTGTCGCAGCTCTAACACCAGCATCCAGAACTGTGCCTACCTAGCAGTGGCAGATTTAAAGGGGGAGGGAAGGAAGGAAGGGAGGAAGGAAGGAAGGAAGGGAGGGAGGGAGGGAGGGAGAGAGGGAGGGAGGGAGAAAGGAAGGAAGGAAGGGGAAGGGAGGAAGGGAGGGAGGAAGGGAGGAAGGGAGGGAGGAAGGGAGGAAGGAAGGAAGGGAGGAAGGAAGGAAGGAAGGAAGGGGAAGGGAGGAAGGGAGGGAGGAAGGGAGGAAGGGAGGGAGGAAGGGAGGAAGGAAGGAAGGGAGGAAGGAAGGAAGGAAGGAAGGAAGGGAGGGAGGGAGGAAGGGGAAGGGAGGAAGGGAGGAAGGAAGGGAGGAAGGAAGGAGGGAAGAAGGAAGGGAGAGAGGGAGGAAGCTTGGTGTGGCTGCACCCAGCTGGAACTACCGCGCTGGCTTGGTCCAGGATATGACACATTCTCCTGGGCACAGCCTCTCGCCCAGGCCCGGCCACCGCCTCCCAGGCTCGGTCACTGCTTTGCACCCCAGAGGTCACAGTTGCTCGCAGCGCTGCCCATGGATCGGACCCTGCGGAGCGCACCTCTGAGGAGTGTCGGGGCGGGGAACACGTCAGGTAGAGGTCAGGGGCGGGGAGGAAAGTGAGGACTTGGAGAAGGAAGGACCGGCACGTGAACGGGGGGCGGGGAGGGGCGGGCGGGGGCGGGGAGTGCGGGCTACATAGAGCCCGGCGCCGGCGGGAGGGGCTCGCACCTGCTCCTCGGCGGCAGCGCGCCAGCGGGTCGCTGGGCACTCAGCTCAGGTGAGAGGCCCGCTGTGGGCACGGGGCTCGGACGGGAGGGGACTCCGATGGGAAAGGGGCCTCGGACGGGAGGGGACTCCGGTAGGAAAGGGGGCTCGGACGGGAGGGGGTTTGGAGGGGGCTCGGACGCAGAGGGGGCTCAGACGGGGAGGAGGCTCGGACGCGGTGGGGGTTCGATGGGGAGGGGCCTCGGATGCAGAGGGGGCTCGGACGGGGAGGGGGTTCGGATGGGGAGGGGCTCAGATGGGGAAGGGGGCTCGGACGCAGAGAGGGCTCGGACGGGGAGGGGGCTCGGACGCAGAGGGCGCTCAGACGGAGAAGGGGCTCGGAAGGGAGGGGGCTCGGACTGGGAGAGGGCTGGGTTGCCGAGGTGCTCGGACGGGGAGGGGTTTTGGAGGGGAGGGGGCTCAGACGGGGAGGGGGCTCGGACGCGGTGGGGGCTCGATGGGGAGCGGCCTCGGACGTTGCCCAGGTGGGAAAAGCTGGAAAGCTCACGGTTGGGGACGCTCCCCCCACCCCAGGGCCCCTCTGCCGTGGCCTGCGGCGCTGGGATGAATTTGCTGGGTTGCCCGCGTTGCGCGGGAGAGGAGCTGGGAAGTGCGAAGCCCCTGCCGTCCATCCCCCCCCCCCCCCACACACAACCCCCACCCCGCGGGTTAGAGACGCCAGGGCGACTGGTGCCTGGCACAGAGGCCGGAGCTGCTTTCGTGGCTCGATGGGACGGTGGGCTGAGCAGTCCCACTGTCACTTCTCGGGGCGCCCGTCCACAGACCCACCAACCAGGTTCTGCCCTGAAGCCAGGAATCTAATCAGAGACGATTGACTGATTGGTCGATTGATTGATTAATTGATTGATAACGTCCCCGAAGCCTTTATTCCGCTTCCGCTAGTAGCCAGGTGGGTAGAAACAGATCCAGGAGCCAGGGGTGCCATTCGCGCTGGGTGGAGAGGTTTACGGGACCTAGAAACAGGTTTGGGTGACCCTGCCTGGGTCTAGAGGAGATAGGACCCGCCCAAACGCAGGAAACATTTGTGTTTCACTAAGGAAACCTGCGCTTTATGGAAAGTTAGCCAGGCGCCCCTTGGAAAAGTCCCAGAAGCGAGCATTTCCTTGCCATTCTCTCCCACCTGCCCCCCCAGTTTCTACCATGGCCCCCCTCTTCCCCGTCCCTTTGCCCCACTGCCCCACCCAGCACTCCGCCTGGCTCATAAAGTGGCTGAGGAGCTGTCCCTGTGCTTTTACATTCACTCTGGGAGGGAGTGTGGCTTCGTGTTCAGAGGAAACGAATCCTGATACCGAGATAATGAGGCCGGGCGCTTCCGAGGACCGGCGTCCTCCCTGACCCCGAGTTGTGGGCTTGGTGATGACGGGCAGGTGGAATTGTAGGTGGGATTTCTCCAGGGTGGCCCCTTGGTTTCCCGGGGAGAGCGCCTCCCAGACGCGTGGTGAGGCGTGGTTTCTGCTTGTGCGTTATTTGTTTGGGTATCTGGGGAGCCAGGCATACAATCTCCTTTATTAAGGAGCTTGGATCTCCTCTGACTTCCGTGCGAGGTGGACACAGCACCGCCGGTGACTTAGCTCCTGGGTGCATTCATCCTTCTATCCCATGGGCTCCTCCCTCGCCCACCTGGCGGCCGTGGGCTGTGATGGCCACGGAGAAGCTGTTGATCTCACGTTCTGCACGTTATTCTATTTGGCGTCCCCCCCCCCCCCCCCCGCCCCCCGTGACCTTGGTTGTGTCTCTTGCCTAATCTCAGCAAACAGCACTTGGAGATCGTTGGGATTTGGCAAGGGCTGGGGAGAAAGACCTGCTTTCTTTTCTCCCCGCCACCTTCGGGTTAACCTCGGCTGCTGCGCTTAATTGGTCAAAGTACAGGTGTTCCTAGGTCGGCTATAATGGAAGCGTTATCGCTTGTCCTCAAACATCTCTGCTGGTTGATGTGGATAAGGGCAGTTTTACCCGAGGTGGGGCCACTCCCATAGCCAAAGTTCCTGCTATTGTGAAACTTTGTATAATTGTGGGTAAGAGAACTAAAGTCACTCCTGTGTCATCAGCTAATGACTGCATATGGAGACAGAGTTCGTATCGATGGTTTTTTTTCTATAGACGGGTCATAAAACAAAAACCAGATTATTCACAGCTCGATGTGATGCTGCGTGTGAGCCATTGGGGGCCACGGGTCGGGAATCCCCACACTGTGTTTGAACTGAGCTTTCCTTCTAGCCACCCACCCTCTCCACCACACCGTCACTGCGGCTCAAGCAAGTAGGCGATTTGCATTGTAGCTGTTTTTGCTTCTCGTGTCTGTCCTCTTGTGTGAAAATAGAATGGGTCGCCAGGCAGAAGGACACTCAAAAGATCTGTCAGCCTTGGGTGATGATGGATTAAACTGAAGCTATCAAAGCGCACACGCGTGTTTCCCTGGCAGGATTTAGATATTATAAGCCATTTTCAGTGTCTTGTGGGTATCACATCACAAGGGGGCTTTACAGAGAACAAGATGGTTTCCACAAGCAGCCCTGTGAGGGCAGAAGAATAGCCGATTTCATAAATAAGGACACTGAAACTTCGAGATACTGAGAATCTGGCCTGGGCTTATCCATCTGATAGGTGGCAGCTAGGATGCAACGCAGAGCTCTCCCAAATATCACAGCCCGTCCAGGGTGGTGTGTGTGTGTGTGTTTGTGGGGTGAGGAGTTGTCATTCGTCTTTCCTGAACATGTATTTAATATATTCTCTGACTTGAACTCTTAGACTATAAATTTAGAGACATTCTCGTTTGGTATATGTCATGCCCATCATTTTGTCAATGTCATCACAATGTATTTTAGAGCTGAGGATAGCCTTCAAGATGGTCAAGCTCAATGTTCTTGTTTTCCAAAGCGGGGGGGGGGGGGGGGGGGGGGGGCGAGGTGGATTCGGGAAAAATTGAGCAAGTATGTCATGTTGCTTCCCCAAATCTACTTTGCTGAAGAATTACGGCTCAAACCTAGGTCTCCTGGTGTTCAGACTCCTGTTCTTTCTGGCATGGGGTCCCTTGAGGATTCCCTAGATACATAAGTCAGCTGGTTTAGTTTGATTGACTCCATTGCTTTGGGGGGAAGGGGAGTAGTCTGTGACAGCAAACTATAGCTTCCCTGAATCCGGGACTCAAACTTCTGTAGATTATTCTGCTCTTGCTGTATCCCATGTTCCATGAAGGGAAGAGCTTTATTTGTCTGGCCCAGGGGTCCTCACACTACGGCCCGCGGGCCACATGCAAATACAAATATTGTATTTGTTCCCGTTTTGTGTTTTTACTTCAAAATAAGATAGGTGCAGTGTGCATAGGAATTTGTTCATAGTTGTTTTTAAAACTATAGTCCGGCCCTCCAACGGTCTGAGGGACAGTGAACTGTCCCCCTGTTTAAAAAGTTTGAGGACCCCTGGTCTGGCCCATGTGTGATTCCCAGCACAGTGCCTGTAGTAGGCACTCAATGAAATACGTTCAATAGCTAGCAAATAGTTATTTCTTGGGTTAGAGGAATAACAGGAATTTAGGTGTTGGGAAAAGGTGAGTTTAGTCCTATCTGTACTATTCCTAATAGATAATAATGATCGCATTCAATTAAAAAAATCTAGAAACAAATATAAAGAAATGTTCGTTATGAATTCTGGGTGTTGAATGTTCTTGTTTGCAATTCTTTGTGTATTAAAGTCCTCAAATGATAAAAAAACAACAACTATCAAATAAACATTTGAATACCTGTGAGATGTCATTCAGCTACTGTCACAGATCTCCCTAATCCAGTGACTTAAGTAAGGAGATTGTTTTTCACAAACAATTTAGGTGTCTGGAGCTGAGAAGTCTGGGCTGGGCAGCTTTTCTGCCTTCCTGCACCACTGTCCTTGGCAGGCAGCTTGCGTCCTCACTGAAGGGCAGGCACCTCTTCCGTGTCATCTAGAGGGCAGAAGGCAGGTACCAGCTGAGTCTGTCCTTTTTTTTTTTTTTTTTTTTTTTTAATAAAACAAGATCTTTCCTGAAAGCCCCACCCAGTCAACTTCCTCCATCTCCTTCACATAAGGATGGTGTCCCATAGCCACTCCTGAGAGCCTGAGAGGATTTAGTGCTTTGTCAGACATACTGCCAATGCAACAAAATAGGGGCTCTGTTAATAAGGAAGAGGGTGAAAGGCTGCTGATTGGGTAGGCAGTTACCGGAGTTTGCCCGCATATGTTTTCTGATTCATTGACTCTTGTCTTCTACATCGGTTGTTGGGTTGTTTCTTTATTTTGTTCTTTGGTTTACTAACAAGCAATAGATACGTAGTGGGCCTGGAGGAACTTTTTTAAATTATAGAGTCTGAAGTTCATTCTAGGATATGCTGGTTACTTAAGTCCGGGACAGGCCTGTAAATCTGAATAATAAACAGCCCTCTGGGTAACTGAAATGCAAGTGTTTGCCAGAGCACAACTTAAAAAGCATTGAGTTGGGGGTGTATTTCCAACAGCTTTCTGTATCACTCCTCTTGAGGATATTACTGAAACGGAATTTTTGGACTGGAATCCGGATTCTTTGTCCGCCACAGTCGAAGAATGAATCCACGGACAGAGAGTAGTATAGCAAAGGTGGAGATTTATTGAAGAACAAGTACAGACTCCCACGTGGGGAGAGGGAAGGAGTCCCACAGAATGGACTCCCACGTGGGGAAGGAGAAAGGGGTCCCACTGAGTTCTTTTTCCCTAGGGCTTATAAAGGCTGCAGATCCTGGTGCCTTGATATCCCCTGATGGGTCACTATTCCCTTAGACTGGTTACTATAGTAACTCCTGAACTCAAAGGTCAACCACCACATGGAACATGTGATACCCTCCTCCCTCATTGTCCTTTTCTTTCTGGCTTTCTTCCCTCTTCATTTTGTAAATATAGACCTTTTTGGCTACTTCCAGCTCCCCTGTCTTATGTAAATGCAACTGTTGCTGCTCCCTGCACCTGGCTTCCTTGTGCTATGGAGATGTACCTTCTCCCAATCCGTAGCCCTGTGTTTTCCCATGGACCCCAATTCTAAAAATTCCCTAAGCCTGCCTATATTCCCCTAAAATTCCTGTTTCATTACTTCATTTTTTAAATTTTATATTTTGGTCAACATAAGTAAATGTATAGTTCTAAGGTCTTTATGGAGCCTATACTGAGCTGCCCCCTATAGGTGACTACTTGTAATGCTTTGGGCTATTTTTTTTTTTTTTCTCATATTTACCACCATATTGCCAAATAGCATGCTACTGGCTATTTTTCTTTTTCCAGTTCTAGATACTATCTGTGAACTTCCTACCTTGGAGGATGAGGATTCGGCTTCCTTTATTCTATCTCATATTGACCTCTGTTTCTTGCAAGATCCCAATATATTCTGCTTATGTTAAATACAGCAGTGTTTATTTTTTCATTTCTTTATTAAGTTATTATATATGTGTCCTTATCCCCACATTACCCCCCCCACCCCCCAACTCATGCCCTCACCCCCTTGTTGTCTGTGTCAATTGGTTAGGCCTATATGCTTGCATATAAGTCCTTTGGTTGATCTCTCCCCCTTACCCCCACCCTCCCCCACCTTCCCTCTGAGGTTTGACGATCTGATCGATGTTTCTCTGTCTCTGGATCTGTTTTTGTTCATCAGTTTATGTTGTTCATTATAGTCCACAAATGAGTGAGATCGTGTGATATTTATCTTTCTCTGACTGGCTTATTTCACTTAGCATAATGCTTTCCAGTTCCATCCATGCTGTTGCAAATGGTAAGAACTCCTTTTTTACTGCAGTGTAGTATTCCATTGAATACAGCAGTGTTTAATTAGTGTTTACATTATTATGACTATGCAGATATTATTCACAACTGTGCCTTATGATAAACCATGTTTTTTTAAAGAATAGTTTATTGATTTTGAGAGAGAGGAGGAGGGAGAAGAGAGAAACATCCATGTGAGAGCACAACACTGATCCCCTCCCTCTTTGCAGGTCCTGCCTGGGATCTGCCCTGACCAAGAATTGGTAATCGACCAACTGAGCCACACCAGTCAGGGCAATAAATCATGATTTTTACACTTCTTTCCTGGTCAACCTTTTTCCATCCCCTGGAGTTAGTCATTGCTTCACCTTCTTCAATTTGCTTAGTTTTTTGAATTTTCATTACCAATTCTTGTTCAAACGTTGACAGGATGGTAAAATTCCCCTCAGAAGAATTTTACCGGTGTGGCTCAGTGGTTGAGCATCAAGTAGCCACTTTGATTTTCTCTCTCTCTTGGAAACTTCCCAGCTCAGCCCCCACCCTCTGGGACTGGCTGTTCTCAGAGCCCCTGGGATACTGGGAGCTCCCTCGCTGCCAGCCTGGGAATGCCTGGATTCCTGTTCCTTGGATTCCATGCCTTCTCACTCCTTGGTTTTGCTGGAGCACAGCTTCCCGAGAAAAGGCACATAGAGACAGAGCAGGGTTATCTGGCAGCTTACAAAGCTCATGGGCCCCTGGGAGGGTTAACAGCTGCTGCCAGGTGTTGGATGGGGAGGAAAAGCCAGATTGCCACCAAGAAGTATTTGGGCCCGGCCAGTGTGGCTCAGTGGTTGAGCATCACACTATGAACCAGGAGGTCATGGTTCGATTCCCAGTCAGGACACATGCCTGGGTTGCAGGCTTGATCCCCAGTGTGGGGTGTGCAGGAGGCAGCCGATCAATGATTCTCTCTCATCATTGATGTTTCTATCTCTCTCCCTCTCCCTTCCGCTCTGAAATCAATAAAAATACTTTTTTCTAACAGAAGCATTTTTGGTTAATTTCCTAAAGAGATCTTAAAAGAGTCCTGAACCTCCATGGCTCTGATTTCTTGTGATTTCTTTTCTCAGTCTGAATAAATATTCACTTTCACACCCAATTTTGTTATTTGCAATTTTATGATTCTTTTTTTCGTAAAGAGTGCTCCCCAAATTATGTAGAAGTCAGGCCCCACAGGATATGGCTGCTTTTTGAGACGTTACGCATTTAAGGTGTCCGTTTTCTTCCTTCGTACTTGGCGGATGGTGGCTGGATAGAGGGTATTAACTGGAAATAGCTTCCTCTCAGTTTTGAAATCGCTGTTCCATTTTCTCCTGCCTCCTTGGAGTGCTGTTGAGAAGGCGATGCCATTCTGACTTCTGGTCCCTTGGATTTTGTTTTAATCTCTTGGGAGTTTGTAGGGTTTTCTTTTCTATATATATTCCTCCTGTTCTGATATTCCACCACGTCATTAATTACTGATAGGATGTGTTTGTTTGTTTGTTTGAGTCATTGTTCAGGTACTTTCAAGTCCTTTTCCATCTAAAAATCATATCCTGCAGTTCTGGGTGGTTTTCTTGTTATATCATTTCCTCTGGCCTGTTTTTCTGAAACATTAGTTACTTAGATGTTGGGTCTCTTGGATCCGCCCTCTGAGTTGCTTATCTTTCCCCAAGTTCAAAGCTGTCTCCTGTCTTTTAGTTCTAATAAATTTCCCAGGCCCTCCTATGAAATTTTTCTACTTCTACCATGATATGTGTAATTCCCAAGGGCTTTTATTTGGGTACGGAGCCTTTTACATGTTTTATGGCATCCTGTTTTTATTTCATGGATACAATATCTTCTCAGATTTCTCTGAGAATATTAACCTGGTATTTTTTCTACACTTTTAAGTTTTCATCAGCTGCCTACAGCGTCTGTTTATTTTCAAAGTCTCTCTGTTATTTTTGGTTCTGCCTTTTATGTGGGGAGCTTAAGGATGTCCAAGTTTAAGGATGGTGTACTAAAAACAAGAATGGCATACTAAAATGCAGTCTTGGGGTGTTTGTAGAGTGGCAAGCTTCATTGCAGGGTGATCAGACAGAGCACGGTTTTTTGCTGGCTTATCGTTATATCTCCAGCAGCTTTCTAGTATAATCAGTTTCTCATTAAAAAGGCCCTATCTCTAGCCCAGCCAGTGTGGCTCAGTGGTTGAGCATTGACCTATGAACCAGAAGGTCATGGTTCAGTTCCCAATCAGGGCATATGCCCAGGTTGTAGGCTGGATCCCCACTGTGGAGCATGCAGGCGGCAGCCAATCAATGATTCTCTCTCATCATTGATGTTTTTCTCTCTCTCTCTCCCCCTCCCTTCCTCTCTGAAATCAATACAAATATATATTTTTAAAAAAGAAAGGCCCTTTAATCAATAAAGCATTTAAAAAAGGCCCTATCTTGCTGAAACTGGTTTGGCTCAGTGGATAGAGCGTTGGCCTCCGGACTGAAAGGTCCCAGGTTCGATTCCGGTCAGGGCATGTACCTGGGTTGCGGGCACATCCCCAGTAGGAGGTGTGCAGGAGGCAGCTGATCGATGTTTCTCTCTCATCGATGTATCTAACTCTCTATCTCTCTCCCTTTCTCTCTGTAAAAAAATCAATAAAAATATATATATATTTTAAAAGGCCCTATCTCTAGCCATTTGAGAAAAGGCCACTAATAACTTGGATTTATTTATTATGTAATTTCTTTTTTTTTTTTTTAAATATATTTTATTGATTTTTTACAGAGAGGAAGGGAGAGAGATAGAGAGTTAGAAACATTGATGAGAGAGAAACATCGACCAGCTGCCTCCTGCACACTCCCACTGGGGATGTGCCCGCAACCCAGGTACATGCCCTTGACCGGAATCGAACCTGGGACCTTTCAGTCCGCAGGCCGACGCTCTATCCACTGAGCCAAACCGGTTTCGGCAATTTATTATGTAATTTCTTTAGCAGTAGAGATTCTTTTTCTATGGAAGCTAAGTGGTAGTCTAGGGTTCAAAATCAGACTTCTGTTCTGGACTCCACCCACGTTAGAGTACCTGGTGCTTCTGTCACCTGTGTGTCCCTCCACGTCCCTGTCTGTCACAGAGACCATCAGAGGCTTCCATGAAGACTGAGTTCTTTCCTATTAAAAAAATGAAAAGTGCCCTAGCCAGTTTGGCTCAGTGGATAGAGCATCTGCCTGCAGACTAAAGGGTCCCAGGTTCTGTTCTGGCCAAGGGCCCATGCCTGGGTTGTGGGCTAGATCACCCCGCCCCAGTAGGGGGCCTGCAGGAGGCAGCCAATCAATGATTCTATCTCATCATTGATGTTTCTATCTCTCTCTCCCTTTCTCTCTGAAATACATATATATATATATATATATATATATATATATATATGTATTTTTTAAAGCTTTAAAAAAGATTATAGGGCAATATATATATATATATATATATATATATATATTTACAAATAATTATTTTGGAGTAAGCATTTCCAAAACATGCATTCCCCACCCAGAATGAAATACTTAGGGACCCAGAATGAATCAGGGGCTTGGAAGCAGCTCTATCTCAGTGATGGTGAACCTATGACACGTGTGTCAGAGGTGACACGCGAATTCATTTTTTTGGTTGATTTTTCTTTGTTAAGTGGCATTTAAATATATAAAATACATATCAAAAATATAAATCTTTGTTTTACTCTGGTTGCAAATATCAAAAAATTTCTATATGTGACACGGCACCAGAGTTAAGTTAGGGTTTTTCAAAATACTGACACGCAGAGCTCAAAAGGTTCGCCATCACTGCTTTTTATGTCACTTCCCCTTGGCTGGTGCTATCTCATGCCAGTATTTGTCCTAACAGGCTGTTTCTGAGAAGATTTCGTTGAGATGGAAAAGCATAATTCGCCTGGTAATCTTTCTTTAGGAGGCTTTACTAGGGAAAGATCGTCCTAGAACCTCTGGAGAATTTCTTGGTTATAGGATCTGGGAGAGAATTTCTGTCCCTGAAGATCACTCTCGGGATTCATGCCTTTCCACCTTGTAAAGCCTGACGTGAGAGTCTAAGCGTGAGGCCGATTCATCACTCTCGGCTGGGGAAGCTTTAGGTCATGGAGACCCTGGGTACCGTGTTACAGGCATGACTCCTGGTCTCGCTTTCCAAGACCTCTTCATTGGAAAGCCTCCACGTTAGATACTGGGGTTTCCGCTGTGGGCTTCTCCTGCTCAGGCACCTTCAAAGAAGACTTGCAAACTCCTCAAAGGCTGGGGTTCAGTCTTGCTCTCCCTGTTCCCCCATCACCGATCCTAGAACAGTGCCTGATGCATAATATGCTCCAGATTAATGTGGCTTGACTTCAGTTGACTTCATTACCCTTTGTAAATGAGCCCTTCCTACTTGTCCCCTTGCTGTTTCCTCTGTTTCTCCTGCACCTTTTTCTAAAACTATGTTTTTATTGATTTCAGAGTGAAAAGGAGAGGGAGAGAAAAATAGAAACATCAATGATGAGAGAGAATCATGGATCGGCTGCCTCCTGCACGCCCCACACTGGGGATCGAGCCCACAACCTGGGCATGTGCCCTGACCTGGAATCAAACTGTGACCTCCTGGTTCATAGGTCAACGCTCGACCACTGAGCCATGCTGGCCAGGCTCTTCTGCATCTTTTTATGTCACTTCCCCTTGGCTGGTGCTACCTCATCCTCAGAGTTGATAGATGGAACTGCTGGAAGATAACAGACCAGGAAGTTGTCAAACTACCAGGACTCCAGGTAGAACTTCCAGGGGTGAAACTCCCCATGTCATTTTACTAAAGATGAAATAATGTCTTCGGTTATCACCAAAATCCCTGCAGATAGTGCCATCTTTAACCACAGTCCTATTTGGAATTTTTTTCTTCATGCTCCACATCTCACCTCTACAGTCCTTCCTCTCCTCCCACTTTCTTTCATCTGGCCCCGACTTTGACCCAAGCCTTCTCTTTGCTCTGTTTTAATGTTGTTTTCCTGCGTCCTCTCCCCTACCTTTATCTAGCATCTGGACTATTCTGTAATAATAAAACACGGTGATGTGCTATTTCAGAAGACCTGCTGCCCAACCCAAGCCCAGGATGAAAAACCTCTCTCTTCTGGCTGCTTTTGGGGTCGTTCCTGTGCTTTAGCCTCGCGGGTGCTATTTATTTTTATATGAAAGGCTCTAGACAAGAACCAAACTACAGTGTAGAACGAGGATCTGTCCATTCGTGTTTCTCAGACCCTACCACTCACCGTTGAATGTGTCCCCCCACGACATGGAGGCTTGGCCGAGGACAGTGATGGCGAACCTTTTGAGCTCGGCGTGTCAGCATTTTGAAAAACCCTAACTTAACTCTGGTGCCGTGTCACATATAGAAATTTTTTGATATTTGCAACCATAGTAAAATAAAGACTTACATTTTTGATATTTATTTTATATAATTAAATGCCATTTAACAAAGAAAAATCAACCAAAAAAAATGAGTTCGTGTGTCACCTCTGACACACGTGTCATAGGTTCGCCATCACTGGCCTAGAATAAGCTGAAGTCGTTCTTCATGCCTGAATGTGCATGCTACTCTAAAATCCACCTCTGTCTGTTTTACCATGAAAGTCACACTCCCCAAAATCTTTAGGTGACATTGATACTCCAGGATGACGTACCATATTGGTCCTGTGATTTCAGAGATCCCCTTGCTTCCCTATTGCCAAGAGGCGCAGTACTAGATGATACTTTTAAGGATGCATCTAGCTCTAAAAATTATATGAGAAAGTACTGGTCCCAGCAACCTTACTAATGACTGGATTGAGATGATAGTTTCCTCGTGATTTAGGGTTAAGGCAAAGCTGCATCAGTTCATTTCAGATCCAGAACTGTTATTATCTGTCCGGCTTTGTGCTCAGCCTTGGGAAGCTGAAGATGAAGCAGATAAGGTCTGCTTTTGAGGAGCCACTAGTCTAGTGAGTAAGACATGTAAGTGTGTAATTTTAACGTGACAAGTAAATGATACAAATCAAGATAGGTATAAGGTGCTATGGTAGCACAGAGGTGGCACACATAACCCAACCTGGAGTTCACAGAGGACTTTCTAAAGGAAATAAGGCCCACGTATTGAAAACTGAGCAAAGGTAAGTCAGGTGAAGAAAACCGCAAAAGACATACTAGGTGGGGAGACTAGCAGGAGCCAAGTGTACCCTGAAGGTTTGTGTTGGGGAAAAATGGGAGAGGAGGATGGAGAGACGGGCAAAGAGCCAAGTCCTGGGACCAGTAGATCCTTTTAGCCACAGTTTCACTTTCCCTGGTTTCAGTTACTCGCAGTGAACCACGGCCCGAAAATATTAAATGGAAAATTCCAGAAAGAAACAATTCCTAAATTTTAAGTTGCATGCTATGCTGAGTTGTGTGATGAAATCTCATGCTATTCCATTCCTTTCTGCCCTGGCTGTGAATCATGCCTTTGTCCAACAACTCCACACTGTTCCCACTCGTTAGTCACTTAGAGCATCTACCTCAGTTATCAGGTTGATTGTCTCATACCCCGATGCTTGTGTTCCTGTCACCCTTATTTTACCTACTAGTGGCCCCAAAGTGTAAGAGTAGTGATCTGGCTATTTGGACATGCCAAAGAGAAGCCAGGAAGTGCTTCCTTTAAGTGAAGAGGCGAGTAGTAGAGAACAGGAGGATATTTTAAGAGGGACCGCATTGACATTATTTATTACAGCATATTTTTAGATTTACTCTAATGTTGTTGTTCGTCTCTTACTGTGCCTAATTTATAAATTTTATTATAGGATAGGAAAAAATATAGTATGTATATGTTTGGGTACTAGCCATGGTTTCAAGTATCTTGGAATGTATTCCCTGCAGATATGGAGAGACTACTATATATGAAATGCAAAGGGGAGTGGGCTACATCCATGTGGTGATTAGTTCATGAAATATTTTTTTAAATTTTGTATTGATTTTAGAGAGAGAAAGATTGATGAGAAACATCAATCAGTTGCCACCCACATGCACCCCAACCAGAGATCAAACCTGCAACCTGGGTATGTGCCCTGACTAGAAATAAACCCTCCCCTTTGGCATACAGGTCATTGCTCCAACCACACCAGCCAGGGCAATCAATGAAATATTTTAACTTCTATGGTGATATAGAAAGATTTACATTGTAGGTAAATGACTGTGGCTGCAGAAGGGAAAGATTGATGGGCAACAGGACTTAGAAGCATTGCCGTAGTCCAAGCAAAAGATACTATGAACCTAAGTGAAATAATTGTAGGAACAGAAAGGAAAGACAGAACAGCAGAAAATGCGGAAGAACTAAATAAGCAGAGTTTTTTTAGTCTCTTGGGGACCAGGGACCCTGCAGGGCAGAGTGAGGGGCAAAGAGGAGTCTAGGATGACCCCCAGGATTCTGGCTTCAAGAGTGACTGGATGTTAAGCTATTGCCCAAGTTTGGGATACAGAAAAGCCAGTTTGGTGGGGAAGGAAGATGAGTTCCGTTTGGAACACGTGAAGGCGACTGAGAAGTATCTGTGTTTATGTGTGTGCCTGTCTGTTCGGCAGGTTAGATTCAGGAGTCTGAAACTTAGGGAAGAGCTCAGGGCTAGAGATAGTCATGGGAGTCATCAGCATGCAACTGTTAATGGAGCCATGGGTGTGTATGAATTCTTACAAGACAAAGACATATAAAAGAAGAGTGGACCAGTGACGGCTCATGTTTAAGAGACAGACAAAAGAAGAGGACTCCTTAAAGGGGAGGAATAAGATTATGGAAGATGAAGAGAACCAGGAGAGAATAGTGTCATGAAAGCCAAAAGAAGTAGATCATTTCAAAGATAAGTAACTAGTTGACCCTGTCGACTACAAAGTAGTGTCAAGAACAAGAGAAGTCTACGAAGATGATGTTTTAAAGATTTCCATTGAATGAAACAATATGAAGTGAACTCAGTTTTTTAGGGAAGTGATGAGTTTTCAAAAACTAGTCTATAGGAAATGGAAGGAGGAGCTTGCATGTGACAAGGGCTGTTGAGTGGAGTAGAAGGTCCAGCATCCACCTTGTTCACTGATGTAAGTGCTGAACAAGTTCCCTGATAGAGAAAATAGGAAAAATATACTAAACTTTTTCCCTTTTTGCTTAAAAAATAAGCCAACCTTGCCTGGCCAGTGTGGGTCAATGGTTGAGTGTCAACCTATGAACCAGGAGGTCATGGTTCGATTCCCAGTCAGGCACATGCCCGGGTTGCAGGCTCAATCCCCAGTAGAGAGCATGCAGGAGGCAGCCGATCAATAATTCTCTCTCATCATTGATGTTTCTCTCTCTCTCCCCCTCTCCCTTCCTCTCTGAAATCAATAAAAATATATATTTTCTAAAAATATGAACCAACCTTTCAAGTTCAGAGATGCCCCCTTCAGTCTAATGCATGGTGAAGTGACCGCTGGTGACTGCTTCTTTGTTGGTAGAATCCATAACCTTAGTTCCATTCTTCCCCCGCCATGACTGAACTTGCTCTAATTTCTAATTTCTTTTCCTTTTTCATTTCATTCATTTGTGTAATATGTTAGGAACAAAGGAAGAAAGGTATTTTAGGACCAGGAAATGCCATGGAGATTACCTCTTCCAAACTACCCCTTTAAGAAACAAGGACATTATGATCCTGAGAGGTTACATATCTTGCTCAAGGTCACAGAGTGAGCTCATAGCAGAACTTGGACTAGAACCCAGGTCTTCTAACTCAGAGGCTGGTGTTCTTTATTAGATCTTGAGAAGTGAATTTTGACAAGATCTGTTCTTCAGTCTTTAAGATTCCAGCCCTAGCCAGTTTTGCTCAGTAGATAAAGCACCAGCCCCTCGACTGAAGGGTCCTGGGTTCGATTCTGGTCAAGGGCACATACCTCAGTTGCAGGCTCGATCCCTGGCCCTGGCTGGGGCACGGGTGGGAGGCAACCAATTGATGTGTCTCTCTCACATCGATGTTTCTCTCTGTCTCTCCCCCTCCCTTCCACACTCTCTAAAAATCAATGATAAAATATTCTTGGGTGAGGATTAACAAACAAAAAACAAACAAACAAAAAGATTCCAATCAGACTGCCTAATTTTCATGACAGTTTGAAAGAAGCAATCAAGGGCCAGACTCCTCTGTGAAGGCCTCTAAGAGTCTCTGATGAGTTGATTCTTCTGTGTCCACAAGGACTGCTATCCACATATCCCATGACATGCACTGTTTCACAAGTATATAGCTCCCTACTAGATTATAAACTTGTGTAGGGACCATTTCTTATATGTGTTATTATATCCTCAGCACCCAGCATAGAGTCTCGTATTTAATAAGCTCCCCTAGGAAAAAAGAAAAGTAAAGCAGGAATGAGACCATACTTTGCATAGGAACCAAACTGAGCTGGGAGGTAAATGAGCTCTCGTTCATGGTAATTTTGCTCAATAGCGTCGTGAGCTCGTGCCAGAACAAGGTTCACACTGTTATTCTGGTCGTGCACCTGCAGAGAAAATAACAGTGATGGTAGTCGCTGTCAATTCGGAGAGAGGGATGGACTCCAGGGTCGCTCAGGCCTTAGAGCGGCGAGACACCTTCCCAGAAGTTCAGAACGAGGCCATCGCCACACGGGCCAGTGGGCAATGAGAGCTGCCAACACGGTACCTGTGCTTCCCCTGCCTCCTATTACTAAGCAGCTCACAGAGGAAGGAGGGTGTTGCCTGGTTATTTGCAGAGGAACCGAAAGCTGAGTCAGGCAGGGTTGGTTGTATTCCAAAGTACACTCAGACTGGAAAGCAGGTGAGTGTTTCTGTTGGGAGGACAGGGTCAGGGAGTATAAAGACCAGGCTCTGCAGTAATAGGACCTACTCCCCTACTGACCAATACACATCCCACTCTCCAGGATTAGAACAAACACACACACAGCGGCACACACACACACACACACACACACACACACACACACACCCTTTGGGGGAGTTCAGCTACTAAAAGCAAAGGGAGCAGCCTTAGTTCAGATAGATGCCCAGGTTTCTGCCCTATGAAATGTGGGAACAGGTTTAAGAATGCCAGAGAAGAGAGGAAACGGGCATTTATTAAAAACTTACTCTAGCCCTAGCTGTTTGGCTCAGGGGCTGGAGCATCAGACACCACATGCTGGGGAGAATGTGGAGCAACAGGAACTCTCATACACTGCTGGTGGGAATGAAAGCGGGGCAGCCACTGTGGAAGACAGATTGGCAGTTTCCACAGAACGTCCTCTTACCCTATAATCCAGTAATCTCACCGCTCGGTGTTTACCTAAAGGAGATAAAAACTTATGTCCACACAAAACCCTGCACACAGATGTTGATAATAGCTTTATTCATACTTGAGGATTCTTGGAAGCAATTAAGATGTCTTTCAGTAGGTGAATGGATAAATTGTGGTATGTCCAGACAATAGAATATTTTTTGTGTGTGTATTAATCCTCACTGGAGGATATTTCTTCCATTGATTTTAGAGAGAGTAGAAGGGAAGGAGGAGGAGGAGAGAGGAGAGAAAGAAACATCAATGTGAGAGAGCCACAGCTGGTTGCCTCCTGCACATACCCCAACAGGGACAGGGAAGCTGCAATCCAGGTACATGCCCTTGACCAGAATCGAACCCTTCAGTTTGCGGGCCGACGCTCTAACCACTTAACCATGCTGGCCAGGGCTAGAATATTATTTACTAAAGTACTAAAAGTAAATAAGCTATCAAAAAAAACCCCACATAGCCGAAACCGGTCTGGCTCAGTGGATAGAGCGTCAGCCTGCGGACTGAAAGGTCCCAGGTTCGATTCCGGTCAAGGGCATGTACCTGGGTTGCGGGCACATCCCCAGTGGGAGATGTGCAGGAGGCAGCTGATCGATGTTTCTCTCTCATCGATGTTTCTAACTCTCTCTCTCTCTCCCTTCCTCTCTGTAAAAAATCAATAAAATATATTTTTTAAAAAACCCACATGGGAGAAACTTAAATGCATGTTACCAAGAGGGGAACCAATCTGAAGAGGCTACATACTGTATGATTCCAAGTACAGTCAAACATCAGTTCTCGAATGTCTCCCATCTCCCACAATTCAATTCTCCACCAAGTTGTTCATGGAAGAAATGTCTCGGTTAACTTCAGTTCTCAGCCTGACAACCCTTTCATGCCGATCCATCAGCAGGACACAAAGCGTATTTCAGGCCAAAGGAGAGAATGTGCCAGTATGAGTCAGTCTACCACTAACATCTCAGGAAATGGTGCATGTGTGTGTGTGTGTGTGTGTGTGTGTTCCTTTTGTTGCTGGCAAAATAAACAAATTAGCACAATTTTAAAATAAAGAGGATATCAAGAGTGCTAATGTTGCTAATCATGTGAAAGAAACAATGATCACAGGCAACTGAAGAGGTAGAAAAACTGTAGTTGATTTAGATAAACAAAAAGCAGTTAGTGACAGCATTTCAGAGGCAAAAAGCAGAAGTGCTACATTCCTTCTTTTTTTTTTTAATATATTTTATTGATTTTTTTTTTTTTTTTTTTTTTTTTTTTTTTAACAGAGAGGAAGGGAGAAGAATAGAGAGTTAGAAACATCGATCAGCTGCCTCTTGCACACCTCCCACTGGGGTGTGCCCGCAACCAAGGTACATGCCCCTGGCCGGAATCGAACCTGGGACCTTTCAGTCCGCAGGCTGACACTCTATCCACTGAGCCAAACCGGTTAGGGCTACATTCCTTCTTTATAGGCACCCATCCAGTGCTGAAAGTGATGCATCTAAGGCTAGAAGAGGGTGGTTCCATACATTTAAGAAGTGTTTGTTTGCGAAGCTCAGTGGTTGAGCACTGACCTGGGAACCAGAAGGTCAGGTTTCAATTCCTGGTCAAGGCACATGCCCCGGTTGTGGGTTCAATCCCCAGTGTGGGGTGTGCAGGAGGCATCCGATCAGTGATTCTCTCTCATTATTGATGTTTCTATTTCTCTCCCTCTCCCTTCCTCTCTGAAATCAATAAAAATTTATTTACAATAAAGGAAGTGTTTGTTTATAGACTAAACAGTACTGTATATAAGAAAGGTTAAAACCGGAATAATCTGGGGGTCTGGAATAGGTTAATTCAATTTACATTATTTCTAATGGGGACCAAAATGACTCGGTTTTCAAACAAATTGCTTGTTAAACAGCCTTCCGTAACGAATCAAGTTCAAGAACCGAGGTTCCACTGTATCTGACATTCTGGAAAAGGCGAAACTATGGAGACAATAAAAAGATCAGTGGTTGCCAGGGGAGTGGGTAGGAGAGGGATGGATGGAAGAGCACAGAGGGTTTTCAGGGCAGTAAAATACTCTGTATGATATTATAATGATGGACACATTATTATACATTTGTCCAAACCCATACAATGTGCAGCATCAAGAGTAAATCCCAAGGTAAACTGTGGACTTTGGGTGATTATGATGTGTGGATGTGGGCTCATCCTTGGTGGAAAAAAAAAAAGTGCCATTCTGGTAGCGATGTCGGTAATGGGAGAGACTGTGCATATATGGGCGCAGGGCATATGTGAAACATCTCTGTACCTTCCTCTCAATTTTGCTGTAAACCTAAATCTGCTCTTAACAAAATAAGTCTTTAAAAAATCCATGAGAGATGTAGAAAACAAATAGCAAAATGAGATATAAAACATAATCACATGGATAACTATATTAAATATCAACAGACTAAATAAACCATTTTGATTAAAGCAGGTGGAGATGGTTAGCTCTGCAAATTCTCAAAGAAGCTACCTTTTGTGCATAGTTGGGGAAATAACTAGATGCCTATTAATGGAAGTAAACCAAGAAAGAAAAAATAAATGGCATCCAAAAAACAATGGACCCAAAGCAAGAAAAAGGCAAAAAAGACTTTGGAAGATGGTGCTAAACCTCCCGTTTGGCAGACACCAGCCCAGGTTGGGAGTAGGAAGCTAGAAGGCTCTGGAGAGAGGAATCCAGGAATAAAACAAAACTAATAATTTATCTGATGTTAGAATGTCTAGACCAGGGGTCCTCAAACTACGGCCCGCGGGCCACATGCAAATACAAATACTGTATTTGTTCCCGTTTTGTTTTTTTACTTCAAAATAAGATATGTGCAGTGTGCATAGGAATTTGTTCATAGTTTTTTTTAAAACTATAGTCCGGCCCTCCAACGGTCTGAGGGACAGTGAACTGGCCCCCCTGTTTAAAAAGTTTGAGGACCCCTGGTCTAGACATTAATTTGGTAGACATTTGACAAATCTGTTAGCCCTTTTGTGGACAAAGTGATCAGGTATATGGGAAACTAAACAAATGAGAAGCAAGGCAACTATTAACTCCAGAACAAAAGGAAAATGTTGAGCACATAACCCATAATACAGTATTTGGATCAGCATTCACCCCACAAATATTGGAGTGTCAGACCCCGTGTGAGCACTGGGCTACCTGCAATAACAAAGCAGATCAAGTCCCTGCTTTCACAGAGCTTACATTCTAGGGCAGCGGTTCTCAACCTGTGGGTCGCGGCCCCTTTGGCGGTCGAAGGACCCTTTCACAGGGGTCACCTAAGACCATCCTGCATATCAGATATTTACATGACGATTCATCACAGTAGCAACATTACAGTGATGAAGTAGCAACGAAGATAATTTTATGGTTGGGTCACAACATGAGGGACTATATTTAAAGGGCCAGAAGGTTGCGATCTAGTGGGTAAAATATATGCTTAAAAGAAAAAAAAAGAATCAATACGTACTATCAGATAGTGATTCATTAAAGAAATTTAGAAGTATATATGGATTGAAAAGTGGGACACACCTGCTACTTTGCATAAAATAGGGAATAAAGAAACATCTGAGGAGAGACCCCAGTAAAGTGAAGGAGAAAACAGTCGGCTCTCTGTGGGAAAATTGGTCTAGAAAGAACAGATAGTGCACAGTCCGGAAGCAGGAGTGGGCTGTACTTGTTAAAGCAAAAGAGGGGGACCCTGTGTCGCAGCGATAGAGGGGGAGGGGAGATCAAAGACAGAGCTCAGGTCACGTGGAGCCCTGGCAAGGACTTTGCATTTACAGAGCCATAATAATGTAGCTAATGATTTCAGTAAATGTGTGTAATGTAACTCCCTTGAAGTGAGGGAGAGGCTGTACGAGGGCTCCAGGAAGTTGACAGAGAATGCCGACAACAGTAAATTAACAGATGGCAGTGTGCACGAATTAACTAGAACAATGGAGGTAATTACCAGAAAAAAAAAAAAAGGAAGAATTTAAAGTGGTTTGTGGGGGGAGAGAAGGAGGGAACATGGGGCAGCTGCTTTTCATTCTAAAACTTTAAATACTATTTGACATTTTAAAAACTGTAAGCATTTTCTAAAAGCTTGATGAAGGGTGGAAACCTCAACAGCAAATGTATCAGGCGTGAACCAGCCCAGACGATGCAGCCAGTGGCGCAGGGATGGCAGGGTGGGAGTAGGCTGTGCAGACCACAGTGCTCTATCTTCCTAAGTGGAATGTTCTAGATCTCCATCAACTGCTATTTTTCTCCCACCTTACATTGCTTTAGGTCACCAGCCAGGCCGCCGGAAAAAAAACCAAAAACACACTTTCCTTCTGCATAAATTCTATGTAACTCACCACATTGATCCCATAGCCTATGCTACTGTAAACAGGATAAAAGAAACCATGCCTGAAATCTTGTGTGGAATAAGGTGGTGTTGATATAACTATTTTGACTTTTACTGAACTTGAATCATATTGACCATATTCGTTTGTTAGAGCTGCATCAAATCTCTAATTTTTCAAACTATATTCCAATTAGGTGAAAATGATACTGTGCATTCGTTTGCATGTCTTTAATTCCAGTGAGATTCCTTATCGATGTGTTATTTGTGAATTGTGTTCGTGTCTCTGCCCGTTCTCCTATGGCATGTTCCTCGTTAATTTGTAAAGGCTCTTGAAGGGAATATTATGATGAGGAAACAGCTAGTTGGAGTTCATTCCCTGAGTCTCTAGACATTTAGACAAGACCTGAGCTGAGGAGTCCCGCCCCAAGTTCTGGCTTTGCTTTTCCTGGGGTGTCTTTTAAAATAACTATTCCAGCCCAGCCGGCGTGGCCCAGTGGTTGAACATCAACCTATGAACCAGGAGGTCACAGTTCAGTTCTTAGTCAGGGGACACGCCCGGGTTTAGGACTCAATCCCCAGTGTGGGGCGTGCAGGAGGCATATATATGTAATGTGTGTGTGTGTGTGTGTGTGTGTGTGTGTATATATATATATATATATATATATGTAATTTTTAAAAAATATTTTTATTGATTTCAGAAAGGAAAAGAGAGAGAAACATCAGTGTTGAGAGAGAACCATTGATGGACTGCCTCCTGCATGCTCCACACTGGGGATGGAGCCATAACCTGGGCATGTGCCCTGACCAGGAATTGAACCGTGAGCTCCTGGTTCATAGGTCAAGGCTCAACCACTGAGCCACACCGGCCAGGCATCTTTGGGATTATATTATCTTGGGCTTGGGAAGGACCAGGTGCTTTTTCAAAATAACTGATCAACTTCCGAAACTTTCACAGGACTCTGATGGGCCCACCCCAACCAGTGATCCCTTTCCCAGGCTAGATTGACAAGCCTCCATGGCCAAGCACCTCCCCGTGGGCCATTTTGACTTCTGCACGTGTGCTCACCTCCCCCTGGCCCCCCAGACAATCCGGGACCTGAGGGGGAAGGAAGGGGTATTAATCCTCGGTGGGGCAGTACTGTGATCGCTTGGGTCAGGGGGGCGGAGAGCTGGCTTCCTGGTGAAACTGCAGGCTCAGTGTCCCATTCAGCTCCCCAGCCCATTCAGCTAAACAATATTTGATTCCCTTTGCTTCCTTTCTTTATTAATATCAACCCTAATGTCTACAGACGCTCAGCTGCAGAAAAACCTGGTAGAGCACACATGTTCCACAAGCTGAACCGTGACGCCTTTGAAACAGTCTCTTATTTCTTGTTTCAAACGCTGGACCAGTCTCCCAGCAAAATAGTTTTCAGACGTTGTTGGCCTCATACTGAATTCCAGAAACATTGCTTTAAATGCTTAACAAGAAAATGTGTGAATGTGGAAGTAGCTTTCCTGGAGTCATTGGTTCAGTGTTTCTTTCTCCCGGTGGTCCTACCTTTATTCAGCTAATATTATCATTTTGCACGGTTTGTTGCAATCAAATCTATAAAAACCCATGCATGCAGGGCAAGGGGCGGCCCCCTTCCCTGCTGCACCCGTTCCCCTGGACGAGGGGCTCTCTGCACCAACCAGGTCCCACTGCACGCTGAGGGCCACCAGGACAGGGGAATTGGGGCCACCTGAGGCGATGCCCTTGGTTTCAGCCTGGGCATGACTCTGACAGGAGGTCAGTCATAACCCCACAGGTGGTAGCTTCGCCCCACTGGCTTGCCTCCTTGTGTTTTGATCTATAAAATACAGTGTCCATGACTATTTTTCTTTTCTAGTTCCCTTCTTTATGTTTAGGAAGGCTTTTCTATCCAGAGATCAATTAATATTTACCTATTCTCCGCTTCCCCTCCCCCTTCTATTGACCAACGTTGTTCAGGCCTCAGGGTCAGCATGTAACTGCTCAGTGGACACGACTTTGGTGACACGGTGACAGGACAGACAGACTTACTTTATGAGAATGAGTGGGCCCTTCTCCGTACGGCCTGTGATTTGGACTCCCCAGTCATGGTTGCATTTCCTGCCAACATACCCATTTGTTTTCCTCTTCAGCCACCTGACAGCTGCCCCTGTGTTTCAGGTGACCTGCGGCCCCGATGGCAAACTTCAAGGGCCATGCTCTCCCGGGGAGCTTCTTCTTGATCGTTGGGCTGTGGTGGTCAGTGAAGTACCCACTGAAGTATTTTCACCAAAATGGGAAAAGGAGACAACTGAGTCGTAATTATGAGCGTCTGGAGATCATCGAGGCCGCCATCAGAACTTTATTTCCAGTCATTGGTAAGGATGGGGGCCGCGTGGTCCAGGGGATCTCCCATCACACCCAGAGCCTTCAGCCCACTCTCTGGACCCTGTGGATGGATATCTCCACGGGCAGAGGTGATAGATAACAGTGTGAGTTGGCCACTAGACATTTCATTGCAACATCTGCTGTGCACTGAACCTTGTCATATCAACAGTGAACAGTGCCTCGCATCTCAGTGCACTGTGAAAAAGTACCAAATAAATTACACCCTTTGCCCTAGAAAGACATGGGTGTAGATCAGTGATGGCGAGCCTTTTGAGCTCGGCGTGTCAGCATTTTGAAAAACCCTAACTTAACTCTGGTGCCGTGTCACATATAGAAATTTTTTGATCTTTGCAACCATAGTAAAACAAAGATGGATACTTTTGATATTCATTTTATATAATTAAATGCAATTTAACAATGAAAAATCAACCAAAAAAATGAGTTCGCATGTGTCACCTCTGACTCGCGTGTCATAGGTTCGCCATCACTGGTGTAGATTGTAGGAACAGAAGACATAACTTATGGAAAGGACAAAACACAAAAGTAGAAAAAAAAATTGAGAGTAAGCTCATGAATTATGAGAAAATGAAGTTGAGTTTTAGATAAATCTTTTTTCCCCGTCTCTTCTCCAGAACCTCAAGAGTAAACCCCTACTCATTGGCATATCCTCCACCCCCAAACCTCAAGCAGGTAGAGAGAGGAGTGTGATGCTTGGGGCTGGTAAGAGGCAGCGGACGAGACTGAGAGAAGCCCGCAGAGGCTGTGTGCGAGGGGTCTTCCTTTATGGTGCCCTTCCCAACAAAACCCGCCCACTTCCTCATCATCTATCCACTCTGCTGGGGGCCCTCGAAGAATGAGTGGTACCAATGAGGGACCTGATTCGGCAATTGCATTTGCCTCTCACCATCTCTGGCCTCCAGCTTCCTGGGCGCAGCTGAAACCATGCCAGTGGCTTCTCTGGGAGTTGGCACAGGAACATGGCTCTGTTTCCTGGTCCAGCGGGACTTTCCCATTCACCAGCCCCTCGGGCATCAGAAAGGCTTTCTCATCTTTCTGAAGCCAAGAAGTAAACAGGGACCACATGGTTTACATGGTATTGACCTAAACCAGTGGTCGGCAAACTGCAGCTCGCGAGCCACATGCGGCTCTTTGGCCCCGTGAGTGTGGCTCTTCCACAAAATACCAACTTCTGCGCATGAGCCACGAAGTTTCAATCACACTGTACGTGCGCACCCGCACGTGGTATTTTGTGGAAGAGCCACACTCAAGGGGCCAAAGAGCCGCAGTTTGCCGATCACTGGCCTAAACAAAGCCAAAGAACTGTGTCTGGGTAGAAATAATACTCATTCACCAATTATTTCCTGAGTTCTCACTACGTGCCAGGAACTCACCGTTCTAGGTAAGGGGGTACAGTGGGGAACTACAGCTAGGCTTGAGCTCTGACAGGACTTCCCTTTCCTGGGTTGTCTTCAACTCCTGGATCCTTTATGCACACATTGACAGGGGCTGGTTTTTGGGGAAACAGTGTTTGGGGAGCAGGGTCCAGAACGTGCCATGGAGGAGTTACTGTAGCCCCAAGAACACTCTGGGCACCAGGCATAAAGGCAAAGCTTTCGCCTTCAAAGCAGGTGACAGTAGGAGGGATGAGAACCGAGACCCGCACTGAGGCACAGCTTGGCCACCTGGCCGTCTCTAAAGCTTGGTTCTCCTGGGACACCGTATGGGAGAGACCCCAAGCTGACGTGTAGGACACTGAAACCTAAAGCTACGGGAAGGAGCCGAGACCACAGAGCCCACTCTGTCCTACAAGCGCCCCTGGGCGCGGCCTCCCTCCCTTGGGTGAACACAGGTATCTCCATCACCAGTGTCTGCTCAGATTCTATTATTTCCAACCGAATGGTTTCCTTCCAGGATTCCTTTCCTTGCTCAGTTGGCAGAGGGAGCCCCAAGATTAAGTTATCTGCCACACTCTCGCTTCGGTGGCAATGCCCCAGACAAGTTTCCTGTGGACGGTGGCTGCTGCACCTCCCTCCACGTGCCCCTGTCCCAGGAACAGCAACTAAGACACGACATCTACACAGGTTCCTCAGCAAAGACCTCCCTTTAGACTGAAGTAGCCAAGTAGGGCCACTAAGCCACAGGCTGTGTCACCCAGATCCTGACTTCAGTCCTGCCTCGGGTTATCTTTGGCTTTAGAATTACTCTCCCCGCCTAATTTCCATTCTCATTTCCCTGCAGGGATCCTAGCAGAGCAGTTTGTTCCGGATGGGCCCCACCTCCACCTGTACTCGGAACACGGGTGGATCAAGTTGATGAACTGGCAACACAGCACCATGTATCTGTTCTTCGCCATCTCAGGAATCACTGACATGCTCACCTATCTCGTCAGTCACGTGCCCTTGGGGGTGGACAGACTGGTGATGGCTGTGGCAGCGTTCAACGAAGGTAACTGAGTGGTAAGGATGGGAAAAGGGAAGAAACTGACAAGTTGTGGTTATGAGCGATCTGGACACAGTGCACCACAACTATCACAAATATAACAACCTTCCCCAGAAAAAATCCAAATCTCTGAACTTCAACAACCTGAGCAGGCTTAGTCCTATGCTCTGGATGGTACAGGTGACATATTCCTTAAAGAACCCATGAAAGGCCCGGCCACTGGCTCAGTGGCTGAGCATCGACCTATGAACCAGGAGGTCATGGTTCAATTACTGGTCAGGGCACATGCCTGGGTTGCGGGCTCGATCCCCAGTGGGGGACTTGCAGGAGACCGCTGTTCAATGATTCTCTCTCCTTCTCTCCCCTTCATCTCTGAAATCAATAAAAAATTTTGTTTTAAAAAAGAACCCGGGAAAGCACAAGGCTTTTAGCCAGTCACTGGCTAGGAGGGTACAAACTCGCTGCACTCCCCTCGCCCCCTCATGCGTGTGAGTGCATGTGCGCACATCCACACGGAAACAGAACTGTCTGAAGACGGGGTGAATGTCACCACGCCAGACTGTGACTCCCTGTGGTTTGGGAAGGGAAACTGCACTCCAGCCCCCACCTGGAGTGTCATTGTCTGGACTCCATCACAAATAGGAAACTGACCAGAGCTAGGCAGATCTCCCAACGTAGCTCATGTTCAATGGGGTCGTAAAAAAAGCATCTTGTACCCCAACAACCTCACTGACTTATGTTATCTCAGGAAGAGTTTAAAAAGGGTGAATTAGGGCAAAACCAAATTTCAAGTAAACACACAATATGTCACAAATCAGCAATATTTCACTTACCCATCCTGTATTGAACCCTACCATCAATTCTGTAAATAGAGAGATAGCCTTTGCTTAGACCCACTTTACACACACACAATTTTTTTTAATATAGTTTTATTGATTTCAGAGTGGGGGGGGGGGGATTGAAACATCAGGGATGAGAGAGAATCATTGATCGGCTACCTCCTGCACGCCCTCTGCTGGGGATTGAGCCTGCAACCCGGGCATGTGCCCTGACCGGGAACTGAACCGTGACCTCCTGGTTCATAGGTCGACACTCGACCACTGAGCCACGCCAGCTGGGGCAGCACACACACAGATTTCATCTGCCCATTGCTTGTCCTGTAATGTTATAGAAACTGACTTTGAGGGTAGAAAACCCTAGCTGAGGACATTCTATAGTGGGGCGTGCAGGGTGGTGCTGATGGAGAAATGGGCCTCTCTGACGGCCTTGCCTGGCTCTGGGGCAGGTTTCCTCTTCTACCACCACGTCCACAACCGGCCGCCACTGGACCAGTTCATCCACTCGCTGCTGCTGTGCGCTGTGTTCGGAGGGGCTCTCAGCATCTTCTTGGAGGTGATCCTTCGGGACAACATTGTGCTGGAACTTTTCCGAACCTCGCTCGTTATTCTCCAGGGCACCTGGTTCTGGCAGGTAAGTGTTCAAACACTGCTCCTAGCGCTGTAGGGACTGAGGGGCCGCACGGAGCGTGTCCAGGTGAAGTCTGACATGCCGCCCCCGGACCTGGGGAGCCTTACCCATGAATAGCCTGCTGATGCGTTAAGCAGAGTCTAGGGAGTGTACACAGTGAGCAGATTAACTATTTCCCCATCTGCCCGCCCCAGTGGAGGTACTGATACCATCTAAAGCAGGGGTCCTCAAACTTTTTAAACAGGGGGCCAGTTCACTGTCCCTCAGACCGTTGGAGGGCCGGACTATAGTTTAAAAAAAAACTATGAACAAATTCCTATGCACACTGCACATATCTTATTTTGAAGTGAAAAAACAAAGCAGGAACAAATACAATATTTGTATTTGCATGTGGCCCACGGGCCGTAGTTTGAGGACCCCTGATCTAAAGGCTCCACTTGCCAAACTGTTCCCCTGAAATTTGGTTGGAAATAGCCTTTGCTAAAACCAGATTTAACCCAGCCATTTTCCTGTGCAAAACGTCTTTCCCCGCTAAGGCAGGCAGGGGGAATGCGGTCCGAACGCCTGCGGTAACCACAGGCAGGAGGCAACTAATGACCAGCTGTCTTCTCTGTGTGACCCACCAGATTGGGTTTGTGCTGTTCCCGCCCTCTGGAGGCCCGCAGTGGGACCAGGAAGATCACGCGAACCTCATGTTCATCACCATGTGCTTCTGCTGGCACTACCTGGCCGCGCTCTGCATCGTGGGCGTCAACTACTCCCTTGTTCACTGGTACGTCCCCGAGACTTCTGTCAGCGTTCTCCTTCCTTACCAACCCCCTGCACCGTTTTTATTTCCAGGGACCCCTTTCACAACTAACTCCCACCACTTAACAAGTACCAGCTAAAGGCCGAGTCCTGTGCTAGGTGCTCTAGACCAGCGGCCGCCAACCGGTGGTCCGTGGACCACCGGTGGCCTGTGAGGTCCGAAAGGTTGGCGACTGTTGCTCTAGAACAGTGGCCGGCAAACTGCGGCTCGTGAGCCACATGCAGCTCTTTGGCCCTTGAGTGTGGCTCTTCCACAAAATACCGACTTCTGCGCATGGGCCACAAAGTTTCAAGCGCACTGTACGTGTGCGCCTGCACGTGGTATTTTGTGGAAGAGCCACACTCAAGGGGCCAGAGAGCCGCATGTGGCTCGCGAGCCGCAGTTTGCCGACCACGGCTCTAGACTATGAATGAGGGTGATGGGGCTCTGAGAAGGTTAAGGGCCTGACTGGTCATAGTAACCTGGGACAGACCCAGGCTGCAGAGGCAGATCTGACCGAGCTCAGGCCTGTGCTGCGACAGAAAACACTCGGAATGAGGCCCGGGCTCTGGACTGCAGTCCTGCTCTGTCCCTGTTCGTTTTGAGCCCATCGCCTGTTTCCCAGAGGCCTTGCGACAATCAGATGAGACACCACGCAGCTGAAGGGCTCCTCCAAGATGACAGCGAACAGTTCCCAGGCACCGCCCGATTTAATCCTCATCACTTTATGAAATCTGTAATGTTGTACAGACGGGAAAACCAAGGCTTCAATAGACTAATGTGATCAAGGTTGCCCAACGAGCAACTGGCAGAGCTCCAGTCTGTAACCACAGTGCCAGGGAGACTGCGGGCACATGGCACTAGTTGTTGTCTTAGCTGCCCCTATCTCTGTCCCTTGCTCCTGATTTCCCTACAAAGCAGATACCACTTCACCCAGAAAGACTTCCACGCAGACCAAACAGAACACAACTCAAGGTCCTCGTTTCTATCAGTTCCACTGCCGGGTCAGTGCAATAATAAAAAGGGAGGTGGGAGACCCGAGTTCAGTCTCAATTACAACGTTCACTATCAAATATTATTCATCACGATCCCTTTATCTACCGACGAATACCGAGAAGTCAGATATGTAATCACAATATTTAAGGAAGTAAATGCTTTAAGCACCATTAGACGCCCTCACATCCTTCAGAGAAGGGATAGGGATTTGGGGGGCTGATTTAATTCGTTACTGTTTCTCCATTACAGCCTTCTGACCCGGTTAAAGAGGCGCAGAGAAGGAGAAATCATCGGCATTCAGGAGCTGAAGTCAGACACCACTTACCAGAAGGCCCTGCTGAATGGCTCCGACGAGGAATGAGACGGGGCCCTCGGTCACAAACGGGGTGGCATGTCCCCGTGAGCAGGACTAGCTGAGTGTCACAGGTGTGGCTCATCTCCGTGTTAATGCTTGCCTTGGTCTGCCCTGAAGGTGCTCTATATTTGTACCTTCTCACTTAACAGCTGAAGACTGTGTTGGTGCGTATCCTTCATAAAGAAAAACCAAGCAAGTCTTTACGTCTCAGGAGAGAAATCAGACTCTGAAGTGTCAGAACAGCACGTAGCCTCATTGACGAATCCGGCCAAACCCACTGCTGTTGATGACTTATCCCTTCTTCCCCTCCCAAGAAAGCAGGAACTTTATTAGGAAGTGAGTGAATCACAGTGCCTTTCTTTTAGAAATTCAAGTCTAGCATGTATTTTTAAAAAGTAGTCATCCACAAGTTTTGGTGTTTACACATCACTTGTTAACACCTCCTAACTAATCGTGACACTAGAGTACTGCAATACCACTGTTGGTCAGTGGCAAAGTTGGGCCAAAGGTGCATTTTGTTTTTAAAACCAGGAAGCTAGTTAGTGGCCCAGATGAGAGCTGGAACTCAGATGGTCTGACTCCTCAAAAGTGCCCTCATGAGCAAGAAAGCTGGACAGTGAGAGAGAGAAAATGTCAGGTAGGGGAAGGCTTGACTTCAAATACAGCCGAAAGCAAAGGGCAAGAATCCCGCAAAGGATCTGAAGCTGGAACTGGTAATATAATCTTGATACTCTAGTCTTGGTTCCTTTTTTTTTTTTTAAAGCTTCCTTCAACAAGGGCTTATTAAACATCTCCTTTGCACCAGGACTGGAATGGTTGTACAGATTAACTAAGTATGTGCCCAGCAAGGAATTCAGTCTAATGGGAGAACTATGCAGGCAGTTCATACGGGGTGACTGATGCCATGATGGTAAGTGAAACCACCATGACACAAAGGAGGGAGGAGCTTGGCCATAGAAAAGGCACATTCCAGGCAGAGAGAAAAGAACATGAATGGATAAAGGTGGGTTAGGACGAATCTGAAAGCTCTTACCGTAGAGACCAAATAGTACCATTCAATTGTTGGGCACTTTTCAGGCTCTGAAATATATCTTATTTGTTTCTCACGACCACCTACCGGTATACTGGAAATACATTCGTTCTTCAGAGTTGAGTGGTCTAAGGTTACTAGGTGTAGAACCAGATTTCAGTAGGACTCCAGCCAGCCTGTCTCTCGCCTTTCTCCTCTGCTACGTCACACAAATGCAGCGGTCATTCCCGTGGAGCACTGAGGTCGTCATTCACCTGAAGCACTGAGGTCAACCCAGGGTCATTCCCATGGAGCATTGAGGTCAGCACTGGGGTCATTCCCGTGGAGCACTGAGGTCAGCACCGGGGTCATTCCCGTGGAGCACTGAGGTCAGCACTGGACCCACCTCACTTCCCAGGACTCAGTCCTACACTGTTCCCCTCGGATGTCAAAGTCTGCAGCCACTAAGGAGACGAGCGGTCAGGTGACTTCAGTCAATAACAGTGTGGGGTGGGGTTGGGGCTAAAGGCCAGGACTTTTATGAAATCATTTATTAAACAAATTCAGAGGAAGTTTAACCAGCAGTCAATACCCAAGACAGGATTTCTCCAATTTCTACCTGTTGCTCACTTAGAGCCTGTCACATGAACTTTCCGTGTGAAATGTGACTCCAGGGAGTACTGACATGCAAATACCAAAGTATTATGAAACAGCAGGTGCAGCCGCCTTTACTCGGGTGAAACAGTTGTTTCTCCTCGCTGCAGTCCCTGCCTCTGGCCATTTCCCATCCATTTCTGTCCAGCCCTCCACTCCCCTCAAAAGCTCAATGCCGCCTCGGCCGATTCACCTCTGCCCTGTCATCCAGACTTCCACCCTCAGCTCTGGATCGCCCCCAAGTCTCACCATGACACATCACGGCCGCTCCCTTCTTAGGAAGGCAGCAGAAAGGGCACCTGACTTAGAATCCGAAGACTGGACTTACTTCTTGGTTCTAACTCCAGCTGAAATGCGCATTTTCTCCCAGTGAGAACAGCTTAACTGTTTCACAGAACTTCCTTAGGAATCCAGTGAGGTGTCTGAGCAACCACTGTGTCACCACCAAGCCATCGAAAGGTGTCGGCCCCTCGACAACTTGCCCGATCCCTCTGCTCCCACCCGCAAGCCCCTCTGAAGCAGGCCATTCCCACTCCTTCCAATCCACTTCCGCACGCAGATGCCATACAGTATCATCGCTAGACTTCGACAGATTAAAATACCTTTTCAGTCATCTGGATCCTTCCAAGAGTTAGGGAAGCTCTGCCCCTGCAGAAAAGTTTCCCCACCCAAGCCCTGCTCCAGCACAGAAGCAGCATATTTCTTACCCCCAGTGCCTTAATTAAAGCACCATGCCCAGCTCTCTGCCTGCAGCTCGGTGGGGCTGAGAAGCAGGAAACAGGATTAAATAACTTGTATACCTACACTGACCTCCTTTTGGTTGGTGCTGTCCAGTAGGGATACCCATCTCTACTTTGGAATAAAAGTCAGCAAAGTTTTATTTAAAGAACCACATCGAAAGTCTTTTAGACTTGAGGGCCATGTGGCATCTATTCAGTTCTGCTTCTGCTCGAACTGAAAGCAGCCATAGATAATACACAAATGAAATGGGCATGGGCTGTGTTCCAATAAAACTTTATTTACAAAAACGGGAAGCCAACCTAAGGGCAGTGGCTTGCTGACTCTTGTTCTGGAGCAAAGCAGAATGTAGAGTCTCTGAACTGAAATGCAGTCTGTGCTGCAAGAGCAGCGTCCCTGCTGGCATCCACCCGCGGTGCCCACCAGCCCGGGCGTGTGAACAGGCCACAGACAGGATCCTGACACCCCCTCTTTAAGAGGTAGTGCTCAACTAGTCCCATTTCAGGGAACCCCCACACTCTCACTTCTTGTGTTTCTTTCCCATCTCAGAGCCTCTCCACGGAGTTATCCAGTCAACCACCAACTTATTAGAATCCTGCCATTCTCACATTCTGGTCAAAAGAATGAATTCGTTTAGGGGGCTAATGCCCAAGTTTCTATTTGACAAAGACGTACAATAGGCTCTTTAAAAAAAATAAGTTACATAAAAATTTCTGGAGACAAAGCTCCTCTCCAGACCACTCGTCACGGAGAAGACCACAAGCTGAAAGGTACGAGCCGTGTACAGAATGCGGCGTAGTCGCTGTCCGCGCTCCCCCCGTAAGCCCGCTCTCGGGGAGCCTGGCTTGTGTGACACACTGACCTCACACGGCTCACACGGTTCTGAGAGAAGCCTCCCTGGGTCGGAACGGAACAGACCTGGAGCGAGCCTTCCTCAGTGTCCTCCTCGTGGGGTGTGGCAGCGGATGGCAGCCCTGTTGCCGCCAGCCCACCACTGGCCTCAGAGGAAGGAGGGGCCTCCCTGCTCCCTTCCTTGCGGCCTGCAGGGCGGAGCAGGCCTGGGCTCTGCTGGAAGCTTCTCTCAGAGTCACTGCTGTTCGGGTGCCTGCTTAGGAGACGGAGCTGTGGTCACAACAACAGTGGAGACCGCTTTGGAGGAATTCGAGGCTGTTCCCTGTTGGAGATGGGACGCGGGGACGGTCTGGATGCGCACCTGTTCGCAAAGAGAACATCTGGTCAGCAGCTTGCAAACAGGCTCGCCGGCTGGGCCCAGACAGCAAAGGCAAGGAGAGAAGCCGGTGTGGCCCGCAGTGCGCCCTGGCCTCACCTGTGTGGCCTGGCCCTGCTGCTGGAGCTGCTGCAGCTGCTGGGCAGTGAGGAAGCTCACGGGCTTGCTGCCAGCTATGAGCTTGGTGCCCGCTGGCATGGTGGTGAGGATGATGTTGCGGCCCAACCCACTGAGGCTGTGGACGGAAAGCAGGACAGGGCGTTAGCTCCCACCAGAATCAGGCCACGCACTGAAGGAAACCAGGGGGCCTGGGGCCCCTGAAAATCCCAGCATTCTGGACTGAAGTAGAAACTAGCGGATGAGACCTCATTTGTTCCACCTTCTATGCTTCCCACGACGAGATAAGAGCGAGCCCAGGGCCCCCAGTGCTTTGGCTAAAACGACCCTGAGATCCAGACCTTGATCAGCGGGAGTAACGAACAAGGCCCCGGGGAGGCGTGCGCTTTTGTCAAGAATCCCCTGCCCCACACAGCTGCCTTGAGACCATCAGAACGATCCCATCACACCCCTTCTCCCTGTCCCGTTTCAGTCAGGGCCACGGGCAGCCCAAGTTCCAACAAACCCTCCTCCTCCTGACTGACCACACCACCGGGCTCAGAAAACGTGAGGCCTTCCCAGCAGCCGCAGTCGAAACTGCTGCCTGAGCCGTGTCAGTAGCGACCCATGACACACTGCCTGTCCCCTTCCTTGCTTTTTCTTCATAGTACACCTTACCGCCCTCATAGTATTTCGCTCCTCTCTTGAAGCCAGCATGGACTTCTGTCTCTCTCAATCACTGCTATATCCCCCACACCTAAAACAATACTAGCTGCTCAATACGCCTCGCCGAGCACAACAAAGGAGAGGTACCCAGGATGCGCCCCAGGAAACCAGCACCCGGAAGCCCTGCCCTCCCTCCCGATGGCACTTACTTGGCTCCCAGGTTGCCTTTGATGATGGGGGCTGTGACCACACTCTTGCCCTTCATAGGCTGGCTGATCACAGAGAGCGGGACTGTGATCCGAGTCGGCAGCTTCCCCTAGAAAGAAGGAGGAGCCAGTGTATGGGACACGGATGAGAAGACCAGTGTCTCCTCCAGGGCTGAGCCCAGGAGCCAGCGCCAGAGGCTCTCGCCGCCTGTGCTCCGCCTGGGCAGCGTTCCTGAGGTGCGGCCCCGGGAGGCCTCATGAAACCGCTGTCACGTACGGTAGTTCAGGGCTCCTGTGCTACACTGAGGGGCCACCTGATCGCTATCATCTCTTCCATGCTGCCTACAGCAGCAGTCACCACACACAATGCTGTCGTCAGGATTAAATGTGTTCCTCACCCCCAAAGGAGGATGTGTGTTCACTTCCGCACAGAGAGAGCCGAGCTCCTAGAGCAGTGATGGCGAACCTTTTGAGCTTGGCGTGTCGGCATTTTGAAAAACCCTAACTTAACTCTGGTGCCGTGTCACATATAGAAATTTTTTGATCTTTGCAACCATAGTAAAACAAAGATTTATATTTTTGATATTTTATATATTTAAATGCCATTTAACAAAGAAAAATCAACCAAAAAAATGAGTTCGCCATCACTGTCCTAGAGGGTAGGCCTTACTCATCTGCGGAGCCCCGACCCGTGGCGCTCAGCAGCTGTCGGAGGCAGTGGGAGCGGGGACAGGGGCACTCGGAGTTCACACAGCAGGTGCACAGCTGCTGCTTCGCTGGAACACGGCAGGGCGTGCCCCAGGGGGACGGCCACATTCTCCAGGTGCCTTCCGCTTCCGCCAGAGATAAAGAGGTCAGCGAAGGACACCAATAACAAACTCAGCCAAGTGAAAAGCCCAACCCAAAGCTGATAAAGCCCAAGCGGAACTAAAAGGCCGAGAAGGCCTGTCTGGGCTTTCGGATGGCTAAGATTGGGTCACTGCATCCCCTGTTTTTAGGCTGCCTGGCTTCTTAGCCCTTGGTGGGCCATAAAATTTACACTCAGTAAAACTCTGTGTAAATCTGATTTTTAAAAACGATTCAAGCCTGGCTGGCGTGGCTCAGTGGTTGAGCGCTTACCTATGAAGCAGGAGGTCACGATTCAATTCCCAGTCAGGGCACATGCCCGGGTTGTGGGCTCACCCTATGGGGGCGGGCAGGAGGCAGCCGATCAATGATTCTCTCTCATCATTGATGTTTCTATCTCTCTCTTCCTCTCCCTTCCTCTCTGAAATCAATAAAAACATATTTTTAAGACATGATTCAAGAGGGGTGGTCTGCTAGGCTGCTAAGAAAAGGCACTGGATGTCCTGTGGGCCAGCTGGTTCTACAGTCGGGCACTCAGGGTAGCCCATCGCAAAGCACTGAAAGGTGTCAACAGGCAGCAGAATGGCGCCTCCGTGGACTGACTGGTGGTTTACTTTCTTCAAGTCTTAGTTGCTTAAAGACATGTCAGGCCACCAGTACACCAAGCGGAAATGTCCCTTCCTGAGCGGGCCTCCTGACGGCTGACTAGACAGGGGAGAGGCAACACTTCCTGCCCCACTGGATGCTCTCTGGTCCACAGCGTGGGGCAGAGGCATGTTTACAGTTGTGAGCACGCCAAACAGTCCATTCTGGTACATTATGTATTAATTACTGTATTCTCTTCCATACAAACAACTGCAAACCTCCTCCTGCCCCACCCTGGTTTTCATCCCGATCAATTATAACAGGAGCTTTCCCTGATACGAGAAGGATTCAAGGGAAACAAAAGTGGGTCAAGTAAGCAGTTTCCTTTCCTCCTTCTAACTTCTGAGAGGAGAACCTAGACATTTCCTTTTAAGCCACACTACGTATCAGGGTGTATTGGCTGGTTGGTTTTACTAAAGTACATGTCCTCTTTCCTCCTTTCTCTATTACTCTGGCTTTTACCCGAATTATTGAGGTTTTACTACACAGCTTGTTTAGAAAAGGGAAACTATATTTTACTCTGCCCACATAACATATACAACAGTGCTCCTGATCTCGAAGCTGAATGGACACAGAAGCATCCAGAAACACACACCTATGCGGACATGAGAATTTGGTTTAGGATAAATGTAGCACTTCAAGTTAATGGTAAGCAATAAATTAGTGATGTTGGAATAATTTGAAAAACATAAAATGAGATCTCTACCACAGGCTATTCACAAAATTATATTTCAAATGAATTATCAGCTATACCTTTCTTAAAACTCTGAGAATATTTTATGAAAATACAAGCTAATATCTTTATAACCCTGGGGTAAGAAAGGCAAAAGACATAAAACCCAGGAACCATAAAAGGTATGTTGATAGATCTAATCAGATAAAATACCTGTAAAGCAAAAGGCTCCATAGGCAAGGTTAAAAAGTGACAGAGGGACCCCAGCCAGTGCGGCTTAGAGGCTGAGCATCGACCCATGAACCAGGTCACTGGTTCGATTCCCGGGCAGGGCACATGCCCAGTTGCGGGCTCGATCCCCAAGAGGGGGCGTGCAGGAGGCAGCTGATCAATGATGTTTCTCTCATCGCTGTTTCTCTCTCTATCCCTCTCCCTTCTTCTTTCTCTAAAAAAATCAATAAAAACATTTTTTTTTAAATGACCAAGGGGGAAAAAATACTTTCCACACACAGAACTAACACCCAGAAGATAGAAAGGGTCACTCAAACTATGAAAAAACAGAAAACCCCAAAGAAAACTGGCAAAGATTTATCTACTGCTAGAGAGCACAGCCAGTCTGCACAGGCCTGGATGCTCAACCGCACTACAGACCAGGGAAACAAAACAGAAAAAGGACTCTCTCAGGAGTAAGAGAGCCACATACAGTTCAAACAACACATGCCACCCGGCCCTGGGGAGGCCAGGAGACGTGCTGGCTGGACTGAAAGCTGCAATGGCCTTTTGGGTAGCACAAGTGGAGTATCAAAACTTCCAGCGCGTGTACCGCCGTGGCCGGGCTAGCCCCTCGGCTCCAGAAATCCTACGTGACCACATATGCACACCCAAGCATTCGCTGTCGCGCTGGTTTTAACAATGAAAAAGCTCTCTTTAGTAGAAGCGTGATTAGAACACATCCCTTCTAGGGACTACCACAGTGTCATAAAAAAGGATGCAGTCAGGATCTGTGGAAGATCTAGAATAACCCCCACGACATTTCTTTAAATAAATAAGGCAGCCGAAACCGGTTTGGCTCAGTGGATAGAGCGTCGGCCTGCGGACTGAAAGGTCCCAGGTTCGATTCCGGTCAAGGGCATGTACCTGGGTTGCGAGCACATCCCCAGTAGGAGATGTGCAGGAGGCAGCTAATCGATGGTTCTCTCTCATCGATGTTTCTAACTCTCTCTCTCTCTCCTTTCCTCTCTGTAAAAAATCAATAAAATATATTAAAAAATAAATGAATAAGGCAAACCACAGGACAGCCTATAGACTGAGGTCTCTCACAGGACTTCTTAACTGTGTCTGTGTATGAAGATGCTCTGAGAAAGGCCTAGAAGGACAAATGCCAAACACCCAGGATGTTAGCCCTCACGATGGGAGAGCTAGAGGGGGTGAAAGAAACTTTGTACTTGACTCCCTGAACTGTTTTAATATTTTCCAAGAATGTATGCGTGACTACTTTCATCAATTTGTTTGGGTCACGTGGTGACACAGACATTTCCGTTCCTAAGAGGAGAAGTCCCTGGCGGAAGGGCTAGCTGTGCCTGCCCCAATGGTACTCACAGCCTGGGACGTGGAAACCACCGTGGTGCTGACGGGCACCTGCCGCACCGTGGGGGCTCCCGTGGCGATGCTGATGGGGGTGCTGGCGGCCCCCGAGGCCACGGCCACAGTCTTGGACACGGCAGCGTTCATGCTGGGCAGGGACACCGCCGACGTGTGAACAGTCCCGGACCCGCTGGCCACCGAGGACCCTGGCTTAGCGTGGGCTGCCACTGTGATGGTCTGGCCGGCCTTGGGAGGCATCACGCCCAGGCCCTGCACGATGCGGATGGTGGCAGCCGGCTTTGCCTCTGACGAGGCCACGGTGGTTTTCCCCTTCTGCTCGGCCACACTCACACCGAGGGCGGGCATCAGGCGAAAAGCTGACCCCGAGCCTTCCGCCGGCTTGAGGTCGGGCGTCACTTTGACCACGGTGGTGCCAGTCGGAGTGGACGCGGGGGCACTGGAGGAACTGGCCTTGGCGGGGCTGTCCGTGGCGTGGACGGGGTTGGAAGTGACGTGTAGGGTAGCGGAGATGCCTTTGCCTGCCGTGCCGCCTCCTGTCCCGAAGAGGTCCTGGGTCAGTTTGACTGTGGTCACCTGGGACTTGGCCAACGTGGCCATCATGTCCGGTGTGATCCGCAGAACCGTCTGGCCTTTGGCATCTGTGGTGATGGAAGAGGGTGGCAGGCGCAACACATCCTTGCCCTGGATGCGGAAGTTAGTGGCGGTCAGTGGGATGCTGCTGCCTGTCTGGGGCTTCACACCAAGCTGCCCCGTGATCGCCACCTGGTGGGAAGAAACAGCACTGACCGAGGGATCCCCAGCGCTGCACTGGTTACACTGCACAGTTAGGCAAACCTCCATTTGTGTTTCATGTATTTCTCTAACTTTTCATTTTTAAAAATGATAAATATTCACAAAAGAAGAGAATAGTGGAACAAACCCATGTACCTATCACCCAACTTCAATAGTTACCACTTAGTCTTGTTTTATCTACCCTTTCCTGTGTTTTTGTTGTTGTGTGTGTTTTTTTTGGGGGGTGGGGGGGGAGAGGAGTGGGAATATTTTTAAGTAAAATAATAGATAGCACTTTGCTGATCAATAATACTTCTGTACATATCTCCAACCTAGAAAGGGGCCTTTTAAATTAAAAAAGACACCTATTATTACCTAATAATATATATTCACATTTCTGCAACCATCCTAAAAATGTCTCCACTTGGAGAGCAGCAGCGTGGCCAAACGCCATGTGTAGTAATCGCAGCCCTTCTGGCCTCGGGACTTTCTCTGTCACACGAGCCATTTTCCCCTCTGCTGGACCACTACCATCCAGGAACGCGTTTCCCACCCAGGACCACAGACCCTCGCTTCACCCCCATCTCCCTCCCCAGCTCACTAAACTGGAATCTCCACTGCAGCCCCAGTCCTCTGCTCTCTTCAAACACAAAATTACTCTAAAAAGATTCTACCTTCACATCTCCATTTCCTCGCCTTACATTCTCCTGAACACATTCCCAACAAGGCACTAAGCCACTGGACCCAGTCAAGTTCACTCATGACCTACCCCAGGCAGTGGTCAGTTCCCAGGCCTCCCATCACGCATCTGGCACACCTGGTCACACACTGGCTCTGGAACACACCCCCCCGCCCTCTCGCCTTCGTCTGGCGCCTGTGTTTCCATCTCAGAGAATGCCGTCACTATCTGCTCAGTCACTCTAGCCAAAACCCATGGACTCCCTTCTCCCAGACCCCACAGTCAAACCAGAAAATCACACTGACTCTACCTTGAACCCTACGTTCAGAACCCAGCCCTTCTCACCCTGCGATGACCATTCGCAGGCGCCCAGTGTGACCTCTCCCCGGGACCACTGCCACGGTCCCGACCTGGCCTCCCTGCTTCCGCTCTTGGCCCTAAAGTCCACTCTCACAGCAGCCAGGCCTTTCTTAGTGTAAAACCAATCAGGCCATCCTGAGTCACAATCTCAGAGGCTCCCCATCACCTTCGAATTAAAATCAAAGTGCGACATGATTGAACCTCTCGAAAACCAATTTCCAACACTCCCGCACTTGCTCACGAGGCCTCAGCCACACGGGTTTGCTGCTGGTCCTCAAACATATTCTTGACTCAAGACGTTTTTCACTTGCTCTGCCCGTTCCTGGAATGGCTCGCCTCCAGCTGTCTGTCATACAGCGCACTTTCCGCCTCACTCCTCTCAAACACCAGCTCCTCCAGGCCCCCCGATCGCCCCAGCTGACAGTACATGCGCTCTCCCTCCCCTGCTACTGCTGTTCTCACCTCCCACACCTGCCCCTGGAGCGCCTGCCTGTCTCCCAGCCCCATGGGAGAGTGGGCTCCACGAGGGAGGGACTTAGTCTGGGCAACATACCACTAAACCCCCAACACTTCGGACAGTGCCTGGCACACAAAAGGTACTAATAAATATTTAATGAAGAAAAATGCTCCTTTATCATCTGTGGTTCCATTTCAGCTGTAAAATGGGGATAAGTGCCTGCCCCACGGTGTTCTGAGTATTAAATTATTTAATGTGTATAAAATGCTTGGCACCGTGCAGGCACTAGTTGCATTTGCCCAATTCTTTGAAGTTCAATGGTTAGCCTTGCATATTCACAACCACGAAAGCACAAATATACGCTTCCCGAGTGGTAAACTGAAACGCCGATAGAGCATGTAAAGTCAGACTCCAGGATTTTAACTCAATCAATCTCCTCCAAACTCAGAAGCTCAGCTACTAAATGCTGAATTACATGAAAGGAGCAGAGGGATCTCTTATGCCCCTGCAGGGCCGGCACTGCCCTCGGTGGGAACTAGAACCTGAAATACCTGTGACCTAAGGGTCACGGTCACGAGTCGCTGAGCTCTGCACTGTCCTCTGCTCAGGCCGAAGGACGGACCCACCTACCTACCTGCTTGATGATGTTCTGCCCGCTCACATTCTGGATGACGGCGGCTGTGGACGAGCTCGGGGCAGAGCTCCCGGGGGAGCTGGTGGCTGGCTTGCTCGCAGGGCTGGTGGTGGCAGGGAGACTTGTCACCGTGAGGCCCGTCTGACCGGCTCCCGGCCGCTGCACAGTGGCCGCTGCAGTCTGAGCTTTGACTGGGACGGTGGCCATGACTGTCTAGTTCAGAGCATGAGGCCAAAAGCTTAATTAGAGACTGAGATGCAGACCAGGCCGCCCCCACCCAAGAAGCGCGCCTCTGGAAGTGCTCCTAATGGAACAGTGCTCAACCCTCACCACTCCCTAAAGCGGACACTGTGAAGTTCTTGCTTGGGTGTAGCATCTTTAATTTTCAGAATGCCTCCACATTTAACACCTCACTCCTACACCAAGGACAAATATCATACCCATTTTACAGTAGAGGAGACTGAGGCAAAGGTAAGACTTTTCTCTAGAATCACACAAGTAGCTAGTGGCATGGCCGAGACTAGAGGTACAGGGGAAGGAGCCCGAGATTTCGGATCGCAGGTCTGGATTTAACTCCAGCTCTACGAGGGGCCTAACGTTATCATCCTGGGTAAACCAACCAACTTCTCAGAAGTTCTGATGCTCAACATGTCAAGTACAACTTACATTCAAGTACAGCTGGTAAGAACACTGCCCAGCTGTGGACAGTAAACGAGCTGGAATACACAGCAGCAGCAGCAGCTTACCCCGCCTGCCCACGGCACTCACTGCCCACCTCTGGGTCCGCGGTCCCTGCTTACCTGGGGCATGACTTTGGTCTGCGTAGCGGTGGCTGGCACGCGGATCTGTGGCCCTGCTGGAATCGGTGGCAGTGTCTGTGCTGGCCCCGCTGACTGCTGGGTAACAGCAGGAAGGCCAGGCTGGGCCACCACCCGTACCTGGGGGAGTCCCGCCGAGCCGGAGTGGCTCACAACGCGGGTAGCGGCCTGGGAAGTCGGCGGCGTCTGGCTGGCGGCTGGGGAGAGCATGGTTCCCAGCTGTGGCATCGTTGGCGAGGAGACCAGAAGAACACTAGGAGGGAAGGCGGGGACACAGGAACCGAGCTCAGGATGCGCCCATGAGAGGATGGGGAGGGAGAGCGGGAGGAGAGACGGGGAGCTCACCCGGAGCTGGATTTCGCGGGTTCTGGGGCGGTGGTGGGGCCGCTCTTGCTGACTGCCGGAACGGGCGGCGGAGAGATAGGCGTGGCAGGCAAAGCTGGCGTGGTGGGCGTCACAGGGGTGACGGGGGTGGGCGGCATGCTGGAGTCACTGAGGCTCATCTGGCTCTGCTCAGAAGGGCCGCTGCTGAGGGCCTTCAGGGAACTCTCCTTGCTACTGGACTTCTAGGCAGGAGGGAGAGATCCACGCGCAAATTTAACTCGGGGACACGAAGGCAGGCTCGGCCCGGCTTCCCAGTGCTCTGAGCCTCACCACCCTCCCTACAACCACTAAGGCGGGCCCTCCGCTGGCCACTTACCACCTTAGAGGAGGGCTTGGGCTTCTGCTGAAGGGCTTTTCTGGCTTTCGCGGCCGCTGCTTGCGCTTGGTGAATCCGCTCTGTGAACGAGAGTGACAAGCGTCAGCCACTGTTTGCCCTCAGCACAGTAAGGAGGTGCTTCCATGAAGAGCCAGGGCCTCGCTGGAGGGCCAAGTCCTGCTCTACGCGCCTGTCCTGCCCAAACGCCAGGGAGAAGCATCACGGAACTGGGGCAGGAAGTCAGAGCATCCCTAGTCTGGCCGGACACACTGCCCGAGCCTCACCCACCGAACTCTTCCTCGCTCCTGTCGCGGTGCAGGTAGATCCACAGCTTGCGGCCGATGTCGTACTTCACACATGGGTCCTTCTCATAGTGCAGCCGATCCAGGGCCCCGCTCACCACTGTGTTCACCTAGCAACCAGGACAAAGGGGATGAGGCCCTAAGACCCATGGGAGGTGGAGCAGCTGGGGCGAATCTGTGCTTCACTAACAGCAAGGGTCTTAGGTTAACACTGTTCACGTGACACCCTTCTCTCTTCTTCATTCCGTTTTTGTTTTTTTTTTTAATTTATGTTACTATATTTTATATCCTCATTATTTTCCGTAATTCCTTTCGGGAACAAAACAAAAAGAATCTCTTCTCCATCCTACCTGAGTGCTGGTGACATCTGGTGCAAGAAACTGGGAGTCCTTGAGCAGCTCGCAGATCTCTGCCCGCGTGCCCTCGCCGTTAGGCAGCCGAGCTGCGGCATCTCGAACTGATGGCGTCGGAAAATGGAAAGTCCAAGAATCAAGCAGAGCTACTACGGGGGACACCCTTCCCTTCTTGCTCTGGGGGGTGACATGCCCTGAGGTGTCTTCCTCACTCAGCGTTGGGTGGACACTGCCCTCTAGGGGCCGTTCCCTATGTATACACTCTTCACACTCAGCCAAGACTGAACATGACACCTAGGACTATACAGAGGTAACACACCATACACTGGCAGTGCTGTGATGCTGTAACAGACTTAGATATGTTCATACCACGTTACAGCTGCTGCAGACGACTCCAAATACCACTTTCATGAGTCACTATTTGGAAATTATAGAAGGTATAAGACCTGCCGCTAGATCTTATCAGTTAATATCATAATAAAGATACATATATTTCTGCACGAGAAATTTGTTTTAATATTTCGACAACTACTTCAATATGATTAGTTTCTCTTGTAACTCTATGCATTTTGTTTTCTGCATTTAAAGCATAATTCTGAGGGGGTCCATAGGTTTCACCAGAGCCAAAGACTCATGACACACACAAAAAGGTTAAAAACCTCATCTTGAAAGGAACAATAGTGTGGAGGCAGCAAATTCCTATACTTGAGCTCACTATTTAGCTGGCCTGGGAATAATTAATTCCTGAATAAACTGGAGCGCAGACGTCAGGAAAGAAACACAGATTCCCAATAAACCCCTGGGGGTAGGACGCCCCTTCCTCGAGCTGCACCGACCCGCACAGCTTTCCTGTGTGGTGGGGGCGGGCGTGAGGAGCACAGCTGCCCGGAGAAGCAGCGGTCCCACCTACCAAGAGAGAGGATGGTGACGTAGGCGGGCCGGTCGGAGCGCAGCAGGGAGTGCTCCCGAGCCTTGTTGAGGGAGGTCTCCTTATCAAACACGCCCTTCACGGGCCCCACCACGGACTCGAAGCCGTGCATCCGGAAGGTGAACGCCTTGTGGGGCTGGCTGTACCGGTAACGCTCCTGTCAAGAGGAAAGGCCATGCTCCTAAGTCAGAATCAGTGGGGTTCCCTCCAGCGCTCCCACCCAATGAGAGATTAAAACGAGGAGAAACAGTCTCTTCCACTGGGACCACTGAGCCGACGCCAGTGGGAAAGGGACGGCCCCCAAAGCCCTCCTCCTGCAAAGGGACAGGAAGGTTAAGTGTAACTGTACTCTGCCATCTGGAAGTAAAGGTCATTAAAACACCATGGCTGCCCCTAACAAACAATCCCACCGGCAGGGATCCCAGGTGAAAGGTGTGACTTTCCTGCCACACGGCCTCACGGGCGCAGAGATCCCCCTGGGCTCGGGCTGTCTTACCTGCTCCTGGAACACTCGTTTCTCCTCCCCGGTGCTGGGCCGCACCACATAGTCAGTTCTTCTGGAACATAAAGAATTTGGGCAATCTAAAAAAAAGCCGAACTCACAGGAAGAAGCAGGGAGTAGAACGGTGGTTACCAGCGGCTGGCAGATGGGGAAACGGGGAAATGCTGGTAAAGGGCACCAACTTCCAGCTATGAGAAGAGTAAGGTCTGGGGATCTAGCGCACAGCACGGTGACTACAGTTCATAACACTGATTTACACACTGGAAAGTTGCTAAGAGAGACCTTACCACACGAACATATACATAAATTGGCAATTCTGTGAGGTGACGGATGTGTTAACTAACCTTACTGTGGTACTCATTTCACAATCTATACATGTATCAAATCCACACACAGTATTACATATGTCAACGGTATCTCACAAAGCTGGGGGTAAGAAAAGAGGACCACACCAGACGGAGAATGGTCACATGAGATGCTGTGACATGAAGGGCTCAGGGCTAGAAGCCAGGAGGCCTAAATGCTAGTCCTGTCCCTAACCTCCGGCCAGTCACTTAGCCTCGGGCCTCAATTTCTTTTTAGGTGAAGCGAGGAAGATGGACTGGATGAATCACGCTCAAACGGGAACTGAAGGAGGGGAATTCAGGGGGAAAAGCATGCCCACCTACAAGGCAGATCACACCCCCCTCAGAAACCCTGCTGTGCAACCCCTGCCCGATCCAGAACCTTCTCCTCGGGGAGCCTCTCTGGATGGCCAGAGTGGTGTCCTCGGGTGTGCTGGGGCAGGTGACAATCCGTGGGCCCCCAGGATCTCTCAAGCCCACGACAACTCTAACAGGTTAAGATATGTCAGGAAAGCCATGGCAGTAGGTAGAGTTATACTCACACCCGGGGAACAGGCGTGGTGGCGTCTGAGCTGTCCTCGTTTTCTTGCTGCGGAAAAGGAAAACATGAACAGGTACGTGGACTACAGGATTCTGGCTGACGCAGGGCTCTGGACGCCCAGTCAGGAAGGCTGACATTTCTGTACAAAGCATACCTTGCAGAGGGCCTGGTCTTTGGTTTCGAGCCACAGCTGGAAGAGGGCGGCTAACTCCTTCTCGTTGTCTTGGGACTGGCCTGTTAGGAGAATCAAAAGGCAAAAAATAATGAAACCAACGAGGGCTTTCCTCGGGATCTCACTTTCTCCTCGCGTGCTGTATCTGTGAGAGAGACCCCGTCAGGACCTGCAGCAGCGGCCTTTGCAACAGAAAGCATCTGGCCCACAGGCTCACAATACTTATTATCTGGCCCTACAACGTGTGCCATGCCGGCCCACCGCGGCCGACTTCAAGCACCGCCTGACAGCATGGGTCACCTTCCCTCACCCCGGTCCTGAACTCAGGTCATTCTGTTAAGAATCGCTCTTACAAGAAATTCTTCACTTCCTCCATGTCCACAAGTCCACAGCCTTTATCTTGAACCTTTTAGTAACAGTCAAGGCTAAAGACCACTCCCCAATTCTTAACTCTCTCATTGCTTGGCTTCCAAGAGTCAGCTTTCTCTTATAGTCGCTTCCTCTCCACATGCTCCCTCTCCGCCTCCTCTCAAGGCTTAGTCCTCGGCCTTCTTTTCTCCTCGTTTAGCACCTTCCCCCTATGCCTCTGACTTTAAATTATACACACACACACACACACACACACACACGCCAACAGCTCTCTACCTCGACTCCGGTCTGGGTTCTAAACCCATATATACCACTGACTGTTCAGTACCTCTATTCAGATGCCTCAAAGGCAGCTCAAACTCAGCACATCCCAAACTAAACGTGTGACCTTCACCCTCACCCACGTCCGGGCGTCTTCCACAGCCGCCCACCTCCATAAACACCACCTTCAGCCACGAAACACAAACCTAGCAAAGGGGTGCTTGCCTGCACTCTTCTTTCACCGCCACGTTCAAGTCATACCAAGCCCTGTGGCTTCTCCACCTAAATAAAACCTCTGAAATTTTAGATCCAAGTATCTTCATCTCGGCACAGGCTGTGTGATCGTTTTGAACCGAACCTTCCCTGGCACCACGGAGCCGCTGCCTCCTCCACCTGGAACGCCCTCCCTGCCATCGGCCAGCCTCCTCCCAATCACCACTGATATCTCTGCCCATACATCGCTTCCCCAGGAAAGTCCTCCCGGATCCAGACCACACCAACGCCTCACTGTAACTTCTGTCCTTTCGGGACTTTTCCTTACAGAATGGATAAGCCTGTTATTTCACTTGAAGGACTATTTGTTCCCCAAACAAACCTTAACCCCCATGAGGGAAGCGTACTGGCTGTAACTTGCAAACCAGTGATGGAGAACCTTTGGAGCTCGGCGTGTCAGCATTTTGAAAAACCCTAACTTAACTCTGGTGCCGTGTCACATCTAGAAATTTTTTGATATTTGCAACCATAGTAAAACAAAGACTTATATTTTTGATATTTATTTTATATATTTAAATGCCATTTAACAAAGAAAAATCAACCCAAAAAATGAGTTCACGTGTCACCGCTGACACGCGTGTCATAGGTTCGCATTCACTGTTGCAAACCATTATACTCCCTAGCACCTGACACAGTGCCTGATGCCTAGAAGCTGAACAAATGTAACGGACGGATTGACTGCATCTCTCCATATATATCCTCATAGACTGTGCAAGAGAGTAAAGAGAAAGGTTCATGGATTTCGGCATGAAACCAACACTGATTTTCCTCATCACCATCACCAGGTAACAGTCACCAAGTTACTTCAGGGGCACGCTACACAGCTTACACAGTAAGCGGAACTGTATAAACTTAAAACAAAAGCAAGGGCCCCGTGCCTTAAAAGCAGCTTATTCAAAGCTGCCTGGCATCTTGCTGCACCTTATCCTCCATAGCAAGTCCCAGTTTAGGAAAAAATATATAACTACATTATTAAAAATTGACCTAAAACCGTAAGTACAATTAATATAAACGCATTTAAATTTAGCCAGCACCGGAGTGCATCGTAATAGAAGGGCGATTCCACCCCAGCCCCGTGAGCCCAAATCCACTGGAGGGGACGGAGGGGGTGAAATTCGGACCCCGAGTACAAAAGGGATCCCGAAGGAGTCTTCTACTGGACAGCATAAGATTTACTGACTGGAAAGCGAAGGAAGCTGAGGGGAGGAAATGAGAGAACGAAGACCTAGCGTCACGGGTAGGTCCTATGAATCACTTACCAAGCAATTTCCACTGCTGGGTCTTCTCCTTGAATTCAACGAATGGAGAGAAACTGGAAGGCACGGCTGCAAGAAATGGACTCCGTGAACAGAAGAATGACCGTCCCCGAGTCTGAATGGTTCACAGAATCAGGCCCCCACGGCCGGCACCGTGCAAAGCCATGATGGTTCAGCCAGTAAAGCTGCAGTTCGCTATGAGAATTAATTAGACAAAGGGGGTGGGGGGAGAACACTGACCCTCCAGAAAGAAGCACCTTACCACGGCTTTCTCCCGCAAGATACTGCAGGGCTGGTAGCACCAGCTCCGCCCAGTTGGGGGCGGCAGAGAACCAGCTGTTGAGGGAGCTGGCCGGGGAGGACTGCCAATCCAACACCCGCTCCTCCAGCTGCAGGAGAGCAAAGGCAGAACAGTCAGGGTCCCGTACGACACCAGCCACCCCACGACGGCCACGGCAAGCTGGGTGGACCTGTCCAGTCTGCCCAAGCCACACAGCAAGGCAGC